>NC_137651.1:10767832-11407877 GCF_963422515.1 Blennius ocellaris | reverse complement strand
CATATGAACACGCACACGAATTACGCTCGCTGGAAGTAGAGGCTGAGACAAGTAATACTGCCAATCACTTGTGACTGATTGGGTCGACGTTTACACATCTTGAAATGATTTTAATTAAGAGCCATACAAATAGTTGCACTTCAGGTGTGACCGTTAAGATTGAGCTTCAACGATGACCAAATTCTCACTCTGTATTGGGCGGAGTTTGTGCAAACTGGACAGTGAATTACAAAACCCAGTCCATGTTGCAAATCTTAAGTGCTTTGAATTGACCAAATGAATTCACAATGAATTCTATCTTTCTCATCCTCTCATTGAGTGAGATATAAAATACTCACATTACACTCCATCAAGCACAAGTGCCCCGACCTTGTTCCCTCTGCCGGTTTGCCCCTGTTCCAGTGCTCTTGCTTTCATCCCTTTCCATCCTTTTTCTCCTCCTTCCTCTTGCTGAATGTATTTGTGTAGATCTGAAATAGGGACAAAGGACACTTTTTTCAGTTTTTTTTTTTCTTTTTCTTGTGGGAGACAGACTGCTGATCTCGCGCTCACCTCTAACTCCTCATCCGCTCGACTTCAATCTTGCTTCTTCATTTGCTGTTTGGACTTGACAAGTGAGGACCTGGGTATCACAGAATCCGCTAAATCTTGTGCTTTCTCCTCTCGTTATAAAAAGAAATCTTCTGCCGTCTGCCTACCTGCCATGCAACCCATCTCTACCCATCTCTGTTTTCTCCTCTTCTGTCTCTTCTGTTTCTCCCTCTCTTTGAAGTCTTCGACCCCCGAGAGCCCGAAGACCCCCGAGAGCCCCTGGGACCTTGAGTGAAAGCCGACCCAACTAACATACCCTTTAGCCCCCTGTCATACAAGGACATGGCCACAACCCCATCCAAACTGAAGAACTCTTTATTGGAGCACATTGCTCGAGTCCTTACAGTGAATAGCAGCTAAATACTTTTGACACGCACATAGATGCATAATCAATGAACACAAAATGCAAGATGGATGCCACTGTCTTCTGCTGAGCCATTTTTCATGTTGTTCACTCAATGAAGGTATGACACATCCGTTGTGAGGCTGGTTTAAAAGTGAAAATGGAGAGAGATTAAGCTGGAATTGAGAGAGAAAGAAAGTGCAAGCGAGCAGGAGCGACTTTGACAGAGCCTGAAGAGAGGATGATGTTTGCCCTGATTATCCATTTGTGGGAGCAAACATTTAAAAACGAAGCGGAACCAAATGTTGAAAACAAACAAACAAAAAAAAAAACCCACAGAAAAAAAAAAGTAGGAAGAAGAAAAGACGTTCTGCCTTGCCAAATGTGTGGAAGGTCAACCTCAGTAAAAACACCTCCATACCACAAAGCCTCATCACCATGGGCCTACATGCGGACATTCAGCCATTGCGTTCAAGGGTCTGAACTGAAGATATAGACGATTTGCTGCAGTGGCACCAGCCCAGAGTTCTGCTCAGAATCATTCCGATGTGAACCAATGCCTTTATTTAGAGGAGAGAGGTGTGTTTTGTTTTTGTTTTTTTTTAATCAGTGATTCAGGCAACCTCTAAACCTTGGGCTCGGTGGTCTCTGTACCTCCCCCATTCTCTCTGAGGAGATGAGGTGGGGGTGCTTTTATTGCGAGTGGGTCCACTCTGAGGCACCTGGCCCGTTTATTTCTTTCTTTATGGAGGTTGGTGTGGCAAGTGAGCACAAAAACAAGACCAGGAAACAAAAGAGGAGAACATGTGGTGATGTTGTGGCGAGAGCGTCCTTTCTACGCCTGTGAATTTGTGAGACTTGTTTTTCCTGTATGTTTGAGTGAGAGCTGTTGTATATTTTAATGTTTATGTTCATATGTGTGTCTTATTGTTTTGCATTGACCTCTGCTTTCTCTTGTACTGTTGCCTTTACTTGTTATACTGTTTTGTTTTGTTTTTTAAATCGGGATATTTCCTCATAACTGTTACTATTATTTTTGTTGGTAACTATTGTTTTATTATTTTATTGTATTTTCATTTGACAACTTTGAGGCATGTTGTGCACTACAAAAAAAACCCTAATAAGTCTCTATACATATGCATATATACAGGTTACAGATATATGTAAGTGTATGTAAAATGATTGTAAAGTATGAATGTCAGCACATCTAAATGGGATATTTTTGTCATTGAAGATTAAAATGAAATGTTAAAGTTAATATTTTTCTAAAAGAGCCAAAATATATCAATATATCAATATATATATATATATATATTAAAAAATAAATAAATTTAAAGTACTACCCGGTCCCTCCACATGAAGCACGATGTCACTGCCTCTGGTAACATGTATTTATGTTTTATAGACAATATAAAGCACTATCCAAGTTACGTTAATGTTTGTTTATAACTGATGATGTAAGAAGGTTGTGGTAACTTCTTTGTTTTGTTTGTTCTCTGTGAGGTCTGTCCCAAAGCTACTGACACCTTAATGCCACTTGACCTTTTGCGCAAAATGAGGAATTATAACAAGTGTTATTAAATGTCATTACACATATAAAAAGTGTAAGTGTTCAGACAACAACCCAATGACCTAACTGTTTGATTTTATGGACAAAGTATTTCATACTCAGTATGTATTCCTGTCCAGTGTAAACATATCACTCCATAATATCGACCATTGCAGAAGGATGTATTTGAAGGATAACTACAGTTTTGGCCTTGATTGATGGACATTATGGTGTTAACGTTTATCTATTCCTGTAGTTTATAAACAAATGTTGTCTAGCTATTTGGAAAAAAAAATCTTGTGATTGTATTTGCTGGAAAAAAAAAGCTTTATTTTCAACTAATAAACATACAAATGAGCAAAACAATTGCTAGATGAATGGCATAATTGTTTGTACACATGTGGCTCTTGGTGGTCAGAAAAAGGGCAGACCTCATTATTTTTTTTTTTTAAAGAAAATGGACTGTGTTTGTAATGATGTTGGAGATGCCTTCTGATTTCTCTCCAAATGCAAATGTGATGAGAATATGTTCTGGTGTCAGAATGAGCATAAAACATATTCAAGAGTTCTCATGTATATAGGTTATTGTGGTGCTATCTTAGGCTATATTTCTGAGGCAGTTTCTTGCTCGACAACGGAAGGCCCCAGGGTGTCATTACTGAAGTTGCAGACACATGAAATAGCTGCTTGCCTCTGCAGGATGTTTTGTTTTGAATGGAAGTCAATGACAGTGAATTCCCGGCAGCTGAAGCTCTGTGGACTCAGTAATCACTCTGTGAGTTTGTGGAGCCATGGTTTATTATATTGGCGTGCTAATTAAGTGTGATAAACAGATGTCAGGGGGGCTGTGTATTGTACCCCAACTCTAACCCCCCCCCCCCCCTAAAAATATCACATCTCAGCATATTAGACTCTTTCATCTGATTCCTTTGCATTGGGTTGAATTGAAATAGTCAGAATTTGCCCTGTTCTTTGTCAGGTTACATTCACAAATATGTTGATAGTGAGTTGGAGAAGGGTAAACAGATGAGAAAGGAGAAATCTTTAGCTCTAGAGAACTTACTTGCATCGACCTGTACTGTACAATGGCTACAATATCATTAACTGAACAAGAGCTTTCCTATTTTTCTATGATAATGACGTAAATGTTGCTATGTACATCTATTTTTCCACAAGTCCCATATGCACTCTAACTTCATATTATCCCTGTTATAAAATGCAATACCTACTATCCTCTTGGATGAACATAATGTAGCAAATCATGAAAGTGATCCAACTGACTGCTACGATATGTCAAGTGTGATGCTGTATTGCTTTAATTATCAACTTTTGTTACAGTATTAAACCTTATCCTTAATGCGCAAAATCATATTTAGTTTTGAGACAATCTTCATGATATAAACAGCAAAAAACGTGAATATATATATTTTTTTTCATTCATTGATGATGCATAATGACTTACATGGCTCCTTCATTTCAGAAAATCACTGCTCACTCCTTTTCTCAATATTTCATATTTGTGAAAGATTCACTGTATTTCATCTTCAGGGAGCAAAGACTACAACATCTTCAGGGTTAGGTGATGTGACATTTTTATTAGATGATCTCATGTATTTAATATGACACAAATGAACAGGCCAAAGAAACTTTAAGACAAGAATTAAATTAACACAGAACCTGCGTGATGCTCTGATTTAAAAGGTTCAAATTGCATCGCACATGATTAAAAAAATTTTAGTTTTATGTACATTACTATGAGATTCCGTTAACTTTTTTTTTTTAATAAATGTGTTCCCATTTGTTGTTATCTTGAAGATGACCAAATGTATGGCATTATTTGCTGTACTTTGTAGTCTCTGCACTTTGAACGCTCTGTGACCATATTCCAGCCCTTTGCCCTTTCTTGCAATGGTAAATAATTTACAAGATAAAGTATCTTTCTTTAAAGTTGCTAGACTGCTAAAGCTGGGTGAGCTGTCTCCTTTAACATGGTTGGACCAAATGTCATTCATTTCCAAGTTGTGAAGAAATAAATAAACATATTATAAGGTACATGGATCTTGTTTGTTAATGTACTTGTTAGAGACGTGTGTGTATTATCTGGTTTTAATTGTAATTAGCATGCGGGTTTTATAATCATAATTTAGATTGTTAATAGATATAAATGGGATTTGTGAGGCAGCAAAAGAGAAACTGGCGAGGGAAGGGGCTTTCTAATTATAAGAAATCCTAATAAAATGGAAATCAATCATGCATACAATGAAGAAGAACAGGCTATAAGTAGGACATGTCTGACAGTTGCAGGGCTTTATATAAAAAGTCAAAGTCTCCTGAAGTGCATTTTATTATTGTTGCTTGAGGGCCCTAGGGCCACTGTTATCCTGTCGTAATACTTTATGTCTTATTGAAAATCTTTAATACTTTTTAACACACAATTACTTAATTTATATAAGAAAACAGAGTGACTTGCAGGTGGACTTTAATTAGTCAGTGAATGTGTAAGGAGGCATACATCTGTCAAACAAACTTCTCCTTTATTATAAATAGACAAGTAAGTAAGTAGGTAAACTAAGAACAACTGATAATAATGTAGCATATCATAAATAAATTACACAACACCAATACATTTCCATAAGAAATACAAACATATTACTGAGTGCATGTGTGAATATTCTTAACAAGTTCTTTCTTTCTTTCTTTCCTATCATTTTGTCCTTCTTATGTTTTGTGATTGATAAACGATATTGTTAGATCGTTTGTGTGGGTTTCACGCCCATACATTCAGATTTAAGAATATAACATTTAGGTAATCAAAGCAAATGATGGGAATAGTCTAAAATGGACCCTCACCTTTACGCTGCACAGGAAACGCGTTTATTGAGCGTTCATTGAAAACTGTGTGGAGTATTTCAGCAGTTTAGTTTCTTTTAGGAGGAAGTTGGGAAAGCTTCGTGGCAGTCTGTGTCACTCTCTAGTGGCCAAGAATGAAAAACTCTAGAGGACGTCGTTCCCTTATTTTGTTACAGAAAAGTAAAAAGAGCAAATGCAATAAAGTTGTTTTTTTTTTTAATACTGAGAAATAAAAAAAAAAAAACCCATCAAAGATACCAACCAAAATATATAACTTTAAGACCTCAATATGTATGCACATGTTTGTTCCTATTTCTTAATTTGTACGTAAGGCTTTATCCAAGGTATTGTTCGGTTTATTTTTGAAATGGGAACAGTGAATGTCCATGATGAAAAATAAAGAGATGGGGTACAACCGAATAGTCACTAGACTCCGTCCTATCTACTTTCCCTTAACCCCCGGATATATATATATATATATATATATATATATATATATATATATATATATATATATATATATACTACTTCCGGAAAAGAAGAAAGGAAGGTCTATTCGGATGTACCTTTTTTTTTTATTTGAACAATTGAACAATATACATACATTACAGTGTAGTTACAAAAAAGCACGGAAAACCAAACATCTCACAATATCTATTCGGATGAACCTTTACAGTTTTGCGTCGGTAGGTATTACGTCACGTGCTCGCATCAAGTTGTGCGCATGCGGTGACGTCGTCACACGTTTGTTGTAAACATGGCGTCCGTGACAACAGGTGAGAGCATCAAGGCCCGAAGAGAAATCCTTACTGCGGCTCCTTTTTCGGAACAACCCGCGTGTTCTGCGTCAGATATTGTTCTTGTAACGTTTCCGCATTCGCCCCTTGGCTTTCTGAGCCGTTATGTGGTCGCAGCGGAAGACCGATATCGCTCTTTGACTCGGGGACCATCGTCAAGATGATGCTAACACGGAATGCTAACACAAGCGTTGCATTGGTGTGGTCCCTGTACTTCAATGACAACGTTTTAGGAGGCGCCTATTCCGTTTCTCAGTTGTCTGTGGAGCACAGTGCTGCTCTCTGACTCGTGAGTCGTCGTGAGGCTTTATCCACGGTGTGAGTTTGGTCTGCCCGGTGTCAGGGCTCATTGGGGATGAGCCATTGTTCTGGCAGCTGCTGTGCTCCCTTCACCCTCGGATCTGTGACTGCAGCCACAAGACGTTTCGTCATCGCGGTTATAAATAACCTCCAGCTGCTCCTGGTCAGCATGTGTTAGACCTCAGCGTTCTGCTGTCTCGTCCTGTTCGCGTCTCCCACCGGCGAGTCGTGTCAGGCCACGTTCCCGCTGTACAGTCGTCTTCCATCGGGCACCGAGTAACCGCAGGAGTTACTAATACTCCCATCAACCGTTCAAACTACGGATGTGTCGGGTCGTAGCTGTTGACCGTGTGCTGCTTGAGCCTCGTTCAGTCATTTTAAGTGTTTAGAATTATATGCCAACTTAACCCTTTAGCTTTTGTAACTGGTTGTATATGATTAACCTTGACTGCATTACTCATGGGGGTGGGTGTATAAGAACGTAATACAAGAATAAATCACACCTTTCCAAATGAAGTAGTGCTTGTAACTCGCATAAGTTATACAGGCTGTTCTTGTATTTGATGGATGCAGTGCCATGTGTGTATATACAACCTCGGTCTATGACCCATTTGAGGCTATTTGAAAGTTTACATTGTGCATAGTGGTAATGTAGGGAGTCCTTTCTTTTTCTACGCTCATCCTGTTCGTACTCATGTCATTGACAATATAGATGCTCATGAAAGAGCGGTTTCTTTGGCTTTTCAGTATATCATAGTATATTTTAATGTCACATCACAGTTGTCTTCCTGTGTTCAAAAGCTGCACAATGAAATATTTAGTACGAATGTTAAAAAAACAACCAAAAAAAAACTATTAGAAACGTATTTCCTCAGTACTGGTCAAACATCGTAGACTTTCATTAAAGAAAATTCACTGTTTTGATTTTTAATTCAATCAAGCGTCGTCGTTGCATTCATGTTATAACAGCCTCTTTTTCTTTCCTCTTGCAGCCACGTCAGAGTGGATCCAATTTTTTAAAGATGCAGGGATCCCAGCCAGTCTTGCTGTCACATATGCAGTTTCTTTTGTGGACAACAGGTATTTAAGCCTCTTATTCCACTGGCCCGAAAAAGTGTGCTTACTTGAGTAAGCCGCAAACAATCGTGATGGATTTATTTATTTATTTTTTATTGTCATACAAGAAACCTGTCATGATCTGCTCTGTTTGCAATGTCAGCGGAAAAGATTTATTGGTCCCGGACCAGGTCTGGCGTGATCCTGGCCATTTGGGGGGGAAAAAAAGAGAGCGAGATTTCAGGACTTGTCCAGTCCTACCTAGTCTGCTCTGTTTGTGGTGTACTTTCGACTTCATACATACGCATCCACACCGTGATGACATGTAATCTGTTTTCTCCTTCACGTTTTGTTCAGAATTCAGAAGAACATGCTGATGGACCTCAGTAAAGACATCATGATGGACCTGGGTATCACAGTCATTGGGGACATCATTGCAATTCTCAAACATGCCAAGCAGGTCTACAGGCAGGTGAGACATGTTGGAATTTGAATAATGCCTCTGTTCTGCTTCTTGTACATTTTAAGTGATGTGTCACACTATGAATATTTCTCCCGACGCAGTGTTACACATAAAGGCCGACAGTCTTTTCAATGAGGGCGCCACAATATTATATGACCAAGCAATAATGATTACTACTGTGTTTACAATAAATGCAAACACTCGTAGCTGTGTTGATGTTGCTGTTTTTCTGTTGATTTTAGAATTTGATGTCAAGTTTGAGCAGTTGATAAAGGCCTGTCACGCTTACCATCTTCCACCTTGTGGTTCTCAGGACATGTGCAAAATGGCAACAGAAGCCATCACCTCAGGACAGACCAGTGTTCAAGCCGAGCTCAGAAGAACTGCCAATACTCGTAAGTAACAAATTCATATTTTCCAGCGAAAGCTTGCTCATCGATTGGAACTATTTAGATATACTGTTCAGATTTTGTGACTGAAGTGAAGGTCTGTCACGCCAGTTATGTGTTTCAATAATCGTCACGACCAGTTGATGTAGTTGTTTGTAGTCATTCACTCCACCAGCACAGTGACCCCTGAACCAGATCAGCCAGCAGCGTCATGAGTCATCACTTGTGTTGTAATATAGTTTGTCTGCAGTGATCATCCGGGCGAATATGAGCTGCTTGTCGCTTCTGCTGTGACTCGTCGTCAGAGTAGAAGAGTAACAACAGTAAATACCCATTTTAAAACATTTGGATGAAGGTACATCTGGGATAATTCAGTGTTAATTTTTGATTTAGTCTTAGTCTCGAATAACACACCATTTAGTTTTAGTCTTAGTTTAATCTTCTGAAACCTTTTTCGTCTTACTCGAGTTTATTTGACTAAATCCACAGTGTCCTTAGTCGACTGTCCAGAATATCCATTGTCATTATCACTGTCAATGTCTGGAAATATCCATCATTCTGTTATGGAATGGTATTCAAGTTTCAATATGCAATACAGACACAGAGTTAACTGTTGTTTTCTGTTGTTGATGTCAAAAATATGAACATAACATGAACATATTTTTTTCCAGTCATATACTGCCACTATAATGAAACACATTTGATTCTATTTGAGCACATTGCATTATTGAACTCGTATTAGTTCAGAGAGTCAATCTTCTAATCAGTTCAGAGGTGGTTTCTTTTAGCTTCTCTTTAATTCCAAAATTTAGTAGAAACACTACAGTTTATCTGGTAAAATAATAAAGGTGTATAAATATCACCAGTTCCACTGAAATCCTGTAGCGCAGGAAACCAAAGCATAGGGCCCATGTGTCAAAAGGCCCACCAAAGGGGTCAGTCCAGCCCACCCTGTAATGTTGGGAAGAGTAAAATGAACATTATAGACATTAAATGAAGGCAACCTGTTTGTAATTGGTCCACCTCTGAGTCCACTGTTTCAGTGGTGCAGATAAAACACGACACCATGACCTTGAGCTGAGCAGCCAACTTCTGCCCTAAAAAGAAATGCTTCCTGATAATTATACTTTCGCATCAAATCCACACTGTGGGCGTGACGGAGAAGACGCCGGAAGAAGTTAGTCTTAACGGCAAATCAGAGTTCACGTCCTAAGTTGCTCCTGATTGTGTCTTATTGATTGTTGCTGGTGCTGCTGGTCCAGTCCAGGTGGGATCAGGTGGGATCAGGTGGGGGGGGGGGGGGGATGTGTGTGACTATTCTGCCTCGTTCAAGCGCTGCTTCTGAACATTTCCCTCGTTCTCCCAGCTGCCACTCGCATGATCGCCAACGCCTTGAGCCACGACTCCCCACCAGCCACTCCAGCCCGTCGACAAGACAATCGCCTCTCCGTCACTGTGTCCAACATGCAAGCAAACAAGAACGTCAAAACAGGTAGATTCACTGAAAAGTGTTTTTTTTTTTTTTTGGTTGTGTGTTTTTTTTTTCCGTTTTTTTTTTTTCAAACCCCCGTCCCCGGTCCTCTGTTTCCTGTACCGACGGATTGTCATCGACTCCCCGTGTTTGAACCTCTCGTGTCCACCACTGTGTTTGTCAGTCGTAAGTCAACCAGCTGATGAGGGAAACGGTTTGCCAGCAGCGAAGAGCCGGCGTGTGACGGCCGAGATGGAAGGGAAATATATCATCAACATGCCCAAAGGCACCACAGCCCGTACCCGTCGAATCCTGGCCCAGCAGGCCAAGAAAGGTAGGCCTGACCCAGTGGTCCGGCTCGTCGTAAGCCCTTAACCATTCTCAATCCCGGCTGCTCACTACTCTGTAGCTTAATTCCCATTGGGGTGACGCTAAACAGAAAAAAAGATCTTTCTATTTTCTCATACTTTAACCTCTCCTCACACCAGCAGCCATTTTATTTGTCAAACTCTGCTTGTTTTTCACCCACTGACCTAAATCCCCTCAGTTTTTCTCCTCTTCAAAGTGTTGATTGACTCACCCTTTAATGCGCTCTCTCTCTCAAACTTTACGGGGCTGTACTTACTTTGAACACATTTCACTCATTTTAAAACAACAATGATGTAATTTTACCTGGGTAAAGCTGTTTCTTCTTTTCTTCTATTATGAGTTTTCATAATGCCAGCTGCTTGTGGACAAAACTTTGGAACTCAGCAAAATGAAGCGATTAGCAGCAGGAGAAAGGCTAGAATATTCCTCCGTCTTCTTGCTTGAGCAGAAAGTTGAGAGAGGAAGTTGTTTGCTTTCCATGAGTAATTAAACCGAGTTGCACACAAGTGAAATGTTTGTGTAAAAAAAAAAAAAAACTTTTCTTCCTCTTCTGCTGTCCAAAGGTTTGAAACGGACCTCTGTATTTGCACGACTCGGAGCTGAATCCAAGGCAGACACGACAACAAGCAATAATAAAGTAAAACCTGCTTTAATCTTTATTTTTTTAACAGCTTGTTGCGAATACAAAGGTAGACTGACTTAAATGTGAATGTTGTGCTTTTTCAGCCAACTGGAGTGTTCAGTCGCCTCGACAGGGAGGTCGAGGGCGAAGAAGAACTGCAGGCAGGAAACGCGGCCGTAAACTTGAATGAGGATGAGGACGAGGATGATGAAGACGACAGTGACGGCGAAGGCTCTGTTCTGCAGTACGCCGGCATCCTGAAGAAACTTCCTCCGCTGCCGAAAAGGGAGCCGGCCGCAAAACCCGCGCCGACCGCCCTGCGGCGTCTGGGAGGCAAATTCAAGCGACCTCCCTCCGACACTCCCACCCCACCACCATCATCCTCCTCCTCTTCTTCTTCTCCCAACGGCGTCCCCCCTGCTAAGATTAGTATTCTTCACAGACTGGGAAAGCTTCCCGCGGCACATTCAAGCACCACTTTGTCGTCTCCAGCCGCAGACACGCAGGACAACAGGGTGACCAGCAGCAAGCCCCGAGCCCAGGAGAGGGTGACCATCGCCAGCTCCAAGGTGAGCAGCAGCACCGGGGCTGCAGGAGGAGGAGCAGCAGCAGCGGCAGGAGGAGGAGGTGGAGGAGGTGGAGGAGGTGGAGGAGGAGGAGGAGACACTGTGAGCGCCCAGATGGATGCGAGAGCTGTCAGCGTGTTTAAGAGACTGGGCAGCAAGAGAACCTAACACGCCACAGTTCTGCATCTATCGTGCCCCATGTACAACTGCAGGTTATTATTAACTGGAGGGTTTGGTTCTTTTTGTTGTTTTGTTTTAATTGATGTTTAAAATGCAACTTTAATGTTATTTTCAAAATCCTGTTTCAGTCCCGCTGCCATTATGAAGTCACATTTAAAAGCTATATTACTTGCTGCATTTTGCTCACACTTTTGAGATATTTATCATTTGTCACTCATATCTGCTGCTTATTGCATTTTAGACATATTTAAGGCTATAATTGTAATTGTAAGGCATGAGCATGTCAATCAAGCTGCCATGATGGCGGTTTGAATTTTACCCCGAAAACTCTACATTTAAGGATGCTGCTGCCTAAACTACCCTTTCTGGAGAATCCAGAACTCGGACAAAAATGATCTATGTGACGGTTTTGTTGATATTTGCTGAAGGTTTTAACTTTTCTCAAAATATCTCGTCAACGTGTAAATACGAGAATTGTTTTATATGTTCTACACACATGGAAGCAGTTGTGCTGGCAAGGCAGGCCGAAAACGGTTAAAGTTGTCTGTCGTCGTCGTTTTCACCTGAAAATTACCTCCTGTATTGTGTTTCCAGAGCGGGGAAGTGTTGATGAAAAAAGTGTTTGTTTAAAAAGCAACCCAAACCACAAAACCTCGTCCAACACTTGAAACTATAAAACTCTGCACCTCCACTTTTTCGTTGCTGCGTGGAGAACAAGTTCACCGCTGGGAGCTGAAATCAGCTTTTCTATCGTCGTACTGAACATTTTCTATGAGCACCTACTTGAAAAGCCGGATCCATAGAATACGGTTTATTTTGAAATGTACAGATTTTTTTAAATTGATTTCACACAGCACAGAACTTGTTTCTGCTGCATATTTTTGTATGGGAACGATCTCGGATCATATATCGGAGTTAAAAAAAGAAAACGAACAAACAAAACTCACAGATGCCATCTGGTCTGTTGTCATTGGGGGACATTATGGATCTTTCACTCCTATGTTTTATTTTTGCTTTGCCAAACGTCACATCAAGAACTTTGTTACACTGTTAATATTTTTAAAACATTTAAAATCACAGAAGAACTATTTGTTTTTTTTTTTTAAACAACGTGGAGCAAACACAAAAAAATCGTTATGACTGTTTTTTTAAGAAATGGTATGGATTGTAACTGCTTGATAATTGAACCGGAGTGGAAATGGAAATGAATTAAATGGCACAGATGGTCCAACGGTCTTGAGTATTTTTCTGCAAAGGAAAAAGTGCCTGTCGGTGACACATGCATGACATGACGGCAAAGCCAATAGTCCCACTCCTCCGGAGAACATGAAGCAGATGATGCATCAGTCAACAGTGGTAAGAAATCCTCATCAAAGATATTTGCAAATAAGATACCATATAGTGGGTCAGTAGCATTTAATAGTGTGGAGCCCCATCTTTTTTAGATGCACAACAAATCCAATACAGGAAACGTTAATTCCATTTTTCTTGATTTAAAGCTTCTTAAATGCTTCTCAAGAAGGTTTATGAGATTCGGTATGTTGGGTTCCAGCACCCAACTGAAAATGACGGCTTGTTGTGGGAGTCTGGGACAGGAGAGCTCAGTAAATGCCACTCCTGTCAGCTACGAACAAGCAAACGGAGGCTATAATTAACATTGGCGAACAAAAACTTGACAAAAGAAGATTGAAAAACATTTCCTTGGTTTGATGAGTCTTGCTGTCTGTTGTGACTTTAAAAAGCTAGACAGGGCTTGTTAGGGCTTGTTGATTCTTTTGGTGTAAATGTGATCCCTGAGTCATATAAAAGCAGCACTGAAATGCCTCAGTAAATGCAAAGAGGGCAATTTTCTGCTTCCGTACTCCTACCGTGCTCACCTTCACCTGTATAATTTTTCACAATCCAAATGTGACTTAAGGTGCTTTCACACCAATGTGACAGAAACTTGGGGTTCCTTGTCCTACCCAGACCCATCTCTTTCGGAGCACAGTGTCCATTTTTGATGGCCACTGCAGTAGAATAATAAGCCTTTTGTTTCCCCACAAAGCTTCAATCATCCACAAATTGGTTTGTTGAACATGAAAATGACTTCATGGACTCAAATGACCTCTGCAGTCACAGACCTCAGTCTTTTGTGGTTCTGTGAATGTGCCATCAATAAATCTTTAGCATCTCTGCAGTAGTGTCACTTCAACATGGGGGGAAAAAAAGCTTGATGAGTGTCTAAATGTGTAAAGATCTCAGTTTAATCAATGGTACAAAGCCTGAAGGGAGATTTGAAGGAGGCTTTAACCCTATCATAGCTTAGATGTGGTTGTGGTGGGTTATGAAGGGGAATTAATTACATTTTGTCAGTTTTATTGTCTGACTCGTGCAGAAGTTTCACACTGATTGATTATTCAGACATGTTTATCTCTCTGCTGGTTCCAGTCACAATAACGGCTCTCCCTGATGTGGCACAGAGCTCTGATTCGTAAACCATGCAGCAAGGACAGGTGTAAAGTTAAATGTTGAGTCTCTGGGATCCCTCTGCTGCTTATTATCTAGATATATCACACTCCAGAGAAGCAAGGTGAGCATCAAATCAACTGAAAATGACTGTACCTGGCTCAGTGTCTGGAAAGAATATTGTGTTCTCTGCAGGGACAGTCAGTCTGGCTGGTGCACCTCAGGTGAACCACACATTACATCAACATGAGTGTAATAAACATAATTTTCCCATGGAGGTCGCTGTCCTCCTCCTCCTCATCTTCGTCGTAGTGCTCCCTGCAGCCTCCTGCTGTCCGTCTCCATCTCCTTGAAACCTTATCAACTAAAGTCATCTGGCGGTGTGGACCGACTGATGCTTATACAGGAGACGTGAGACGAAGAAAAAGCTGAATCAACCTGGATTCGCACGTTTTCTATAGTAGAAGGACTGTCCGTTTTCAAACAAAGGAGTGACGTAATCTGCCCCCTTCTGAAGTAAAATAATAAATCATAAAAAAAAATAAAAAAAATGTAGTAAACATCTTACAAAACAGGGGATCATGTCAGGGCGTGACCTTTCACCAATTGACCCATAAATAATCAAATTATGTTGTTTTTTAAATGAATGTTTAAAAACGCATATAATATAGTACATGTTTTTTTTTGTAAATAAATCCACTGTAATGTGTCTTTTCAACAGATAAACGCTCGTTTCAGGGTATTTCTGCACGTTTTTCTCCTTTTTTTCATGTAAATTCTGGACTGCAGCAACGCCTCACGACTTCCCATAGTGCCGTGCGCTTAGGGGGTAGTCGTGCACGAACGACATAGACATATAAATGTAGACAGCTAATTCAACTGCTCGTGCGTTCAGTGTCACCGCCATCTTGGATGGGGATCTGCCTTGCCTGCAGTGATTGAATCGGCAATTGGAAACAATAGATCAGTGCTGAATTAATATATTATTATATTTCAATAATTATCATAATTACATGAAACCCATTCAACTTTCTGTCTCCCAGAATATATATATATATTTTAAGCTAAAATCCCCAAAATAGCTGCTGCATGAACTATGTATGCATGTCAACGTACACATTTGAACTTGTTTGTTTCTTGATTCAATTAATTGTCTTTCTTCAGTGTGGCACATGCACAAACCTGAAACAAACCGTTGGATCAACTTACTTAAATTGTTTTAATTGGCGACATCTAAACAAATCAAGCTGTTCAAACTTAAGTTAACTGATTAGATGGAGTTGTTGTCAAGACCACCTGCCCTGAGACTAAGTGAAGACCAAGACCAGAGGATCCTGAGGTTTTTTCCCTGTTTTTTTAGTATGAAAGGTGAACTCGCATGAAAAGCGGTGGATATTCAGTTAGTTGTGATCCTTTTCATAGTGTTAAGACCTTCCTCAATTTAATTTAATGATAAGGAGCTGAAGTGAGTCCTCATCCAAGAAGGCGGCCACTCTGATGTGAAACACAGCAAGCTTCAATGACTGGTCTGTTCCCCACCGCCTCTACATTCACAGATCTATGTCTATATATGTGCTGTGGTGTGTGCGGGGCGCACTGTCCGTGGTGCTGAAGCTGCGCGTGCTGCCGTAGAGAACCATCCGAGCATCCTCCGCTCCACAGCCGCGAGCCGCTCACTGCAAGCAGGCAGGGGGGGTGGAAGAACCAGGACACTTCTGTCCGCCGCTGCAGCTTTTTTCAGCGCCTCCTCGAAACCACAGCCGCTCTTTAACGTCTCCCCCGGAGGAGAGCCGCGATCCGGAGCCGCTGTGCGGAGCCGCGTTCTCGTGGGCTCGTCGTCTCTCCGGTGCCGCCGCCTGTCCAGATCGCCTCTGCCGCTTCCGTCCTGCATCCTTTATGCACAGCACGCTGCTCTGGTCCTCCCCGACTAAACACACCCTCGTGTCCGAGCACCATGGCCCGCTCCGGACGCTTCCACTGAGCGACATGGAAGCCAAGCAACACCAGATAAAGACGCTAAAGAGCTACCCGGAGACCGGCGGCCGGAGCCTGGCTGCTGCCGCCGGAGGAGACGGAGGAGGCGGCGGCGGCGGCGGCCACCGAGACGACTCGGCTGAGATGGAGATGGAGACGAAGATCCAGAAAGCCATCGACTTCAAGGCGGAAGGCAACCGCTGCTACAAGGAGAAGAAATTCCGGGAGGCGATAGGCAAGTACCACCGGGCGCTGCTGCAGCTGAAAGGCGTGCATGTGGTGGACGCGACGACGGGATCCGAGGTCAACCTGCTGAGCCAAGCCGCTGCCAGGCTGACCGAGGAGCAGCGCAGAGCCGTGGAGAGCACCGAGATCGAGTGCTACGACAGCCTGACAGGTGAGGCCGGCGCACCGCTGACAACCGCCGCTCGCTCCGGTTCAGCGGGTTCGCCACGGCTCGCGGGTTTGTAGTTTATTCCTGCAGGGAGGGAAGAAGCTGCCACTGCTGGAGTGCTCAACCACAACACAGATGGCCGGATTGCATGATGGATGGAGGGGGGGGGGGGTTGAAATATTTGCAACATTAGGACATTTTTCAGTCCAGATAAAGAGTTTTCTCTCCTTCTCATCCTTAAAACGACCAGTGTGCCAGTGCTTTGTTGCTCCCAGCATCCCTTCATTATCGATGTGGACCTCTGATTTGTAAGAATTTTAAAAAAGAAGAAAAAAAAAGACAATGAATAAATAAAATCAAGGTCATGAGTTTCATGTTTTATGGGATGCAGACCTGGGGTTTTTTTTTATATTATGCATGAGACAAGTTCATGTCTGGTGTGACATCAACATTTCACTTGGGCTGTAAGGAGAGAGGTGATGTAAGGCTGTGTAGTGTATGGCACCACTTACTACCGGCTGGGCTAATAGGGCTCTTCATCACTGTTACATCATCACTGTAGTATTCTATTCTATTCTATTCTATTCTATTCTATTCTATTCTATTCTATTCTATTCTATTCTATTCTATTCTATTCTATTCTAGTCTAGTCTAGTCTAGTCTAGTCTAGTCTATTCTATTCTATTCTATTCTATTCTGTTCTACTACTCTTAGTTACAGCATGTCAGTGTTAATAAGCTACATGTGAAATAATGCAATCTATAACAACAAGGCTTGGAGAATCCCTGTAAACAGTGAAGCTGCAGCTGGTGAAAATTTTCACATTAATTATCCTCGTCAGTAAATTTCTCTGTACTCCTATGAAAACTGAAACATAGGACATCGTTGGCTTATTGTCAGCTTTTAATTCCCAGAAACCCCGATTTAAGTTTAATAATGGTCTTAAGTAGAGCGGAAAAGCGATATTATATTTATTGCCAATTGATTTGCTGACAGAAGAATAATCTGGCGTTTTTCAACCTGGATCCAATTTTCATGCAGGGTTTACACCTCCCTGCTACATGAATAAAAAAAAAAAAGACTGTCCAAATGTGGCGCTAACTACTGATGCATCATGATGGCTCGTTTATCTGAAACTGGTTAATGCCGACGTGAGTTCTGCACAAATCAAGATGCTGACCGTGATGCTATTAAAGCGTCTTGTCATTCGATACCAAATCTTGATACCTAATGAGTAAATCTCATCAGCTGCAGTGAGTCAATAGGCGTGCAGCCTGCTTGTACTGAGATCTAATAACACATTGTAATTGGCTGACTGATGTTACATGTTGTAAAGCCATAACTGGAAAACACAGCACTCCGCTCAGAGACGAGGCCCGTGTGTGTGTGTGTGTGTGTGTGTGTGTGTGTGTGTGTGTGTGTGTGTGTGTGTGTGTGTGTGTGTGTGTGCGTCAGCTTTTATTGAAAAAAAAAATATTGATCAGCATTAAAGTGGAGATATTGATATTATCTAGGATTTCTTTAAACGGACTGTGAAGACTACTGTCATTTAAAATGTTTTTTTTTTTTTTTTAAATAGTAATAGTGAGCCTCCTTCACGGAGCTGCAACCACATCCTGATCCCCTCATTTCCTCCTGCTGGACATGCTTTGTCTTGCACCAAATATAATTTCTCAGTTAAATGATGATAATGACTATTGAAACATTTTCACATGGTGAGATGTTATTGCTTACAGTTGCTGGGATCTATAGGCAGTTAAAAACTCTTCTCCCGAGAGTTGGATGTTTTTGATTTTAGACAGTTTAGTAATTCCTCAGGTTGAGACCACTGCTGTAAAAGTGCAGTATAGAATGACAAGAAACTCAATTCAATAGAGTTTTCAGCTCATTTCCATTCCTGTAAACTTTAAACAACAATTATATGAAAACAATTTCTGGCCTCTTTTAGAGGTTTGATCCAAATGTCTGAATTTCACTGGCTATTATATTTCATAATGGGTACTGATAATATATTTTGCATATTATCGTTTACTCTAGCTATAAAGATGGCTTTTCATAACGAGAATACTTTCTCGTATTTTTTTAATTCATTCATTTCAGATATCAAAAACATTTTTGCAAAGCACATACACACAAAGGTACACCCTTATCCATATACACATATCCATCCATGAACCCCTTGTTGACAACCTCTATAAATAATTACATTTAGAATGAATGAAAATACATTTACACAAAACAAATAATCTATATACGCGTATACTCACGCATACTTATATATAGTTTAACTTGTCTGAACAGTGTAATGACGAGGAACTCCTCAGACATACAGTATATTTTCTTTACTACATTAACTAGTTTTATTGTTTAGGTTATTGTGTGTGTTTTTTATTCATCCTCTGGCCACTCGACAATCTATAATAACTCACTTTCAATAAGGTTGCCGGTTGTGTTGTGATGATATTAAGCTTAAGATAATAAGATAAGCCCACTGATATCCTGATGTGTGACTCCAGTTTCCGGCATGCACAGCAGATGCTGATGAATCCTGACAACCAGAGAGAATTGATGATGATAGTGATTAATGACGCATAGTGGCACTCGGGCAATTACATCACGTCACAAATTAGACCCCGTATCTCCTGTTACATGTTGTGATTTCTGAATTGCGAGTGTTACGTGACGGCAGCAGTGATGTTGCATCTTGTTGCTGTCCCAACGCCGACCGGCCGCCCTGACATGATGCACTGAAGGTCGCTGGTTGTGCAGTGCTCAAAGTTGTCTGGAGCCCGGAGGAGGAGGAGGAGGCGGAGGAGGAGGAGGAGGAGGAGGAGGAGAAGAAGAAGAAGAAGAAGAAGAAGAAGAAGAAGAAGAAGAAGAAGAAGAAGAAGATGAAGAAGAAGACGAAGAAGAAACAGAAATAACAGAAAATAAAGAAAAGCAGTAAAGATGAAAAACAGGCCCGGAGAGGAAATGGAGAGAGCAGTGGAACAGAAAGGGGTGATGATGATGATGATGATGATGATGAGGAGGAGGAGGAGGAGGAGGAGGAGGAGGGGAGTGCTAACACGACAGGGGGTCATATTCACCATGGCAACCATCACCGGGCCTTTTCCCTGTTGCTGTATTAATACTGTTCATGCCCTCTCCTTGCCGATGCTTCAAACTGCAGTGAGGGCACAGGCGCTCACATGAAGCCGCACAAAAAGGCCTGACACCAACCTTGGCTTGCTTTCATGAGCAGCCCTGAGTCTTTAAAACCAGCTCTTTCTACTCCTTCAACAATCTAATAGGCACTGAATAATAGGCACTTCAGGGAGATCATGGAGATTAATATGGACGATCAAGTGTGATCCATCCCCAAATAATTATGATGAATTAAAAAAAATGAAAAGTGATCATAAGTGGCTGAGCATGGTTGTGTAAAATATTTCAATTATGGAAATATGAAAAAACAAAACAAACAGTAAATGAGTTGTTTTTATAAGTAGTGGTCTTTCATTGGGATTTTTTTTCATACTCTGAGTGCTCACGGTAAACAGCAAACATCCCAATAGATAGCAAATTGAATAATTGCTCTGATCTTCAGATGAAAGCAGGTACAGGTTGATTATCCACTTCACTGCTGTTTTGAAAAATCAGTCCAATCGCTAAAGATGTCTGCTCTGCATAATGCCTCCTCATCTATCCCATTGTGCATTTATAGCAAATACATTATTTGGAGTGGATCTTTTAACTACCAGTACTCATGCCTGCCTTGCTGACATTTTGTGTGCCTCTGTTTTTTGGACAATAGCAGAGCAATTCATGTTAGATCTTGGCAAGAACTCAAACCTCACAAGGCCAATTAAATGACGGCAATTATGTCCATCCAACTCCAAGCTGTATCCAACTTTAGAGCCGCGGTTCAGTGGATCTGACCCTAGCTGACTATGGGTGAGAGCAGGGTCCACCTTGAAAAGGTCAACAGTCCATTTTAGAGAAAATGGAGAAAGAGAGACAGACAGGCTCACACACACACTCACCCAGAGGCACTTTTAGTGTCTCCAATTAACCTCAACCTGTGAAAGCTCAGAGGAAGCCCACACATACAGGGAGAACTTGCAAACTACATACAGAAAGACCCCCAACTGGACTCAAACCACTAATATTCCAGACAGTGGTAATGTATTGTCGCAAACATTTGGCAAAACATTGTGTTGTTTATCCCTGCTGATCTAAAGATCTGAGCTCAATCAGCGACGACTTGGTCATTTTAACTCCAAGAAAGAATCTGTCTTTATAATCAATTGAATTACGTTACAAAATGGTATTTATAAAGTGTCGCCGACGGCTGAAATCATGCAGAGACTGACTGGGTACAAAGTCAGCCGTGCCGTCTCCCTCTGGTTTCCCGGAGTTGTGCTGGACAGACAGTGTGGTCAATGTGGTTATGAGTGAGGAGCTGCACTGTGATTGGCTGGCTGTCTTTGGCTCTGGCGTGTGACAAGAGAGCAAGACCAGGCACACATGTGAGCGTGATTACGTGTCATCACTTACATGTGTTACTTTGTGCATTCTTACCTGTGTGTGTGTGTGTGTGTGTGTTTGTGTGTGTGTGTGTGTGTGTGTGTGTGTGTGTGTGTGTGTGTGTGTGTGTGTGTGTGTGTGTGTGTGTGTGTGTGTGTGTGTGTGTGTGTGTGTGTGTTCAGTGCTTCTCCTCCCGTACACAATGCTGACGTTGCTGATCTGGTTTACAGTAAGAGAGTGTGTTAGTGTGCTTTTTTTCGTTCGCTGGTGTGAGCCCTTCATCTTCTTGATTTTATTGCGACGGTGACAAGCTTTTCCTGTGTCTTGTTCCAGTCGAAATGAAAATCCAATGAGGTACAATGAAATTTAATCAAGTAGAGCTGAGAGCGATATACAGTGTTATTTCAGTATTCAAATCATGGTATTCAGTCCAAAGCCATATGAAGAGAATGTTTGAAATATGTTTTATGATGAATTCAATTACCCATCTTTATTTGAAATACTTAAACTGAGCAGTGCATTGACCAGTAAAACGGCAATGGAATGCCTTTGCTCAATAAATCTATAGTTTCTGTAAGTAAGAAAAGCTTGCAAAGTGATGCAAAGTTAAATTACAGCCTGATTTATTTATTTGACATATACTGTATAACCCAAAGTTGGATAGGTGCAATAGAAGATATGAATGAAAGATTGTCAAGAAATATAACATAATATATAACATATAACAAATTTAACAAAACATCTCATACGCTTATATGTGGTTTTTTTGTTTGTTTATTATATCAAGCTGAAGTAAAGGAAATATTGCAAAAGTCATCAATCAGTGATATTTCCAGACAGTGAAAATACCAAATGATTTTGTCAAAATGTTTGTTTTTTTTAAAATCAGGACTATTTGGTAATTCTTTTTAATTTAATCCATCAATCAAAGTCACTCTTTTTGTTTACAACTTGTATTTGTTTGGTTTTTTTTAATTGTTTTTTAATTGATTATCCACCTGCTTTGTCGAAGCACTTGTAACTTAGTGTCCGTGATGTATAAATAAAGTTATTCTTCATTGGTGTAGTGACTCACAACTGAGATCCACAACACGAGAGGGAAGTGGACAAGTGCATTAAAGAGACCAAATGTTGTTTCGTAAAGTGACTTATGAGTTTTTTCCTGCATGCAGAGAGACAAACAGTCCAGTGGCATCACCACCTGATTCTGTCCTCACCAGGATGGATGATGAACGTCCTGTTTCCTGGCCTTGTTTAAGAAGACCTCCAGTCTGCGCCTCCCTGCAGGCCTGAATCTAAATAGGTTTCTACTGCTGTCGTCTGTGTCTGTCGCAGTTCACAGCAGTGCAACATGTAGGCTAGAGGCTGGCTGCCTGTCATCCATCAATCCACCCACCATCAACACTCTGTGAGGCTCGAGCAGGAATAACAACCACGTCTGCCGCTTCGCTGCTCATTTCCTCGAAAAATTGATCATAAAGTCGCACTTTCAGTTTGGGAGGAAGTTTTAATAAGTTCAAACTTGCACGTTCACAGAGGATAAAAGTGGTGGTGCGACGCTGCCGCTAGAGCGATCAGCTTGACTCTTCATTAACTCCTGCCCGCTCAGATCTCCTTCTGAAGTCTCCCCTTTGTTCCTCCTGACTGGCTCAATCTGCGAATGAGTCATAAGTCACAGCCCTGAGAGAGACACAGCAGGGGGGCGGCGAGTGAAATTGTTTGTTCCGTAACAACGGCCACCTTTTTATTCAACCGCTGCAGCTCACAGTCGCTCAGCTGGCGGTGGTGATGATCCAGCAATTTCCACCCACTCATCTAAAAAAAACCTGTTAAGAGAAAGAAAATTAAAAAAACAGTTTTCATCTCTGAGAACAAACAAAAGGGACAGTCTTTTGTATGTAGACGTTGGAGCTGCTATCGTATTGGATCATATGCTTAAAACACAACACTGCTTGACAGCTGTGAGCAGGTCACGAGTTGTCATTTTATCATTTGTAGACCAGCTGTGCTGCTGTAGCTTAATTAATCTCATCCTGCTTTTGTTGTTTACATAAAATAAACTCAATATAAATCTTTGTGGGGAAAGAAGAGTGCTGACAAAAGCTACAAGCTGCTCCCAGGAATGTGCAAGCAGATCAATTCAATTGCAAGACTTTTAACAAATCCAACTCTAAATAGATCCACGATGAGTTTCAGGCATTTTGTTTATGTAATGGTACTTCTTGGAGTTTAACATTAAACCACAGGAATTTTTTCTAAAATACCTGTATATAAATAAAAAAGAGATGACAGTGCAAATGAATCAGTCCAACAATTTGTGGATCATGCTCTTAACTTTAGTGGTGTACAGCCCTGAGAAACCACCACCACATTTCTATCAAACCAAAATAAAAGTATAGCGCAATGCTTTTTCTTTCGTTATCTCACCCCCGAAAAAAAAAAAACAACAACTCCCAAATATGTTAATAGTGGTGTTTCTTGTCAACATAAAATATCAGCTTAATGTCAATAAATCAAATTAAGTATATCAATAATACATCAATTATTATTACATTTCAAACATGCTGCCTGATTTCGATGACTTTACTGCTATTGTAGTTTTCCCCACAATTGTTCTTAAGTCGCCTCTCTCCACGATGTCCCACTGTCATCCGTCAAATACTTAGAAAAGCTTTTTGGACACAGTTTACTCAAAGAGAGAAATTAGTGCAATGACTTGGACTGCACTGTTCACCCAGCAGAACACGACAATCCCAATCAAGGTAGGCCCTCCCTTTGACTCCTCCCACAATCAGGCAGTTCTGCTCTGGCACATGGCACCACGAGAGGAAGTACTTCCTCGTCTTCCCAAGAAGGGCATATATGGGCGGAGCCAGTCCCTCTCATTCAGACACAGCAGATTCTGAATGCAGCTCCTATGATCCAATGTTCCAATATATGGATTTGGGGCAATAAAAAGACAATGTTTTTGGACCAACAAGACTGATAATATGACCCCTTTAAAATTATATTGCGATAGAATATTTTACAACTCCTATCCTCAAACCATATGTTACGCAAGGTCATTCAAAATATAATGAGCTTTTTTTTTTTTTTTTATTTCCACAAGCCCTGCCCTCGCCTCACTTCCTTCCTCAGACTTTGCGGCCTCCGAGTGCAGTCAGATATATATGGAGGGGTTGGGGCCACATCAGAATAACATCAGTAGACTAGTGATTTTACCAGTCCGTGCTCCTGCTCTGATGGAGAACAGTCAATGCGTGCTTACGACGGAAAGATCGAGTAGAAATCCTCCCCCCTTTTCATCTCCTGCCAGCTCAGTCACAAGGGGACGTGGTGGAGTACATGAGATAAAGAGCAGAAAAAGAGCGAGTCGGAGAAGAAACGGTCGGTGGTGGAGATAGAAGGGTTAACATGAGGGGAAACCAAGGTTGTGTAAGAAGCTGGGAGCACTAGACTTGCTCGGTGCTCCAACAGCAAAAAATAAGCTTTCTATTGTGTGCTGGTACAGTAGAGGGATAAGGAGAGTTGCCATACAAGAGTTAGAAAGGGGGGATGGGAAAAGGTTTGGTTGGTGTTTTTCCTCCCTCTGTGCATGCACGTCTGCTGTTAGAGAGAGAGACGGCCAGAGCAGAGCCATGAAACCGTGGAGTGCCAGAGCTGCAGATGGCGCGGCGCTGCTGTCAGGGGTACGACTGGCACTCCCTCTACTGTACAGCTCCTACTGTACCGTCCTCCATACCGAACCTCTGAATCACCTCACGGCTTAGAGATGGAGAATTCTGAAGAGTGGGGTTCGTGAGAAGTCATGGATGGGTTGGCTCAGGCAGGGAGGGGGGAGGGAGAAGAACCAAAGGGAGAAACCGGACAGAGGTCTTGAATATGAAGGATTACAAAACGGGAGTTGGGGGGGGGGTTATATCACTGTAAAGGAGAATGGCAAGTAAGGAAGAAGTGGAGGACATTTTTTTTTCTGTGACCTCTGAGCGTCAGAGGAAGGATTTCTGGAACTGCATTTCTATTGTTGACACCCCCCCAACAACCCCCCCCCCCCCCAACCGCACTGAAAAATCCAATTCAGGCCAAACAGATTTATATCATAACTCTGACAGGCTCATATTACTCCTGTCACAACAGTAAATAAGATTCGGTCGTTTGTCAGGGAGGAAGGAAAGCGGGAGATCACACAGGGTGAGCTGGACACAAAGAACACGGAACAATAGCTTTATTGTTTCATTTAATGGCAGCACGGTGACGCCAATGGATGATTTCCTGATAATACCAGGGTGAACCTCACTACATGCTGCAGCTTGGAGAACATATGAAAGGGAGTTTGACTACGGTGGTTTTGTATTTAAAAAAGGAACAGATGTCGCTGCGTCATAACGTCAATAGTGGGGATAAAAACTATTTAAAGAAACATTTTCATTACATTATTAAGTCACTAACAACATATTTCTCCCAATTATTTTGTTTTATTTTTACCTTGTATGAGTGGTCGGTCGGCCGGTCGACCAGCACAACATTTTAAAAGTGTATCAGTCGAAATGATAACAAACCTGAATCGTGATCTGAGACATACAAATATGATTGCTTTTTGAATGGAGGAGTAAAGTTGTGGGTTTTTGTCATTTCCGTATGATTTGTATTCATCCTGTAGTTATATATTCATGATATATACATGATCTTGACATGTGGCTCACATTTTCCTATGAGCACATGTTTGTGACACATTTGCCCAAGTTCTCGTTCCTCTTTTCAAATGAAATCCTTCCCGATGTGGCCTGACAGTTGTGTGGAGTAATGAATAAATTGAACGTGTCTGTCAAAGCTGGTCGGTAGTTGAAAGTCATGGCTCAAACACAAAACCCTTCCCCGACACCCTGAGAGAGCGAGAGGGAGAGTCGAGTGAAATGGGAAGATAGACTGCAAAATCCAGAATATCTATCCTCTGTAAGCCATCAGTAATGAGAATTCACTGAAGTTTTCGTTCATATTTAAACCCTGTGCTCTGCTGGACAGGGCAGATGAAACTGTTTAAATTCATCTCCTCACTGATAGAAAATAAAAGCCATGTCGGCCGGGACTTTTCCCTGCTCAGCCGATTCTAACCTGACAGCGAATGCTTTATTACATGCCCTGCCAGAGGGTGACATTGAAAACTCGTCCTTGTTAAACCATGTTTGCGGCGGCAGTGAGATGTAAAGGCAGCGGTGAGTCTGTTTTGCTGATCCAGCACTCAGGCCAGTGAAGTATCTTTGACAGATTTGATTCCCAGCAAGGTTGTTTCAAGCTGGAAAATATAGACAAATGCAATTATAAGTCTATTTATGGGAGAAAACTGATGAAAACATTAATTTAAGGGACATGTAATGGAGGCAAACTGAAGTTATTCAGATATCTTCAGTGCAAAAATCACAAGTGTAACAGTTACAACAACTGCAGACGACATATACAGACAACAGATTTTTCAAAATGAAAGCAACTAACGAGCAGATGAAGTGTTATTCTTTGGGATCAGCTGTTATAACGTATTTTAATGTGGAGCACATTGGTCATTCAACCAAAGATGGCGCGAGACTTTGGGAGCACAATGAGATTCAGTCTCTTCAAGGAGGATCGTTTTCTCATGCTTTGAAAACTCTTGCATTAAATCAAAAGTGTTCACTCTTTGTAATTAAACAAACAAATAATGAGCACATCCTGTGCCCTCTGTGTAATCAGTATTCTTTTTCTCAATTCACCACTTAACTAGTATGTGTTCATCTAATTGTGTTTTAGTGTTCTGATGTGAAAACCATCAAAAATTACCTTCATTTTCATTTTTATTTCACACAAACACACACACACACACACACACACACACACACACACACACACACACACACACACACACACACACACACACACACACACACACACACACACACACACACACACACACACACACACACACACACACACACACGTTTTGGTTTACTAACAAAGTAACAGCCACATTTTCTTTCTTAGTGGAGAATTTCAATGATTGAACAGCTCTGCCGGTAAAACTTACCCCAGGCTGCTGTTGCAGAGGATGTACATTTATAGGAATCAGATCATAAAAATGCCGAACTGGAGCGTGAAGATGACAGAGTCATTAAGACAAAGTGTTCTGTTCGCAGCACAACAGTTAAAATGATCACAGTAAGTGTCTCAGGAGAAATTAGGACTGATGAGGGAGTCTCTTATATTTACCTGAACTGCCTCTATTCTGCTCCCATAAGCTTCATTTTCCACAGTGAAATGTTATGATCCTCATGAGAAAACAAAGATTAAAACTTTCAAAAGCCTTCGGGTTCTTTTTTAAAGTTTTTATTTCACTCATAATTGGCAGTGCTTCACCTGAAAGACTCTCAAAGACTCGCTTGTTTGTCTCTTCAGATTTATGTACAAAAACAGACAGTGATCAACAAACACAAGCCCAGTTAGAGTTTTTGTGAGTGCACCTCTTTGACAAACTACACTAAGGCGAGTTCAATATAAGACAATGTAAATGTAGCTCTAAAAAGAATACAATTTGAAATCTTTAAACATCTCAATAAGGATTTGTAAAAGATTAACTTCATTGTGTGTGCTTGTGTGTAATACTACTACACTTTTAATATATTCCAAGGACAACAATTTGAATCAACATCTATCAAAGACGTTGAAGGGAGAATGTGATTCATCCTAACGGGACAGCAGCACCTGCCAAAAAGTGAAATGTGTTTGACAGCAAGCAGTTTTTGAGGCTGATGAGTTGACGGCACGACGAGGCAACGAGCCTGAGAAGCTGAAGGGCCGGATCTCCAGAACAAACCAGCTGCTGGTCTGAGTGGATCAGAGGTCCACAAGGATTACTGACGAGCATCGCGAGAGAAGCCTGGCTGGTGTGAAACAACTGTGACACGAGTATCAGACACCTTGAGGCTCAGTGGGGGGTGTAACACTGTCACAACGCCCTGGTTTGACTCTGTGGAGATTTTCTTTGTGGATTATTCATGTGCTTTTAGGACCTTTGTGGGTTTTCTGTTGGTTCTCTGGCTTCCTCTCACAAACTAAAGACTGTCAGATGTATTGGTGACTTTCAACTCTTCATACATGTTGATGTCAGTGTTTCAAGTACAAGCTTTAGCCATTAAAGTTCATAATGCACTGAACCCTTTTCTCTCATTGTACATCGGTGATCCAAATAGAGGTCGAAAATAACGAAAGTGCACAGTCACGATCGAGCACAGCGTCGATTTCACTCTGCGGCGTTTGACTTGAGCGTTGTTTGGTCACATGTGATAAGACGGTGCCCGACAGCAGCAGAAGCCAGAGGCCAAAGATCTGCTGAGCACCAGACAAGAGTCTGCCTTGTGTCCGCAGATGACATCACCGCTTTGATAATGGCCCTGGCTTCCAGCCGCAACAAAATTATATCCCTGCCAGGGAGTTCAACTCAAGATAAAACCTCATCAGTGTCTTTTTTATGCTTTATTAAACTGCACTCATCTGCCATTTGAAAGCCTGTTTTTACTCACGATGCGACAACCTGCAAAGTCCTGGATTCTCACTTTAGCCTCCAGACACAAGATTTAAAAAACAAAAAAAACAAAACAACTAACATATCAGCAAGAAATGAGCTAAATAAAATCAAAGCAACATAAAGCGCTCTTCATTTCCTCTACAGGTGTCAACAATCCCCCACAAGAGGAAAATACTGGAAATTGTACGGTTCAGTGCATCAAATGGCTTCATGCCGGCCAAATCATCAAGGCAATAGCTTCTTCGCTTGTATAAATATTTAAGCAGATGAGCATTAATCCTGAGTCAGGACTATTTTTGGAGGGTGAGCAAAAGTGCAAATTAAACAACGTTAAGGTGGGACGGGAGCACGTCCGGGAAATTCGTGACGCACAAGACAAAGAGTGTGTGGTTGAAGCTTTATATTTGAAACTTCTGGTCTCTTCTGGAACAAAATCAGAACAATAAACAATGAGGATTTTCTCTCTCCTCTCAACTTCACTCTCTGTGAGATCTAACAGAATTATGTGCCTCCTTGATTTGCTTTCACTCGCAGGATCAATGTTTCACCGAGGGTAATCCTTGCAAATACGTTTGATTTCCCAGCGGTTGTCGGTGTCATGAGGTTACCAACATGCCAGGGACTTGTAGAGGGAGGAGCACCATTAATGCTGTGAGACTGGCAAACATAAGGACAAATGCATTTTAGACACACATTTGGCTTTTGAAGAATCAAATCACTATAGTGTGTCTGTCTACTTGCAGCTACTTAAGGTGCTTCGACACAAAGGATGAAAAAAAAAAAAGGTGAATTAATACTTCTTGTTCAAATGTTTCTTCCGGCACCACTAAGGCTGACTACAAACAAGCCACCTGTAAAAACACAAATCTGCACTTTCATTGTTAGATGGATTAAATAATGTAATAATTATTGACATTCAATGAAGACTAAAAGTCTTCATGGTTATTTACTGCTACACCACAGAAATACTGTAGGATGATATATGAATCAAAGTCCCTTTACCCGTGCTTGCGATTATATATAAGTCATACGTGATTTGATCGTCTTTGCTGTTAGGCTTAAATTCACAACATTCCGTTAAACTCATTGTATTATGTTACTGTTGTTATAGATTTTCTTGCACATGTTTCAATTTATGTACTTATCATTGTGGTACCAGTACCAGGATGTCCTTCATTAGAAATGCTCCATTTGGAAAAATCAGTTGGTCAAAAGAAAGTTGATGAGATGTTCCGTTTATAATGACAGATGTGGTCTGGGTTCTGCACAGGGACACGTTTGTACAGTGAGTGTCCCTACTCCCCTTGAGATGTGACACTTTATAGCCACTTCAAGAATTTTATGTTCATAACAATATCCCCATTCCAAATTAGAAAAGGTTGCCCTGGAATGCAGCCATCAATTGTCCATAATCACAATGAAAATCTACTAACAGGAATTCAGCAGATGTTAAGTAACTCCTTTTCCACGAGCACTATAATAAACATATTTGTTTGACTGATATCGATCCACGCATCTTATTCTAGGCAGAAACCCGAATGAATGAAACCCTAAATTACTAAACTAATCCTTTATTCCATGTCATGCAGTAAATCAGAATGAATGCACATCACTGGAGAGTTGAAAAATTGCAATACTTATTCAAAACGCAAAGTCACATGCTCATTATGAGGCTGGCCTGGGCTCTCTTGGTTTGAAATTACTCCCACTGGGGCGGCCCGACGGTGGTCTCAGAGACTCAAGCAGCCATAGAGGAGCCATAAGATAGAGCAATTATGGAGGTTTCTTTTAACACCATATGGAGCTGCATTAGTCTTCTGCTTCAATGACACACAATCAAAGCGATCATCTGCTCGGCTTGTTTAAAGCGAAATGTTATTTAATGACAAGATGAGCTTTTACTGCCTCTGTGTAATACTGAATCACACAAGTCATTATGTATATTTCTTCAGAGGGGAATAGCCTATTTTATAATCCTTCTGTCACAGTTTGAGTGATATAGAAGAGCTGCCAACCTCATGATTCAGAACTTGTCATTTGCTGCATCTTGGGACTGACAGCTTCATCTAGACAGCTTTCAAAAGAAGAGATTAGAAAATCAAACCTTATTGATCCAAGGAGAAATTTAGCTTCACAGCTCAGTAAATAGACTTGAAAACTCGGTGAGAAACAGAAAATCTGGAGAGAAAAAAAAATTGTAGAAAACATCATTAATCACATGTGAATCGCACAATTATGTGAGGAAAACCTTTAGTGTAGTTTTATAAAATTAATTGTACATTTTAGTTAGAGCCGTTTTTCAGGACATACAAGATGGACACAATCATGTATCCATCCATCTTCTATACTGCTTTATCCAATTCAGGGCCATGAGGGAGTCGATACCAGCTTATTACAGACAAAGAAGGAGCAGGAGACGATGAAGCAGAATTTTCTGTAAGTAAAATACTGTATTTTCCAGTGTATGTGACCCACTGTACGAGATTGAATGGAGACCCAAAACTGCAGAAAGATTTTAAAAAAAAAGAGGAGAAAAAAAAGAAGAAGAAATAGACAGACTATAATGCAACTGGCTGCAGATGAAAGTGGACTAAATGCTGTGTCGTGTTGGAGCAGACGAGCCATTATGACAGAGCGAGCGCTGACCTGTGGCCACGCCTCTCTGCAAAAGACGTTTTCAAAAAATGCTTTGGGTGGAGCTATTCTTAGTCGGCCTGGAGAGGCCGGCCGCACCGTCCGAGAGCTGGGACGTCACCGTGGAGGATCACTTTTGGCATTAAAAACACACGAACCATGCAATTTCATGATGATGATTTTGCACGGCTCATTTGTCGCTTTAAATCAGTCCTTCGCAGCAGTTTGACGTTGTTGAAAGAGGCTGCATTGAATGAAGAGATAAAGGGTTCGGCTTCGAATTGTAGGGAGCTGTAATGGAGGAGCTGTAAACGAAGGGGTCCAAAGATGGAGGCGTCTTCAAGCTTAACTGTAGAAAACGAGGCGCATGTGTGGGTGAGTGAGAGAGAGAGAGAGAGAGAGAGAGTATGAGTGATGGGTCTCTCCATCCATCACCATCATCCCTCAGAACTAATTACAAGGTGATGGACAGCAGACTAATGAGCAGGGCCACCAGTGGCTTTAAATGAGCTGGACGGTGTCACAGCTGGTGTGATCGAGAAGGACGGAGGACACGAGTCCACGGGGACGCTGAGCTCAAACACCTGCCAGACAAATCAAGTTTATTATTATGGCACTTTTCTATTTTTTTTTTCAGAAAACCAATGCAATATGCTTTACACCCATAAATTACTGTGAATTATCCTTTTTACAGCCGTGCAGTGGGAACAATGATCTACTTTTCATCCCAAAAAAATACATTTCAAAACATATAGAAAAGGCAAGGAATGCCTCCAAGAGTAAAGTAGATGCAACACAGTTTATTCATTCTTCTGTTTCACCGCCTTTCTCCGGTCATTTTCGTGGGGCACTGGTGTCAAATTTGCCTCAAATGCATGTTTTTGGACTGTGGGAGGATTTCGAAGTAGAAAAGCAGAAAAGCCAGGCACACACTGGGAGAACCTGCAATGGGAAGCCCCGGCTTGAAATTAAAGCCACAACATTCTCTGAGTTTAAAAAGAAGCCTGTCTGATGGAGCGTGAGCTGTCAGAATAACTACTTATTTACGCTGCAAAAGAAATGTAAGAACTTCTTTGAGGGGATGATGAATAAACAGGAAGGAAATATATGTTCAGTGGATTATTGCATTGTTTTGACGATACTTCTTGTCAAATCTCATGCCATCAGAAATGCTGGTTATTTCCTTTTTAAATGGCGCCACATTAGTAAGCTGAATATGTGGGTTGTGTGCATGACAAAAAAAAAATTGCCAAATATGCAAATACCAAGCATCATTTTGTTTGGGTACAACCCACGTATACTTTTTGCTGCTATGAATGCATACTCCCAAGAAATATTGCAAAAAAAAATTAGGCTAGTTGAAGACCAAACACATCTACCTTGTTTTATTTAAACGTCATATGCCTGCCTCTCTGATAAGGACTGTCTTTATAACCAACATGTATGTGTTTGATACATTTTAACTTAAAGCAATACAATAATTTGGACTATTATAATCGATACCTGGTTCAAACGTGCTGAAAATGACCATCATCCTACTATCACTTCTGAAACAGATGAATTATTAACTTTTGGTTCACCAGGAACCATTACAACGAAGAAATAATCTGCAAAATCACACGCTTAAAAAACAAACAGGAAGGCCTCTGAGAAAACAAATATTATTTTAAGAAGTGAGAAAAGGAGTTGACGTCTCTGTTCAATGGCAGGGTAGCAATAACTGAGAGCCGCCTGTTCATGTTTTGAATCTGATAAGAAAGTGACAAAGGAGCGAAAGCTCACACACAAATCTCTTGTCTTCTCTTGTCGTTTCCCTCAGCTGTCTTTGGATTTCATTTCATTGCTGTTCTGTCTATCTCTATCCTCCAGATTCTCTTGTTTTCCTCTCTTTTTTTAAACTCTGTTTATCTTTTTTCTTTTACTTTTTTTGTCTTTTCAGGCTTTGGCACTCTGTCTGATAAATGAAACCATGCCTGTTTTATTTTATTTATTTATTTTTTCAGAAATGATGCTTCGGGCAAACCAGCGGGGCTCCTGAGCATGTGTTAACCACTCCCACACCCCCACGCTTCTCACCGCACACCAAACACAAGCATACAGTCACATGAACGCAGGCAGATGCATTAATACACATTTTCACACTCTCACACTCGACAGCTGCTCCGCACCTCCGAGGTTTGGAAGAATTAATGCATTTTTAAATACCGTTCTCAGCCCCCTCTTATCCATTTTGCTCTGTTTTGTTCGCTTCTCGCAATCTTTGACTCCAAAATACTTTCCTTTGTGACGTCTTATTTTCACTCCTCTGTTGTCTGACATGTGCTCTGAAACCGTGTTAGACTGTATTAATGGGTTTGCTTCATTCCCGCGGGCATCCTAGTGCCACGTGCTGGCCAGGTACACAACCGGTCACTCATATGATATAAAAGAAAATAGGAGTCGCCAAACCAAGCCAACTTCTTCCATCAGTCTGTGATCGAGTTTTGTGTTTCAGTTAGAGGCTTTCAGGTGCGGACAGGAGTCAGCAGCTCTGCAACCTCATCTGCAACCTGTAATGACCTGCGTGTTCTGTCATCTGTTCCACTTCTGCAGTGGTCTGCATAACAGTAGCGCCACTGTTTGGAGCTTCACTCACCAGTTTTCTTAACCAGTGAGCGTCAGCTATCCACGACTCTGGTACCAGTTCAATTATTCTCTTTACTTGGACCATATATGATAGATGGCCGACCACTGCAGACTGGAAACACCAGCAAGTGCTGCAGTCCTGGTGGAAATATTGTTATGGCTGGTCATTGTGCGTCATTGTTCTTCCTCTCATTGTTCAGCATCAGTATGACATTTCATCCAGGTCATCCAACCAAAGGACGTGACCTTATTTTACATATAAAAAGTATTTTCAGCGATCAGAAGTGAAACATTTCAGTTTCCCGTTGACAAAAAGCAGAGATAAAAGTCCTTCTGTTGCAGAAAATCTGTTCCTCTGTTTCGTATATATGTTAAATGTTTCACAACCGGCTATTTGTGGGAGTCACTTTCTAATCTCTGCACCTGCAGCCTCATCTCTCATTTTTTAATGCGGGACTCAGACAGTGATGCCCTTTCACTGATGGGCACACGTTGGCCCCGGTGATATCGCTGCACAGTGTTTTATCAGGCCTATTTGTCTGTCTGTCTGTCTCTGTGTCCCTGCTCAACCTGGGCCGAAGATCCCGTCATTATCACACCCTTAATGCATCTCACCACACTCTACATTTCCTCTGGCATGCCATCCGTCTGCCTAATGGGCCGGGAGGGTGGAGCCGGCCAGTCATCACTTGTGCACCGTGTGTGTGTGTGTGTGTGCGTGTGTGTGTGTGTGTGTGCGTGTGTGTGTGTGTGTGTGTGTGTGTGTGTGTGTGTGTGTGTGTGTGTGTGTGTGTGTGTGTGTGTGTGTGTGTGTGTGTGTGTGTGTGTGTGTGTGTGTGTGTGTGTGTGTGTGTGTGTGTGTGTGTGTGTGTGTGTGTGTGTGTGGTTGAATCTATTTGTAAAGTCACTTATCTTTTGGACCGGTGTCATTTTAAGTCATCTGCCAGTGATTATGTTTGTGTGGTCAAGTCCTGTCCAACTCTTGTTTAAGCCTCACGTAGAACACATTTGCAGTCACCTGCCGATCTTGTGCCATCTTGAGAATTTGAGTGCATGTGTACTGCGCGTGTTCGTGTGTCCGTGTCCGTATACTCTCTAACTGCATCAGCCATTAGGCAATTATGGCCTGTAACTGAATACCCTGAAAGCTCTGCTCACGTCCACTGCTGGAGGACGATGATGGATGGGTGTGTGTCGCGCAGGCATGAGAGTCTCCATGTAGCCGGTGCACTTGTAAAAACAAATAAAGAAGACGAGTGTGGAGAAAGGTGCGCGGCGGAGGTCGAGGGTATCTGAGGTGAATCCCACTGTACCAGGCTCAGCAGACTTATGAGCGCTGAAGACGGGAGACAGCCTCGACCTTGCCACTCGGCTCTGGGCTGAGTCATGAGCCTCTCTGGAAATAAGAGGATTGTCAGGCTTGCTTTTGTTCCTTTCTATTACTAAAGGATATGAGAGTACATCTGGCAAACAAAGATGGAATTAGAACATTTTATATGGCGCTTATGACAACTCTCATTAGGACAATACAGATTAAAGAGCTTCACAGAAGGAAACATTTCAAAATACACTTACAGATAATGTACTCAAAGGACCAGATGGGCTGTTTTAGTGCACCGGCTTGTAACTCGTGTGTGTGTGTGTGTGTGTGTGTGTGTGTGTGTGTGTGTGTGTGTGTGTGTGTGTGTGTGTGTGTGTGTGTGTGTGTGTGTGTGTGTGTGTGTGTGTGTGTGTGTGTGTGTGTGAAATACAACTTCTATTGTCACCAGAGTAAGGACATATAATAAAAGAAGCTCCAAAACAAATTGGTGGTAATATTTGAAATAAAAATCTGAGAAAAAAAAAAAAATTTAACCAAAATGTGAGTCAGTGAACTCACACCGCAGACCTTCTCGCTACTTGATCTGGAAAGACGCGAAACAAAAATGAATGTTTCAGCATTATTGACTGTATTGGGACTAACAATCTGCACTCAAACAAACAAACTTTAATAGATCAAGTAAAAATCTATCGTTTGCACGTCGAAAGGAATGCCAATGGGCGCCAGTATTAAACATGGTTTGATTCATTGTTGAAAGGTCAATAAAAGAGACTTTTGTATTTAGGTAATGACTCGATACGTCGACACGCACACTGCATCATCATGTGCAACTTCAACCACCAAATACCAAAAAACATATTGATTGTTATAGAAATAACCCCCCCCCCACCCCTGATATTCACTATGAATTATTTAGTGTTTATGTATAGTTAGAGTTGTTGATGGTGAAGGCCAGTGCGTGTGTGTGCGTGTGCGTGTATGTGCGTGTGCGTGTCTTTTATAAAACCCTCCTCCCTCGACCATTTCTCACTAAGTGTTGGCTCCTGCTCCCCACTTGAGAGCCACTAACTGCTTTTAACACCGTCTCCCGGCTTCTCGCCCTCCAGTCTCCCACGGGTCTTGCCACTCCTCGACTTCAACCCCACGCTCACAGTCACACACGTACACATCTCCTCCCTCTCTCTCGCTCCGTCTCTCACTCCTGACTCACCCTTCCTCCCAGCTCACAGCCCCTGACTCATGCTATTCACGGAGCTGTCGGTGTGTCAAGGGCAGACTCAGAGGGAAAAGAGGAGAGGAAGGAGTCAGGCCAGGAGCGCCGCAGGATGTGACGGTGAAACACACGAGCACGGTTGAGAAGAGGGGGGAATATTTTTGAGACGCATCATCAGATAGGAAGGAAAGAGCGATGGTGGGAGAAAGGTAGAAGTGGTTGCGATCAACAGAGGAATGGTGTTTGAGTGATCAGATATCTGAGCCGTCGGCAGGCATTTAAAAGCTTTTGCCGGACTAAAAGCTGCGTGTGTGTGTGTGTCGTTACTAATGAAGTTATTTTGATCTCACAGCTGCACTGATCTATAGGACTGATAACTGATGACTGTTACTTACTCAGCCGATTGAAGTGTACTTTCATGCTGTAGTTCATCACAGTGTAGGCCTGGTGTCCTTCTTCTCATAAGTCGGGGGAATAAACCCTACATTTCTTTCCACTGAGCCTCTGTTTTGCATGTGGAGTTCAACAGCAGCATGGTACTCTCCTGCCCCAGGGCTCAAACTGCTTGCACCACTTTTTTTTTTTTGTCTTTTCTCTCCATGCTGTGAGACGTTAGTCCCGGCTATTTATAGTCCCCTCGCTGCCACCCCCGAGGAAGCTCTGTGGAGGCTAAGTTTCACGGTGCCTCTATTAAAAGGCACAGGGTGGGATGTCGGCATGAGATCCTCCCGTCTTTGTTTCTCACTCGCGGGACCTGCTTGTCGTTTTTAACTTCACTCGATGGCGCTCAAGGTGTTTCGAATGCACCAAATCTTGCAAACGTTTAAAAGTGAATGTCTTTATTTAGTTGGAAGCGACTTTTCAAACCGCTGACCTGTCGCCTGTCTCGTCTCTCCCCAGCGTGCCTCTTGCAGTCCGAGCTGGTAAACTACGAGAGAGTGAAGGAGTACTGTTTGAAGGTGCTGAGTCACCAGAAGGACCACTTCAAGGCCATGTACCGAGCCGGCATCGCCTTCTACCACCTGGGCGATTACGAATGTGCCCTGCGGTACTTGCGTGATGCCAAGAATCGCGAACCCACAGGTGAGAATGAAGCGACGGCTCCAGTGAGGGATCGACACCAAAGAACGAATGGAAGAACGCCACACATCAGGAAATTAATTTTTAACTTCCACGTTGCTCATTTGAATATGTATTGTATAATGTGTGCATTTCTGATATGATGAAACATTTATCTATCACAGATTACAAATACAAATGCTGATTGCTTGTCAACCGTCACTTGTGAGGTGAATGACAAGTATGTTATTGAAAATTGATATCTATGAATCAAACAAACATTTAAGAAGATTCAGATTCAGATTCAGATTCAGATTCATTTATTTGCCATTTGCAGTAAAACCACATTGGAATAAATTTGTAAAAGTCCCCAGTGTGCACAAGACAGGTACAGCCATAAAATAACATTAATTAAAAAGTACATAAATAAAACAGGATAAAAGTACAGAAATAAAACAAAGAGAACAGTGAACAATTGACACTGTGAAATCGATCGACTGAAACAGATTCAATAAAGTGCAAGATCATACATTAAAGTGCTCTGTTTAGGCTGATAACAGCTTGTGGAAAGAAGCTGCTGGCATATCGAGATGTCCTGCATCTCAGCGAACGATATCTTCTGCCAGAAGGAAGAAGCTGGAACAAGGCTTTTCCAGGGTGGCCAGAAGAGTCATTGACGATTCCAAGTGCTCGGTTTAAAAGTCTGGATTTATAAAGAACTTCCAGAACAAGAAGCTCACAGTCCACAGTCCTCTTTGCAGAGCGGAGCACCTTGTTTAGAGCTCTCCTCTCTTTGTCTGTGGTGTTACCAAACCACACAGTCACAGAACCAACAAATAAACTTTCAATGGTGCAGCGATAAAAATTAAGCAGAATCTTAGAGTGTGTGGTAAATTCTCTAAGTCTACGTAGAAAGTAGAGACGCTGACGAGCTTTTTTAACAACCCGGTTAGTGTTTTTGACCCATTTCAGGTCTTTAGAGAGAGTTAAACCGAGAAACGTGCACTCCTCTACAATCTGCACCTGGGAGTTATCAATAATTACAGGTGTGTGAGAACTGTTCCGGCTAAAGTCAAAGACCAGTTCACATGTTTTTGATGCGTTCAGCTGGAGATGAAGAACTAATGAATTCTCAGATGAATATGAATGTAACTGTTTATTGATTATGTCATTATGTTAGATAGATATTTGAAACATAATCATGCGTAGGTGATAAGAATTTTCATTCTCTGAAGTTCAAAGACTGCACCTGTCTTTTTGATCAAAATGACATATTTTCTTTATTCCAGAGTCTCAAATAAGGAAATACGTAACATTTATTGATCACCGCAACAAAATAAACTACCTGTACGCTCCTGCAGCAGGGAAAGACTCCAGCTCCTGGAGATTTCAGTCTGATGAGGCAGCAGAACGCATGGATGAATCAAATATTAATCACAAGACTAGATAAACACCACAAGAGCAGACGTTTCTCTCTCTAAACCTACGTCACTCCGCCGAGGTAGAAGTGCAGTTAGTCAACCAAAACTAGGCACCAATATTGAATTCAGCAAATTAGCGAATAATTGAGATATCTTTTTGTTTGTGCTCGATGGACTGAGGAGTGTCGAGCTTTCACAAGAGCGACACCTTTATGAAATACTTGCCCTTTCTGCCATACAGGTAGAAACTGCTCTTTACCACTCAGCCGACGACACGATGTGGTAACTGAAGATGTTTCTATTTCCTCGATTTCCTTCCCGTCTCACCTCACATCCCCTCCCTCTGCCACAGACACCAACGTGCTGCGCTACATCCAGCTGACGGAGATGAAGATGAGCAAGAGTGGACAACGGGAACGAGAGAGTGGCAAAGAAAGCCAGGGCTAACACCCCACCACCCCCACTCCTCCTCCTCCCTCCCTTGACCCCTTTCTGACCTTTGAACCCACAAGCAGTCCCATTCTGACCCACCACCACCACCACCACCATCCCCCTCCTCCTCCTCCTCCTCCTCCTCTCTCTCTCTCCACCTCCTCTGACTCCAGGCAGCAGCACAGACAGAAGAGACCCAGTCACTCGCCTGCGGTGGACAAAAACGGAACACATATCAAGCGCTGCCTGCAAGCCTCTCACCCTCTCTCTCCCTCCTCCTCCTCCTCCTCCTCTTCTCCCTGTTTCTCCCTCAGGTGCTGTGGTTCCTCTCCCGAGACGCAGTCAGCAAGCAAACAATTATGAAAACAAAACAAAAAAAAAAGAATTGATGGGGTGGAGGGGAGATGCTGTATAATACTCATATGAAACCGTCATCGTGGTGGAATGAAAAAGGAGCTTCAAAAAACATACATATGAATAATGGACATTTGCGTGATTTAGTAAATGTTTTTAACGCCGCCTCTCCCCGCCTTCTTCTTCTTTCTCTCGGTCTTGTGTGAAACTCGCGAGGAGAACCGGAGGGTTCGGGAGCATCGCAGCGCCACCGGCGCGGGGGCGAGGGTGCGTGCAGGTGGTCCGAAGCTGAGGGGGTGGGGACAACGAGGGGCGTGTTTGCGCGTGTTGTGTGTGAGAGACACGGAACACGATCACGGCCCAATCTGATTGTACATCCTATCCCAAGAGGGCTCACTCAGGCCCCTTGTCCCAGACGATGGGACAGACCGGCACGAGACACCTTTCATCCAGTCGAGGAACAGCCTGCCTCTGTGCTTACAACTGTCACTGTTCTGTCTCGTTTTTCTTTCCTGAATGGATCTCGGTTTTTAGACTGATTTTCGCTTCTTTCTTTTTTGGTTTGTTTGTTTGTTGTTGGGTTTTTTTTCAATGCAAGGGCTAATTCAAGTGTTTGTAAAACGTTATTTGGGTTTTCAGCTCGCTGTCATACTCAGTAGTTGGTGTATTGGTGGTAACTAGCCAGAGACTAAACTTCTCCAGCGGTTCTCGCTCTTTTCGGGTGTGCTGTCGTGGAAACTGGTGTGTCTTGAAGCCGTCGTCTGAAGCCCGCCCGGGTCATGTGTCGTATTATTGTTATTGAGACTGTTGCAGCCCCCCCACCCTCACTCCAATCATCCCCTCCCCCCCCCCCCCCCCTCTGTTCTCCCGTCGTGGATGACACAACGCAACATAGCCAATGAGAAGAGTTCCATTTCCCGTTCCGTTGGCTTGACGGATGTCCACCTCAGACACTGACATTTCCGAAAATATAGGTCCAACCCTTTTATTGCTAATGCTGAGGCTTTCCAGACATCGATAAGACAGCGAGGAGACTCTGGGCGGTGTTAGTGCAGGGAAAACAATCACACACGTCTGTCCCAACAGTCCAAAACCACCGTCCCGGAGCACTCAGCTTTAGTGCACTCCGACAAGAGTGAGCCATCGGAGATTTCTCCTGCTTACACTTTATTGTATGTTGATAGATAAAACACCCGCGTTTAAAAGCTCTCTGTGCTGTGCAGAGAGATTCCACACAACATAAGTACTAGACACTGCTGACATTAAGGTTGGTGGATATCCATTACCCGCCGCTTCTCTTGTGATTTGTGAAGCTGAATCATTGATAATGTGAATATTGCTTTGAAAATAGCTCCACCACAAGCTGAAATCTGGCTGCCCGTGTTCTGCAGAAGGTTGGATTGAACTTTTGAAAGCATGACCTGAATTTTCCCTCGTCTCAAATGCCATGAAACCCACTTTCCTCTTTTTAGCTTGTGCAAGCCCACATCCTGCATGTAAACGTGCGGCTCCAGAGAGTTACTTCAGATGTTTGGGATGGGGGATTACAGCTGCTCTATTGCTTCCTGTCATGGCATGCTGCCACTAAACTGTTTGCTCATACCGCTGATTTAACTCTTCCGCCCTGAAGAAACACAGAAGGTGGCGACAAACTGTGATCGCAGCAGTAGAATGGGTATCAAATATTTCTGGAGAAAGGAAATTAGGTTCTTCAAAAGAACCGGGGTCACCTTCTGCCTTGGCTGAAGTGAAAAATGTTGGGGGGGGTTCTGTTATAAAGAGCAGGAAATCAAATCAAAAAAAGATGATGGGAAAGATTTCCCCCGCCCCTTTTACTTCATTGACCTGCTCTGAGGTAAATAGGGATCTAAGTGTGTCAATGGGACTCTGGAGGGACAGCACCGTGTGTTCAAGAGACCGGCATGACGCAGAGAGGCTCCAGTGGGGGGGGAGAAGTAGGCCGCCGCCACCGCCGCCAGCACCCCGTGAGGCATCTGCTGCTGCAGCAGGGAAACGTTTCTGAACAGGGGTGTCAAACATGTGGCCTGTGGGCAAAACGAGGCCCTTTTGAGAGTCTAATATAACTAATATAACACTTGCAACAGGGCTCAGATTGAAAACTGATCAGCAGATGACACTTGTTCTTGTAAACGATAGATCCGTACCAAAATAGCATTAGCATCAAAGCCATACGATGAGAGTGAGAAGAGACATAGAAGAAAATTTAAAGTTGTTCATCATAGATTTTGTTTTTGTTCTTTTTTAAATACAATAAACATTTGGATGCATTCCCATTTTTTGTCCACTAAAACTAAGGTAAACCTCCAGAAGTTATCTTGTATTCGTAGTTAATCATCCGCTTGTTTTACTGGTCAAGCCCCATTGAGATCAAATTGAGCTGCATGTGGCCCCCTGAGCTGAAATTAGTTTGACATCCCTGAAAAGTAGTTTATTTCTCATTAAACACCACATCATCCAAAAGATGTGAGCGTTTCACCTTTATCTGATCTTATCCAGCTGCTGTAACAGCCTCTGCTCCTCCAGCAAGGCCTTTCCACATGATTTAGGAACGGTGTTGCTGCAATGTCCTGCTATCCAGCGACAAGATAATTATCGATTGGCTAATTACAGCCAAGTGGTCAAATACAGGAGCCTCCCTCAGCCCGCCTGTGTTTTCTATTTGCATCTGCTGGTTTCCTCCCCAAAGGAGATAAATCACCACGGCAGTAACTTAGGGCACCTGCAGGCTCGTCTCCATGGCTGCCTGGGCCGGGTCTCCTCACCCACTATGGGCCCCTCTGGGATCGGTCTCCCAAACACACACGCACACACACACACACACACACACACACGGTCCTCTCTCCATGGCACCAGTCTGCCATCTTGTTTTTGTCTCACTGTGCTCAGTCATTCTAGCTCAACGTGTGCTACGACTGTCTTGGGAAAAATTAGATACAAGTACAACAGGTTTGTTTCGAGCCGGTCATTTTTTTGTTGTTGTTGTTGCTGTTTCTGTTTTGATTTTGTTTTTTTTGTTTCTTTTTTTTCTTCTTGATTAATGATCGAGCTGACTCAAGAGGCTGTTATTGTTCTTAAGCGTAATCCGAAAAGTCTGCAATCTGTGCAAACAGAGACAGAGACTCTGGATCTCTGCATCAGATCTGCTTTGAAAACAAACAAAAAGCACAACAACAAAAAAAGAGATGGAAAAATAAAAACTACTGGCTGTGTTTTTTTTAAAATATATGTTCTTTCATTTGATGTCATTTGAAGTAAATGTTTGTCAAATGTCAAAGTAGATTTTTTTGTGAATATATGATACAAATGTACAAAAAAAAAATTATAAAAATGGAAAATTTTATGGTTGTTAAAAGCTTTACTTTACCAAATTACTTTATCAACAAAAAAGAAAAGCAAGAGATAGAAAAGAGAATTTTACTATAGCTCCTTCAAAGAGCTGCTTTGTAACTGTGTGTGTATTTCTTGGTATTTCTGTCCGAAGTCCCTTTTTGTCGAGGGATCCAGAACTGGTTCAGACGTGCAATCCCCTGAGACTCCCCATCGCATCCCACCGGCCATTCAACCAACTCGTCTGCACAGAGAAAACAACTGGTGATCACAGGAGAGGAGAAGAACTCTAAGGATTTTATTTTTAAGATGTTGTTGTTTTGTTTTATTTGGGGAATCGATGCTCACAGCTGCCGTCGTCCCTCCTGTGAGTTACTGTGCTGACGTGTTACTGAAGGACACGGACCTGGGGACGTCGAGGGGGGGGCCTGGACCGCATTTTCGTCTCACCCCGCTCCCCGGAGGCCTTTCAATTTTCAACATCCAACAGGCCTCCAGCACTGGTTTTACTGAACTTGCTAGCCTGGGAATGCACTATTGATTGGTAAATGAAGATTATGAATAAAGTTTCAAACAAAGAGGAATTCTGTCGTTTGAGCGTGACTCAATTAAACTAACTTCAGGTTAAACCATCCTTAATGGGCCTCACAAACCATTTGTCTTAAAAATAAACTTTGATTTCATTACAATTTCTTTAAATAATTGCAACATTAATTGTGCATTTTCTGCAAGAATGAGCAGCAGTAATAATAGACTTTAAAGCCTTTTTAAAATCAGTTGATCATTTCTCCCAAAAAATAAAAGCATTGTGTATATATGTGGGTTTTCAAACCTTTTTTTGTTTCTTTGTTTCTTTGTTTCAGAGCTCATGAGATTTATTCTCAAAAAGGTTCTGGACAACCTCTTTGTCGTTGATTTTTTGGGGGATGGGGTTCTTTCTGAAAAATGAAAAAAAAAAGCACTGCTCAGTTTTGCAGATCTCATGTAAATTCTGTAAGCAGTCTTATTATGGTATATTTGACATGTGCAAATCTAATTATGACCAGAACAGGTTTCCCTTATTGAGCAACCCCCAATGACATCGCAGACTTCAGGTTGCATGGTCCTTATGAGATCGAGCCTTGTTTTAATATTGCATATAAATTTAAATCTATCAATTTTGATCATTATACAGTCACATAAATGTTCTACCTTTAAAGCACAGTAAACAGTGCCAAGTGACTTTCACACTCCAAGCCACTGGGGGACAACCTAATAGTCATTCACAGCATATTTGCATAATTAATAGAACACAACACGACGCCTATAGACATTTGTTTTCATTATAAGTATCTTTTGGCCACAGACACATAAGTAGTCTTGTATTGCAATTATGTTGTTTATTTAAGAATAACTATGACATGATCACTCACTCTCTTGTCAGCAAGTCGTCCTGCACCTGCATCATAAATGGCATCAATGAAATTTTTCATATTTAAACCCAACAGGATCTTTGATAGCTTGATTAAAGAAAAATAGAAAATGTTTTATCATCTCCTCAGGATTATGCATGTGTGTATCTACCATCATATGATTGAGTGTTTATTTATTTAAAATCTTAGTTTGTGCTAGATTTGTGCTCTCTAAACTATCTTGATAGCTGCCTTGCTATGATGAGATCTTAACAGATATAAAACTCTCCTACTAGAGATAACAACATATTTCCATCTTTCAAAGCAGAGAAATGGGTTTAGCAGTTTTAAAAGGTTCTTCACTCAGACTGAGCCACAGGTGATGTTCAACAAGTGTTTTCACATGTTAAATAGTCCTGATCAATGCATTGATCCAGAAAACATTATCACACAATAATTCGAGCAGATTGAATGTTCAACATACTTTGTTGTAAAGTTTGCAAGTCATTTCATTGATTTTAAACTCTGATTCGCTGTGCTCTTATTTGTCCATTAATCTATTCAGTCCTCCAAGAATGAAGCGTCATTAGTGGTGTAATGACCTGATGTAGATTTCTTCAGTTTGGAGGACACACCAACTGCCAGACCGTCTGTTTCACTGTTCACCTAAGAAATTAAGACACTTTCAATTTGTTTCCCTTTGTCCTCTTTCTCTCCCACCACCTGAGTCTGCCTGAATGTGTTTTACACATTAGACACGACAGCTCAGCAGAACTCAGAAAAAAAGAAGGAATTGTGATTGGAAAGAAAGAAATGTGGTGAAAACTTAAAGAAAATGATAAAGGGGGTGAAATAAAAAAAGTCCTAACTGCAGGGGAAAATGACAAACAACAGAAATAAAGAGACAAAGAAAGCACACACTGCCTTCCCCATACAGAACACTCATTGTGTGTGTGTGTGTGTGTGTGTGTGTGTGTGTGTGTGTGTGTGTGTGTGTGTGTGTGTGTGTGTGTGTGTGTGTGTGTGTGTGTGTGTGTGTGTGTGTGTGTGTGTGTGTGTGTGTGTGCGTGCGTGCGTGCGTGCGTGTGTGTGTGTGTGTGTGTGTGTGTGTGTGTGTGTGTGTGTGTGTGTGTGTTGTTGTTGCTTTTAATAGCATCACCATGGAGGTGAAGCGGGGTTGCTAGGCAACAGGCTGGCGTCTGAAAGGGTGTTTGATTGGCGGTCACACTGGCAGACACAGCAGCTGAGCGTGTTTTTGTACGTGTGTGTGTATGTCTGTAACATCTGGAGTCTGTCTGTTTGGACACACAAAGGTCCTTCTGTCGGAGGAAAAAAAAATTCAAACATTATGAGACATTTACATCTTTGCTTTCACGGATTCAGTTCTGAAATTGTAAATGAAGAGTTGTGATTGCCGGTGTGGTCCTTCGCGTACCCTGTGAGGCAGCTGCAGTGTCAAAGAGCCACCACAGGAATGTCACACATAAAGAAAAACACTTCAAAAATTGACATGACATCATAGGACACCGTGGCGACACCTAGAGGACATTTGATGTCACTGCAGGCACCTTTGTCTGCTGGTGCCAGGCGTCAAACTACTGTCCACTGCTTCTGAAATGACACCTTTAGCACACTCGTGCCACAAATATAATCAAGTACAACGTTTATTATCTGTTTCTGAATGTAAACGCATTCCTTTTACTTCTGTGTTTATTTTAACAATGAAACTGATAATATTATGAAATGCAGCATCCGATCATTAATGGGGCAGGTGACAATATTTGGCGACTCTTATTTGTTAACACTGATGAGTTAATGACAGTTAATTTGCAAATAGGTAAAACAGGTAAATAATTAAAGGCTAGCAGTTAAATTAGATTTCTCTCTTTAAATGTAGAATATAGTTTTGTGGACCTGCCTAGAACAAATGGCACTATATAATTTCACTTGAGCACTTTTTTCAACAGTACTTTTACTTGTGTAAAAAAGATTAAACCACATGGGGGGAAAAGACATTCCCATATAAAATATCCAAGTATTACAGTAACAGTTGTGGTTTAATCCTTCTGATATCTTGAGATAATTCATCGTGACTCATCAGTGTGTCAGTAGGTCACTGTTGTAAATGTGGTGAGTCAGTTTTAATCACTATTTTCGGTTTCATAAATACCAACTGGATAAATATTCGATGAGAAGAATTCTTTTTAATCTTTTCCAAAACTACATCATGTTAACCTTATGAGAGAGGCTCAGAGCTGTTTTCAACTGTCAGACTGAAGACCAAGACAATTCAAAATTGCTCCATTATCATCAGCCATGCCATCAAAATACTACTAAAGTTACTTTATGCTCCAAAAGACTGGCTGCGACTCAGTTGGTAGAATCGGGAATAATTAGTTGCCCTGAGACAAGATACTGAACCTCAACTATGAATCAAACTTGTTGGATTTTGTAAGCACTTGTGGCAATCACAAAATAAATCTCATGCCGACACATCTTCATTTTTTTGGTTTTATTCATCTCTCATTCACCACATTTCACACATATTCCTCATCGAACATCGAAGAGACTGAAGACAACATGGATGTACCAGTGAGCCGTTTTCCCTGTTTGTTCCCCCCCCCCCCTTGTTATATTAACAAATATATACAGATATTCCTGGAAGAGAGCTGCAATAACAGTAATAATAATTAATCCTTTCCAATAATAACAATAAATTTAATAAATACTCAGTGTTCTTTAACCACACGGGGAGAATGACTTTGGGCTCAGTCTTCTACCAATGGGATTGTCATCATCCCATACAAATAGTAGTGCACGCACGCGCACACGCACACACACACACACACACACACACACACGCACACACACACACACACACACACACACACACACACACACACACACACACACACACACACACACACACACACACACACACACACACACACACACACACACACCTAGAGAAAAAATTGCACAGTCAACTCAATATCGTCCGCAGCCAGAATGAACTGTCCAACGTACAAAATTGACTCTGCAGAGAAAAGTAGATTTGTCAGCCGTGAGCGGAGGACTTTGTGCCGAGTCAACGAGTCCATGGAGAGACAGGCGAGGCGCACAACATAGCTCCTAAAGTGCCACCGACGTCCACGTACGGCAGGTCGGAGGAGAGGGTGCGACGTCTGAAGAGAGGCCGACATGGAGTTGAGATCTGTAGCGCATTCGGTGTTTTCCAATTCGGTCCGTTTCAGTGGCGAGAAGCAGGATCCACTTGATCCACTTCACAGACAGGAATGTTTAAAACAGTAAAAAAAAAAAAAAAAACCTCAGGTGGTGTAAAAGACGAACAGATGCTCAGCAACCGGTGGTCCTATTCTGCTCCAGTGCTACAATGAAACCATTCACACGTAAATCAACATGCACTGAAGAAGCACCGGCACACAGGAATGAACTTATGAGGCTCATTCATACATGTACAGTGATATTTACACTCACACACAGAAACACACCTGGGGCCACCAAACCAATATAAAAAAAACCTGTTTTTTTTTTGCTAACCGGGATGATAAAATAAACGAGAAAATAAAACTCTGTATTTGACTTTACACGCTGAGGCTGTCCCGCAGTGCTATAAGAGAAACAAAGGCTTTTATTCAGTTCTTCCTGTCTGGGACAATGAACGCCATGCAGCGAGATGATGACACATGAGGATGAAGGCAGAGCCGCGAGGAGACGTCTGAACAAATTGTGCAAATTAAGAACAAGGATACTCTATTCAGACTTAAACAATCCAGCTCCTCTTCTTTTTTTTAACCAAAAACGCCTGAAATATTTAAAAAAAAGTTTGCAAATAAAATAAAGCTTTCATGGTTTTCAGTGAGAAAGTACACACTGGCAAAAGTAAATGGACCGAAGGAACCAGAAAGAGCAAAGTATAAAAAAATGGCTTTTTAAGTATCTGAATGGCTTTTGAGTGTCATGAGTCTGGGAGGAATTATAGTTTGGTCATAGGTCATGAAGAAGCACATGAGATGGGTTGCAGACAGGGAGAGGTGCAGGTAAGGTAGGGAACAGCTCGCCACAGGGAATTAAAAGACCCGTGGGATCCTGGGCGTCGTGCAGGTCAGTGAGCACTATAGGGAATGGCTTGTTGTAAAGGTTTCTCACCTTCTCGGGACAGTAAAAGGACACGTTAGAAGCACAGCTTCTATCAAAAAGTGCCGACAACATGACATGAGAGTGGGTTGTTTTTTGCAAACTTCAGTGAGTGCACTTTGCTCGGCTCAGACATCAAGTAGGTGTTTCTCATTCAGCCCAAACTCCCGTGTCTTAAAAAAAAAAAAAAAAAAAGAAACGTCCCATCGCCGTTTGTCACTATGTGTACTGCTGTCCACACAGAGTGGGGGGCTGCCGCTGGCCACACAGAGGAACGGTGGGGTCCAGATTCTGGCCCTCCACGTCCATGTCCATCAGGTTGGGCCGCGCCGCACCTGCACTGCCGTCCCCTGAACCGAGGGGGCTGTCGCAGCCGCTGCCCGGCGACGAGCTCAGGGTCCGCGAGAGAGAGCCCAGCTTCCGGGGGTCGGCTCTCATCCTGGCCGGAGTGGGCCGCGGCCGGGGGGCAAACTCCAGCGTCTTGGGCCTCTCCAGGGGGCTGATGAGGCAGTGAGGGTTCTGGTCAGGGATCGGTGGAGCCGGAGCTTTTCGCCGGTGGGGAACTGGGAAGATGGTGGAGGGGTCCGGCAGCCGGGGGATGTCCAGAGTGTCACGCATACCTGAATTAAGAGAGAAGTTCAGAAAAAAAACAAAAACAAAACACCACAGATATTCACTACTGCAGTCTGGAATAGTTTTACAATTGAAGGCAGGCTCATTCAGCATTCTATCCACGACGGTGTGTAACTTGAAGACGAGGTATTCCTCATGCGGTCCATCTTTTCATCATTAGCTAAATATTTGTGAATGAATACAAGTATTCTAGTCACGAGTGAGAATTCTTGACTTTAATTGAATTTTTGTGAATTAATGGGCAAAAAGAGGTGCATATCGTGATGAAAAGGCATTTTTGTCAGATGTGTGCCTGTACCTCTGCTTATTGTGCCGTGTTGCTGCCCCGGCGGAGGAGGCATGGGCATGCTGCCGTCTGACGGCGTCCTGCGGTGGCCCAGAGTCTGGGCTCGGGGTCGTATCGCCCCGTCCGAAGGGGTGCGTCTGTGTCCTCTGTTCAGGGCCATGGCTGCAGACACGTGGGTGGGCGTGAGGGACTGGTTGGGCTCCCTCTTAAAGCTCTCTGCCCGCAGGTCTAAAAGCGGGTTGAGGGCGGGAGCCGGGGTTGCGGCCGGCGTTTTGACCCCGGCCGTCGGGGTCATGGGGTAATCGTCCGGGTCCGAGGGAAGGAGGGACTTGGTGGAGTTGCAGTCGGACAGAGAGGACAAAGAGAGGAGGGTCACGGAGGGAGAAGGGTCCATGCAGGGCAGCGCCGAGTCCTGATGTCGGGAGAGAGACAGCGAGAGGTTTCGGCTCGGTGGGGAGGTGCTGCGACGAAAACGTCCCGTCCGCTGGAAGAGGCCCTCCTTCTTCTTACGCTGCTCCTCTCTGAGGTCCTGCTCGTCCTGAAGCACCTGAGGGCAACGCCAGGTCGTGTCAACACGAGCAGTCTTGCACAGCAGAACAGAGATCAGGTGTGATCAGAAATAATAACTTCAATGTTTTCAAAAGCATTCATCAGTTATGCGTTTATCTTTGTTCAGCAGAGACGTTTCGATGAGGAACATTGAGAAAGAAGGTGGATAATCACTGAAGTCAAGCTGTGCTTCACCGCAGGTTTACACAGGTTATATATAATCTTCTCACCCTAAAGAGAGACTCACTGATAAGGCCTTAAAACTACATATACAGAGCAAATCTTGGGTAAAAGCCAGGACTGAGTGTTGGTTATAGGCCCACGTCCTTTTTGTCTCGCCTCTCCTACTTGGAATAGCTTATTTCTAGTGGTGCTCCTTTCGTTGAGTGTGTTCTGATCTTACTAAATCAGGTCTGATTTAAATCTGATTCCCTTCAGCATGTTCCTGCTTTATCTTATCAGGATTTCACGATGACTTCCGACCGCAATATCATCACATCCAGCTGATCCCAACAGGTTTTCATTGAGTCAAACAGACTTAAGTGCAAATCACTCCACCGCCATGTAAACATAACCGAGCTGCAACTCGCTAAAAACACACTTGCAAAATAGATTTTTACATCTTAATGTTGGTTTCCTGTAGAATGGTTTAAAGAATGAATAAACTATGGCTCCTACTCAGTTTGTTTGTCTCGTACTGTTTATTCGCCTGTTTCCTTGAATACAAATAGATGCATATTGTTTGCACGACTCATTCAATTTATTCAACTCCATAAGTTGCAATTATAAAGAATTTAAAAGCGTTGAAATAGACTCAAAAGTCTTCACACTGAGTGCTGGCATTAGTCATCATGTAAAACAACCCAACATCAGCCCGTCACTGCGCTGGTCATCCTACCTGCAGTTTTCCCAGCTGCATGAGGTCTTGACCCAGAGCCACCGAGGCCAGCAGAGAGGCGCAACCCAGCAGCAGCGTGTCGCTCTTCTTCCTCTGGCTGCAGCGGCGGATTGAGTCCTGGTAGCTCACACCCGTCCCCAGGCCTCCGGATCCCTGACAGGAGCCGATACTCCCGACGGAAGGCGCCGCGTTGGGCCCCAGACCGCTCCACAGAGGCCCCGAGTCCTCCATGGCCCCGTTACTGCTGGCGTCTGACGGCATGTGGGATCCCGGTGATTCCTCGAACTCACCGCACTCTTCTACGAACGAGAGAGAAGCGATGGAAAGAGTCATGGTGACGGAGTTACAGTAAGACGGACAGGGGGTCAGGAGAGTGAAACACTCACCCATTTCATTCAGGCTGGAGAAGCCGGCTGTCATCGGAGCATGTTTGGGGGACTTCCCCAGATTTGGTGCACTGGACGACCAAACTTTGGATCCTTCACTGAGCGACTTCAGTCTGGAAGGAGATCAATGCAGCGCTCATATGACCAGACAACAACATGACCAAACAAAACGGATTATAAAACGTGGATCCGAGTTCCAATTTCTTTTGTTCTTGTCTGCGCTGACTTACCATTTCTATATTTTGAATAGATACTAGAATAAGGTATTCCTCTGAGAGATGTTTCGATCACCTCCAATCAATCTAACTTCCAAAATAAACATCAATGACAACAAACCGTAAAAGTTTCTTAAAGCTCCGCGACGCTAATATGACGCCTCTCTCCTCAACATTAGTTGAGATTTAACATTTCTTCACAACGTATTACTCTGTAATCCTGAGCAAAATTATTCTTCGAATCCAAAGATTGAAATCAGGTCAAAAGAGGACAGCTCCTCCGCTGGCCTTATTACAATATCCATCAACTGCTTTTATTTCACCGAACAATAATCTGAAAAAAAAAAATCATCGGCTTCTCCTTGCTTGTGATGACTGGAAACACAAAAACAGCTTCCCACTGCTCGGTCAGGCTGGAACTTCATCAAAAAGGAAAGAAACGACAAAAATGTAGCACAAAAAAATTGAGGAATGTTGACTGATAATTCCTTTGTTAAAGCAAAACGTCTTTTATAACACAGTGATTATATCGAAAGAGCTGCGATTCGGATTAGAGGCCACAAAAGAAGACACACGAATGAGAGATCTTTATATACACATTCTCACTTTAAGGAGAGCGCGTGAACCACTACTATACTCTGATTTGATTTGTTCTACACAGATATAATACTTGGGTTTTTTACCGTTTTACGTTTTTGAAAGTTAGAAAAAATTACAACACAATGAATATTTCAAGCATTAAAACGTTCATACATTTTTTTATTTATTACACTGATATATTTTAACATATTTTTTGTTGTTATTCTCAATGATTGTAGCATATGAAATAGAAAAGCACACTGAAATGTTCATGAAGAGATCGAGAGAGATCAAAATCATCTCAACCAGAATTTAAAATAAGTCTCAAAGCTTTTTAGTTTGGCATTATGAGTGAGGAATCACTAAAGAACGAATCACATTTTTTTATTTTTTTTATTTTTAGACGTCCCTTGTCAATCAGTTAATAGAAAAACGAGAAAGGACAAATTCTGGACCTACTTTTCCTCCCCGCCGACTCTCTCTCTCTGGTGGGTGGAGCTCGGACCCCAGGTGCGACCCTTCTTCTTGTTGCCTGTCAGGTCTTCCTTCTTGCACACGGCGCTGCGACCCCACGTCTTGCTGCCGTCGCTCGGCGTCACTGAAAGACGCCATGCAAATGTTTCACTCCGACGCGCAGTCCTGTTCTCGCCTAGGAACCTGTGTACTCACGTCTGATGGCTCTCAGTCGAGGGATGACCCCTGGGCTCGCAGGCGGGGTCGTGCTCTCGCTCCCCTGCGTCTTCCGCTTGTCCACGCTGGGAGATGCCTGCACCGTGATCTTGTGCTCAAAGCCTGAAAGACAAGAGTTCCCGGTGTAATGGATGCTTCCGTCGATGATCAAATCTGGGTACAAACATCTCATAGATCAGACGAGGTCAAGACTGCACGTTCTCTCCCAATGTCATCACAATCGCTGTAACATGGGATGTGTGTCTCTTACCCACTTGTCACACGACTCAATGAAGGATTCTCTCACTGTGGTGCCTTAATGTTCATGTTACTTCCCCTTATGAATAGTACCAGAGCAGCTCTCTTTACTGCTAATAAATATACTGAAGCAACACACCAGTTGTCCATAAGGACCAGAAATATAATGTGTTGTGAGGTAATGCATGAATACTGGACTGGAATTCTCAACCAGACTTATTTAAGGAGCTAATAATAAATACAGTATATCAATAAAACGAAACAGACCACATCGGTTTCAGCTCCACTGCACTGGCCGCCATTACATTTTGAAATTAATTTAAAATGTGTTTTTGGCGGTAAAGTGGTTCAGATCTTGACCTTGAGAGTGGGGAAACTATGGTTCAAGTCCCAGTTGTCCATACGAGTGTGAAATCTAAGTCAAAGATACAGGTTTCTATTAGGGATGGATGGGAGCAAATGATGTCACCACGTACGGTGCGTAGCTGACGCAAGCTACGCAACATGTGTGGCGACGTCGCTCACCAGTCCAGACGGCAGGGAACATGGTGCTAAAGCGGCAAAAATGCTCAAAGGTTTAATGACATTTCACAGGAATAACTAGAACGATAACTTTGAGTAAACGTTGTGTTTTCGATCCGCTGCTAATACTGCAGGTTTCGCTTCCCAAATAAGAAGCGATAAAAAAAACGATTCGTTATGCAGAATCGAAAATGGAATCAGAATAGTAGAAATCTCATCAGTTCTCAAGTCGAGTTGCAATTCCTCGCTGTGGTGACTCCTGCAAAAATTAGCTAGCAGCCGAATAGATGTGTCTATTTATCACGTTTTCTTTTGTCTTTTAGGAGACACTTTTGCTGAAGGCACCCAGGAGCAATTAAATTCATTTAATTAATTAAATGTGTTTAAAATGGGCTTTTATTTTTATTTGGCATTATTATTTTGTTAGTTCATAGTTACATTACCCTGTGATTTGAGTTTGGTGTTGTTTGTTGTCTCTTTTATTGTGTAATGTTTGTTCTTTGAACATGCAAATATAAAATACTATTCACAAATTGGCTTTTCAACATGAGTGGAAAATGTTTTTGTGTCTTCGATGGTCTAAAGAAGCACAACGTTTTGGATTGTTGTTAAGTCACAGTGATGAATTAATCTCTGTAGATTTTAGGAAATGTGAGCTTTTGAAAGGAAACACCTGTTGGATCCTGTGTTGTCTTGGAGTCTTGAGTCGTAAGCACTTTCAATTCACAGATTATTCCAGGTTTGAGTCCTGCTGGGGACTTTTTTTTGGCGTGATTGAAGCTCATTGGTCAGTCTAACATCATCTGTAAGTGTAAATCGGAGGCTTCTCTGTGTTTGGACTGTGGTTATCTGGCAACCTGTGAGGTACCACGCCTTCGCCCACAGTCCCCAGCAGCCCTAAGTTAATCAAAGCAGTGTAGAAGAGGAATTCTGAACAATTAGTCCAATTATGGGCACCGATGAGCAAAAGCAATCTTTTTACAAAACCTTTATCAAATGTTTTTCCGGCTTTACGCTACAGATGTACATTATCTATGTTGTTTAGTCTGCTCAGCAGTTTATGTCCCAATTTCCAACCTGGTCAAATTTGCTATGGAACAGAAACATCAAACCTGGAGCTCTGCCAGCTTTGTGCACTTGATTCAGGTCATTTTTTTTGTTTGTTTTGTTTTGGTTTTTTTTTAGCTTTAATACAGTTCCTCTTTCTACCCACCAGAGGGCAGACTAATGCAGTTGCTGTCTCTGCCCAGCTTCAGCAGTCTGCTCTTCTTGAAGTGGCCCTTCCTCTTCTTCACGCTGGGCTTCTCCTGGTACATCTGGTGGATGATGATGTTCAGCTCCCGCTCCACGATGTCAATCTCCCTCTCAGCGAGCTCCTGCTCCCTCCTCTTCAGCTGCTCCTCCTGCTCCCGCTGCTCCTCGGCCGCCCGGGCCAGCGCCTCCTCCCAGGACCTCAGCTCCTGCAGACGGACAAGGGAATGACGTCTACACCTGGACTATCAATGGCCTTGATAACCCGATTGCACTTTTCCCTCACCTTCTCTTTGGCCCTGAGTTCGTCAAACATCTGCTGGATCTCCAGCCTCCAGTCTTCCTGCAGAGAGTGAAAAGACTCCAGAGGCATCTGGAACATGGACGACTGCTCGATGGACAGCAGCCGTCTCAGGATGCTGGTGAACGACGGTCTGCTGTGGGGGTTCGGGCTCCAGCACTCTGAGGGATGACAAGGAGAAGGGTCAGAAACGAAAGCACTGAAGGTGTGCATCAATCACATCTCCATGACCCTGTCGCGTGTTCTTTTGGTTTTCCTTCTTTGCCCCACTTTTAATAGTGACCATGACCAGAGCAGAATCCCTGAGAATATCTGATGACGTCCTGACCCGGTCCTCTGGGGTTTACTAATTGGACTTCGCTCGAATTTTTCCACCTGCTCATTTCTCCTGCCGCTAACATTTTGAGGACAAAAGGCCTGATATATCCCACCAACTAGCATGTGACATGGCAAAGAGAAAATCGGTGTGATTCACGTCACCGGTGGTCATAATGTTGTGGCTGATCTGTGTGAATTCTATGGGCCGCTTCTCTCTTCTTTTAAGCCGACAAATTCAAACATCCAGAGTGCAATGGTGCAAAAACAAATCTCTAAAGTACAAGTTCTGTTCGAAATTGTATTTAAAGATGTAACTGATATTATCACTGGAAAGCATCTTGCTTCTAACTGTGGATTCAAACAGGTGGAAATCCAGCATTCAACCACAAAACATCACCTGTCCTTCTCGTGAAGCTCATCCTCACACATTTAGAAAACCCTTCAACAGTGATCGACGGAGGAGGCCTCAGGTTCGAGTGTATCCAGTTTATACAACTGGGTGATAAATATAATACACAGATGAGGGAACCATGAGTTTGTCTCCACTGGCAGTCAAGACAGCTACAGGAGACGTGAAGTGGAGCAGGATGGGACGGCATATGGCGTCTGTCGGCAGCCAAGCGCTGACCGACTGTGTCGCAGAAACATGTTGCACACCTACAATAATGTGCTGAGCCACAAACCGATGAGCCGCGTCGCTCAGACAAGTGAAGCATGATCACACTCTGCGGGAACAGCCCCGACAGAGGGCAGACTAAAACGCTGCGCCAGCTGTAGAGAGCAACGTCTGCTTATGGGGCTCACTGAATTAGCATAATGAAATGTATGAGGATGGAGTTGGAGGAAGAGGAGATGAAAGTGAGCTGATGACAGGAGTAAACAGAGAGAGGAGAGCAGCGCGGGATGACAAAGGGGAGATTAACGGATGAACATGGATAAGATGAAGTGTGTGTGTATGTGTGTGTGTGTGTGTGTGTGTGTGTGTGTGTGTGTGTGTGTGTGTGTGTGTGTGTGTGTGTGTGTGTGTGTGTGTGTGTGTGTGTGTGTGTGTGTGTGTGTGTGTGTGTGTGTGTGTGTGTGTGTGTTGTGGAGGGGGGGGCAGGAAATGAGCTTCAGGAGCATGGCGAGAGGGAAGAGGAGGGAAGTTTGCTGCTCCGCACAAGCAGTTTGAGAATCAGTTGCTTTTCCATGTATTGAATCCAGCCTGCAGCTTTACACAGCCACATATCCGAAGACCAGAAAAGGTTCAAATGTGTTTGAGATCAGCACGGTAGGGCAATTTGGACACGTGTCAAATGTGTGTTTGAGCAGAGATCACCTGGACTGTGAAAGAGGAGTCGGTTAATACCCTAGATCATTGGCCAGGTTTAAAGGAGACATTGTGGCCCAGGGGAGCTCCAGACACAAGGCAGCACGAGCATGGAAATAAAGAAGTAACTAAAAACTAGTGTCTGAATGCAGTTACTAGTTGCTGCTTTTAAAAGAGCTATAACCAGGTAGTTGGCAAAGTAAGACACAAATTACTCATCAACCACAAACGATCTCAAAGTAATTGTGGTGGGAGGGAAGTTAGACCACTTGCAGTGAAGCTTATGTTACATAATGGCTGCAGACAGGAACACAGACTTTGAGTTACTGGACGTGAATGCCAGTAAGTGGCCCGCTTACCTCCCAGCAGGTGGGCAAAAGGCTCCGGGCAGGTGGAGGGGACAGGAAGCGTTAGCTTGTTCACGGCAACACCGTAAGCTACGGCCAGAGCGTCGATCTCCCGGTAAGGAACCTCTCCGGTCAGCAGCTCCCAGAGCAACACACCAAAACTGTGATGAGAGACGATCACATAAAAAAAAATACAAAAATAAACATCTGCAGTGAAAAAAGTATATATAATGTATTATATTATTTATTCTATTTTGATTTAAATACATACAAATGTTTTTTACATCAATGTTTAACATCAGTTTTACCTTTCTTTTATCATTACATTATTTCATCTTGCTTAATTATCTTCTGAGTTCTATTATTTACAACAACCAGTGTTAGTATGCTTTATAAAAAAAAGGTTTTTTTTCATCCACGTATTCACTGCTTCCTTGAACCTCCGTGTTCTGTTCTGCCAACACAATTTCCATCTTCTGTGGAGCATTTTAAAATCTGCCAACATCCATGAAATGTACTGAGCAAATTAAATTTAACTAATTTGTTTGTTTAACCTACTGAAGATCAGATGGGAAATGCGAACGTCAACATGCTCTCGCTAAGTTGTTTTAGCTAAGCCACCATCCCTGGATGGTGAGGGTGAGGTTTAGGTTTTAATTTAGCGTCCAGCGTGTTGTTGTCCGGCCAGATGGACAATCAGCCTGACTATTATCACCCACCATGATCGCAAGATAACAAGGGTGTCAAACTCGTTCTCGCTCATTGGCCACATGCAGCTCAGTTTTTACTTTTTAACAGGGCAAAAAATGGCAAAAATGGCAAAATATCGAGTGCAAAAAAAAGTACAAAATGATAAAAAGCGATGTTTCTTTTTCACTAACATATCATAACCATTCTTCAGTTAAAGTATTTTCAATCTGAAATTCTACACACGATAGTGGGTCTCTCCTATCTCCCGTCTCACGTTGACAAGTTAATGGCGATTACTTGTCCTCAGCATGCAGGTTGAAACAAACTCATCGTCCTTCATGCTGAAGCTATTTTATTAGCAACGAGTAAACAAGCTTTCGCTGCAGCGTTGGCGACGGCGCTGCTATTCTGTACTGGGTCTCAGTGCAGTCTCATGTCCTTCCCCAGTGGACACAATAATAAAATTGTAATACATTTCATGTTTGTACTAGATTGTAAGCAACTCCAGATACGGCCCATGGGCTTGATGTTTAACACCTTTTAAACTAAATCTTTTTGCATTACACTAAGATTATACTTCCGTATCGGCAACCAGTTGTCTAATCAAAAACCTGAAACTGTTTGCACATTTAAAAGAAAATCTCAATCAGACTCTTCATGGAGTCCGTCAAGAGTATCAGCCAGAGGAGCGAGGAAACGCGTGAGCGTCGTACCTCCAAACGTCGCTGCTCTTGGAGAAGAGGGAGAGTTTGATGACCTCCGGGGCCATCCAGGCGTAGGTCCCTGCTGCGCTCATCTTGGTGGTCTGGTGCCACTCCCTGGCCAGCCCGAAATCTGTGATCTTCAGCGTTTTCACGCCCAGGTCGTCCCGCTCCACCGGCTGCAGGATGAGGACTGAGGAAGAGGAGGAGGAGGAAGGCAAAAGGTATTACTAGTAAATAATTTTGTAAACAAAAGTGTTGTTTCAGAAGCGTTTTTTTGTGTTTGTTGTCGTCCAAATGTGTACTGAGACGAATAAGAGAAAGTCAAAGCACAGCTCCAGAGTCATCAATAATTGCATTTCAAATCTTGTCATATGAAGGAAAAAGCACATGCACAGTGCGGAAGCGAGAACTTTCTTTTAATTCTCTGATGCCAAATTGAAATTGCTTGTGTTAATGATGGACAAAGAAGTAAATATTGAAAATACTCGGTGGTTGCAGCAATAAAACGGCATATAAATCTGCATTAATATTTGTCATATACAACCAATCATTAGATAAATAAAAAAGCTTTATAAGAATGTTTAGTGACTTTTTTTAACTGGATGATTTTCAAACAAATATCTCAAACTGTGTTGTCGTTAATATCTGCCCACGCTCAAAAACACCACGTGGAGAGAGGTAACGCAACATGTCCATGTTTGCACTGCAGGTGTGGTTCACGTCATGTGCACCAGAGGTTTGTGCTGTTGAGCTCTGGTCCAGGTGAGGGGGTTTGATTTCTGCACCCGATCGATCGGCCAGCGGTCATTTTAATGCATGCATTGTTCCTGCCAGACCTTCATCTCATCTCATCTCATCTCTCTCTCTCTCTTCCTCTCTCTCTCTCCCTCTCTCATGTAGGACTTCCTCGTTCACTTCCGTGAGAGGGTTGACACTATGGAAATATTTAGAGTGTACACAGTTCATAGCGAGTCAGGTGGGGGAAGGCTCTCTCTCCCACTATCGCTCTGTCTCTCTCCCCTTTATCTGCAGGTTTATGCAAAGGGCGGCGAAACAAGACTACACACACACACAACAGCATCTTTGTTTACACACATTTGTCCTCATGTACACACACACACACACACACACACGCACGCAGGCATGCACACAAACCTTTTATGTGGAGAAGGCGTGCCTCTCAGCTCTGTTGACAATGAGGAAGCTTCCTGTACCCACTGTCACAGTCAGACTACACTGAAGGAGTCTCGCTTTAATGTGTGTGTGTGTGTGTGTGTGTGTGTGTGTGTGTGTGTGTGTGTGTGTGTGTGTGTGTGTGTGTGTGTGTGTGTGTGTGTGTGTGTGTGTGTGTGTGTGTGTGTGTGTGTGTGTGTGTGTGTGTGTGTGTGTGTGTGTGTGTGTGTGTGTGTGTGTGTGTGTGTGAAATAATACACCATAATGTTAAAATTAGGTTGATGTTTCCAGTCTTTTTGCTGGGAACCAGATTTCCCTTCCAAAAAGATGTAAAAAGAAGATTAAGCAAGTTCAATATGTATGATGGGCTGAAAAATGTTTGGCTTTTATTCTCACTTTTTGAGCTTCATCCGGACACATTTCTCAAATAAAGCCTCAAATAAAGATGTGTGGAAAGACAAGTTAGAGTCACACCAGCTACTCTAAAACTTTTTTTACTGGGAAGTTCCAAGTTTGGGAGAATTCAGTTGTTGTTGTTGTTTTTTTTTTTTACTTTTCAGTAGTTGGAACGTTTTTGATTCAATGTTGCTCCAGTTTTGCTGTTGCCTCAGAAATTGAGATTCTCACTTGTTTTCACAGTTGCTCAGTAAAAGTTGGAGACACCTGACGTCGGAGGTTTCAGGTTGTTTTTACAGTTTGTACACACGGTTCTGCAACAGTGTTGAAATGACATTATAAATATGTTGCAATGTTCATTCACTCTATTCATTCTCAGAAAGCACAGGAACATCTCCGCATGACGCATCCGCATTGCTCAGGCTGCAAACTTGTTTTTCAAAGTCAGTGATGACTGGGGTAGGAATTCTTTAGTTCAATGCATCTTGACCACTCAGGTCTCTGTGAGGTCGTGTCGCTCGGCTTCTGTCTGTCTGATTATGCTTGTCCATTTATATTTATATTATTCTAAAAGAACAGCATGAACTGATGAAGCCTTTTGGATAAGGAGCGAGCTGTCGCTTCAGTCAAGTTGACCTGATTCATTCGCCTCCTACCCGACTGATCTATGGCCTCGATTTTCAGAATTTTCATACAGTAAATAAAAAAACTCTACTACTGCTTCCTTTTGCTCATACATTTGTAAAATAGTACTATAATACTGGTTGAAATTGTAGATAAAACAACCAATTTATTGGTGACAAAAGTTGGGAACTCTGAGAGGTACATTAAATTGTTGTTGTAATGATTGTTTTCACTGTTCTCATAATCTCAAATTGAACTTTAATGTTTTATTTTCACGTATTTGCAAGTTCTTGTGAAGCTTCTTGAATGGCCTGGTGTCTGAATGATGCTATTTTATGGCGACTTCCATGGTTACTATACTTTCAGTGGTGACAGTGTATAATAAAACTAAGGGATTATATTTAATAGTACACGTTTGATTTCTGTTTCGGACCCAGTTGAGAAGAAAATGATTGATCTCAAGTGGGTTTATTCAGCAAAAAAAACATTTACACTGTTTTCAGCTATCCAACATGTGAAAAAAAATATGAATATAAATAATTTCCCTTTGAAAGTTAGTGATGAAGAAACCAAAATACAAATGCTGATGTTAAAAAAGAAGCCATACGTGTGGACAATATTTGAGTAAAAACATATTTTCATGTGTGATCATGTGCCTGATTCATAGAGGGGGAAAAGAGCTGCTTGATTAGAAGGCAATGTCAACCTCCAGCCATCACTTCTCTATTCTGATCCTTTGGTTCTGTGAGAGACAGCTGTCTCCTCTGGGGGGGGGTCGTTCTGTCTCTGTGCGATGTAAAAAAAAATCAAGGCCATCGGCGGGTGGGGGGGTTGGGTTAACTTAACGTGTGGTGCGCAGTTTATTCATTACAGATGAATGCCTGACTTAAATATTTTTTCATTTCAAGCACTTTTTTATACTACAATCGTAATATTTGCGTTATCACGCTATGTATTCATGAAACATTATTATACAATGCTTGAGATGTGCCTGTCGGTGTTTGTTCTCATGTTCAGGTCTTATCAGGTGGTCACAGCAGGGGGGGGGGGGGGGGGGGCTCTGATTGGCCAAGATGGGGCTGGTGGACATCACATCATATTCACACCATGACATGCCTGCAAGATCTTGGACAACGTGGGTCATTGGATCATTGCTGCAACCTCAACACAGTAGAGGAGGGCTCTGATTGAATAAAGGGGGGTTGAACAAGAGATTGGAGAATGCGGTTTCTTAAAAAAAAAAAAAAAGAAGTCGCTGCAGCTTTAAAGATGGAGCCAATATGTCTTGTTAAGGCAGGAGAGGGGGAAGTGTTTGCACGCTCACTTGGGTGTGTCGCCTCATATGCAGCCTCTCTCGGTAGAGAGAGAGAGAGAGAGAGAGAGAGAGAGAGAGAGAGAGAGAGAGAGAGAGAGAGAGAGAGAGAGAGAGAGAGAGAGAGAGAGAGAGAGAGAGAGAGAGAGAGAGAGAGAGAGAGAGAGAGAGAGAGAGAGAGAGAGAGAGAGAGAGAGAGAGAGAGAGAGAGACACACACACAGAAACCAAGGAGATGTTGACAGAAACTGAAGGTGTGAGCGAAACAGCACTTCCACCTGCTCCCTTTCCTCGTGATGTAATTACAACATCACTGAGTTGCTGCCTTCACGCCTTGATAAAAATGTCTTCTACCACCTGTACGTACTCGTCCTGCTACAGGTTCACTCCCTCGACCAGCAGTTCATCTGTACGTCGAACACGAAGATCAGCGCGTTTCTGTGTTCAGTTGGCGCACACAAACCTGAAGAGCAACGACGCACAAGTAACAGCCGCCAGGGCATAAAGAAGCATCACAGCACATCAGTGACGCAGAAAAAAGAAAAAAAAAGAAAAAAAGTCCTCAAGGAGAGCGTGGCTTTTACGCAACGCCACGCCAGAGCTGGTGGAAATGTTGTCTCAAAATAGACGACATACAAACAAGAAGAAGTCGGCACACAAAGATGAATTATGGGAAATATTACAGGTCTGGGTGCATCACTGATTCATCACACTACCATGGAATATAAAGAGGGAGTTTATTACTACGGCACGGATTGGTTAGCTGCGTGATCATTTTGTGATTAATCAGCAATAAAAACTGCAGCTCAGCCACTTTCATTAAACTCCCATCTGCTCTGTTTCTCCTGCTCTTTAAGGCCCCAAAACTGTAAAAGACCCACTGGATTCTTCAAACACGTCAACACAGTCAGTAGAACTGTGGCCAGAGCTGCACAGTGACGACAAACCTACAGCACAAACAGCCATGAACGACACGTGAAGCGGTGAAAAAAAGAAAACAAGTGAAATCAAGAATTTCATAAGGCTTATTCATAATATGATCAACCATTGAAAACCATCATGTTTGCCATCTATACAAGGTCTAGAGCGGCCTTATCCAGCCCGTTCCAGTGATGACAGAATGTATTCCCGCCCACATCAGCTCAGACAGGGGTCACCCCCCCTCACGTCTCATTATTGTGCTGCCTTTCCAGTGGTTGTTAGTACTTGCAGCTCGTAACACAACAGTGTGACTGCTGCTACGAGCAGTTGTGTGAAGTGGCGGCCGTGACATTTCTTACACTGTCAAAAACACACAAATAGTTGATTTCAGCCTTTAACAGTTAAGTTTTAACGTTTTCAGCACATTTGTTTCTGGCCTGTGCAAAGGAAACCGAAGAATAAAACCCTAACCCACGCGTAGGGAGAACTTGCAAACTCCCCAGTGTTTGACTGAAACCAAGAGCCTTGCCATGAAAGGGAGCACCCTCATCGCTAAACTACTTGGGTTTTAAATAGCATTTCAACAACATTTGGAGAACTCCATTACAATGGATGGTGGTTCATACACAATGTGCAACATTTTTAATCTTCATCTATGTCCATCCTGAAGCAGAGCAAGTTTTTTTTAGTTCACGATATTTATTTATTTTCATAAGTTTTATAAGCATGAGAACCTTAAGTTAAAGTTAATTCAGTTTCATTCTGCGCTCTTTGGTTGTCCAACATCCAAGGAGAACAAACTGCCAAGCAGCAGAACTCCAGTGGCTCTCTGCTATTTAAAGCTCCGTTATCCTGTAACATCAAACACAAATTTGACAAGACGATGGAGATATACTGCATGAAAATGGAAAACTGTGCTGTTTCCTCAGCTCCCATTAAACATGTTTCCAAACCTATGGCGGCCTCACTCATATTACAGCCATTAGCTCCGAATACGCCCACATTAGATTGTGTAAATTAACAAAGTCGCCCCAGAGCTGTTATGACGGCTTATGGGTCCCTTTAATTACTGCCTTTCTGTGCACATGCTCCATGTTTGTGGTCTTTAGGAGACAACCACAGGGTTTTGGATGACATTAGGGACACGGTGTGAAACTTTAGAGCCGTCATGGCCACGATCCAAAATCTACGATCACAGTGGAGTATTGATCAGCCGTCAGACACACCTGCTGGCTGCCGGGGAGTGAAAAGGGAGCAGCAGCAGGTTTCTGTCCTCCGCGTCTGTTTATTCATCCCTTAATGATCGGACCCTGACCCCAGCCAAGTGTTCAGAAACAACACAGAGCACAAACAGCGTCAGCGAAGTACCTACAGAGTCTTTGACCTCACTAATGACCCTCCAGACCGGTTGGTAAAGTGCAGGAGGCACAAGTGACACATTAGCCAGCAGCCCACGCTGATGTTTCACCATTCAGGAATGCGGAGAGGTTGCATTATAAACACCACAGACACAGAAAGCCAAGTCAGCACGTGATGGCTATTAATGGGGAAAGTACATACCTGTTCATACCAGAGAACAAAGAGAGCAAAGTGCACACCAATTCAGAGATAAGTCACAAATCAGTCACTCAGAAACAAACAAAGGTACATGGAAAGAGTGAACATTTGACATAAATGGAGACTCCAACGTAAACATGGGTTACATTCACCCAGTATCTTTATGTGCACTCTGTTCTTTCAAAACCAACAAATTACTTTAAGGCTTTAATTTCCTTTGGAAATACAATAATGGGTGGTAGCCATTACATCACTGTGAACTAAGCACAATTAGAGAAGGAGGAGCAAAGTAACCCTCAAATTCTCGGGACTTCTCGGTACGCAATGAATTCCATTTATGCAATGAATGAAACGGGACTGGCGACCTGTCCAGGGTGTGGCCTGTCCTCACCTATAGTTCGCTGGGATGGGCTCCAGCTCACTGCAACCCTGGAGGTGGGTAAAGCATTTTAGAACATGGACGGACAAAACTCCACATCTGTAACAAACCGCCTGTCCAGTGACGGCAGCCACTTCAAACACAAAATACCATTTCTAAAATGTGCGCCCTCTTTTCCCTTCATCATAATTCTGTCGGTTCTTGCTGAAGAACACCTTCTAGATTGATGCACACGCCGGTCACAATGGGAACAAGTACACCCGAGCAATTACTCTCAAAAACAATAATGCCTGCAGGGTGACCACATCATTGACTTCACTTACCACTAATAATTACTTCAAAATTCTTAAAAAAAAAAGAAAAGTCCAGTTAAAGGCAGCGAGTGTACTATACGTCAATCCTGATGATATACACCCAGGCAGCTGTTAGGAACCCCTGTCCACCCATGGACATACCTGGGGAAGGAAAACTGATGAAGGCCAGTCAATTCTAATGGCTCAGCCACATAGTGTGACTGCAAGGACAAAAAACTACAATTCCTCAGCTCAATAAAAGCAAAATAATTGTAGGACTTTAATAAAGCACTATAATCAAGAATATGTTTTACCTGTAAATAGTAACACACGAGTTATTTCACCTTGTTTCAGTTCATTCTGAACAAAAACAGCGGCAAAGTTTATTCTGAGCAATCGGCAACCATAACACCACTATCATAAAACGGCGGGGTTCTGTTTTGAAAAGTACTACTTTTAGTCTGGGTTTTTATGGTCGTCTGTTGGATTTTTAGGAGCTCTAGGCAAAGTGGCTTTTTGTCTCTTCGCTGCCTCGCCTTAAATAAACTGTGATGGCAGAGCGGGCAATCAGCTGCTCTCAGAGCCGAGTGTGAGGCGTGGCCTTACCGGCAGTCAGCTGAGAGCCTAATCCTCTGTGATCAGCTGGTTGCACCGCTGCAGGTGGAGCCGACTGCCAGAGCTCAGAGCCACTTTCCTTTTTTCAGAGCGTCTCCGGGTACTTTGAAGTGAAGAAGCATTTGTGGATAAATCTCCACTTTGTTTTTGACTCGAGCCACGAAAATGCAGTCCAAATGAAGGGTTAGGGTTCGGCTCAGGGGTGTCGGGGCGAGACTTTGTTCTTTTTCTTTGGTTTAGTTTGACAACTCTGATTTTACTTGTTTGTATGGAAATGCATCACAGATGAGAGAAACCTCTAAAAAAGGGTAAAAAGACTCTATTACACACACACACACAGTCAACCCTACACACAACTTATAACCAAGACATTTTGAGTACAACTGCAATCGTAATTATAATAAAATTGGCTTCTGGTAAAAATTTAAAAAAAAAAAGAAGAAGAAGAAAAAGAAACAAACAAATTGAAATCTTTCTGATCTTCAAAATGCTCATATTATTTGGAAATTCTATTTTCATGACATATGAGCTTAAATTATTAAAAAAATAAACAAATACAAAATGCTAATAAATAAATAATCGTATGTGTAATACATTTAAAATAGTACACGGAAGTATACATGATCTAATTCAATCACGAGCGAGGTAAACCTTCCTTTTAATTTTAGTTGTAGATGTACCTGTATTTTTGTTCACATATAATCACATTTGTTTGAGAAAGAACAAAACTCGATTTTAGCAGGTGGAGCCTTCTCAGCTAGTTAAAACTGTGTTGTGTCTCAAACGAGAGCTTTGCCTGATGTGCCCAGCTTTACAGGAGCCAGTCTGGTCAAACTCACGAGGAACTTCACCAATGCAAACCCTCAGCGTTCACCCTCATGTCACCGAACACCTCACTACTGGCACAAACAGCTCAACCAGTTAGATTACAGCTTACGTGTGTTGTTTTGGCCAAGATTCACTTTAGACTGCTGTGTTATTAACCTGTTATGGCAACAAGGGCAGCGGTCAATACACTGAGTCTGTGGAGTTGGGAAAAAGGAGGCCGCTGGCCGGCGAACACCCTCATGCCCCTATAGACAAGCATTTTTTTTTTTGTCTGTTTTCATCCCCAGACCAATTTTTCTGAAACTGACTGTACATTAGGATCATGTATATAAAAAATGGATCTCAAGAAAACTCTTATTTGATTTGCCTAATAGTTGTTGTTATTTTCAATATCTTTCACAAGTTGATCCTTGTTTTTCTTGTTCGTGTCTCAATATTGAAACAAGAGTCCTTGAAGCATTTTGTTTTACTGTAATCAGCATTTATCCTGAGACCCTGTCCCTTTCTCCTAACAACCAATCATTGCAAAGCAGAGCTGGAAACATTTCACTTAATTTATTCAGATGCACACGTGCTACTGGTAATTGAGTGAGTGGAATTGTAAACATGAGACTGTGCCTTGTTGTGGTGTTTACTGACACTGTTGTTTATGTCCTCCATAAAAATAAATCAGTGACAATAAATCAACGTACATCGGTAAGCATGAACTACATTTACAAGAAAAAAATAAAAACAAAGCTACCACGTTCAAAAGAAAAGCACAGCGGCCGTATTGCTTCCATCAGATAAACTTTAGAACTTGTCATTAGACCGTGTGCATGTGGTACAAGACCCAGATCTGCCATCAGCTCAATCACAGAAAAACATAATTTTAAAAGACAAAAATAAGTATCTAGAGTAAAATGATCCAAAACAAGTGCTGCTCAAAAATGTCACACTTTCATTATTATTCCAATACTATAAGTATTCTATGAGAATGTTAGTAATTGTTTAACTCAATTATATAGTTTAACTTTTGCGATATATTTAAAATTATAGAAGGGCAGAAATAGTAGGTAGCATGTACTTTAGGACAGCTAACACTTATCCCGATTGTCCCTTTTCACTCAGTTTACATGTTTTTAAACCAGTAAACTCACCAGCAGACCAAACTAATAAACCAACCAAAGCCTCCATCTCCAGCATGTGAGTGTCACTCAGCTGGGGGTTTCTTCAGCATTTTATTGTTTTCACCCTGAATACTCCAGCTGCAAACCTGTCAATCCATGAGTCAAGAACATGGTTTGCTTTTCAATTCATTTTTTATTATTACTTAAGGCACATTATCACAATAAAGGACACAGCAGCTTAATAAAAAAAACACAAGTCATGAAAATGTATTTGGAAACCAAAAGAAATGCAAACTTGCAATAGCAACTATCTAAATATTTCTACACTCCCCACATGCACACAACCATATTCAGACAACTATCAAAAGCAGTTTTAAATAAGCAAATACACCACTTGTGAAGCTAGCACCTTGAAACCAACATATAGATGATATCTCATTTTTGTTTTTTCACAGTTACAAACATATTACAATTATAAAGGTCAAGAAATTCAGGGCACTGAATTGACTGTTTTTGTATTTAATTATACTGAATTGTCTAGTCCTGTCTTGTCTTGTATTGTCTTGTCTTGCATTTAGACAAAATGTGCTTTTCTTAACATTGGATCCTGTATAAAACAGTTGAAAAATTGACAGGAGCACTATCTTTTCTAAAATAGCATCACAGTGGAGCATTAACATTTGACATAATACAAATATGCAGCCTCACAGAGATTTGTGAATGTTTTTTTCCCAAAGAAAAATGTTTGCTGTTTTATTATTCATTAGGACAGCACAATCTTTTGCTATAACCATCATGACTCTTCAGACCAATCACAGTCCAACTTCCTTCGGCTTCATCCTCTTTATTCCACCTCTTCCTCCGCCTCCTTCATGCAGAAACAGGTGTAGCCTGCAGGGTGGGACAGTTGTTTCTGTTTCTGTTCAACTCAGCAAATCAGGTCCATCTAACCCCAAGAGACCCCCCCCCCCCCCCCCCCCGTGATTCCACAGCTCCCCACACCTCCTCCTTTCGCTCCTGCATGCGGAGGGATGCTGGTACTGTAGGTTGAAGTGCCTGACCGCTGGTCCCAGCCATCTGTCTCACACCATCATGGTGACGCATACTGAACTGACCGCCACGGCAGCAGGTCGCCAGGCATCAGCACAGATGAGATGAAGGCCCAGGGGATACTCAGCAGACAGTTCTCCACATCTCCACCTCTGTTTCCGGCTATAGCTGTGATCAAAACCCACCAATAAACCGGTGGAACCCACCACTGCATCTTCATCTCCGTCTATTTCCCCCTCTCGTTCCCACCCCTACCGCCTCCCAGCTGTCTGCTGCGGCAGCTGTCGTCGGGCTGGCTACAATCACAACTCACCAGGGAAAAGAAATGGAGGAGCAGAGGGTGGAGGGAGCCAGGAATCAAAGAGTAAAGTGAGAGCTAGATTGTGTGTATGTAGCTTGGGAGGTGTTGCGTAGTTGTAAGGAGATGAGGAAGCAAGGGGGGGTGCTGGTTTTAAGATGAGAAAGGCGGGGGGGGGATGGGAGACTGAACATGAGAGAGGAAAAAGCATGAGTGGGACCGAAATGGCAAGAGGGAGGAGAGCGCCAGAATTGAGGGCAAAGAAGGAGAATCAGGAGAAAGCAGGAGGAAAAAAAACAAAAAAAAGGAGGAGGGCAGCACAGGAGGGTAAAAAAGAAAAAAAAAAAAAGGACCAGAGACAAAGTGAGATGGAAGGGAAAAAAAAGACACGGGCACTATGGGAAAGACAGAAATAATGAGGGGATGAAAAGATGCGGGCTACTCAAGGTAAAGAGAGATGACTGGAGGGAGAGCTTTTGTCATTCTCCTTGCAGCACATACCAGATGTCTTTGTGTCTCAATGGGTCTCTCCATTTCTCTTTGGCTTTCTCACTCCTTCTGTTCTCTCGACGGGTTTTTAGGCAAAGAGAGACATGAAGCATCTTCGGTTTGCGCATAAAGGGGGAAAGACGTTCAATCACTCTGTTCAATTAAATCAAGGCTGTTTAAATGAAATGCAATGTTTGAAATTCGACTGCATTACGTAAATGCAGCAGATTTAGATAACAAAACTGAATCAAAACCCATTAAACTCAGTCATTCGATAATGCAAAAGCAGTGCTTCACTGTGACCCTGCTGGTAAGACTATTTGTTTCCCAGGAACAAAAAAAAAAAACAACCCACAAAATTTGGGTTAAAAATTAAAATCGAGGCAGAGCCCAGCGAGATGTGCGTCGGATCCCTGGCTCTCATTCCACTTCCCCAGTGCTTTTGATGAGTGCTGTTAGCAAGTATCCTCACATGTCATTGATACCCCAGCTTGGCTCCACTTGTACCACCACCGGCCATCAGGGCTCTAATGCTGAGCCGCACAGTGGCGCAGTTTCACCCTGGAGCCATTCACTTTGTCTCCACACAAACGCAGCTGCCAGATTCGTGTGACCAGGCCACCACTCGCTCTCAGAAGAAGCATGGGGTATTAAATGAGGCAGCTTTCTTGTACTGTACATATCTGTGCATGCGTGCATGCATGTGTGTGTGTGTGTTATGAATGTAGGAAAACTTACAGTGTGAGAATTCACAGACAGATTTGAGCTTTCTTTAGTTTAACTTTTAAAGTAACTCAAGATGTAATGATGACCATCAAATCTCATTTACCTTTCAATTTAGTGTGTTACTGAACAAATTTCAACCTGACTGTGAGTGACTGTTTCACTGATATTGTTCCTTAGATTTATGAACACGTCAAAACTCGTGGGAACAGTGACTTCTATGCTGCGTTCAGTAAAAGCCTCAAAGAAAGGGGCTTCAATCATTCTGTGGAACGGCGTTGCATTGAAGTCAAACACATTGTGCAAAAATACTGTATATAGAAGTGCACAAGTGAAGCAATTGTGCAGAAAATGGAAAACAACAATAACTGTAGTTCAACTGGCTGCATGTTGTACTTTGGGAAACACCCATCATAGCGCCTTAAAGTTGGCACTTCCATGTTGTCACCTCGGTCGTCATGGAAACGTGACACTGAGCCAGTTGGTGCCGCATTGGGAGAAGAGTGGAAAACGAAGGTGTGAACGCAGACCAAATGAACTACAGTATATCAAATTACATTTTGGTTCACAAGCTGTTAAATCACTCTCGGTGTTCACGACACAATATCTTTTGTTATATTTATATCAGTGATCTCACTTCTGATTCAGTCACTGTTAATCAGAATGTAAGATATTAATTGAGAGTGGGAAGTAGAACCAACATGTGTGTGAATGTATAGAAGCAACGTTATAGTCGAAGTCAATGTGGCTCATTTACAAAAATGTGCTATTAAGAGTGTCGTTTTCATATTGGCCTCAAAACCTTGATACCTTCACAGTACTCCCAAACTTTATAGTGACACATTTGAAAGCTACTTACTACCATAAGAGACCTATACCTTTCAAAAAAACTAAACAAACTCCACTTGTCCAGTTGTCAGTGCAATGATTTCTTTTCATGTGGTCGTCTCGGCAATATTAAAATGTGGATACTAATATCTGTGTATGTCAATAAAAACCTAAAGCAGTTTATAACATCTTCTCTCTGTCGGTTGTTGCGTGCAACTCTAATTTGTTAACTATCCCCGTGTCATGGTGATCGATCCCAAGTTTGTCCGGGAATCAACTTGAAGCTTGCAGAAGGACAACACGCCGTTTGCAGTTCAAACTTCTGAAGCAGTGAAAGTAAACGCTAAATAAATCACCATGAGCTGGCGTCGGCTCTTCAGCTGTGCGCTCCGAACACGGCGTGCAGCCCGCCGTCTGCCCAAAGTGCACTTCACATGACTCCGCTGTGAAAGTGGGTGGAGGACCTTGGACTCGGGGGGGGGGGGGGGGGGGGGGAGGACACCCAGCGCCTTCTCTGCGCGGCCCGACTCCCCCTGTGCCAGGCTGCTGGCAAACAACAATGACCCTCTAACAGACGCGTCAACAGCCACCCGACGTACAAGAGCCCAGGAGGGGCCAATGTGAGTGCGAGTGTGTGTTTTACCATATTTACATACACAACTCTGCATCTGTGAGATTTACTGATGGCAAGAAGCCTGTCTGTGTTTAACATAAAGAGACATTTTTCGTCAAGATTTTGTTTATTTTCTATCGCTCTAATGCTATGTTTTAAAGGTCAAGTAACCTTCGAGTGGTATGTCTGTTTATGTAAATTCACTACAGGTCCATCATCAATGATATGTCCATATGAGCAAACATATGTGTGTGACTATTTGGACAAAGATTATTAATGAACATTTAAATCACAGACCACTGAACAGAAGCTGAACATCAGCAATACTGTGGTGTGTTCATAAATGCATGTCTGCTATACTTGCTGTTCCTCAGCTATACTAAAAAAGGGTATAATGTACAGCAACTTGCAGGCTGAGGAGGATATGTGAATGTGTGTCAGTGTTTGGCAGCACCACAGGGAGCCCGAGCTGCAGAGCAGTAACCGCCACTGTTCACTGGCCTCAAATCAACTTTTTTATTGACTGGTGGAGAAAATAATAGCGATGTGTGTTTCCCTGTGTGTGTGTCTGTGTGTGTGTGTGTGTGGGGGGGGGGGGCAAAACATGCACGTGTGTCTGCCTCTGACTTGGTGTCACTGTGCCACCGTCGCTCTTCAGCCGGCTCTCACTCTCTGAGACGGATTGAACATCGACGGGGTTCCTCTTTGACAAATCATCTGTTCGCAGCAAGGCCAAATTCACACACTGCCAGCGAAGTGAACACGGTCCAAAGTCCTTCCAATAATCCTCCCTGTCCAGCTCTCTCTGCCTGCCTGTGCCCTTTTATCAGTCCGTGGGGCCTTCCAAACTTAACTTGCAGAGGGAATCCTCTAACATTCACTCTATCCCTTCAACAACAACAACAACAATTACTCACATATTTCTCCAAGTAACATTTAATAACTTAGAGTGTTATTCACTTCCCTTATCAGTGGTCATAATGTTGTGGCTGACTGGCATATAAACAAAGCAAACAAGACTTTTTAAAAGCAATGCTAAATGTTGGACATTATTCAACAGAAGTCTGTCACGGTAATACGAGAGCATTCAATTTAAGCTACGCTGAAGTGCAGGGCTGGAGGAGGATATTGGGGTCAACCGTACAGACACAGATAGTAAAAAGCTTCAAGTCCACAGTGCACCAAGATTGTTAGCCTTAATCTGTGGCTGTCTCTGAGAGGAAGAAGAATGGTTTGACCTCCTCTCAAACTGGCCCTTTACTGCTCCTGCCTTCATCTCTCCCTCCCCCATCCATCTCTCTATTCCCTTTTCCCAGTTGAGCCTCCAGGGGTTTTCTCTATAGCCAGCGCATTCCTGCTCAGATCCTCCACCCATCCTGCGTCGCCTCCATCCATCTCTCCTCTCCGTCATCCGCGGCCGGCAGTCGCCCCTTCGCTGTCTCCATCTCCCATCCTTTGCCCCGTCCCCCCGCAGTGACTCCTGCCATTGTGAGCCCTGCTCTCGCTCCGTCTTCGGCTGCTGTGTGAGAATGGGGTCATTGTTGCAGTGCGCCAATGAGTCCATAAGTGTGTATTTGTACGTGTGTGTGTGTGTGTGTGTGTGTGTGTGTGTGTGTGTGTGTGTGTGTGTGTGTGTGTGTGTGTGTGTGTGTGTGTGTGTGTGTGTGTGTGTGTGTGTGTGTGTGTGTGTGTGTGTGTGTGTGTGTGTGTGTGTGTGTGTGTGTGTGTGTGTGTGTGTGTGTGTGTGATTGTCGCAGTTCTATGCCCCAGTGCCAGCGTGTCCTGCTGAACGATCATCTTCATGCGAACGCAGCTCACATATATAGTACAACTGCACTGAGCTCACAGATAGAGCATCAGCTCCATAAATATTTGGACACTACGACTGATTTCAGTATTTACACCATCCATAAAGAATTGAAAAAGAATTGCAGAGTGTAGACTTTCAGAATGAAATTGAGAGTTATTTACATTGAAATCAAGTGAAATATATCACAGTTCATGAGGACCAAAAGCATTTGTTCCAGTGGCTGCTCAGTTGTTATTCATTTTCAGACTTTCACTATGATTTTATGAATAAAAAAAGTCTTCTCAAATCTCAGTGAGCCAGGTCTTTAGCCTATTATGTGGCCTATATATTTCTTTTGTAATTTCGCTCACAGTTTTTGATTTCCTCCAGCCCCTGAACATGATTCGAAATAAACAAGTGATGAAGAAATACAAGTAAGGAAAGACCAGACATTTGTGTTTCATGGAAAATATTAGCTCGTTATGAATTTGATTACAGCATTTGAATTGTTTTCTAACAGGGTCAAAACGAGTGAAAAAAGGAGGTGGCACATTTCAAATAAGACCTGAAGGAACAGTTTGCAGCCACCGAGGCTGTTTATGACATGAGCATTTAATGAAACGTTTTAAAGAAAGTCTGCGTATAGATTATGATTAGCAGATACTAAACAATGTCTAAAGATTATGTCATGATATCAAAAAGATATTTCACATAAAAAAGATGGATATACAGTATTTCATATGCCAATGAGAGTCGGACAACCATCCACACAAGCTTTCACAGTTAAAGTCAATTCAGTCACTAGTTCTGTTTTTGGATTGTGAGTAGGAGAGACATGCATGAATTTCACAAAGAATTTCCATGAAGGTATGTTGTTCAAAATTCCAAATAATTTTTCTTACTACAGCTAATAAACTGTTCAAGCTTATACAGTATATCCAGAACCCCCCCCCCCCCCCCCTTTTCCTGGGTGTGTTACTATAGTTAATTATTGCCTGAAAAAGACATGTCTGGACACATTATTCATGCTTTTCACTCTTGAGAGCCATGATGTCCATGATTAACTTCCACACCTCTGGCTAACAAGGCTGACATGATAACAGTATTGCACACCATCATTCCTCACATTGCCAGCTCGCACAAGAGCCACAGTCTCGGCCTGGACTCTGTCTCTCTGAGGGATTAGCAGCCGGCTGGCCACCACTCTAATCCTTTCCTCAACAGACTCACTCTTATACGCACACACACACACACAACCATACACAGAGATCGATACATCCATAAAAACTAAAGAAAATTCCAAAAAGTACAAAAAAGTGCTTCGAGTTAATTTCCCCTAATCTTGTTTTGTGCACATTTGACCGACTGTCTATGAGACGCGGGGCTCCCGCCACTCATATGGATGTTGACTCTGTAAACAAAGCTTCTATTTGAAGCCTCATCAGTCAAAACACCAGCTAATGTCAGCCCCACTGTGACTTTATGGAGTGTGTCAACACCATCAGCCTCTAGATTTACACTTCAGCATCAGAAGACAAATAGTTATGGAGAAGTGTTGCCGTGTAACATTTGAAAGTAAAAAGACAAACGTCAGATATACGTTGAGATATAGCTCAACGGGGAGCATCATATTTATATGAGCGTTGGCTGTAGTGTTGGCCCAGCCTGTCTTTCTGTTGTTGGTAACAGGTGATCACTTCACCTGTATTGTCTTACAGCTGACTCACTGCTTCAGCAGAGCTCATATAAAGTGTCGCTGACCGAGATCATGTAACTTAAACATGGGTCACAACTCAGTGGCAAGAGAATTTTGAAAAAGTGATTCCTAAACTAATGGACAAAACCACCTCAAGTGTGAATTTTCATACTTGTTTTGAGCAGCTCCAATGGCGATTGTGTTTTGAACGACTCGTCCATGTTTTTATAGAAAGGAAGAAGAGCAAAAGCAGATGATTTCAAAATTAAACAATTGGCATTGCATAACTTTTTTTTTTTTTAAATATCAGCTTTTTTTGACGTTGTTACTATGTGTCATTATCAGAAATAGAGCCAGAAGTCCAAATCCAATTGAATTGAATACTGATTATAGGGATTTCTTCCGTGACAACCATGATCAACAATGTTACCTAGTTGAACAACTTCACACAACACACAACACATTTACACAACACACAACCAAGTGCCATATGTGCATTATCTCTTACGATTGCTTTCAATGAAGAGAACAAGATGGTTTTGCAGAAAGCGTTAAACAGCTCAATGAGCTTTAGCCATGCTCACAGTCCAGAAGGGATAAGTGACATTTTACAAAGCTTTATGAATCAGTTCCTGCTGGGACAGATGTCTAAAGATCAGAAATAGAGATATCGTGTTCAGGACTTTGTCAAGAATGTTTTTTCTGCTACTCAGATCTTGCCACATGAAGAATTATTTCAGCATCACAGAAGTCTACGAAATTAAATAACAAGCAGCAAAACAATGATTTGGATCTGGACTGAGAAAATTATTTAAGCTTTTCTTAAACATTTGATATGGTTGGAAGGGTAAAAGTCAATGAAATAATAAAGTACAAGGGAAAACATTATTTATTTGAATTCTTATAGAATTTTTACAAACTATTTCACAGTCTCTTGAGAAGTTTTGTTTTATTATGTTTTATTCCAAATAATTTAAATTTATTTAAACAGGTTATATTTATTTTATTTTAGTTTATTCATTCGTTAAGCACTTTTTTTTTTGTTAACATAGATGACACGCGCTATGTAAATGTGTCTGCTGAAACCCTGATATTGATATGATGCCAAGATGACGTATCTGAAGTGTCACTTTCGAAACGAGGCTCATTTCTGCCTTTACCTTCTGCGTTTGAGCCAAGCGAGGAGGACCGCTGCCCTATGCTTTCAGGAGCCGGCTGCTGATCCAGGGTGAGAGTGACAGGTAAGGCATGACCGCGAGGCTGATGACCTGCCAGCCCACAAACATGCTGTGACATCACTCCAAGGAGGTCAGAGTAATCAGATTATCCCCGTTACACAGACTCGGGCTCCGTTTGCCCACTGTGAGCTCGACTGGCAGCACGGGGCAGGTTAAAGACACACGTTCAACACATGCTCACAGGCATATGCCTTCGAAAACATCAAGAGAGACCGGATAAATATAGGGGGAAAAAAAGTGCATCTGAGGGAGCCAAAAATAAAAGTTCCTGTGTAGTGAAAGATTCACACACAGCTTCAAACACACACCAGTCAAAGACGTCACGTTTTGCCTCGATGAAGAGGGAGTGAGGAGTGTCTACTGAGCTCTGAAGCCGGCTGGTGGGAGACGAGGGAAGAGGCTCGGGGGCCTGAGCTGCTCTGTCACCACATCCATGCCAAGTGGTCGGCGGTTTGAAGAGGACACCTGAGACCAGCGCACCTGGACAATGAGCTGAGGTGTAACCCTAAACTGAGATGAACCACTGTTTATCCCCGGCGCTCTCCTTCTCTTGTTCCTGCCCATCAGTCTGCTCTCCCGTTTCGTGCAGCTTCACTCTCTCTCTCTCTCTGGTCCCCAAGCTTATTTTCTCCCCACCACCTGATCCATTCCATCCTGTCATTCTCCCCAATTGTTTGAGTCACCACTTCTCTCTCGTATCTCATTCTCTGCCCATGCTTTCCACCCTTCCTGGCATCATCGGGGCTAATGCAAACGTTCCTCCGTGCCAGTGTGAGTCGTATAATCACATACTTAATGATTAGCACCCATTCTCAGCGAGAGTCATCATTCGGAGGGGGTGAAGGGTTCAAGCCCTCCCTGAGACATTCCTGCATCTTTTCAGTTGCTATTTTCTCTCGCACAATACTCTAAAATTAGGGGACTGACATTTTGCATCGCAGCTGACAGCGGCTAGCAGCTGTATGACTCAGTGACACAGAGGCAGTGCCCATGTCACCATGGAAAGGCAGCGTTATGGTGTTGTTGCCAAGGCTCTGCTGTCCAATACGCATCCGGTCCCACATCGCTGCTCTTCCAACCACACAGGAAAGGAAGGAAAGGGGAGCAAGAGACGGGATGTTTTAAATGTGAAAGACGACAGTGGGTTTAAGATGGAAAGGCCTTTCAACAGATCAGTCGTGAGTGTTTTCAAGCTGCAATTCTCCCGTGTCCCTCATTAAAAGGCCTTTAGTCAGCATCCCGTACACGCCACCCATATTTGCACACTCCCTCCCCCATCACTCATGTCACTTGGGATAAACACACAGTCTGACCCGCACTTGCGCGCACACGAATGCACTTTCGATGCCGGCTGTGTATTATGTCTTTGATGCGCCAACAACTGCAACTGCGTCTTTAAACGGCAAGTAGCACAAAGGACCAAAAATAGCACAGTGAGTTGCAGAGCAGAACTGCTCTCCTTGAGGAGGGGAGGAAGAGCAGGAGGAGGTGCGGGGATAGATGACAGGGAAAAGATGGCAGAGAGGGAGCATTTCTCCCGGACTCAGGCTTCCCTGCTGTGCTCAATTTAAGTTTCCCCCCTTCTGTGTCAACACTCCCGCAACCTCCCATCATGCATCAGAAATCAATGTCAACACAGGCTGATCATGTTTCAGTGACATCGAAGAACGATTGTGAGAGGGTTTAATAGTTATATATTTATGAATCAATACCTATTTATTACAGCAGAGCACCTCTGTAACAGTTGTGATCAAACTGAAGCACCCGAAGACACTTTAGTCTTCATGTTTACTGTCAACTTTGAGTTATCGTAAAATACTGTTGATATGAAGCTTTAAGGCTGACATTTTCTGTGTATTTTCTTATGCTTTACTTTACATATGTTGCTACAGTCTTGACTTACAGTAATTGACACCACATTACAGTTAGAATCGTCCTATAATTGTTATCTTTTCTGTAAACAAACTTATCTGAGAAAGTCTCTTAGCAAATTCTATATTCATAAACCTAACCTTCAGCTTTTGTCCTACCTGTATAACCTTCTGTCTACATATTGAGCAAATAAAATAAAGATAAATAAATATAGCCAGTAACCCTGCCACTCTCAGATTTGTTTATTTAGTTCTGTTTATTCTGTTTTATAGACCACACCAGGATTTCTTATTGCTCTATTGAGTTCATTTGAATAGTCTGAAGAGGTTCATACTTAATGTTGGCATGCACAATTGCTAACTTTTGTAAGTGAAAGTAGCTTTTCTTTAAAAGAAAGACTGACTTCTTTTAAGCTGCCAGTTCTACTCGTGTTTGCCAAAGTTAAAGATAATCTGCTGAAAACAAAGGTCTTAATAATGAGTGGCAAATGGTTCATGCGAAGCAGCCTGACTCATTGGAGGGAATGTTTGCAATCACTTTGTTATACATTTGCTCTGGAAAGAATATTTATGTATCAATGTACATTATGATGTTTAGCTAACTTCTGCCAGTTTTGTTGTGTTGTGTTTATGACAAGCAATTCTCACCAACTCTTTCAGCTGCTCGGTCAATGAAACATACAGACTACTGATCTCCATTCTTGAAAACCATGATGCATCATCTCGGCACAATATTTATCCATCTATACTTCCATCCCTTCACCAATCCAGCCGTCCATTATTGTGAGTCAATGTGAGACAATGGGTAGGAAGCAGAAGACACCATGAGAAGGTCACATGACGAATACTGCGCATGCTAATGACATTCACTCATACACATTTGCACCTACAGGTTATTTACAGCCACAAATGAATATCCATTTCTTTTGGGTTTTAGAAGAAACGCAAAGTTTTGCTCTGGAGAAAACCAACACAGGCAGAGCATGTAGACTGCCCACCGAAGGGATCAAACCTGGATTATTGTCATGAGGTGACAATGCAAAGCTCTGTCCTGTTAAATATGTGCGACCTTATACAATGCTGCAGCTTCTGAAATGTGTGAATTACAGCTGGACAAACTCCATCTGCTGACAACCAGAAAGGGCTGAGACTGAGATGCCAAAGAGGGACATTAGTATGCATTTACTTAATGGACATCTTTCCTCCCACCTCCCTACAATGTCTCACAATGTAATCTCTGGCATGATAAGTCCATAATCATGGCAGTCGTTCTATTGCACAGAAGATAAATGAGAGATAATTGAAGTACTTACTATTGCTGGACTTGAGGTCTCTGTGGATGATGGGTACGAATGCCTGGTTGTGTAGATAGTCCATCCCAGTTGCAATTTGGACAGCCCAGTTCACCAAAACTCTCGGAGGGACCTTCTTGCCAGCGAGGGCTCGGTTCAGAGCCCCCCCTCTGGCATACTCCATCACCAAGCACAGGTTGGGCTCTCGCAGGCACACCCCACGAAGAGCGATAATGTTGGGATGCCGGAGCATCCAGAACAGCCTGGCCTCCTGTCGTACACTCTCCGCCGTGACACTAATATCCTCATCTGGATCCTGCCTGGCGGCCTTTACGGCGACTTCCTCTGCCCGCCACACTCCTTTGTATACCTTTCCAAACCCACCAGCTCCTATCACCTCCTCCAGGAGTAGTTCAGAAAAGTCAATCTCCAAGGGGCATTCGCCCACACCCCCTGCCACAAGCCCTCCTGCAGTCAGCTGCTGATAGCTGGCGGCGTCTCCTCTTGTGACGTAGTTGCTCGGAAAGATACCCACTTTGTCCTGGATCTTACCTGTCCACCAACCCTCATCCCCAGATACTTTGGAGTCTTTGGAGAGAACCTCAAGAAGGTCCCCCCGCCGTAGGGTTAACTCCTCATCAGCTGTGGCCTCATAGTCAAACACTGCTGTCCAATAAGGGTTGGGATTGTTGCCCCCACATCGGTGACCGGGGTGGGAGTCTGGCGAGTCGGACATGGTGGAGGAGTTCCAGCTGCTGCCATTCTCCACCCGCAGGATTGGGGCTGGGAACATTGGTGGGGGAGGCGTCATATTTGGGGGAATGGATGAGGAGGAGGTAGTAGAGGAGGGAGGCCCAGGGGGGACAAGGCAAGGGGGTGGTGGAGAGCAGCAGCCCCCACAGCTGGTACAAGACAGGGGGGCTGCTGTGCTGCTGGCTCTGCCATACGGATTCATGGTAGCCGGACTTCTGTGTGACGATGTCGGCGTGCCCTTTGTCAACTCAGGCACAAAATCCATATGGGGCCCATCGACCGAGACAGGGTGTCCTCGACCACTAGCGGAGGGGAGAGGGGATCAGAGGCTCAGAGGGCTGCAAATGCTCTTCCCCATCGCCACTTCTCACCGCTGACTCTGTGCCAAATCCTGTCACCAGTTGTTGCTGTGCTGTTGCTATGCAGTGTGTAAGTCGCATGTATTCCCAAAGGCAAGTTCGTTCAGGGCCGACATACATCAAGTCTGGCAATGGCACTCAGAGGAGCAGATCCATGAACGTGTGTTCCCCCAGAACCTTAAGGATTTGATAAAACGCGACCCTAAATTCTCACAGGAGACACAAATGTGTGTTTATCTGAGCTGTGAAATTAATTCAAGGCATTTTATACTCCCTTTGGCCCATAAACTTCAGCCTAGTTAATAAAATAATTACATACTCAATGTCAATTTACAAAACGGAATTTGAGACCATTATGCATTTATAGCTTTGAATTATTTTCCCAGATGAACACTTCGGTGGTCATTTATGATTGTGGGTGTATCACCATTGACTGAGGTGAAGATAAAAGCCACAGCTGATTGTCAGATTAATTTTCTGGATAGAAAATGGACTATTAGGCTGCCAATAAAAACCACAGTCTGTGTATGAGCTGGGTGAAATCCTCTGAGCAGGGGTCCTCAATATTTCCCATCCAGCCCTCTGTAGAAGCCCCTCCCCCGCTGGCCATCTCTGAGTATGGGTATTTTCTAGTTTGCTGTATTGTGTGAGAAATTAAAAAATACATTTAAAAAAAAAAAAAAAATCCCTACATCCCGACAACAAGCCGGCGGCTAAATCTTTCAAATGAGCCAGTTCAGCGTTTGTTTGTTTGTTTTTTAACATCCTTCACCGAAACAGGCCTCGTCCATTTTAAGACAGCTGGGAAGTGACACCGGCGGTCCGAGGCAGGTATTCAACACGGGGGCTGCGAAGTGGCACCATGTTCAGCATCGAGCGGAGTCTGAGCGCATACAAACCCGCCTCCGCCTCCGTGCAACGGCCTACTTCACCAGACACTTCCGCCGGGCTACATTTGGGATGGTGATGAGCTGTGGGGGTTAGACAAGAAACGCGTCTGTGCCGGACACAGAAAAGGAGACGCATTTATCACTACCCCACTGCTCCGTGAGCGCGCGTGGCACCGCGTTCACACCGTCAGTTTATTTCGTGCCGCTGCAGAAGGTGCGGATTTTTCCACGCAATTAAATGTCCACGACTTTGTTCAGCAGAGAGAGAAGCCGTCACACGGCAGCAACAAGGTGGGAAATAATGTCAGAGGGTTTGCAGGGAGGCATTGCAGCATTACTGTGTGAGAGTAATCCAGCAGTGGAGATGGGAAATACGATGAGAGCCACTGTCTCCATGTTCCTTTTAACAACATCTCACCCCAGGAGTAATAGTAATAATAATAATAATAATAATTAATAATAATAATAATCTCTTCCTACGTGCGTAAAAAAGATTCGGGCATCCAGCCGGTCCTTGTATCTCTCGTCCGACACGGCATTAATTCAATACGTAAACAATTCTCCTTTGCTGTGACCAAACCTGAACATTGAGCGGAGCAACATCCACTGACACCACGGCATGGGCGTATTGGCTAAGCATCCAAGTCGAGGAAGGGAGGAACATCACAGGTCCGCAACCCAGTTTATCCCGGCAGATTAAAACGCTCCCGAGAGTCCTCGTCCGTGTTGCTCATCCAGCTGTCCGAAGCTCCATCGTATTCCCAGACAATGCTCCCCCCCACCCTCCACCCCCCTGAATCATACGTAACATTTCGGGATCCGGGGATGTCAGTCAGTCTTCTGGGTTGACTTTTTGCATCCAAACACAGCGGGGTGCTGTGCGCACGGGCTGGAGCGACGGAGCGTCAGACGCGTTGTGATCTTCTAAAGGTGGGGATGAACACAGCGCGTGGGCTGAGCTACGGCCGGACTCGCGTCTCCTGTGTGCAGATCAGGGCGCTGCGCACCGTGCGGGGCGGAAAAAAGAACACACTGCAGTTCGTTAGAACGCGTCTGGACTGCTGGTGGGAGTGTGCCGGCGCATTGTGGGTAATGGAGTCCCGAGCGGCTCTCCTGCTGACCTACATCATTCTGGCAGCAGACAAACGTGAATAATTCACAATGTTACAATAATTAGCCAGCATTGTGAGTGTCTCGCTGTATACATTTTTACAGCGATGTAAAATTCTGCGCATTGTTGTCCTCATATTGACAATTTATAACGGAATATATGGTCTACATTGAATTGCAATGGTGCAGTACATGAGTCTTACATTGAGGAAAGATCAGTGGCGATTTGTTCCACCTGGTAATGCAGCACGCAGCATTCACAAAATGTTCATTAATGAGACGAACAGTCACTACCATATTTCCCTTTGTCCAGATTCATTACTCAATAATGTAAGTATAAGTACCCTTTGTTGAGTATTTAATTCATACCCAGTCCTGATACAATTGTTGATTACAACTGGTATTTAATTAAAATGCAAAAACTAGTATTCGAATAATTAATAGTTCATTTCAATGCACATACATATCAATCAATGGTTTTATTCTTATAGCGTTCACGCCCATCAAATTATGAACGACACTGCCCTCTGGTGTGTATTAAATGATTTGCGAAATAAAATGTCTGGCGCTTAAGTTCGATTCGTAAGCACAACTATTCAATGTTTATCACGAGTAAGAATTGAATATCTGTGAGTCCAGTTACACACAGTTCATATCATCAGGCATGCTAAGGTTGGGAAAAAGATATTTTAACATCTACATGTTACTTGGAGTAAAGTTACATATGATTAGATTTGATCCTTTAATGACTTATCACGTTCAACTGTTTGAGGCACGGATTGATCTTAACGTTTAATATTATTGCTCTATGCACTTAGACATGTATGTGTGTGGATTGTCTCTGTGGGTAGTCCTCGTGCCTCACAGTGAGAAGGTGGGATGAAATACAGGCTGGGCCTGTATGGAATTTGCATGTTTTCCAGTGCATGGGTTTCTTCCCACAGTCCAAAATATGACTCTAATACGTGAATACACTCCACCATCCATAACTGAGTCTCTTATTTATTTTAAGACTACGGTATTATTAGAATGCACACTGTTTGATAGAACTAGATTAATATGACAATCTAACAAAACAGTTATTTAAAAATATAATTGGTAAAAAAAACACAATGACCAAGATTTGTTCTTGTTTCCACTTCTTGTTGTTTTTTTTATGTACTTTTTTTTGGACATATGTTACAACCACCGGAAGCAAAAAATACACGTACATTTATTGTGATTATTATATATTTTTTAAAATGTTTATACAGCTGATTTTTGTGAAAATGTGACTACGAAGGTGAAGCTTGTCATCCTAACCGAATAAACACCCGCAAGCATATACCACAATGTCATTTGAAGTTGTTAAAAGTTCATTGAAAAATAATTTGTCAAATCTTACCATGCTTCAGATGAATAATTATATAAACCAACCACCAGGCTGGGCTGTTGACCAATTTGTGTCTGATCCGTCGTTTCACCCATCGTTTCCCATCCACTTTCATTCTGGTAAAGGTCCGGAGAAAATCATCAAAGAATTATATTTACTGATTTTTAAAAAAGAGATGTTCTTTTTTTAAATTAAGCGTTGTTCAATAATTGCTGCGATTTCAAGTGTTGATCTGACGTAATGTTACAAACATGGAATCCTTGATTTATGTAAAGATATTTGAAAAGTGAAATTATCCATCCGTTAGGCTACAGACGTGGGATGCAATGATGATTATATTGCATTAAAACTGTTCGAACAAATTAAAGCTTGCGTGAGTGTGTGTGTGTGTGTGTGTGTGTGTGTGTGTGTGTGTGTGTGCGAGAGAGAGGGGGGGGAGTAGTAGTAACGTGTTGCCCCCTTTGCGTTACTATCAGTGGGCTGCGCCAGTCGGAGCTGCGCATGCGCAGTGTGAGCGTGCGGGCGCAGCTCCGCCGTGGTTTCGGTTGAGGCATTCCTGCCAGTAACGTCTCTGTGTGTGAGCGGACAGCCGAACGTCGTCTAACAGTGTCTGGGTCCGGAGAACTATTTTTTAATGGAGTAGGAGCCGAGTGGAAACAAAAACACCGGATCCACATTCGGTAAGCCGTCCGCTCGTTTTATTTTCTCTGAACAGTTTATTTTTTGGGGGGGGGGGCGGACGCTGAAAAAGCGCTGAAAAGTGACGATTGAACTCAACGGCAGCGAGCGGAGGCGAACACAAGAGAGGCAGCAGAGCCGACCAACTTCACTGAATGTACGGTCTCTTTACTACGCCTCTGCCGGGGCTCTCACACCAGCCTGGAGCCGCACACACCGGCGCCTGCTCCGTCTCCGCCTCCACCCATTCAACAGCGCACGTATTAGCCTCAAATGAGCCGCTCCTTGCTAATAATTGCCAACTATCAAACAAATCCACAACCTTTCCTGCTCGATTAAAAAGACACCACTGCGCATGCGCTCGCCGCTCTGCAGACTTCGGAATTGTAGTTTTTCGTACCTGAGTTAATCACGGTTGTGGGGGCCAGGGGAAAATGGTAAAACTACAAGGTCCAGACAATGGGAGCTTTGTTTGGGAGCAGGGCTTGCCAGCTAGTTAGGGAGGACGAGCTTTGAATTTCGAGTAGTTGCGCCGCAATCGGAAGTTGTCTTGGCTGGAGGATGTGCGTTATAAAGCAACGAGCTGCATGGGGAAACGTGTCGGTTTGCGCAGTTGAGACACGTCGCCTGGAAGTGAGAGTTCAGCAGTTGAAAGGGGACAGTGTTGCATCCGTGCCTCGGAGGGGTGTGCGAGCATGGTTTTAAATTGTGGTTGTGAAATGTGGATTTCTCGTGGACCTGCAGGCTGAATCCAGCTGTCAGGAGACGTGTGCGCACGGTCGCGCGTGCAGGAGTCACCAGAACGCATCGCAGACATACCAGCGTGTGTAAAAGGAGGTGATGATGTACCTCCCTTTTCATTGAGATCAGTGTTCCTACTGTACCCCCCCCCCCCCCCCAAACCCTCAGGAAATGACACGTCGAGGATCAGGATGATGGATCTGCCGGGCAGGAGCAGCAGACCATGGCCGCTTTGCACACATTCTCGGCTTCATTTGCTCTGGTTGCCTCTCACACGGAACTAATGGAATAATGATTACCAGGGGAAAAATGTGAGAATCACGTTCAGGTGTTTGAACCTGGCTGTCCTGCTGCCCAGCAGCCTGGAGCAGCTCCACGGTTTCATGTAGTGAGAAGGTTCCTGCGTTTTTTTTTTTGTTTTGTCCAGTTTGAAGAAATCCGATTTTTAATGTAGCAAATTCAACTCTTGTGATTTTAATGTAGCAAATTCAACTCTTGTGTGTGTATTTATTATTCTTTGATCACTGAGGAGTCAGTTGCACAATGCTCTCTTTGTATGATTTCCTTTCAGACATGTTCATGTTGTAATAACAAATGCTACATTTTTTAAGGACAAAGCACAGTATGTGGTAATTCATCGTATGCATTTAACTAAACATCCCACATCACTTCTTTAAAACGATGAAATATGTGCAAAGCACTATTAGGTGAAGAAGTTTAAGAAAAACCACATCCACAGTCAGACTTTTTTTTGTGTGGACCTTTCATCTGACATTTCTCAAGACATTTTTAGATGGCCTGAGCATTGTTGTGACCAGGATTTTTTGTTTTTACACTAATGTATTAGAATCAGTCTTGACCTGGATTGTGGGCAACCTAGATTTGAATCCCGGTTGCAGTGGGAACAGCATCCGGCGTTGAAACCAAGTTTACAGTGCAAGTTGTGTATTAGAAGAGTTATTTGGGGTTTTTTCTACTAGTATTACATCGACGTTAACTTCTGGTAGCACAACTGTGATATTACTGACATCGCTTTATACGTATTCTATGAAGCCGAGATACTGCTGCACCTGTCGATAAGCGTGACACGATACATTAATTGAAGCGGCATCATGTTCCTGCAAGCTGTGGTTGATCATTTGTTGGCTCTGGCAGCAGTGACTTTTAGGAGATGAAGCAAACACACAAAATATGGTGGGAATTTCAGTCGAGTGCAAATAAGTTGCTACACTCAATTATTTCAGTCGCAATAATTGAAAAAGAATTTATAGTTCAAGGGCTTAACGACAATAATTTCTGGGCCATTATACTGCGCTAATGAGTTGTGTCAGGCCTGTGGCTTGTGTCAGTGGTAGCACAGGTTCTCATAATAACATAATTTACTTTGAATGCATTATGTAATGCTGCAACTCAAGACGTCAGTCATGATATTAATCGTATTGGGCACAGCTATGCATTTCACTGCTATGTTAGGATGTCCTCTCTCAAGAATGTATTTGTTTTTAGGGGCTAGAAATAACAAACAACTTTAAAACCTGCAAAAATAAATCTGCCACTGAATTTGTTTAATTTGTATATATATTTACTTCCTCTTTTAAATTCTGGAATTTTTAGCGTCAACATTGCTAGAAATCACACATGACAATGTTGTAGTTCTCAAAGTGTGAGTTGAAATAAAAATCCAAGCTATGTACATTTTCGTCAAGATTTTGAGTTTCCGGTCTGAAGGTTTTACTGTGGAGAATCTTACATTTTCACACTTTGGGATCACGAGTCGTGAAGTTGAATGTTTCCGAACAGATCTCGTGAGGGATAGTTTTGGAGTTCATTGATTTCGCTGCGGGTATTTGTCTAAAATATGGGTTGCTGTGTCAGCTTGTTTGTTTTGGTATTGTCACAGTGATATTACGTCATGACTTCATGACTTTGGAAGGGCGTCAAATCATAAAAACACCTCCGCAGTCAGCATGTTGCTGACTCCGTTGGCGACCAGATGACAATCACTTCCAGGATGTGGTCCTGAAATACACGTTTCTCGTCTTGATTCTTTCGTAAACGGCTGCCATTCTTCAAAGAGAGCTGAATCTGGGCCACCTGAGTTATTTCGCCTGTAAACACTCTGTTGAATCACCTCGCCGTATCTTGGCAGAAGGGACTCATCCGTTCTTGACCCCCACCGCTCTTTGTTTTCTTACTCTTTTCAAAGTCATGTGTTCGGTAAACAATAAAGGTTTTTTTTTTCCTAAGATTCCGTTTTGCTCGTCGTCGTTGTCTTTTCCCACCTTGGCAACCCTCCTTCCATTTGTAACATCTGAGCACTGAGCTCACTCTCTGTGTACTCCCTCAAGACAACTCGGTATAATGAAGGTTAAAGAAACGACCAATCGGGTCTTTTAAGAGCTTGCTGGGGAACACGCACTCGTACAAGCACGCGCCATCCATCACTATAATCGGGTGTATTCTGATGGGTCACAGAAGCAGTTGACAAACCCTCAGGCTACGGAGCCCATCTGGTCGGTCGCCATGCACAGTGACCACTGCAATGTGCATACCTGAAGGGGCCGAAGTCATACAGTATCATCTTTTAACTTGAACTTGCGCAGTTCACACCCTCATAATCAGCTGGCGTTCTTGCCTATGCGACGTGTTCATTTAGCGAAGGATGTTTTGAACTGCCATCCCTCTCCGTTTATTGCTGCTTCATCGTGATCTTTATGGTGCTTATAAACCAACACCGTGACACAGTTGAGGACACGTTCACAGTTCATCTTGATGTATTGTCACATGTCGCCCCACCTCCGCTTAGTACTGCTCAAATGCAGGTTAGACACTACTGGACTGTAGCCGACTGCTGCTTTTGTTGCCGTTAAGCTTGAATTAGAGCTCTTTTTAGATAAAAGTTTCTATAGGTTAAATATGGGGCACAAGTATTGATAATATTGAATACAGTTTGCTTAGCCAGAAATTGTTTCTTCTTTTTTTTTCTACAATCAAGATAGTTCACCTATGAGAACAATATTTACAAGATCCAAAATCAATTCATCTGTATTATTGTCAAAATAGTAGTTTGATTTGATTCCCATGGTGTTTGATCAATGCAATTGTTTTGAGCTCTCGTTCAAATGTGCAACGTTACTGGTGGCTATCTTTTGACCACGTTACAATTTAAATAAGAGTAGTCAACTATCCAAAAAAAAGCAAAACATGAGTGTTGTCAACTTTCTATTGTCTTTAGCTACAACAAAGCTGGAAGCGGTCAAATTCTGAAAATTAATTGTCATGGTGAGCCCAGGTATTTATTTTAACCAGGAGGGAGCACGGTGTCTCATAAGTAAACTATATCAAACTGGTTTGCATGTGGCTAACTGCAGCTATTGTTCTTTAAAGTTTAAGATCCATCTGTTGCTCCAGTTTAGCAACTTTATGCCAGTTTTAATTCTCTAGATGAAGGTGCTGCCAAACTCCACAGTTTGTCCATTTGAATGCAGCAGCAGCGATTAGAACTCAGCTCTTGTGGCCTCTTCTCGTGGCGGCCAGCTGCATGATGGTTAAGCTGACATGTAAATGACAGTCGAATCGGTTTAACAGACAAATATTTCTGGTGGCGACTGGCGAGGAGGTGGACGTTCACGCTTGGCCAACTCATCATGCTTTCCCAGTTCAAAATGTATCTATATTTGTTTCAGTGAGATGACAATCAAGTGATCACAGAAGATTCCCGGAGAAATCGATATATGAGGTTTATATTCAAACAAGATTGGACTTGTATTACAAGGCAGTCAGATGGAACGCACAGCCGACAGCCACAGAAGCGCGTGTGTGGGTGAGAGCACGCAGAGGGATTGGAAAATTACATTTTACATCTGATAATTATGTAATGCTGTGTAGTTTTATGCAATTTTGTATATTTGAATTCGTTTGGAAGAGAACACAGCCTTTGCTCTAAAAAGCCTCTGTGTGAACTGTGATAATGTTGGATTAAACTGCCCTGAAATCATCGACAATGCGAATCGTGCACAACAGATATCTGGTAAGTGGTTTGTTATTAATGACTGATTGGATAGGGTTAGGGTTAAAATGTCGTTCTGTCTGTAAACCGACCTGCACGTAGAAGCGCCAGCTTGACATCACCTCAGTAGAAGTGGGCGAAACACCGGTTGAATGTGGTTGTCGCACTACGAGCATACAGTTTGAAATTAGATGGTCTTCGGTCACAAACGGTGTTTCAGCTCCTCCTCCCACTTGCTTTGATGTATTTCTGTCCCTTGAGGGTCCTATCCATAAGTCAGCATGCATGACTGTGTCAAGAGGTCAGCGGTTTACAGAATGAGGGGGGGGGGCACACCATGTTTCCTGAAATGAGCCTCTGCTTTATGGCTTTCCGTCGAGCTGTCAACCATTTGCTAGGTAGGCAGTTGATCTATCAAGCCTGCCTCCTCTTTTTTTTTTCTCTCTCTCACTCCCTCACAGGTCAAATTCCCTCAAGGTGTTGTTTACCAATTTGCATCTTCGTGTCAAGGAAGAGGGTGGATCACAGAATCTCAGTTCTGCATAAGTGTCAGGCACTGCATTGCTGGGTCCTACACAATGCTTCCGACAGGGTTATAGGAGATCCGGAGGCCCCAAAGCGTTTAGACATCCTGCGCATAAAAAGGTGATTTATGGCAGGTTTATATATGACCATCCATTTAGCAATTCGATGTGAAGGTCACTCCACAGATTTACAAATGGATCTTAAGAAGAAAATGTGTTCTTGCTTGGCTCTGTCAGCCAGTCGGTTTGAATTTGAATACTTGGATCTGTGCTTGTTGAAATAAGAAAGAAAGAAAAAAAACCTTGAAGATTTTCACAGACAGGACTGTGGAAAAGCCAGAGCTGCCTCTTGAAGTTATTTTTGAATCCTGATACTGAATCCAATGCCATGAGAGCTGCAGCATCAGTCTCTTGGGCCCGTTTGCACAATTCTAGAACATTTTGAGTTCTCAACTGGTTCTCTCGCCTCTGCTTCTATTTGCCTGTTTTATTTTGATGTTAAAAAAAAAGGGAACATCAGTGCTTTCTTCTATAAAGACTATAATGTTGATATGAGAAGCATCGTTTACACATTCAGTCTCCAGGGGAAGAGCTTTGTTTCAGAGACTTTCAAAAGACTTCAGATGTCCATTCATAGGAACTGTCAGCGAACGCCTTCCTCTGTCTCTTCTAACATCTTGTTTCAGCCTTAAGCATTGAGCGTGTGAGTGTAGTTGTCGAGGTCAGAGTGTGTCGTAGCACCTGCTCCCTATCTGTCCCTAACTGGGGTTCCACACATGGGCTTGACAGGTGGTGTGTGTGTGTGTGTGTGTGTGTGTGTGTGTGTGTGTGTGTGTGTGTGTGTGTGTGTGTGTGTGTGTGTGTGTGTGTGTGTGTGTGTGTGTGTGTGTGTGTGTGTGTGTGTGTGTGTGTGTGTGTGTGTGTGTGTGTGTGTGTGTGTGTGTGTGTGTGTGTGTGTGTGTGTGTGTTTCCACAAAGAGCTCTATCATACACCGGCAACGACAGAAATGTACTGGAAACAGGAAATCCTGCATGACAGGATGAAGAAACAGCCGATTGTGTCCCACATTTGTTTTTTTTGTTTTTTTTATGGAGTGAGGAGGAGTACATTAACCTTGTGTGTCTCACAGATGCAACAGCTTGACCGTAACATTCATTCCAAGTCATAGTTTCACTTGGAGCAAAGAAGCTCAAAGCGACGTAGTCACAGTTTAGAAAATAAAAAAAAAATCTTCCTCTTATTCCGAGCAAAGATTTGACGTGCGCTTCCCTAAATCAAAGGTCACTCATTCTCCGAATACATAGTACATGTGAGTGTCAAACAACATGAGATGTTAGGAGTCATACGATTATTTTCTTTTATGTGTAGACTATTTAACATGTTTTTTTCGTATGAACAGCAACCCAAACATTCAGTGTGGTGTTTTTTTTTTTTTGTTGTTTTTTGTTTTTTTAATGAAATATCGACAACCACTATAAAACACCACAACCAGCAAGTAAATTCTAACCTGTCATGATTTAATGGTCGAGTGGCTTCTCCTCCCTGCTGTTTGTTGGAGGTTGAAGGAAAGGCACTGAACCAAAGATTGCTCCTGATGGTGTGCAAGCACTTTAGATGGCAGACATTACCTTTGGTGGATCAATATATTAAAAAAATGCAACGCATTATGTAAAATTTGTTGAGACTGCTCAACTGGTGGAATGTGCTATATGAGTAGCATTCTATTTAATTTCAAACCAGGGGGTCTGGGAGCTCCTTGGAGGATGGCAAGAAAGCCATAAGACTTTTGTCTGTTCTCATAATTGGCCTGCACATATCAGGCAGGACCATAATGAAAACATATTTCTGTTTTGGAAACCGTGGCCATGGAAGTCTTTGTCTTCACTTGTCATCTTTCGTGAAGTCAGAGCAGAAATAGGATCCACTGCCTGTCTCAGAAGCACTTTGTGGTGGCTTCCAGTGGCGAGAAAAAAAAGTTGCAAAACATTGAATTAACTGACTTCTTGAATATCATAACAATTGTCTTTTTTTTCTTTTTGTTTTGTTCACTGTGCACCATTTGAGGAATTGTAGATGTTACAGCAGGCATGCATTCTTTATTCCAAATTTCATTCACATTTGTTTTATATGGCAATTTTTATTTCATAAAACTGTGGAAATACACGTCACTGGAGGTTAGTAAAGAAAAACCTATAACCAGAAGATACTAGTTCAAACGCCTTCAGCAAGACCCCTGATGTCTCAGATGCTCCCTGTGTGCTTCATAGTGGTTGATACTGTTAAAGTGGCATGGGTGTAAAGTATAATTCAGATTTCGAGGCGTACATAATATTTCCTCTGCTTCTCTTTCTTTGAAATGTTTCAAAGGTACTGATCATTAAATTATAGACGTCTACTTCCTTTCACAAACTACAAGGTAAACAATAATGGTGCGATCTATGAGTACTCTGGCTTGAAGCTCAATGAGGAAGTGTAGAAGCTCTTCATCCTGGTCAGTGCGCTCAACAATAATAATCGTACATTTTATGTATCGGCATTGAAGAACACTGCACAAAACACATGTTCAAAAGATTTGCAGCAGTAAAACAACAAGACCTTCAGGCATTTGCAGTAAACATGGTGAGAAGTGCAGATGCTCATTTTCAAAGTTGAGATTTAAAACGGCCCAGGGAGTGAACGCGTCTGATGTTGGGTGGGAGTGAATTCCAGAGGTGGGGGACTGAGTGGCTGAAGGCTCGGGACCCCCGTGGTGGACAGAGAGAGGCTGATCTGCGAGCGTGGATGTGGAGGAGGTCGGTGAGGTGCGGTGGAGCGAGGTCCTGGAGGGCCTTGAATGTCAGGAGTTGGATTTTTGAACTGACTGCAATGTTTTTTGGACCAATTGGAGTTTCTGAAGGGACTTGTTTTATTACGAAGGCGTACATCAGCCTTTTTTGCTTCTGCTTGTGCTGCATGTAGGAGGTCAAGCTGCCGGACAGGAAATGAATGTGTGGTGGAGATGAGTGGTGCTGTGAATCAGATATGAGGGATCAGGCCGAGAAGTGGCGTTACACTGTGGAGATCTGTCACAGAGACAAATGACTAGTTAGCAGGACATGAGTAAAAAACGTTCCTTTGAGGAAGTAGAAAGGAATCCAGGAACTTTTTTTTTTCCTCCCTTGTTGTCATAGTTTACCGTTGGCTCATCCTCGTATCTGGAGTGGGAAAACCATTGCTGCTTCCACATTAAAAGAAAAAAGAAAGGGCCAAACGAATGGCATCAGGAAACGCGCAGATAGATTTGAGTGTTTCCTCTTCATTCTTCGGCCGCTCAGGATGTTTTCCTTTAAGTGGCCTGCATGTTCTATTGAAAACACTGTGAGGCACGCAAACAACATGCGCTGTTAAATGGACATTGGTATGTATACGAGTACGCTCTGAGAATATTTTTCAGTCGGATTTTAGTTTTGTTTTTGTTTTTTTTTGTAAATGTCCAATGTTTGTAGATGTCATTGATGAACACACACAAGTCTTTCTTGATGCAAAAACACAAACGTGCAAAGCATCCATAGAGCCATTCACACAGTTTCACGCTCAGATTTCAAACCATGGCCGCTCACTACGGCACCATTGTTTTAATGCTAATTGAGTAGAGCATGTGGCCATTCCACGGATGCCTCGTGTCCCAGTTTATTTTGGTACCGTATCAAAAAGTGCATTTTCTTTTACCCATTTCCCCAAAAAATCTGAAACTCTTAGAGAGGTTACTTGGTGAGCTAATACATGGTCCACTCTGGTCAAGCGTGGTATGTATTGTGGCCTGCAATGGATACAATGTGTAGTGCAACTGCAAGAGATCAGGGGGGTTTAATAAAATGTGCAGCTGTTTCAGCCTTGGGACCTTTTAGAATCTCACTGAACAGGTTTTTTTTTTTTTTTTTTCTATTCTGCGTTTGCTTGTTATGGTCTAGGTTTGTGTATCAATGATATATGTGGCTGTGTGTATCTTACACATGTACAGGCATGTCTCAAAACAATGAATATAGAATAGAAATACTTTATTAATCCCAGGGGCAGATTCCGTACAGTGGGGCTCCACACAGAATAGATTATTAATGCAATGTTTAGACATCAAATAAGAAGAAAGAATAAGATATTGAATAAGGAACTAATTTCTGTACTTACTTCTAAGGTAACATATATGACTTGTGGTCATTATGGCCTCTGGTTTAAAACTCAATAAGAATCATCTGATCTTGTATAAAAAAGTAAATATATTATTTTTTTTATTATTTTATAGTATATATATATTTTATTCATGATTTCCCTGAGCTTTATGCTAAAAAAAGAAACCATAACAGATTGAAAAGTTCAGTCTTTGTATGATGAATCTAAACTATATGGGCATTTTGCTGTGTGGTTAAAAGAATATTTGAATATTTGACCTTTTACATTGTGTTCTATCTTCTAGGAGATGCACCTGTGTTTAAGAATCCATCTAGTCGAGGCCATGTTTCAATTCATCAATGGTTGTGACTGAAGTGGGTCGATATTTCTACATCTGCTGTTCGGCCCGCTGCAAGATGACACACTGCTGACTGAGACCACTGATCCTGCTCCCAATGCCACGTTAATGTGTTTCTACCACCTTGCATCCACCATGTAGGGTTGACAGTCGATCCCAAACACCAGGTCACACCTCCTCCATACACCTTTTCTATTGACCACTAGGCCGCACAGCCAGTATGTGGGAAGAACATATTGATTAAAGCCATGGCAATATCAAGACACCAGAACCTTCAGTAAAGGGAATATCCCTAAATTAGGTGAGGCTTATTGTTGATCAGAATTCAGAAGACTAAAACATGGTGGAAAAAATAACAGAAAGAAAGAAAGAATAAAACAACTGCACTCGAATAACATTCTGGCCAGAGACGCTTTCCCCCTTTCTTTGCTGCACTTTATTCAATGACATGTTTTGCCAAACGAAGCCATTATGAAAGCAGGCATCTGTTGTGAAGTAAATAACTATTGTCGCATTCCTCAACAAAAGCATTCTGAACACTTGCCACAGCTACAAAAGCTTATTGCCTGTGAAGTTGTGCTGATATGGGAGCTCTGGTGTGGCTCCTCATCTTCCTGTCCCATCCAAATAAAGCTCTTGTCTATTCAGCACAATGTACATAGATCATCGTTTTTTTTTTCATCTTTTGCGCTGAGCCTGAGCGCACACTTGTCCTGGGCTCCTGCATGAGAAAACCTGTGTGCCTTCAAGTGCTGTTTATTCAAGACCCTGATTAGATTACTGATCTTGTAATTAGCTCTGCTGATGCCACATTTTGAAACGCCGTGTTCCTTAATGCACATCGCACTGCGGACTTGGCTTTGAGTGATTGTTTTGGATGATGCACCGTTGCTGTGTCAGCCCGTCAGTGACACACAGCACCTTTAAACACTCTATGCTATTTTTCTAACGGCTGAAAATAAGATCTAACTAATCCGTTATCAGTGTAATGTGTTGTTGCCACCTGAGTCCGTGGTCGGAGCATTTAGTTGTTTTTTTTTCCTCGGCTCTTTCAAACTTTAGTCTACATGCGTGCAGCATTGACAGGCTTTATCGTTTCCCAGGACGAGGCCCAAAATCAGTGTAGTGGAGAAGGAAGTGACAGAAGTTTGGGTGTTTCTCCACACACCAGCAGAAGCGGTTATCATCGTGGGAGAGGAGGAGACCGATGAGCTGATAAACTTGTGGCTTGACAGAGGAGGAGGAGGGGATCGGCGGGCCGAGGGAGAGACTGAAAGGAAGGTCTGTTGCAAGAAGAAAGCTTGCTCATGCGCTTCCTTCTCCTCTTACACCTCGCCGATTTGTCCTCCCCTTTCTCCCTGTTTCTCTCGTGACCTTTTCAGCTGAGCTCTGATTAGATAACGGTCGAGTTCAGTGTGTCAAGCCCGGCTTTACCTGGGAAATGATACTGACAAAGAAAAGAAAGGAGAATAAAACATCATGGATGTGAGTGAGTAACGAAAAAAAACTGAGAGAAATTAGGAAAGGACAATATCAATTTTGAGTTTTAAGCTCGAGGTGTGTGTGTGCATAAGGTCAAAGTCAACACCCCATTCTTTCTTTAAACTCACTTAACCCACTTGTTGCCTGAAGGCACCAAAACGTTCACAAAGCCTCTCTTCCTTCTGGAATTTTTAGACACAAACTGATCTCGACCAAACACCTAAACATGTGCATTTCTGCAGTGTAACTGCTTCACAGACCCCAGTGACCTTCTTCATTGATGTGTGTGTCCACACTCCACACAGTTGTTTATGGACGGTTGTGGGTTGTTGTTTTTTTCTCAATTGTTACCACGTGTGAGTTCGACCCAGAACACTGGAAATTTGATGAAGAATAGTTGAAAAAGTCGGGAGAGGCACTGAATTTTACCTGTTGAGATTTTTTTTTTTTTAAAAGAGAAGATTGGTACCACTCTCATATCTGTAGAGTAAGAACCCAGACAGGAAGCAGCCTCTCGGGCACAAAGTGTTGTATTGTCAGGAAAAAAAAGAAAAAGGATTATGCATACCCCCCCCAAATGTGGAATCATTACTTCGAATTCTGCTCTTCCCCTCTCATCCTTCCCTTCTTCTCTCCACACCATTGCGGTCACCGGCTGGAAAACAAACAAGACCAGTGTGTGCGTTTGTGAGCACACGTGCAGCTCAGTGTGGGCGCGCATAAGTGCACGCATGGCTGTAGGACCACACCCTGGACTCACGCCACACTAAAAAAAAACCAAACACAGGGAGAAGGAGAGACGAGTTCTGGGTGGATTTCACTTGTTGTGACAGCTCTCTGCACTAGTTTGGGCCGGGACAGTGACTGGATTGAAGAGCGAGCAACATGGCAGTCGCCACGGCCACCAATGCAGTCTTTGCCCCATCAGCCGCAGCCAAGTTTCGGGAAACAAAGTATATGATGATGGTCCAGATGTCCCGTCCCCTCTGTTTTGACTTAAATCGAAGCTGCTCTTGGAGCAGACACACCTTGCGCTCGGCTGTTATTACCGGCTGGATTCCACAACAGAGATGCTGCCGACAGTTCAGATGCCTCAGATAGTTTTGAGGGGCTGAGACCTCTTATCGGCATGTCGAACTCCCCCTCACCTCCCCCGTGGGATTAATACTGGCTTCGAACTTGCAGTCATTCATAAGTGACCTCGGTTAAACCTACACGCTCGAACCAGTAGGCTCTTCGGACAAGAGAGTTGTTTTGAAGCTGCTCAAGGTTTCGACGAGCCTTTCGGCGCCTCCACTAACTGGGCATAACGGGGTGTTCCATGTGCGATATTGAAGGGGGACACATAATGCCTCTGAGAAAAAGCAGCCACACCTTGCTGGTTGTAATCCTCTTTCATTCCCAACAAGCCCCTCTTTATATCACCAACTCAATAGGTTGTGTTCACCTGCACTCCCCACCTGCTTCTCATTTGCTGAAGTGTGTGCTCGTGTGTGAACGTGTGAGTACTTCCACAGTACTTTGTAACACAAACAAAACCTCGCGATAAGATGTGAAATACCAGTTGGTCACTCTGTCCATTGCAGTCTGAATAGAAATCCATCCCAAGATTTTAGTTAAATTTTTAGGGGACTTTGGATGTCCAGAGAAAACCTGCACAGGCACAAGGAGAACATGCAAACTCCCCCCACCTTTTTTCTGATTAAAAAAAAAAAAAGAAAAAGAGTGCCAAGTACTACATGACTACTACCAGCCTGAAATATGTGCCTCAGTAACTGTGCAACTTTCCTCCGATATCTAAGGATGCGTAGTAGAAGAGTCTGGTTGTTCCTCGAGACAATATTTAAAACCATCATTTAAGAAGAAGTTGCATAGCAATCAATTGGGTATAATCATTTTTAACCAGCCTTTAGTGAGTTTTGAAGAAACGACGAGCCTGACAAAAGTTTTTTCTTTTCTTTTTTTTTCTTTTACATCTATTGCCCATGCAAGCATTTGAACAGTTATACAGTAGCCTTTGAGATGTACCCCCGCTGCTTGTTTGCCCAGGTTTAATATCCCTGCATTCTTTGTTTCCCTTTTCTCACGGCGTCGTCGGTGCTTTCTGCACTCCTGCGTTTCGGCTCAGTCTCAATGGACCTACTGTATTCTGTTTGCTCTCACTAAGTCCTGCAGGCAAACAGTGCCTGGCCTCTCTCTGGGGCCCGGGACTGTGCGAGGCCCTGCTGAGCTACGGCGCTTCAGTTTCACCAGACTCATGTTACCTCAGTGTCTGGCTCATGGTGCTGTGTGAGAAGTGGGGGTGTATGTGTTTGCGTGCGCTGCCAATTGTTAGATAAGGACTCTTGTGTAGACAGTGTGAAGTATTTTTTTTTTAAGCTCATGCTGATTAATAAAAAGAGTCATGCAGATGAAAAGTTGTAGCCTCACACACGCACACAGGAATACATCATCACTGAAGGAGATGTGTAGGAGAGGGAACAGGAAACACAAGACGGACAGTAGCTGTGAAGGTAAGAGCAGCACACCCTTGTAAAGTAATATTCACCAGCCCTCGGGGAACCCGGGCCATTGTCCCGTCCCCCCCCCCCCCCCCCCCATCTGGTCATTGTATGCGAATATTTCCAGATGAAGAGGCATGCTTACATTTTGATGCATGTCTTTTATATTTAATCTAACTCTGTCCACTGCCGCATCTCCAACTCTGCTCCGGGACTCAAAATTGCTCCCCTCGGCCGGGCTTGGCAGACACGGTGAGATGGAGGGAGGTGGAGGGGAGGCCGGAGCGATTATGAGACTTGGGGTATGCTTTAACCCACTTAGCACACCATCTCAGGGCCTCCTGCCAAAACGGTGAGCTTAGTGCTTTAAATCCTCTTCCCAGGGTGAGCTGATAGCTTGTTGCTCGCGGCTGCTCTTTGTCTTGCCGTCCTGAAATGTTGTCTGCGCCTTCTCACCCCGCCTTCTTAAATTGACTGTCGTTTGGATCCGCTTGATTTGTCCGACAAGTCGGTGCATTTTTCCCCGTCCCATCTGTTCCTACGCTCATTCCGCAGTGAGTTGTTGAAAAGCCATGTATGAGCGTTCCGAGGCAGTTTCCTGGTCGTAAACACACCAGTGGAGCAGCCCAACTGTGGTTTAAAGTAAGCCCTAAACCTTTTAGCCCTTCAAGCGCTCAAAGCCAGGGGCAGGCAGGCATGTTTATTTGCCCCCTCCAGACTACTTTGTGCAGGACTGGCCTCTGCTCCAGGGGTCTAACTCTAGTCTTCTCTTTAGCGTGTCCATCCCCTCACCAGCTCGCTGCCAGCATCACATGCCACCCCCCCACCCCCCCCACCCCCACACACACACACACACACACTCCCCCCGCACAATCTTGGACTCGCTCTCTTAATAAAACAGGCTCAAAATGCCACGTTCCTTGCATTCTTTATGTGCAGGCTCTTTGCTGTTTTTTTTTCTTCACATGCATGGATGAGTTGCACCGAGAAATTCAGACCACACCATTAGCAAAACTTAAACAAGGCACATTACTTTCAGACTCCAGATTTCCAGTACGATGAGTTCAAATGTGGCAACTTTTTTTTTTTTTTTTTTTTTTGTCCTCAGTGGAAGTGCAACGAAGAAGAGCAGTGGGGGCTGAGGGGCAGGAACAAGTAAAGACTGATTCAGTGGTGGGGGTGTATTGTTGGAGCAGCAGCAGCAGCAGCGGCCCTGTCATTGTAGGTTTACGTCTAGACTCCTCCCCTCCCTCTCGCGCAGAGGAGTCACGGCAGAATTGGGGTCAGCCACGCTCCCAGATTTACATCCCGGTCCTCACTTCTCTCCTTTCTCACCAGCCAGACCTCTTTGTGTCCTCTTCATATCTGTCATCTCAATATCTGACCTCTCCTTTCAAATATCTGCCAAATTTTCTTCCTCCCTCTGTTTTTCTTAATGCTTCTCCTTGTCTAATGCATTTGCTCTGGGGGGAGGACAGGGTGAGATTTATAATTAACTAAGGCGGATTCGAGCACTGAAAAGGGTGTGTGTTGGGATAGTGAATAAATTGGGCTTTTTATCCAGATTATCAGATGGATGTTGAAGCAGGGGGGGAAAAGTACATTGATGGGATTCACTGATTGATCTGGTCTTTAAAAGGGCTATTCTTTTTTTTTTCTATGCATGTTTTTCATATTTATAAGCTATTTAGAACCCCTCCACGTTAAAAGCAGTCGGCAGTACAACGGTGACATGTTGTCCCGTTGAGCACAGATGCTCTAATGAGTTTAGGAAACTGAAGACTCGTTACCATCTCATAAAAGATCGTTGTTCACCCAAGTATGCACCATCTCTGGAGGAAATGGACCACTGTGTACATTCACATTGCTGCACTTTGCTTGAAGTGCTGCATCTACATTTCATGCCTGTCACATTTTATAATTCAAGCTACAGTTGAATCATCTCATTCTCATCAAACCACGTATTTCATCAAATTAACTGGCCCTGGTTCGCAGGACGATAGTGCATTATCCATTTCATACATATTAAAGTACTGTTTTGCTTTAGGAAGTTGGCTGGAAAGAGTGAATGGGAATAATATCCAAGACAAACTGGTTTTGTCTTTAAAGAAGCAGGCCTGCTCTGGGCCTGTCCTGTCCTGGCTTGACACAGCATGGTTGGTTAAACAGATGGCTCCGTTCAGGTCAGCACAGTGGAGGTAGAGACGGTACAGACAAGCTTTAAACCATCTGGACCGGCACTGATGACCCTCTGATGGCTGTGAGGGCTGCTTCTTTACCCATTCTTCAAGCATAGGTTACTTGTTGATTTGTTCTTTTTTTTGGACAGGCAACCAGATTATTTTGTTCTACTGTTATTGATTCACTGTTTGTTTTGGTCAGATATCTCGGATAATATGAGATGGGGATTGAACCTTCTGCACGTTTGAGTTTGGTTTAGCAGAAATGACGACCTTGTTCAAACTTACTGTTGTGAATCGCAGCACTGAAGGTCTCAACTATGTTATGACGGTGAGATGTGCGACTTGGAACTTTACCAGAGGACGAGGATCTTCTTTGCATTTCAGTCACTCGCCAAAATGGGTTGTGCAGGTTTTGGTTCCTGTGCTGCAGTGATTGGAACTAAAGTCCAAGGTGATGGGATAGTGCACAATGGCAGGGCCCAAGCCAGCCTTCTGTCAATATTTGATTGTCAGTGCCCAGCCACAGACAGGAGAACAAACTGAAAGGGCTGAGTGAATTTCTTCATCAGAGGAAGGTCTGGAGTGCTTTTTCCCCCACAAGTGTTAAACCTTCAGCTGCTGCTGAGTATGTACAACACCTGTTCGCCACGTTTTCCAGGTCCGTGTTTTATAAAAAGCATCAGAGCAAAACCACCGCTCCAAGTGGTTAGTGGGTGGCAGCAGTAGGATGCAGTACGCATTAGATGCTCAGATGTGCACCATTCGTGTGCTGCTCTTATTTAACGGTTGCATTGTGAGCTGCTGCTGTGACACTCCATCGACAAACAACCTGGAAGCAGGCCACCCAGGGGGAAGTGGACACACTGCTGTAAGTGTTTGTTGCCACACCCTTCTCCTTTCTGTTCTGTCCATCTGGCAAAATAACGGCAAAAGTGGGAAAAGACGTGAATCCATAAACCGCTAGATTACAGTGTAACACATAAATAATTTTTAATAATGACGAGACCAATAAACAAAAAAATGCAAACAATAAATAAAAGCGTAAGAGGCGTGGACTCAGAATAATAATGTGTGTGGTTCAATAACACATGTTGCCACATGAAGAGGCCAGCTCGTCTCATTAAACAGATCTTACACAAGAGACTTTGAAATGAGCTGCACACCCTGGTCTTATAGTGTTTCCCACCCTACACTACTTGGGTTAAATATGGGAGCATGCAGAAACACGCAGTCCACACACAACAAGGCTCAGTCTGCCACCTGTCAAGACAGCATTTAGTATTTGTTCCAGTATATCAGAGTAGAGTTTTGCTTCTCTCAATACGTTGGACCTTATTCCAGCATGACAAACAATTGACATACGAGCAATGCTCTCGGAACAGTTTCAATTTGTATTGAAGAGGTCACTGTGTGTGGACGAATGCTCGCATGTTGTTGGTATGCATGCCAAAAAAACAAATTCTGATTCCTTGTTCATGTTCATGTCGTGTCGTGACTCATGCTATAGTGAAACTCGACTGCCTGCTTTGCTCGCACTCATATTCGTTGTGTTGCGCCTGACGCTTCCCTGAAGTTGTATTTCCTGTTTTGCCAGGAGTTCCAGCTACCAGCGATTTTGTTTGGGGGTTGTGTATTTGGATTGTCTTAAGTGTGTTTACACGAAACCCTTCTACAAGAGTGACAAACATGGAGACAACCCCCTACACACACACACACACAAAGTAGTGTGACTTCTTTATGAATTGTCAACACGGCAGTGAGATCAACTTTATTTTTTTGTCTGCAATAACAAATGACTCTCATAGCTCTAGTATGTTACCGCTCAGAGGGGGAAAGCAGACCACAAAGACACATCTATTGTAGATTAATATTCCGTATGTCTCTATGAAAGAGCAAAAAGGGGAAAAAAGGACCAATCACAGTTCTTGTGGTCTGTGTGTGGTATTCCAATAGCCACAGTATGGCCTCAGTCTGTAGTTTTAGTTTTAAATAGGTGCAGAATAGCTCCAGCAGTGCCTCCAGTAGAGTTACAGAGTCTCAGTGGCACGAGAACACAAAGGTCTGGCTTAAGCTTGGGACTATCGCACGTACTACCTGAAAGACAAAAGCATTCTTTTTCTGAAAGATGTATTGACTGACTGTCCCCAGACAATCACACAACATACATCACTGCAACTGAATTTGATTATGTAGCATTAGAGAAAGCATTTGTAAATGCAGACCAATTATAACAAGAAATAGGGTTAGTGACCCTAAAGTGATGAACTTTCCATAGTGAAATGAGCCAAAGGTTACTGACAAACAGGCAAATGCTGTCTGCAGATATCTCTCGTTTCACTTTTTTTTATTATTAAAAGGCATTGCTGTGTTGTAATAGAATGACAGACGTTATAGACATGCCTCTGCAGGTTTGGTGGTGAAAATGTACAATCCCCACCCCAAATCCTATTCTTTCTCTGGCCTGTCACTGAAACCCCCCCGGAACAGCCGCCCACATCTCAGATTTGCGTAGTCCTCGTACTACTTTGAGGTCCTCATAAATAAGTAACGCATTACCACAGCTTCCTTCTCAATTGATAATGATGTCGGCCAAATGAGTGTTTTACCATCTGCTGCCTGGTCAGAATGGAAAAAAAAAAAAAGCTTTGAAAAGCAAGCCAATGAAACTACATTAGTTCAGTAAAGTTCTTTGTGTTGTACCTTGAGGGTAACTTGGGCCGAGGAGTGAGTTACGTTCAAGATGAATTATGTTCCGAAACACCGCCGTGCCAAGTTTGAGAGTTTTCACCCGGCCCTTAAAAACACTTGTCTGAATCCCTGTGAATACCCAGAAGATGGTATTTTTGGGGTTCCCCTGTGCATCCCTACCCCTTATATTTTCCATGTTCCCTTCCTGTTCTTCCTGTCGAACGTTTCCAAGTCTGTCACTCCTCCCACCTTCTCCGGACGTCTTTCTGTGGCTGAAAGCGAGTCAATACCAGAAATTTCTCACTAAGCTGACCGCAGACCCGTTGGGGAGGGTCTGCAGTGAGAAAAGGAAAGAAAAAAAAAAGAACTCAGGCCAAACGTTTTTGTGGAGCTTTGATAAAATTGCGTGTAATGTTGTTACGGCAGTGATCTGTGGTTTCCTTATCAGCCGGATGCCTAAAGAGTGCTCGTCGCATGTCCGTCTGGCACTTTGTGGGACTGTGGTATTGCTGCAATACATTTGAGAAATGTCAGAAACTTAATGTGCACTTTTGTACAAGGAGGCAGCTGAATTGGGTTTTGTTGAAGAGAAAAGGGAGGAACAAGGGAGTGGTCGATGTGTTTTTAATTTCCTCTCGCAGCTGTTGGCTGCCTGCTACTTCTCCTCTGCTGCCGCCGTCGACAGTTATTGATGGGACCTGGGTCAGGAGAGCTGCAGGACAGGTAGGGGAATAATGCCAACGCTTCATATGGAGACAACAAGTGAGGTCAAGTCAGGATAAGAGAGAGAATTCAAGTTCTTTTTTTCTTCCAAATATTACCATAGGGATTTTAATGGTTGATTTTCCGAATATCCCACATGGGGATCAACGAGAGTACTCTCCTGTAGTTACATCATAGCAAGCAGTGACTATCAGTCTCCTGCGCTCACCACACTTTTCTTATTGTGGCAATTGTTCTTGTGGGTCGTTATTTCAACCATCAAATGAGTTTGTGTTTATCTCTTCTAAATGTTTGAAATTTCTAGCACGTATATCAACTTCATACTGTTCTTCTCACTGACAGTTTTTGGGGTTTTTCTCTGTCAGCAGGCTCACAAAAGTTGCACAGACTGCACATTGATTCATAATCACTTTAAAATATAATTTGATCTGTTCCTCTTTCGGGTCCCTGAATATGTCACAGTAATAATGCGTAATAATGTGTAATAATTATGTGTAGAATTGGGGATTTCTTAAAGGTACATTTTAAATATTTGTTTGATGTTGTATTCCAACTATAACAGGAATCACCAGAAACAATGTGGCACAGCAAAATGGAGAAAGGATTAACAAAGTATAAACGGAGAGCTTGGAGGTGCTGGCTTAAATGATTTCTAGATTTGTTTGTTTTAAGAAAGAAAGCATACTCTATTGCCCCCTTTGCACTTGCCCCATAATATTCATTGTTGACATTAACTATACATGCTGGGAGCATTGGATTGCTACAGCACTGTGATGGGACAGTTGGGGGTCAAAGGTCCTCTGTGGGGAGACGCAGTGGGATTCAAACCTGCAAACTCCCAATCTCCTCCAACCTGTCGGCCCTGTGATGGACTGGCGTCTTGCCCAGGGAGGACCCTGCCCTTGCCCATAGTCAGTTGGGATTGACTTTAGCCAGTCACACGGGTCAAAGCAATGGTTGGCCACGCATTTTAACCGTGTTTTGAGCATTTGACAGCATGCAAAGAGCTTCACTCATAAAGCTATAGTCATTCCATTTAGACCTTTGCTTCACTTTTTGGTAGGATTTAATAACATGCAACCAACCGCTATTAAAAGTGGACCTTCAGCCCCCCCCCCTTCACGGACAATAAGTTGCACTGAATAATCTCTCATTTCAGCTGTGGTTAAACCCTTTCCCTTGTTCTGAGATTAATTTGACCTTACTGTATTACACCCATAATAGGCTGAGCCTTTCCCACACTAACCGTCGACTGTGGTACAAATCGAGTTACAGTACAAATTGTCTGCGTAGAAAGCCCCAGAGGAGTCCCGTCATTTCACAGGCATCGGAGGAACCAGCAAGCACCATTATCTCTATCTCTGACCGCTATCTTTCAGCCCCGCCACGCTCTCTTTCCACCAGCTGGGCTTATCGAGGCCAGGCGGCCATTGAAACGCTGGCCGGAGACGGCGGCAGTCGTAGTTTTTCCAAAAGCCAAAATCACACAAGAGACATGACTCCATTGTAAATCACGTCGTCGTCACTGTCTTGATTTTCAAGTGAAGTGACATTTTCGGAGCCGCACACAAACTCTGACCCCCTCCAGGCCGAGAGTCCGGAGAGACGGTGGCTGCAGGGAAAAATGATCTCCAACAGCCAGGGCTTGTCTTTCAGTGTCCATGTGCTCCTTTGGGAACTCACAAAGTCGTCGTACAATAAGGTCCTAACTGCCTCCTCTGTCAATAGTACTATTCAGCAGAACATAACCGAATAGAGGGAGGCCTCTTAAAAAAAAGAAGGGGGAAAGAGAGGGGCACTGATTGGATTTGTGTCAGGGCCCCCTTTGTTTGACTAAACTGTAACCCCCAACACACACATATACATAGACACACGTTCACATACACTCCTCTTGACCCTGCTCTTATTTGCTATTGTCAGTGCGTCATGCAGTGGAGGTTGGAGAAACGAGGACACCGGTGTCACTTCTCATTAATCAGCAGCGTCAAAGAGGAGATCGATGGGAATGTCACTGCAGAGCCTGCTGAATGCTTGAGAAAGGCTTGGTTAAACTTTAATGCTCTGTGGTGTTTATGCTCTCATGGCAGATCATTAATGCACTGCTCTGCCAAAATATTATTATAGATTAAATTACAGGTCATTTTGTTGTAATAGTTGGTATGGTATGTACATCATAACTGTTCCTACCCTGCATGTAGGTCACGTGTCGACCGGGATGGAGCTGCGAGGTTCAACTTTTACACATAATGATAGAAATGAATTAGGAAAAGGTAATGCAAAAACTACTGTTGCATGCTGATGCACATATATATATATATATATATATACCAAAATACTTTGGTCAGCACAGATCTGGAGGATGGTACGGATTAATCCTCCTCAACCTTCAAGCCTTAATCACTTGCTCAAACCTGTGGAGTGCACGAGGCAGCTGGTGAAGCACCCTGGTTCACCTCCAGTCCCTTTAAGACCGGCCCCTTTAAGCCGGTCTCGGAGAACCTACCCAGGCGCACACACAGGGAGAGAACATGCAAACTCCACACAACAAGGCCCCACCAGGAATGACGATTTGTTTCAAAATGTTCATTTTGAGTAGGCACTCTCTGGAAAAGTAAACCGTTTGATAAAATAAGTTGACTTGGAACGAAATTGACCGGGGGGGGGGGGGGAATTCTCTCTCCGGTTTATTAAGGCGTTTTGGTTTATGTCATTTCCTTCAATTCGTCACTCGACAAATGCCATTAGCTTCAACAGCCATTGTACAGCTGACCCTGTGTGTTTTATCTGTTGAAAGACCGCAAAGATCAATCCAGACTCATCAGGTATTACCGTCTTTATTTAAAGTGAAGAAACTCTTCACAGCAGGCTCGTCTGTTATTTCTGTTTTCTTCTGTGAAGCAAAAAATATTGCCAGACCATGTTCTTAGCCTTAAATACCCCTTTTTGGCCGTTTCTTCCCGCGCTGATTAAATAATCTGTTTTCAGTGAAATGCTGCGAGGAATGCGCTTTAGGAATTTTTTTGATTGAAGCTTACCCTATGCTTGACCCATGTTGATCCAGTCACTGGAGGTCATAAGATGAAATTGTAAGACTTTTGGTTGGCCGGCCGGCAGTCTAGTCGGGGTTGGGCGGGGGGGTGGGGGGTGGGGGGCTGTTAAATGAGTGCTCACATCTGCTAATGTCAGCAACACCCTGTACTTTAGCTGCTGCAGGACGGTGAGAAAACCCAGGGTGCTTCAAGGACCCGAGAGCAAACAATTAACCACGGCCTGTTTGAGTTTGCTTGCGGGGGATCAATAATCATCACTTAATAATCGAGCTCGTCTTTTTCCACTGCGCGGCAGTCTAAACTCCTGGTGGATGTCGTCGTCAACGATGGGAGCAGCTCCAGTCTGCCAGAGCTCGTGTTTCTATAAAAGCTTCCGGAGGAAAAGCCAAGGCTCTCCCCTCGCTGTTTGACACATCTTCTCTTCTCCCTGCTGGAGGCTTTCTCTTCCTGAAGCCTCATCATCATTTAGCCTCATTAGTCCGTCACTGCTCTGATTTGGTTACAGGAAGAACCTTGAAATAACCACAGTTCACACACACACACACACACGCACGTACGCACACACACACACGTATACAAACAGTCACATAGACGTCAACACTCCTTTTCCTGCTTCCTCGGTGAGAGCATTTTGGTCTCACTCTACCTGGGAAAGTATATGCAGGTGTAAACAATGTTCCATGTTTACTTGTTTTCGTCAACCTCTGTTAAACATAATAAGTAATGTGTGTTTTCTTCTCCTTTCAGGGCCACATTTAAAGGCTGACACTGACATAAGCATCACACTGACTTGGATGCATCTCATCACAAGTAAGGAAGCAAATTGAAATATTCAGTGAAAATGTAATCCGATGACGATTGCTAGCTACTCCTTTAAAGGTAACTTTGTTACTTTATTGATTAGTTGGTTTTAAAAGTTACCAAGTTAGATGAGTTATATTGCTGATACATATTTAACCTTGACCTACATTCTTTGTTGTATTTATATCTGACTCGTGCTTTTATGGTCATATATGTGGTATTTATTTACCCAGAGTTTTAGTCTGTTGTTGCATTATTTATTTATTTATCCATTTATTTATTTATTGGCACTGCCAGTTCTGTGCAACCTTTTAATTGCCCCCCAGGGACAAATGAAGTATTTGATTGATTTTATTGGAAAAAAAAAAAAAAGGATAGGCTTCCTGCCAATGTATATTTTTACTCAGGAAAACTACAAAAACTAGTGTAATACTGCTGCAGTTCTGTTATCGATTGAATGCCAAGGATGAGTGATGACGTTTGTTGCTTCCGATTCCTTCGTGTCACCTTAATGCACCGCGAGAGCGATTTGGCCTGTGATTGGCTGAGAGAGCAGAAGGGGGGGTCAGGCGAGCGTGCAGACCCTGCGTGCGTATGCGTCCATTTGGAGCAGAATGGAGGAGCGGCCGCTTGTGTGTAATAATAAAAGTGGCTGCACAGACGAGAAAGCCGTCCTCTGGGACGCTGCGATGGTAACACACAGTGACTTGGACAAGTCATTTTAATCTGATTACTGGTTTGGTGACGGCAATGCGTTAGATTATTCGTTACTGGGGGGAAAGAGTCTTGTGAGAGTAAACCGTTACTAATTAACGCGGTACCGTTTAAGGGATTCTGACTTGTCCTTTCCTGACTGTCTACCCAGAAAGGGTCTTGTCACAGATTGTGTGATGGGTTGAATTTGCCTTGAATGTCTTGAATTTGTCAAGATACGTTGAAGCCAAATGGAGGCCTTTCTCTGTATATACATCACTGTGCCGAAGAGTTGCTGACAGTTGGCTTTGGTTGGTGGTATTTCTGTGTGTTTGATATCATGAGCTATGCTCACAGGAGGGGAAAAAAAATATATATATATATTGACTCGCTCTTCTCGCTACAGGATCCTTTTTAACGCAAACCTGTGATGTTCAGCAGGCTTTTGACGTGCATGTTGGTGCCGTTGCTGCCACACTGCACCGGCTCAATAAAATGACTGGTTCAACTAAAAACGGCAGGTGTGAAAGCACCCTGAGTTATACGTAAACACAGGAGCATAAATTAGTGACCCGTCACTGCTGAAATGTCACACGGTTTCTGTCTGTCACCGAAAGGGGAAACGCAGGCTTATCATCACCCTGTATGACTGATTAAACACGACGTGTTTATTCGGGATAGTTGAATAACTGCCAGCGATGTGCCTTCAGTGCCGTCGTTTTCTCGACAGGTGAGCAAACATGAATGCAACATTATTGCCAATTAGAAAAGCACATGTCACTGACAACGCAATGACAGACGCGCCTCCCCGTTGTCTCGATGTTATGCACGATCATTCTTCGCATAGTTGTCTCGAATATTAATTATAGTGTCAAGGTACTTGTTGCCCAACAACACAGGAAAAAGCAAAACGCTGGGACCTGTAATGTCGATCGAAGATGACTGCTTTATTGCGGTATAAAAGGGCTTGACAGTACCTCTGTTCAGTTTCATAGATAACATAACAGGTACGAGACAAGAATGAATTAAATATATTCCGCTCATCGTATTTCATTCCACAAATTTCCGATGATGTGTTATAATATGCACTTGGTAAAGCATTTGAAATGTCAGACACCTCGTGTGATGCCGCTTCATTTTTTAAAAGCTTTGGGAATTACTGTTGAGTTCAAATATTTCCAACAAAGTACATCAGAAAGAAAATTGTAAAAAAAAAAAAAATTCTCTTTTTCCTGTGTCGGGAACAGAAGAATCAACTAATTTACATATTTGCACAGCTTATAACAAGATGTTGATGCATGGCTGATCCTTTCAGAAATGTGTGCCTGAACTACTTTTGTTTTGAATTCTGGAAACATTTATATCTTGACTTTGTAAGTTGTTTATTCATTTTAGTATTGGGACGTAGTTGAACATTGATTCTATTCAACCACTTTATAGTTGAATGGTACTTCTATTGTTTTAAACGACAATGGTTGAGTTGAGATTTTAAACTCTGAGACCACACGTTCCCCTTCTTTTTAAAATCATGTTTCATTTTCACCTGAAGAAAAACACCGAATGAACTTGATAAAGAGTTATTCGCGCTGACAGATTTCCCAATGCAACTGGAAACTGGATCGGCGTATGGTGTGTTTTTCCCTGTCATAAGCTATCCATAACTCATAAGATATGGAAGTTAAATTATAATGGAGACGATCAATTATTAAAAGAGTGTTATGGAAGTAAAGACACAGCGATACAAGAAAAATCTCAAGAGCATGGTCTGTTGAGTTCTGCTGAATTATTCAGTGAATGATTAACTGGAGGTGCACCATCGTATCTTAAGTGGTGTACCAGACATGCAGCCCTGCCTCTGTCTGTGTCTGTGTGTGTGTGTCTGTGTTTGTTTCTGTGTGTGTGTGTGTGTGTGTGTGAAGGTTTTCCTTGACAGTCCCTGTGCACGCCCTCGGGTTAATCATTGTGCTGCTCCAGTAGCGCGCTCTTTCTCCCCAGAGACGTCTCTGTGGGAGCCACAACAGCTGTGTCGGTGTCAGTCACCCCAGGACTGATCGCTGCCACACACACACACACACACACACACACACACACACACACACACACACACACACACACACACACACACGAACGAACGAAGCCAGTCTCGCTTCAGACTCGAGAGGATAGAGGCCCAGGCCACAAGGTTCAAGCTTTAGCCACATTACTGCCTGCTGCCCATATGTTTGTTTATGAAATTGGCTGTCAACCAAGTCTTTTTATTACTTTAATGTTTTTTTTTTTTTTTAAGCTCCCATGAGGTGACTTTATACTTTGATACGCGATGATTATTCTCAATGCTTCATTAATGCTTTCTGTATGAAAGAGTGTCGTGTTCCGCCTTGGATCTCCTCTGTGCCCCCTTTATCCAGCAGGGAAACACGTGTGCATTTCATCGGCAGATCTTGTGTCTGATAGGCACGTCACTGCACAGAAATGCGTCCAGCGGTTTGTTTGACAGCCAGACAAAATAGGGGCTCCGTCTCAGGCGGCTGCAACAGGTAACTAACTATCTGACAAAAAAAATCGAGATTGTTATCGTCGCTCCGTGCCGACATCCACCTGACGCCGGCCGATACGCCTTGATGAAGTAAGGCTGGAGAGATTGGCTGTGTGTTTAGAAGTTGCCTGTGTGGTGACAAATCCCCTTAAAAAGAAAAAAGAAAAAAAAAAAAAGGTTTTTATATGCCCTGATCCTGCCAGCTTGGTGTTTTTAGGAAACCCTTCTCATCAGAACTGTTGTAATGGTTTTATTAGGGGTGAATAACACTCATGTGTCATTTTAGATGACCAGCATTGGACATTTAAGTATTTCTTTGGCATTTTGTGGGGGTGGAGGGGCGTCTGGCTTATTCTCCCACATGTTGGGGAAAGCCCCTGCTCTAGAATTTGACATCCTATGTTTCATATAACTGTGTCCAAAAGCATCGTCTAAAAAAGAAAAAATCTGAGGAATTTGTGACACTGGATTATGTTATGAAAACAAAACAGCTAACAGATGCGGAAGGTTTGCTGATGACTTGCATTTTTTTGCCCTAAGCTTTTCCTCTTGTCTTCGAATAGTTCCGCGCCCATTCAGACACGCTTTGATGCTCACTTGGCACGTGGCTGCGTGCAGCTTGCAGAGAGACCGAGTTGGACAGACTGATTAAACTGCAATAGAAGAGGAAGCACATCTGATGGCACAAACTTTGGACAGAGTACACGCTGTTTGCGTCGCGTCTGAGCATCGTCGCCCGGCCACAGCGACGGCAAACCTGCAGAGTCACCAGCTGATGTCCGTGTTGCGTGGATTACTGGCGTCGAGTCTCATTATTTACCGCTCCGCTCTCAGGTTGTGTGTCCTGATTGCCCGCGGCCCGCCGCCTACACCATGCATCTTCTCGCTTGTGCACCTTCACGTTCCCATGGAAACGGGGCACCAGCACAACGATCAAACGGCCGCAGCATTATTTCCAAGTGGTTTTGGTAAAAGGAGCTCTGTATTGCACATGACTTCATCACTGTATTTTCCCCTAATGTTGCCCAGAATCTAACCACAGTCAGTGGACTTCAGAAATAGAAAATACAAGTGTTATCAGTTAAGTCTATTTTTTTTGTACAAGACCTTGTACAGTGTAATGAAATCAGCAACTTTTTAGTGATTGAACCTTCTTTTTGTGAAATATGCATTGTATTACAAATGCATTGTTTGATGTGCATTCTCGATTTGACCATCATAGTTTAATGTCTGATGAGCACATGCTTGACATTAAACTGAAGCAAATTAGTCTCATTTTTCACAGTAAAAGTCTCAGTTCAGGACACATTCTTTGTTTTTGAATGACGGTGATAATATACTGCTGGAAGAGTATCAGTGTGCCTGCTTACTTTGCAAATCCAAACGGCGACATTGAAATACTGTCTCATGAAATAAGAATAAGTCTCCATTCACATTGATCAACTGCTGACCAATCCAACTAACCCGATTTATCCATAGTTTTCAACACTTACGGCAAATAGTGTTTCATGCTGCTCTTCTAGTGCTTCGCCATTATCCCACGCTGCCACTCCAATCTAATGAAGATTGTCTCTGCAGGAGGCCTGACCTCAGGACACCGGCACACGTCTTTCACTTATTCGGACTCATGGAGGAATAGAGTGAAACCAGGATCTTTATTTCCTCCAATTGCTCCATTTCACTTTGAATAAGAGACAGTGGGGAATGCTGGGGGAAGACAGAGGGCTGTGCTGATGAGCCGAGATGTGAAAGGAACGACAGCGCGGCAGTCTCTCCCCCCCCCCCCCCCCCGTCTCCTGGTTGGGGTGTGAATAGGGCTGCCCACCCCACTCTCCAGTGGGCTTCTTCTTTCTGTCGCTGCATGCAGGCCCGTTACATCCTCCACACTGCTGTACAGCATGCAAACAGACACTCGTCGTACGTTCGTTTAACTAAAAAAAACAATGTAGAACATAAAATAAAAAAGACTTGGAAACACAAGCGAGAATCACATCTTATGTTTCCTTTCTTTTTAATGGAAAGGTCATTTAGAGAGGTTCAAGTTACCCATTATGTCTTTTCAGTTTAGTGCTTAATTTTTTTCATGCAGTGTGTTACAGAGGCACATTTTTATAAAAAAAAAAAAGAGAGAGAGACAATGTCTTAGGTCTTCCTGAATTTAATCATTACATGTGTGGCACACAAGTGAGAGTATCTGACACTACTTTTATGGCACCCCTGCAAAATAAAAAATGTTAAACTTATCTGTTCAGAAAAGCACAGTTCAAAGCAATTTTTTTAATAGAAATAAAAACATATATTTATGTCAGATAATTTTTATTGTGAATGTAAGAAAGTTCCATACGATGCAAACTTGAACAAGATAACACTGTGGAATATACATTTCGGTACTAACAAGGCTACATTTACTAACATTTGTGATGTTTTATTTCAATATCACTTCTAATCAGTATAAGTCCTTCATTTTCAAAAGTACTACTTCAGGAACATTTAATGTCCTGACATCATTTTGTGCATTACCCAGGTTTAAAACTAGTAGAGCAGTATGAGGTGCTTGTGTGCGTAAAAAAAAAACAAAAAAAAAACATCAGCAGGCTGAAATCTGAACTGACACAGGAAGTACTCGAAAATATTCCTCCTTCGGAATTTTGACAGTAATCCCGTCTTCATCACGTCGTAATGACGGCGCACAAATGCTGATCACTGGCGGCTGCACTTCTGCTCTAATGAGCTGAGATTTGCATGTTTTCTGCCTCGGCCTCATGCATGTGAATTTATTCATTTATGGAATTATTTACGCCGAACTCGTCGTCCTACTGTCCTGAAATCATGCCACACACACACACACACACACACACACACACACACACACACACACACACACACACACACACTTGGAGGCAGCTGCTATGCAAGGTGCTCAAATCGCATTTGATAGGAGCAGTTTGGAGTTCAGGGACATTTCAACATGTGGACCGGTGCACGTGGGGAATCGAACCTGCAGCATCCTGCAGAGACGACCTGCTCTACCAACCGACCCACAGCCGCGTTACAAACGTTCATACACGCGTTTTCTTACGACAGGAATATGGTTGTGGAAGCTGTTCTGGGTTTTGTTCTCGGGGGGGCCGGCGCTTCAAGAATAGCAACAAGCTCACGAAATAACTCCCTTTTCAAATCCTCACCACAATCAAAGCTGAGCAAGATTGAGGAGAATGCCTTAATCTTGTGGCTGTTAGCAGGCCTGTAGTTTTGTGGTGCACATGTGGTCTTGGAGCTATGCGAGTGTGTTTTTTTTCTGCCCGCTGATGACCTTCTGTCCACTTTGCCGGAGGTGTTCGCAGCCCTGCATGTCAAGTCACCAATGTCTTTCAGATAGAGATCTAATAACTAACATCTGTATAACTTAGGAATTGTTTCTGCTCTTTGAGTGGGATTGATTGTTGCATCTGGTAAAATAAGACCTAAATGAACAAACTTGGCATGTTATGTCAAAATACTATTAAAGCTCTCCCACCGGCGACATTTTGGTGCTTCTCCTTTACAGATAAGCAACAATTTTTATCACAAATACTTCCAGGTGGTTTGAGAATCTTGATTTCAGGTTTTAACATGCTTACAGACATCTTGAAACAGTCTCCGTACGTCCGTCCATTCGAACGTTTCTACCTATATCTCGGCAACCCCTGGGCCCACAGTGACCAAACTTCACATGTGGATACATCTCAGAGGGGGAAGGGATACTATGGTGACCTTGACCTAATTTGCATATTAAGTAGGCCACAGGGTCACGAAGTGCTTAAAAACACATTTTGGGCTCTGGAGGCCTAGGTTTTTGAGCTAGGGCTCTGAAATTTTATACACACATGATACACACTCCAGGGATAACCTCCAGTACACCAAGTGACCTGACCTTGACCTTGAAGATTGGTAGGGTCTGAAGTTTGCTCATCATGGTTGCACAATACATGTATTTTCATATAAACATTTCTCCTCATTTCTCAGCAGTTCCTTGGCCCACAGTCACCAAACTTCACACATGGACACTCCACCTGGGGAGAAGGGGCACCATGGTGACCATGACCTAATTTGCATATCAGGTCACAGGGTCACTAAGTGCATAAAAAACACCTTTTGGGCTCTGGAGACGTATTTTGACATAGCTTATGAAGAAGACCTTTCAGATTCTACATAATTATCTACTAGGACCCATGGAACACCCTCTAGTGTACCAAGTGTGCTGCCTTAGAGCTGGCTTTGTGAGAAAATATAAAGCCCTCCGGCGGGGGATTAGCCGAGCAACGGCCTTCTTGTAGAGTTTTGATTTTGTTGGGTTTTTTTCCCCCTCGACTGTTTCAGGGATTACCATAAACAACTCTATTATGAAATTAAATTAAAATGATGAAAATCCCATTTTGGCTTTGTTTTTATGAGCTCATGTTTTGGCAACATGATGCACAACAGTCCAGTTTTAGCCACGGGGTGAGCAGGTGTGGGACGTCTTCTGTTTACAAAATATCCCCTCCACTTTTTTTTTGCTAACCAATCAGATCTCAAAACAAGTTTATTTTATTTAGTACTTTATGTATATCAGTGGCAACATCTATTTTTTTTTCCACTATTGTGGTTCAGTGGCAGGCGGGGATGCGGCCAATGGTCTGTGGTGCAAAGTTTAGCCGTTTCTACTTGTATTTTAATTTTTTTTTTAAACAGCCTTAAATGTGTGCTGATGCCCCAGGCTCTGGTAGAGATCGACACCTTGCTGAAATATAACAGACAGTCACAAGCACTGACCTCTGCCCACTCCTGCCCTTCCCGTTATTATGCTTTGTGTGGCAGAATATGTGGAGCCTGATTGATTGCTATTGATTGGGAATGTATTTTCCAGACAGTAATGGGGCCTCCCCCTTAGGACATTATGTCTGCTGATTTTCACCCCCCCCCCCCCCCCCCCCCCTCTTCTTCTGGCCCCACTTCATCCCTCTCTTTGTGCCCTACTTGAAGAGCCCTCCTCCCCACTGTTTTTAAGTTCCTTGACCTCTAATCATAAAGCACAGGCTCCTTCACTTTGCCTCTGTATTTCCATGTCTACACTACAATGGTGGCAGATGGAGGCAGCCTGTAAGGGAAACGATCAAGAAGCAAAGTCGGCGTGTGTCTTTGTCTTCAGTGGGGAAATATCAATAAACCAACCGTTTTGTTTCCTGCACATCACTCCTGGTTTAGTATTTTAAAATGTTCAATTCAGATAAAGCTGCAAAATACCGTGTGTATGCAAGTTGGTCTCCGTGTGTGCAGATGTGTTTACAGTGCACATAGACTGCCTCGGGCAACTCAGTGGAACCTCCTCACAAACAATAGACGTGTCTGTGTGAATTGGCTGATGGGTGTTGAACTGATTATTTCTGCTCCGCAGATATCATCGGTTCCACGGCGATCCGCACCTCTGCCTCATCCCCGGATTTTCCTGCGAAATCAAAGATGAGCAGAGATTGTTTTTTGGGGTTTTTTTGCGCAGTTATGTTTTCACATATTTCCGATTCTTCGCTACATTCCCGCCACATTAGCAGGTCTTGTTTCCTCTCCAGTCTCGGTTTCTCACCAGCGTTAGACTTGGCGTAAAACCTGTTAAATAAGCATCTGACTGTGCATGTATGGTAAATAAAACGTACTGCTTTCTCCGCATCTTTCACCTCCTCCTCCTCCTCCTCCTCTTGTGTCAATGCTGTAGGACAGCGGCCTGATGGACAGACAGGCAGATGGAAGTGACACTAGCGACGTCAGCGACATTCAGCCACACGATGTAGATGAGAATCAATAGGGACAATGACAGTGGGGACGGGGACAGACTCGAGGAGAAGAAAGTGTCCACTGAGGCCGGGGCTGCAGCGCATCAATGCTCCAATCAGAGAGTGTTCAACATCGCCTCTCGGTAGCCAAAACAAGCCTATTATAGACCCAAGTGTCCACTGTGAGCTTTGGTCTGTTTCATAAGAAAAGAAAGCAGTGCCCTGTTACAACTTGATCCGCAATTTCCATTTGGCAGGTACTGTATGCTAGCACGGCATCGGATTTGTTTATCATCTTCATAGAGGGAAAACAGGTTGCCTCTTTAATCCCATCAGGGAAAGGCAGGCCTGCACTTGCACTTGTCTTGTGACCTCTCACCAGAAAAGCCTTTTGTCACTGACTGCTTCACTACAATGAGACATGACATCATCAAGTCGCAGAAGTCACTCCTCTTTCTCTTCACAAGCCATCTTAGTAAAATTGAAACTCTGATCTCCCTGTGTATCTATTATTTCATGATCTATTGAGCCGACGCGCTTCTTTCCACTGCCATTATAAAGTACCAAGTGGTCCTAAACCAAATAGTCTGCCGGACTTGTGTCCTTTGTGTTTACTCGTGTCTCGTGCTTCCATCCACCATTCATCTTCTGTGCTGTTTTATCTGGGGTCGGGTGTTGATGAGGGTCAGGAATCAGTGCAAATTGAAGAACTTCGTAATGAAAATGACACAAAGTCGGGGAATTCCCCCAAAAAACGAGAGTTCCTGGAGAACAAGAGAAACAAGAAAAACCCACACATCCATATAAAAAAAAAAAAACATGCAAACTGAACTAAGAAGGGCACTGAAGCCCTGAATCAAACCAATGAATGAGATGCACCGAGAACACAATTGACAAATGTGTTTTTACTGCAGGGTTGGCTGGCTTACCTCTTGGTGATAGAGGAAAGAGGAAAAAGTAGAACAACTATACCTCCACCTTCAGTATGACTTGGATCAATGTCGCATAGTTTCTGTGTCTTCAATATTATTATAATTTTTTTACATGAGAGGCGGCTGATGATTTAATACCTGGTAGCAACCCTCGGTCTTGTCTCCTCGAGAAGTCGTGATAGTGGGGCTGCTGACTGATCGGTCCCCTGCCTGCCTGCCAGCCCTTTATTGTGGCGTCTTGCTCTGCTCTTGCTCCAATCTGCCGTCTGCCGGTCATATGTACTGCCATCTGGTCTTCAAACCATCCCATAATCTAGCGCATGCTCTGGCATCATTGGCTTTATTTAAACTGGGACTGCTGCTTGTGTTTTATATGTGGCAACATTGTTGTTTTTGTCCTAAAGTGGTAACTCTTTAATTTGATTCTGTCTTTTTTTTTTTTCTTTAATTTTTGATTATTATTTTTTGCTCGTTTTATGTCCCTGCTGCAGCATGTGGTCTCTCTATCCTTTCTCATTTGTGACCCAGGCTCTCAGTCACTCTCGCGGTTATCCCAGGTCTGTTGCATTGCTGCGACATGCCAGCAAGTAGCAGCAGCAGCAACTCTGCAGTGATTGTGCTCATTCCTCTGGAAGCTGCACTCCCCGGCTCGCTCTGTCATTACTACCATCTAACCAGCGTAATTACCAGCCATGGTGTGTGTTTGCGGCGCATGGGCCAAGCCCGCATCATGCAGGGCAAGTCAGAGCCGGTGTTTGGAGGGAGGGGGGGGAAACATGAATGGGAGAGCCTGAGCAGGGGAGGTACATCCTCAAGCGTGCTAATTACTGTACGCGAGTAATTAAAAGGCATTAAATGTCTCCGCTTTATCTTCTGAAGGCCGTGCCAGAGCTGCATGCGTTTGCCCAATTCTTACTGTAGAAGACAAGCCTTGTATTTCGTGTTCCTCGGGAATTTTGGCTTTTTTTGTGCACAGACAGCAATCTTTTTCTTTTCTTTTTTTTTTCATGCTTGACTGGCAGTGATCACTTGGCTTTTTATCCACAATTTTACAGAGTCAATATATTTTCTGTTACCATATGAAGGTGTGGGGGTTCTGTAATGCAGAAGATTGGCCTTTACCCTTCGCTATGGCAAACTTTCCTTTGTTTTTAAACCCCTGAATGGTCTTGCTTTCCCTCTCTTGGGCTGCTTCCTCCCCTTCCTGCTTCTCAAGGTACCGAGAGCCAAACTGAAGCTCAGAGGGGAAAAATCTTTTGCTGTTGCACCCCCCCCCCCCCCCCCCCCCCCCCCCCCCCCCGTTGTGGAATGAGTCAATCTTAACAACCACTTTTCACCATGTTTGAGACTCTGTGCCTGTTTTATTGTTGCCAATTTTATTGTTTTACTGTATTTTTGTTTTATTGCTTACTCTTTTTTATTATTATTATTATTCGTCAAGTTATGTAAAGCACTTTGGCTTCAACTGCAGTTGTTTTAAAGTGCTTTATAAATAAAGTTGTCTTGATTTGACAAACCTTAATCCTTCACTAATATTGAGATAGTCCCCCCGCTCCCTGAGAAATGCCTTTTCTTCACAGCCTTTGACATTGTATCCTCTTTTGTTATTGTTTTTAACTCAAGCTGGTATGTAAACAATTGTTACCAACAATTTGCTCCGCATGTTGAGTGTCTGAAAATGAGGTGTTTTGTCAGACCCGGAGTTTCTACCAAATAGGTGTGTCTTGTGCATTTAGACTCACGACGCCACACCAAGTAACATTATTGTCTTGATTAGAGGTTTTAAAGTGTACAGGCTTCCCCTATGGGCAGACGGAGCGTCAGCGGTGTGCACCCTGCAGGAAGTATCTGGCTTTCAGAGGAATTTCCCAGCATGTTTTCAGGGTGAAGTTGTGATTTTTTTTAAAAACCAATGAAAACCCAGTGATAAACACATTTAGTAACTTAATTTATTCTAACATTAAACATAAACATGTGACAGTCATGGCAGTTACAAACTGTAAATAAAGACTTTTAGTATTCCGTATCAAAACCATGCATAACAGTAATACTGTTTGTTCCTCTGGATCTCAAAAAGCTGGTAACGTCAGTCAGTATGTGGCGGCAGTTCACTTCACATTCTTCATTGTGCTCCTTCAGTCCTGCTATTTTGACTTTGCAAGTAGATTTCTTTCGCAAAACAATTCTACTTTTCTGCTACTTTGCCAGCCCTCCCGCATAAAAACAATGTACCTAAATAAAAGTGCACCTGGATCGTAAAGGGAATTAAAAGATGGCAGTTTGTTTTATTTGGCATTACTCTCAAAACTCAATGATGATTAGAAAGGTAACAGAGTCCCTTTGGGTTTTAACAGTCTCCTGTACTGTGTGCTACTTAAAGAGTGAACGCGCGATGTTACGTGCCAAAATAACTAATAGCTTGTATGTTTTCACTCTTTTAATTGTTTGCACTCGAGTTTCTTCCACGAGCTCCCTTGTGACTTACTCACATGCATTTTGTTTGGAATCTTGAATGCAAAGGTTTAGATCATCGTTCATAGTTTTATTTACAGACGTCCCATAGTTTTCATTCACGAAATAATGAGCTTATTCTCAAGTGTACATGTGTTTTAGAGTTTGTTCAAGGTAAACTCGTGTTAGCGCGCTAACACCCTATAAGCAGCATGTTACTTTAGGATTTAGCTTAAAGTACCTGTAAGCCTCAATGTTGCCACACAAAGTAACCAACATATTTTTAGTTGAGTGCAAAGCTCAGTCAGGTGTGTGTCTCACTGATGGACCCTGGCAGAGGTCGCTGCTAAAGCGGCCCCGCACTCTCTCGCCAACGCCTCTCTCATCAGGGACCTCGGATGCATAATGGAGCCATTCTGCAGCTCGTGCAGCTGGGGCGGATAATCTGGGATTGCGCCTCCGCGGTGGATCACAGGACAGGCCTCCGAATGAGGAACGACTCTGTCAGAAAGCATGATCAGAGCGGCAGCCCTTTGGCCCAGAAGTGCCAGTGGTCCTCCAAAAACAAAGGCAGGATACATTTCGGCGGCCGTCCTGCTATATAGGAGGATTCTGTTTGCTGTGAAATGGCGTTTTGTTGATGGTGCCCGTGTGCGTGTATGAGGGAATGAGTAATGCCGTCTCGGGGCCAGAGAGGAATTTAGCAAGGACTCATAAAAGGCGCCGTGTATCATAAAACACACACACAAACCACTCGGAGCTGCCTTGACACAATGAAAAGCGCGACGTTATGCAAATTCTACTTCGTGATGAGACGGTCACCCCAGGAGTCGACATTTGCAGAAGTCGCTAACGCTTGAGGCAGCTGGAGAAAGACACAACAAAAGTGCTCCTAATGTACACTTTGTACATTTTGGCTCCTGAACTCAACAGAAGACGAGTCAAATGTTTAGCTCCTCTATTTACAGAAGAATTTTATTGTTGGTAGCTCTGTGTAACAGCAGGGTTGGAGAAAATGCTTACATTTTATTGTGATAAGATGTGAGTCCAAATGATTATACCAAATGGAGAGAGTGTGTGTGTGTGTGTGTGTGTGTGTGTGTGTGTGTGTGTGTGTGTGTGTGTGTGTGTGTGTGTGTGTGTGTGTGTGTGTGTGTGTGTGTGTGTGTGTGTGTGTGTGTGTGTGTGTGTGTGTGTGTGTGTGTGTGTGTGCGTGGTTCTACCATATTAAACTCTTCAAAGTTTTTTATTGTTAGAGGAGTTAAATCCTCCCTGATTGACCATGGGGAAAAGTAGTGCGTCTTACCATTTCAAAAGCCCGGTGGCTGTTTAACATTTTGATGGGAAAAATGCTTCAGTAAGCAGTGTGTGACGAAATGTGTGGTTGAATCGCATTTTGTGGCGCAAGAAAAGAAGAGGCTGAAGGAAATGGATCTTTGAATACATAAAGAAAACCTAAGAATGTTACCAGAGAAGAGAATTATGTGGGGAAAAGTGTTTCTGTAATATCACAACTTTGCTGGAAGTATAACAGCCAGTGCTACATCTTCACTGAACAGATTCTGTGTCGATAGTACAGGTCACTTCTGGGAAGGCGGGGGATTGTGAGGAAAGTAGTTTGTACATGAATGAGCTATAATCCGAGACCTAAATAGAGAAAAGGATGACTCAGAAACTTGAGACTGGGAGATAAGATCCAGGTGAGAAATTGCAGCAGAGCGAGGACCGTTTACATTTGCATTTAACACACACAGTCACACCTACAGGCAATTTTAGAGTCACTGGTTAACCCGAATCACGTGTTTTTAAAAAATGTTTCTGGCAATGGCATTAATTATAATGCTCGAATATTGTGGCTTGTCAGATTTTAACCAAACATTTCTTTTATACTGTTATTATACTCGTTTTTTTTAGTATCATATACATATATAACATATATATCATCTTAATCCAAGCACATTGTACACATTTATTATTATCCATCTTTTATTCCGAGTTACAAATCACTCTTTACTGTTGGGAAGTACTCTTAACCCTCTATAATATAAATATTTATACCCCATATCATCTCTCCAGTATTCTCTTTATACTTGGCACAGTAACATTCACGGAACAGGGTTAGAAAGTTTAAGAAAAGTTGAATATTAATTAATAAAGAAGTAAAATTAAATAATATGTGCTCGCCATTGCTCAGGATGGACCTCAGAATACCTCTTTTTTTAACATCGCTGTGCCTGATTACATTTATTGCTCATATTTCCACACTAGCATCATTGTCTTTTCAGTAGCCGATGTGCCTGGAGCAGATAAATCATTCTGGAAATCAGCATCCTATTTAAAATCCGAAAGTCTGAAATTTCTATTGATGGATTTACAGAAATCGCATCAAATGTTTCTAAAACATAAAGCTGCCCTGTCCTCCCAACAGCTCTTTCCTTACATTAGTGTACGGACCACCGTGCTCGCACACCGTCTTTGAACGCCGCGTCACCCAGCTGAGTCATAACCACGTAAAATACATTCACCAGCCGGTCACTGTGAACAACCGCCGCATTCCAAGGCAACAAAAAAAATGTGCGAATCATTTGAAACTGTTGTCTGGACTGACGATGACAAAGAAAAGCCACATGAATCAGCCTGCGGAGTATTTTACAACAAGCACGAGAACGACTGCAAGTTTTGGTTTGTATTCATCACATCTCACGCCAAAGGCGTCTCACTACTGCGGTCCTCCATCCGTCCGTCGCGAGAAACCGGAGCTGCTGATGACGGCAGGGTTTTCGCCCGAGGGAGTTTTGTTTGTTGGATTGTTCATTTTTATTCCATAAAAACTTTTAAGAATGACAAAAAAAAAAAATACCTCTGTGTCACAAGTGTTTCTACAATCCTGGTTAATATTTAAGGCTTGACGCTGTCATATTGAAGAAGCGCGTTGTGGTTGACCAGGCCATGTGTTCCTCTCATCCCTGCCGTTTTTTTTGTTTTTTTTTGCAGTCTCTCTATTTCTGGCTTCACCCAACCCTGCCTCTCTAGCCGATGGGTCACTCTGTGCTCCTGGCCTTTTGCTGCTGCTGTTTTCTGTTTAATACTACGTAGAGCTATAGCTGTGTGCTGTTTAGTGTCCATTTATATAAAGAAACAGCGTCGAGTGTGTAATTAGATCTCTGCCATGTGTTTGAATGGTCACAAATTCACTCAAAAACTCCAACGGTAACACACTCGTATGACCTGAGGCATGTGTAAGCCTGTTTTTAACGTTCCAGGGATGGAGTGTTAAATCTCTCTTCATCTCTCGCTCTCTCTTTTGGGTTGGGGTTACTTTGTAGTTCGCTAATATGAGCTTCAGAGGTTTTAATCTGCAGCAGAGCGGCCACAGCCGCCATGTCCTGTGGGCGTACCGAGTGTTCATGTGTTCATGCACGTGCACCGAGTGTGTGATAATAATATCCTTTGTCAGCCTCCTGAAGATTAGCTTCAACTCGAGAAATCCTCCGTCATATCCCCTCACCTCATTTTCTCTCCCACTCGCAGTTTTTCAGCCTGACATTGCTGTGCCATTTTCTGGATTCGGTTCAAATTTTGGGTGTGTTGACAAAAATTTGGGATAAACCTTTTGTTAAAAAAAAAAAAAAAAAACCTGTCCTTCAAATCTAATTGGTTCTGCTTTTGGGAATCTTTTTCTTTCTGTCTGAATGTCTGGATATATTTTGCTGGAGTAATTATTGCTTGCCGCGATACAACGTGCCCAGTCTCGTCTGATCTTGGCGTAATTGTTTATTCCCTATTTTTGTTCTTCTTTCAGACCTGCATCTGGCTGAAAATAATCCCCAGAAGAAGAAAAAGAAGAGTGCTGGCCCTGATCATTCGGGTCCATCATGGCCCAGTGAAGACCTTCCCAATCTGCCACGTGAAGGAGATGTTTTTGGGCGCTGGAGGTCGTGACGCCTTTAGCAGAGTGTGCGTGGGGCCCCTCCGCTCCCTCTTCGCGAGCGCCCCTACTACCATGGGATGCCAGCCTCCCGCCCTTCTGCCCTGAACTCGCCCAGGGTACCATGAACAGCTACAGAGACAGGGGGGTAACCTGCACCTCCTCAGACCTCCTGGATGGAGGCGGAGGAGGGTTGCCCCACCACACGCCGTTCCGCCACACGCCAAACGGCCACCCGGCACCCGGCCTCCCGGACATGCAGCCGCGCGTTTCCGTTCCCAAAATGGGCGTCCGGGCGCGGATCGCAGAGTGGCCTCCACGCCGGGCGCAGTCCCGAGAGTCGCTTCTGGAAAATGGGCAGGTTGGCGGCAACCACTATGGAGACGACGGCTCTTCCTCTGTGTCCTCGTCTGTGTTGTCGTCCGACGTCCGGCTGGTGCGGGGAGGAGTTGCCAGGTTACCACGACGTCGGTCCAAGGATGTGGAGTTCAGAGGAGGAGGAGGGTTCGGCAGTGAAAGGAATTCACCTTTCAGCATGAGGGTGTTCCCACCTCTGAGACAGCGCTCCAACAGTGAGATCACGCTGAGCGAACAAGATGAAAATGAGGTGAGTGGGGAACTTTTTCTACTCCCCTTTTCTCACTTGTTGTTTCATTCATTATATGCTGCAGATTGCGAAGCGTGATTATAGTGTATATACAGAGCATCATCGGTTCATGCTGAACACTGCTATTTATATTTATATTATTGTGATAAGTACTTAAAAACTGACTTTGCAATCCTGAGTTATTCTGTGATACTTTCCAATGTGTTCCATGTTACTTCTATGATTTCTGTGATTCAGTTAAAAAGAACTGTATTCAGTCTCAGTGTAATGATTGACAATTCATAAAGTCCCATATTTATTCTCGTTTAAAAAATAGGTTTTAATGACTCGGACTCGGATGTTTTTGGATGTTGGCTTGGTTCAGAAGTTACTGTTGACTAGTAAACTGTTAGGTCGAGGCTTACTGTACATTTAGTTAAAACATCTGTTTTGATTTATTTTACACACCTACGCTATTTTGGGGGTTTTCTCACAAGTGAGATTTTGTAAAACATGGATAAACATTGATGAAATGAGTCCTTCAAAGTCTGACCGGTAGACATACATATGTTGTCTGTAGTGATGCAGTAACATTTTAAAGCAGGGGTGTCAAACATGCGGCCCGGGGGCCAGAAGCGGCCCGCCAGAGGATCTAAGCCGGCCCGCCATGTGATTTTTTTTTTTTTTTTTTTTTTAAGTATAAATATGAATACTGACAGAGGCTGATCTAAAAACACGAGATTGGCAAAAATGACATTCAAAACCGCCCTTGGTCAGAATTAATTAATGCATCTGTGGAGGTCACATAACACAACACCTTTCACAATAAAGGTGTCCAATTTATGTGAAATGATACTTTAGACACGTAAACTCCAAACAATTTCCAGATGATGACAAATTGTTTTAATCCTGAATAAAAAATATGATATCCAGATACAGGTGACTGAGGGTTTTTTTTAATTTTTTTTTAATTTTTGCGAATATAATAATATCTGATTAACTTTAATATGTAAATTTCAGAATAGACTGGCAAATTCTTGCAGTTACAAAAGGATCAAAAGAAGGAAAGACTTTGACATTTGTCCATATCTGCAGTTTAATATGTTACGTTTGACTTGTTCGGCCCTCCAGAGGTCAGATTAGGGTGGATGTGGCCTCTCAACTTAAATGAGTTTGACACCCCTGTTTTAAAGACTCTGGTCAGAAGATTTTTCTGCTTGTCCAGTGTTGTTTAAAAAAAATAAATAAAAAAAACACTTAAAATGAACAGAGAACCCTGAAGTCACCCATATTTGAGAAATTCTGCCGTACCCTTTTGTATAAACTAAGACACAATCCAGCACAGGCACTATGGCATCAAAAAATAAACACATCATCATCATCACGGTTGAATTATTTTGTCGTCACAGGTGGAGGTTCGTGGAGGCGGTGGGATGGGGAACCGATTCAGAGAGTACGGCAGCACCTCCTCCATTGACATCCAGGGCATTCCCGAGCAGAGCTTCTTTGAAATGCTCAATCAGTTTCACCAGGAAAGGCCCGACCAGCGCAGCTCGGAACCCGTACGACTTGGCGAGCTGCTGCGTGCCCCCGACTCGCCGCCGGGTGGAACCCTTCCCTCTGCTCCATCGCCCGGTCCCCTGGGTGGTGATGACAGAGGGACGGGGAGGAAGGAAGGCACGGAAAGAGTGAGGAAGAAAAGCGGCGGCACGGAGTCGTCGCTCGGCACGTCGTCTTTGTTCCGGAAGCTTCGGAGCTCCAGCAGAGGGGAGCTGGACGGCGGTCGAGGAGAGACCGTTCCCGACGCCTCCTACAAGCCGTGGGTGTGTCCCAAGAGCTTCGTGCACTTTGACGCTCAAAGCATCTTGTTTGACCTCCACGAAGCCGCGGTTCAGCGCGGCTTCGCGACCCAGAGGAGGAACACCGCCACGGGGGCGTCCGCGGCCTCCGTGTCCCTGTCCGTCTCCAGATCCTCGGCCGCAAGCGTCAACGACCCCATTTATTCCAGCATCGAGGATCTAACCCTCAGCCTCGACCAAGGCTCCATCACGCCCAGCCTGGGACTGGAGCCTCCAGATGGGCCCGGAGCCCCCAGCGGGAGCCCTCTGCTCCTCTGCTGCCCCCACTTCCTCAACGAGACCGGGGGCCTGGGGGAGCGCAACATCAGCTTCCTCAGCTCCTCGGCAGAGCGGGGGGGAGACGGAGGAGAGGGCGGGAGGGGCTGGCTGAGGAAAAGTAACGCCAGCGTCTCGGTGCTCGAGGTGCCTATTGAACAGCAGGTTACAAGACTGGAGAGACTGAAACTGTACAGCGTGGAGCATGTAGACCTCGGGGCCAGATACTACAGAGACTACTTCCACGGGAAAGGTATGTTGGCGTCATACTTTTATGCAGATGAGTCATCCCGGATGGTGAATCCGTCCGTGTTAAGTAAAAATCAAACAACTTTGAAAGTTCACAGTTTCCTCACAATGGCCCAAATCAGAGAGATAAAAAACAATATGTTCCATCATGAATTCCATGCAAGTTTTTTACTTGTTTCTTTATGTTTCCCCAGTTTCAGGTAAAAAAAAAAAAAAAGCAGCATTATATTGCAAAAAAACACTATGTACTGATAAAGCTTCTGTTATGTTGTCTTTTTTTTTTTTTACATTTTTTAAATGTATTATAAAATAATAACAATGTAACCAAAACGGTGAGGATATATGCAACAGTCCATGAATACTTTCTGTATCAGCTCTTTTGTCCAATAACCAATCATTTGTCAGTGGTTATTTACTTCTGAATAAAACTGCACATTCACATTGTAAAAAGCAAAATCCAAGATAGTAAATTAATACTCAATCTAATGACAACTTCCCTGTGTCTTATGCCCTTCCTCTGATTCTTCTCCGAAACACTCTTTTTAGTCATTCAACAAATAATGATAACATTTTCAATTCGTTGCTGCTAAATTGTTCATATCATTGTTGTCTGTAGTTGTCGTCCACTCGCTGGCACTGGTCCCAAATGACAGAAATCTTTCGTTTCAGCCTTACAATTCAGACCCTCTGGTCTCATTTCATACTTTGAACTGTCACTCGTCTGCGTGTTTTCCACAGTGTCCGTGTCAATTTTCCAGCCAGAGTATTCTCCGGTGTCATTCCCCACATGCCATCCGCCAAGCCATTTTAATATCCAGCTGGGCCCCCGAGTAGAGCGGACCGGTGCCAAACTGGCAACCCTCCCAGAGATTTTATTACTCTTGTACCTGCCACTGGTCTGTTAGCGAACTCTCGGCTGATGACACGCCACCTGCCTCCCCTGTAGGATCACAAGACGCACTTGACAAAAGGGCCAGGCAGTTTTGTTTTACATCTGGCTCTTAGTGTCGGAGGCAACCCCTTGTTTTAGAGACAGAGCATTTGTGTGTGTTGGATGTGCGGCGAGTGGGGATTTCTCGAGAGCATCACCTCTTCAGACACTGTTGATGAAACGCCCCCACCCCCAGCAGCAGGCGTCATCTGGCTGCCGCCTAATTAGTGACAGATGCTATTAAGTGTGTGTGTGTGTGCGTGCGTGAGGAAGAAACAGGCCTGCAGCCACACAGATAAAAGGTTATCATTCCAAAAATATGTTCATCTGCTGACTCGTTTCCAGCTTAGCTCTAACCCACAGCGCCCGGCTGCAGTTGTGCGCGTTGGCTTTGACTTGCCCCTCGTGTGCCCGTCGGAAAGCCTCGTCAAAAAGCCGACATTTCCACCACAGGACATGGCAGGGAAGCTAATCAGGCCCCGAGTACCCCTGAAGTGTACTTCATCCCGATTCATTCCAGTCAGAGGGACAACGGAGCGGGAACGTCTGTCAAGCCGGATTCCTCTCCCCCAAAAAAATAAATAAATAAAAGTCTGTTTTGACTCCCACGTTGCCTATGGCGTTCACATAAGCACGGCTTAGCCTAAAGCTTTAGAGGGAGTGAGTGCAAGATGGTTGGGAAGTGTGCAGATAATTTCATCTCAACCTCCATCACGGATCTGTTGCGGCGATGCTGCAAACCCAGTTTTAATCATCATCTCTAACACTGTGTTGTGTTCGCTCTCTGACTTATTGGAGCTTATATATGAAAATCCGGAAGATTTCAATTGTCGCCTTGTCAAAACTGCATCGAGTTATCCAGGTCCATGTCATTTTTACACGTAGTTGATACTCGAGTTACAAACATGTTTTTAAAATTTTACTTGTGACAATTGTGACTTCCAATTAAACGGGCATTCGAACTAGGATTATTGGTAAACCTCAGCTTTTTAGCAATAAATATCCAATGGTAAAGCTTTTTTTTACTTCCCTTCAAAATTGTGTCGGAAATTTAAGGAGCATGTATTTGTGGGATGAACGGCAAGGGTGAGAATTTGCCATTCACTCTTGGAAAAAGTGTTTTTTGCCAACACTGAGCACTGAGCTATTTTGGTCATCCCAAGTATTTTCTTTCAATATTCCAGTCAAAAGCATAGTCACAACAAATTATCTGCCAAATGCAGATTGCCTCATTTTTATTTATTTTTTTGGTCTCTTTAGACATTTCATTGTTTGATTTGAAATATCTGAAACAGAAGCTTGTCCATTGTCTTATTTTTGGTGACGCATCTGTCATACCTGGCATGAGAACCAACATTCGGCGACAATGAACTATTCAGTAACTCCCATCTTTCCCAGTCATCAGTAGCAGTTATGGTCGTGCCTCGTCTTTACCTAAATTGATTTAGTCATTTCTGAAGTATTGATTGCTGGACAGCAGAGCGTCGTCTTCGACCTGTCCTTGACTTCACATTCCTCCTCTGCCGGTCGTCTTCACTTTATGTTAAGCACATGGCTTCTCTTCACTGAAGGTTACTTCGATTTCTTACTCGGTTGTCATGTATTATTTATTGAAGAAGCTGGTGAGAAAGATGTAAAAAAAATGTCTTTTCATGGATTTTGTTATACTTCTTATATTTGCAACTGATCCACTAATCATAATAATGTTTCTTTTTCCACGACAAATTAGTAGGGTAAGATGTTTTACCTTGCTGACATGTTTCGACTGCTAATTTGTCAACGTAATAAAGAAACAATATCGTAAAGTTGAACCCACAAAGTGAACATAATTCTGCTAATCCTCTAATTGTTTTGGAAGTTTGTATTGTGTGGTAATCACAATCTCCTAAAGCTAATTGTCATTGTCATGAAACACTGATATATTTCAAAAGCATGGAGGCATACAGGTTTTCTGCTGGTGAAAATATAATTTCACCTTCCACAGCCTGTAATACTCGATACTTGATAGTGTAATGTATGTAAACAAGTAATGATACTGCATCTTGAAGTATCACGCCAGAGATCCAATGTCGGATATGAATGAATAAAGCTAAGTTATGTGCCTCTTCAGTGACATAGAAGTCAGATGATTTTGAAAAGCATTCAATATGCATCTGATTTATGACACATATGAAAGTAGTTTATATCTGTGATTTAAAAAAAAAAAACAAAAAAAAATCTAGTATTGATCACATATCTGCAAAAAAACAGTCAGATCTGGGAAACTTTTCCACAGTGGAAACACGACCTCCTTGAATATTTTTCCCTCAACTCAACACCTTAACTTTTGCCGTCTCTGTCCTCCGGCCAGAGCACTCCAACTACTTCGGGACAGACGACAAGCTGGGCCCCGTGGCCATCAGCATCCGCCGGGAGAAGGTGGACGACACCAAAGACCTAAAGGACCAGTACCAGTATCGCCTCGTCGTCCGGACCAGCGAGGTATGTGGCGTGGGCCGTTTGTGCATGTCTTCATCACAGGGATTCCTGTGTGACTCAGTACGCGAGCTCAAGTTTAATCCTCACCTACTTTCAGTTCATGCAGCTCTACCTGCAGCACCTCTCACCCTCTCTGCCCTGATTACAGCCTACCCCCCCCCCCCCCCCCCCCCCCCCCCCCTCCCTCCTTCCTCCTGTCTGCCAGTGGAAAATTCCACCTGCTCAGTCTCGGCACGTTAAAGCCAAAGCAAACACCGGCTGCTCCAGCCAAACTTTTTTTGGCCTGCTCTCCCAGCAAGCACGCCCAGCCACTTCTCCACTCTGAACGGATCAAACGCTCCTAATGTGCTAATTGACGGGCCGGTAATTACCAGGGATTCGTTTGCAGATTCTATTCAGTTTCCCGATCGCTTTCAAAACCTTCCATCAAAAAATGTGTCCATTACAATTAAAGAGCTCTTCAAGCACCATACAGAGATGGGTTGGTTTTTTTTTTTACATGTTTTTATTTGGGTTGTTTTTTTTTAATAGATATGTTCAGTTAGTACAAGACTGAACCGTAACTCACAGTGAGTGAATAATCATCAAACCCTGACAGGTAGCAAAATGAATACAATGATCAATTCTATCGTATGGTTTAATGGGGCTGCAAGTGGCCTAAAGTTTAGGGAAGTAAGCTTGAAAATAGAAGTTGAAGTCCCATTGGTCAGGTTGTGTCAGGAAAGCTTCCACGTTGAAACACGTGGCTCACACGAGTGACAACCTGCATAGGGAGCAACCGAAATGCTGCTGCTTCTGTTATATATTGAAATGACTTGCTGTTTTTTTTTTTGCCAACTTGAATTTCTGGTTCTCCAGCTTTTTTTTTGGCCTTTAAAGGTACGATCTGCGTTTCAAAAATCAGTCGGCTAAAGTTTGTGACATGGGTGCTTTGCCGTCTCTCGCAGCAGTTCACCGACATTTCATAAACACCTGTCAAGGTGTCGGTGGTTTCAGACAAAAGCGAAGTCTTCCAGTGCTCACTGTGCCTCATGCAGTCTGCTTGTGTGTGTGTGTGTGTGTGTGTGTGTGTGTGTGTGTGTGTGTGTGTGTGTGTGTGTGTGTGTGTGTGTGTGTGTGTGTGTGTGTGTGTGTGTGTGTGTGTGTGTGTGTGTGTGTGTGTGTGTGTGTGTGTGTGTGTGTGTGTGTGTGTGTGTCTCTCTCGCTGGTGCCGTGTTGTTTTTAGCTGGATTACATGGCTGCCTGGCCTCATCACCGTAGCTCTGGTGCAACAATGGAGAGCTCTCCGCCATCTAAGTACACAGAGCTAAGCTAACAGACTCCGCCAGCACAGCCCGGCCTGCTGTTCCCACACAGGGGAAGGGAAAAAAAAAAGAAAGAGAGAGATTGATTGCAGACTCGATTCTCTCCCACTCAACCCGCAGCAGCTCTCAAATATCCATCCCCCTCACGTCTGTCATTTAATTGTATGCAACTGTGCTGACACAGCAAGGTAGAGACTTCCGTCTCTTCTCTTCTTCTCCCTCCATTACACATTCAAAAAAACAAAAAAAAACCTCCTCCTCTGATGCACTCGCTCGGGGGCCGGGCTGACCAGCCGAACCTTTTGTAACCTGAGTGTCAGTCAGGTTTCATTCCTCTGCAGCAGACGCAGGTCTCTGAGGTTCAGCTGGCTCTCTGGCCCCCGCCGGCCCAGGACTCCATCATGCATTTTTAATGACTCGCATGTGAGTTGAGTAGTAGTGAGGAGGAGCGGCCCACTCCTCTTGAATGCATCCATGGTTATTACAGTCTCAGTTTTGAACGGATTCGTTCTCACCAACGGAATATTAATTCACAACAGCGTTCGACTTAAAGTCCGCTTACAGAGCATATATATATCCACTTCCTGAACTACTTACTAGCCAGCATTTTTATTTTCACTGTTGTGACACCGTAGCCAAGTGCCTGGTGACCTCTCTCAGAGCGAGCCGCACCGTGGCAGACCTCCATTCACCAATCCTTGCACTCCTTTCACCCCTACGAGCAATTTCTAGTAATCTATTGGCCCTAAATGCATCCCCCAGTCTCCAACAATCGAGGTCGCCTCGCTCAAGCGAATACTTGTACTCTTGTTCTTATTCCCACACGCAGCTCGTGACCCTGCGAGGATCTATTCTGGAGGACGCGGTGGCGTCGACTGGGAAACACGGCACGGTCCGGGGTCTGCCGCTCAAAGAGGTCCTGGAACAGGTGGTCCCGGAGCTCAGCGTGTCGTGTCTGAGACTCGCTCTCAGCACGGCCAAAGTCACAGAACAGCTCCTCAAATTGGATGAACAGGGGGTGAGTTCATCGCGTCAGCATTTTATACGGGGGGGGGGCTTATGCAATAAAGATGGATATCGAATGGCTGATTTATTCAAAGTGTTGTCGGGCGAGATACGGCGGATGCATCTGCGCGGTCAGTGTAAGTCAAGCTGACTGTAACGACGCCCGGAGCACAAAACGCAAACCGATAAGGTGATCTAGTGGCATATGGTAGACTCAGATAGACTGCATTAAACCCTCTGTAACTTATTCAGCCTTGGTGCAAAAGCAGCGGGCGCCGAAAGCTGTGTAAAGCTGGGTGTGGTGTGTTTGAATGTGTAACCAACAAAAGCTTTAATGTTTAAACAAGTTATCTGTCCTTTATTTAATCAAGGTGAATTACTAGATGGAGGAGTTCAGTTAGCAGGTGGTCTGTTGTCTTGTGGGCAGGTGGTTTAACGGCAACAGCAGTGAGCTTTGTGTGTCTGAAAATACAGATGCATCTAAGAAGAAATAGTGAGCAATACACTGGAAAAGGTAATTACTTCTTGAAACATAATGTACTTAAAATAGTGAAACTTCTCAAAATACAATGTTCCATAAGGTCAGATATGTTTGGCTTTTTTCAAACCAGAGTAAATAATAATAATATAAGTTAATCCTTAAAACATTTTAGTTTAAGTTTTAAATGTCGGAATAACTGAAAACAATCAAATTTTTAATGATAGCAAAATGATTTTCGTTCGAGTACCAGACAATAGGCCTCATTGCCCTCATAGAGGAATTAATTGTGCAGTGGTGCGTGTGCAGGAAGAACCTAAAGTGCTGCATTTGAAACATCGATAAAACGGGTCATCAAAAGGTGGAACTCAAGAATACAAAGTTCATTTCAAAGAGCGCTGATGCAGACGAGGACACCGGTCGAGGAAAAACCATGGCAGAAAATGATTCAATGTGTGTATAAAACGACCTATAGCGCAACGATCTTGGAATTAAGTAAGTCGGTCCAAAAAGCAAATTGTGTTTTGTTGATCACATTATTGGAAAGTGGTGACAAAGGCATTTTTAAAGTCAACTACCAGATCTGTTCAAATTGTCTGCTCCTGTGAACAGTGTGGGCTCATACAGGAGCTAAATGGACTTTTAATCCTCCTACGATCTTTTCATTGTCAAATTTCAGAAGGGGGTCAAATTTGTCCTAAAGTGTTGATCGGCTTATTACAATTTAATAGAGAAACACATTTTGTGTTATACACTATAGAAACTTAGAAGTGATTGACAAAACAAATAACTTCTTAATGATTTTCTGATTATTCTTTAGATTGGTGCTGAACGCTTGTCTAGTTACCTGAGCTGTGTGTCGGCTGTCTTCAGCTGTTTGCTTTGTGAGTGCGTGATCCTCATGTCCTCTCTCTCTCTCTCCCTCCCTCTCTCCACCGCCCTGCAGTTAAGTCAGAAGCACAAGGTGGGTGTTTTGCTGTGCCGCGCGGGCCAGAGCACCGAGGAGGAGATGTACAACAACGAGGAGGCGTCGCCCGCCTTCTCGGCCTTCCTGGAGCTGCTGGGGGAGCAGGTGCTCCTCAAAGGCTTCGCCAAATATGCTGCTCAGCTCGACACGAAGAGTAAGAGCCACTCTCCGGCACCCACCGGGGTTCTCTCAATGAGACTCCGATGTCTCGGCCTCCACACGTCAGGAGAGAGATTGATGTGCACTTCTGTTTCTCTTTAATGAAAACATTAGTCATCACATCCTGCAGTCAAAGAAAATATTCACTGGAAGAACAACTATAAAACCCCCAAATCAAACGGTAGCGAGTGGGGTTTTTTTTTTTATGGTTGGAGGAGATTCTCTACTATTCTCTCTCCGTAACTGTTCTCTTGTATCTGTATGAGGCCGCAGAGAACATTTACATAACACTCCTGCAGAACGTCTGAACGGGCTGAAATCCGCTCCTTCCAAACACAACGGAGGGAAGCGGTAGTGTAGCGTATTCTCTCCTGAGTTAATACCTTCCCCACAACCTCGGGGGGGAAAAAGGCCCCCCCGAGCATCCTCTTGAGTTCTTCTGATCTCTGGACCAGAAGCTCCCGATGCAACAACCTCCGCATCATCTTCCAACTGTTGAATTTCTGACTGGGCTTTAAACTATCTCTATTCTCCGTCCCCCCCCCCCAGCGGACTCCACAGGCACCCACTCCCTGTACACCACCTACCAGGGCTACGAGGTCATGTTCCACGTCTCCACCATGCTGCCGTACATGCCCAGCAACCCACAGCAGGTGAGTGTGCATCACCACCCGGGGCTGTGTTGCTCCGCGGTACGTCCGTTGTGTTTGTGTATCTTTTGCTGTTATACAGTGACTTTCAGAGCTTGCCAGCAGTGTGGTTGTCAGTTTAAAGGCCTTGTGCTTTTCAGAGAATTGTAAAGCTGCTGCAAGAATATCGTGACATTTGTCACACTCTATAGTTAGAGCCAATTTCTTTTGTGTGTGTGTGTGTGTGTGTGTGTGTGTGTGTGTGTGTGTGTGTGTGTGTGTGTGTGTGTGTGTGTGTGTGTGTGTGTGTGTGTGTGTGTGTGTGTGTGTGTGTGTGTGTGTGTGTGTGTGTGTGTGTGTGTGTGTGTGTGTGTGTGTGTGTGTGTGTGTGTGTGTGTCTCTCGCTGGTGCCGTGCCGTGTGTGTGAGCTTTTTGAGTTTTTCAAGTGTGTGCTCTTTGTTTCTTGGCTGACCCCTCGCTGTTTTTTTTTTACTAGATCAGGGTATAGGGTGGAGTTCAGTGTCCATGAGTTACTAGTTATACATCTTTTCCATTTTTGTTTCACCACTTACGACGAATTGTCCCTCGTGTACTTTCTCCATGTACATATTCACATCTCATGTGCTCTTTGTTGTGTTTGGGAAATATCCTATTGCATACGGGTATTTTTCTAGAGTTTACGCTTGCATGAGAGGCTCACACCAGAGTACACATGTGCTCAGACAAGCCCTGCAGGTGCTCTCAGGATTACAGTGCACACTTTGTAATGCTTCCCTGAGCCAGAGAAAACTCATTTAATATTGCAATTAGTGCAATTAGTGCACAAGGCTTGTATTACTACAGATACTTTTATCAATTATTTTTGTATAAACAGTTTTTTTGTTGGTTTTTTTGCACTTAAACATCAAACGAGGAACCAATTTTCTTTTCTTTACTTGAACCAAATGATTCCAACACAGTGAAATCTTTGATCTGAAAGTATAATTTCATAACTGGCACAATAACTCCATCCAGAGGCTTCAGGACCGCAGTAGAACAAAATAGTTGCTTGTTCAGATCCGCCTCTAGGTGGCAGCATCGGACATGAAAAGGGAGCCACAGTGGACAAAGTGGAACCACTGTGACGGCTTATAACCTTTTCAAGGGTGCCAGCTGAAATACAGAGAAACACTAAATCATAACACAATATTGATGTGAAGACGTGTTTTTATTTTACTTATTTATGTTTAAAAGTGACTCTTAATAATCAACATTCAACCCTTCTATTCATCTGCCATTCAGCCTCGTCCGACAGCTTTGTGGGGGGCTGGATTAACCCGGACAGGTGGAAAGTCCACCACAGAACAAATGTTATCACAATTTAGGATCACCAATTAACCTTAAATGCATATTTCTTGAGTGTGGGATCAAATTTGAATGTCCACAGATAACATACAGAGCACAGAAAGACCCCACTCTTGCCGTAAAGCAAGAGTGGAAACAACATAATAGTGCAGCTGAATCAACATTATAATTTATTTATTTATTTATTTTTTACATTATAATTCATTTGAATTGATTAAAATCAGTTAGGAAGTGAAAAAGTTTTATGTGTCAGCACGGCAATCAGTCCTGACCAGGTAGGATTTTTAACTTTTTTTTGTCAGATTGTGTTCAGAATAAATGTTCATTAAAAATAATTGAAAACTATTAATTGGCAACATAATATTTAATATCTTAAAGGTGAATAAAGACACTTTCTGATTCTCAAAAAAATGAGAGGAAACAAAAATGGTAAATTTCTCAAAGTGCAGCTTGAGCGAAGGATGCTCCTGCGCCACCATGCTGGAGCGAGTCGGTGGCCAAACTGTGGGCTGCGTTACATAATTGGTACTTTCACACTTCTCTCTGCAGATGAAGAGAGGATTGGCAAGCTCTACTGCACAGGCTGGACGGAGCGTTGTCTATCCTACATGAACACAGCTAGACGGACAAACCAGCACATACACAGACACAAATAGCCCACACAGAATCCACCCAAAAAAACAAATTACATAAAGAGCTGTTTGTTTGATCCTCTCTGTCTCTCGTTTTCCCTCGTGAGACTGAACACAGTTGACTGAGGCGGTGCCGTCGGTGCCAATTAGGTTCACACATTGGATTCATTTGTCATTGTCATCTCCTCTCGTCCTCAGCTCCTGAGAAAAAGGCACATAGGGAACGACATCGTAACAATAATCTTCCAGGAGCCCGGAGCGCAGCCGTTCACGCCTCAAAATATCCGCTCGCACTTCCAACACGTCTTTGTTATTGTCCGTGTGCACAACCCCTGCTCTGAGAACACCTGCTACAGGTAAATGTTTACTCCAGATCGAATACACGATCAGTAGAAAAGTACAAAATGCAACTCTCGCACCTCGTCCTTGTGTTTTAGTGTCGCCGTGACTCGAATGAAGGACGTGCCCCCCTTCGGACCCCCCATCCCCAGCGGCGTCACCTTTCGTGATCCCGAGACGTTTCGCAATTTCCTCCTGGCCAAGGTCATCAACGCAGAGACCGCCGCGCACAAGTCTGAGAAGTTTCACACCATGGCCACGCGGACGCGGCAGGAGTACCTGCGCGACCTGGCGGAGAACTACGTCAGCAGCACGCCGCTCGACTCGGCCGGCAAGCTGAACAACCTCATCTCGCTGGCGTCCAAGAAGCGCGAGCGCTCGAAAGCGAGGGAGGGGGCGGAGCTGGGAGCCGCGGGGGCGGTGGCCTGGCGAGTCCTGGCCCAGGACTTCAGCGGCGGGGGGACGGAACTCCCGTGTGCCTTGGGTCTGTCCGCAGAGTACGTGCTCCTCATAGACTCCTCCGCCAAAGAGGTGGTGTTCAACTGCTTCTGCGCCGACGTGATCGGCTGGACGCCAGAGCGACTGGCGCTGAAGATCTTCTACGGGAGGGGAGACCACATTGCAGTGCGGGTGCCTGAGGGCTGCGCCCAGGATGTCAGGGAGATGGTCCAGAGGTTGAAGGTGAGACCTCAGTCTTTGCACCCGCGCTTATATTTTTCATATCCGTTATAATTGTAGTTTATAAGCCTCTCAATATTTTTTTTTTTTTTAGTTGTTTAAATGTTTGAGTTATGTTATACATGTAGTAAATACTAACTTTTCCATGCGATATACATTTTCTATGATGCACATGTATGTGTCCATCATGTTTGTGGTTTAGTGTGTTGAAGGTCAGTCACTTGTTCAATCTGTTTCAGGAGGTCGTTTTTTTTTATACTCAATTTTTATTGAACAGTTTTCCACATAACGGTTACAGCAAAGTTGTCAGCATATAAACGTTGATCCACATTAAGCAGCATTCATGTAACAATAATCTTGTATCTGTTGTAATGAACCACTATGGAAAGTACATGGGTAATGAGGTGCCAGCATACATCAGTTATCTATACATGATAGCAATTATTTGTTCGGATACACTGTCCATTTTGTCCATTTTGAAGAGTAAATATCCGTCTGCAATCTTAAAACAAAAGTCAACCTTTCCATCTCGTGTATGTCCCTAATGATTTCAAGCCAATTATCCAGTATGGGAGGGACAACTTGTTACCATTTGCGAGTGATGGCTTTTTTCGCTGCTGCAGTAAACATTTTCAACAGATATCTATCAGTTCCCGTAATTGTTTCTGGTATATCACCTAAATAAAGTGTCATACAAGTGAATGGGATCTGTAGACTGAGAATTTCTTGTATGATTTTCCAAATATTTTCCCAATATGTTTTAATTTTCGGACAGTTCCAAAAAATATGATAGGAGTTTCAGGAGGTTTGACCTCTTTGTGGCATTCTACTGAAAAAAATACAACAGCATTCTTAAACCCTCTAATCGTCACCCAAAGACGGTATTAATTGATATTCAAAGTATACGACTCCTCAAGTGTTTACTGGCTTGACAACCGTGTTTTTGCTACTTTGCTATCCCGTTAATGCTTTCACAAACTTTTGCATTACACGGTAGAGACCGGCTTGTTCTACGAAGCAGTGCAGCTGCACACTGACCCACCGGACACGTTTCATTTTATGATAATCCCTAAAGAATCTGACGAATGAAACGCTGGGGAAATTCGTTATTTTTAGGACTCCAGCAAGCTTTGTGTTAATCCAAATGAAAGAAAGATATTTAAAAAAAAAAAAAAAAAGATTTAATCTTTGTATGAGAACCAAATGACATGCAGGTCGTAGACAGATAAAGTTCCCAAAAAAGGCGGGTTGAAATGGGTTCAGACAACGTCGCCTAATCTGAAAATATGTAATATTTGTGTCTTGTATTTACTGTTGTCCATGTGTGACACAATGGCAGACACAATTGAGTTAAGTGTAAAACGTTTTAGTCCAGTGTGAGCATACGTTTTGACAGAATAGTGATTTTATATTTGAGCTAGCGGTCTACATGGAACTATTTCACGTGATGAAGTGGTTCTTTTGCTCCTCTGAGTGTTTGATGCTTTCAAGGAGACTGAGAATGCCGACTTGAGAACATGTAAATAACACGGGTCCAATGTCTCAATCTTCCAACCTGTCCTTTTCTTCGACCAGTCACTAACGGTGGGATGCGAGACGGTGGACATGACACTCAGGAGAAATGGACTTGGACAGCTGGGCTTCCATGTCCGACTGGACGGCACCGTGGCCGAGGTACTGGGCCGGCGTGACGCCCGCATCTCGTTCCTGAATGCCTGAAGCTTCGGGGCGCTTCAACGCTGGGCCGCTAACTGTGTCTCTCTTCTCTGCAGGTGGAGGAGTACGGCTTCGCCTGGCAGGCAGGTCTGAGGCAGGGCAGCCGGCTGGTGGAGATCTGCAAGGTGGCGGCGGTGACGCTGACTCACGAGCAGATGATCGACCTGCTCAGGACGTCGGTCACGGTCAAAGTGGTCATCATTCCTCCATACGAAGAGGGGGGGCCCCGCAGGTGCGTCTGCCGGCCGTGCGATGCTTCCTTTCAAGTGCGAGAGCAGTTTATTTGTGAACAGCTGCCGCGGATGCAGGTGTTTAGGCGGCGGGCGCCGATGCCATGAGGGTGCCGAGCGTAAAGTAGTGGAAGGACAAGAGTGAGCACAAAGCGAGTGCAGGACACTCTTCACTGAATCGCACACAAAAGCTCGAGTGAGATGGTGGCCAGACTCCAACGTTCTGAAAAGGATTTTGTGTGGGAGTGTGTGAAAAGAGGAAGCGAGCGAAGAGGGAGAGACAACCATGTGTGGATGAAGAGGAAACAGGCAAAAAAAAAAATGAAGCACAGAGACGAGAAGCAAGACACACTTGTTTGACACAATTTAGGAAAATCAGCCTTTCTTTTGCGGCCTTATCAACGAATTGAATCCTCTCTGCTATTGTCATGTTTCATCTCTTCTGAATTCACATTTTTATCAGCCTCTTTCCTCCTTTGTCGACACGGAATCACAAGATGCTCATGCGGCGTTACAGAGCGGTTGCCGACGTGAAAGAAATAACTTCAGCGTGTCTGCGTTTGTGACCGGGGAACCAGAGCTCCTAAATACAGTAATTATGGCGGCATGTGTGATCGCACAGTGGTTAGATTCTTTAATGTCGGAGGCACTTTACACCATGGTAAATCCCTTATATATACACACACACACACACACACATACACACTACTGTGGTATTGGAGCACCCGATAATTAGAGTCTTGTATTTCACTCTTTCCCCTCACCCTCTCTGCCTGGTTTGCCGTCGTGTGCCAGACAAGCAGATTGCATGAGATTAAGGCCTGGAATCTGCAGGAGAAGGGAGGGGGGGGGACCACAGAAATAAATAAATAAAGGAGTGGAAGTGATTAATTAAAAATGCATGCCCTGTGCAAATGAAAAGGATGGAAAAGAGGGAGGGAGGGAGGGATCGAGAGAGAGAGAGAGAGAGAGAGAGAGAGCGAGGTATATTGAGTGAGTACATGAGCTGGAGAGGAGCACTCGACGAGGAGGACGTGTCTCAGCACCACAGAGAGTTAGAGGAGTGGGTGGAAGAGAGAAAGGCAGAGAAACAGGGAAAGTTGGACGTGTGCGTCTTCGCGTTGGCATCTCAGCCGCGAACAAACGGGATGGACGGATACAAGCGGGGGAAAGGTGTGACCGGTGGATGTCGGGGAGTTCCAGCGTGATGGGGAGCGCCAAGCAGGTCGACCGATGTAGCTCACTCTAAGGTTTGTGATCTCTGAGGTCTGAGCAGCTATTATGTAAGTGAGACTGATTCTGTCCAAAGTATTTCTTCGCTGATTGAAAGATTGGAATGCCCCCCACCCGGCTCCATGCTTGCACTCATTGATAAACCTGTAGTTTTATTTGCCACCATTTGAAATCTGGTCTGCTATTCGCGTTCCCCCGCGATCTACTTGTACTTGTTGATGTGTGGGTGTTCGCATGTGCGTCTGTTCTGTTTACATCCCTCAGAGGGCCACGACTACCTCTTGTTTCCTCCTTTGATACACGAGCTGCGTTTTTTGTTCCTGCCTGAGACGACTCATTCGAACAAAATACCGACCCACAACGCTGGATACCAGATGTTCCATCTCGCGCGCACACTTTACGGTAGTGTTGAGAAATGCAAGGCAGCGGATGAGAAATGGATGAAGTCAATAAGGACGACGTTCCAGACCTCTTCTGGGGCTCTAACCACAGATCTGGTGTGGACGTAGGCCAGCTCACATCCTGTATGTCTCCTCATGTCATCCGGCACAGACTCCATGAGGTTGGGATGAGGGCCCTGTGGTGTCCATAACATTGTTCCCAAAGACAACTTGCCCTTTTGAAGGCCTCAAGACAGTGACGCACTCAATACACTGTTATTTTGTAATCCTTGTTAAAAGATCAGTAGTCACGTCGATATTTTTGGGTTTTTTTTGCTCGAACCCTCCGGTTTTAATGTCGCATAGTGAGACAGGTCTGCAGAGGACTGTTGCCACAGTGGTGCAAACACGGGCGATAGCCTAAGATCATGTCCTGGCTTGACTCGCGCGTCACTCCACATAGTGGGACGGCTGCTTTCAGCCACAACCTCTAACAATCAATAGAAACACAGCAGACAAAGACACGAGCAACGAAACAACACCAATGCTGCACCAGAGCAAATGTTTGCAGACTCCCAAGGTAAAATGTTAAATTGCATCCACATTCTCTGCTTCCATAAAGAGGTTTTTTTCCTGCTCATAAATGCCACTACAGTCATTACTGGAAGAATACTTTGATTGCTTTGTTTTTTTTTTAATTCACTGAGGGCACGGACAGCAGTCTTCAGTAGCTTTCACGATAACGTTGCCTTTTGAAGTACATCGGTGAACACCATTGATAAATGCATTGTACCCAAGTTTGTGAAATCTTATAAACCTATGACACTGCGAAAGTCAGTCTCTCCAAACCAATTGGATGCCGTATCGTAGTTTTTCAATGCAGTAACAGTATACACATATTTTAATCCCAAAAGCTGTATAATTGTATTTGCGTGCGTGCGTGCGTGCATGCGTGTGTGTGTGTGTGATAGTCGGCAATCTACTGGCATACAGTTCTTTTTAAGCATTTTCCTAACATGAAGGAAAACTACTAAGGCTGTTTGTGCATGCTTTCCTTGTTCAGCTGGTCTCTTTCATTCAGTTAAACGTTGAATGTTTCATCATCAACTCACTACATCGGCTGCAATGTGCATTTTGGGCCGTCGCTGGAATTTGTGGGAAATGCTGATGTCACGGTGGTGTTATTTTTTTTATTATTATTTAATGTCTTTTTGCAACTTGGGGTTCAGTGTCTTCCCCCAGAAAATGTTGACATGTGGCCAGGGTGAGATACACAACCACTCCTCCACCTACTGAGCCACAGCCGCCTCACTACTACCAATACTTAGACGGTTGGACGAACAACCTTTAGTCTGAGAAATTGTTTACAGACATTTCAATTTGTTTTTGAAATATTTTCTAATGTTTGAACTGTATCCGCGATGAGTTTCCTTCTCTTTTCTCGTTTTTGTCACTCCTGCTGCTGTAAATCTTTACTTTCCTCTCACCTTACACACCGTTTTCCTCCGTTACCCTATGCTGTTCTTTCTTTTTTTTTTCTTCCCTACAATCTTTGTCTGATCTCCAGTACCATCCTCCATGCAAGTTTGATGCCTCCCTCTCTCCTGTAATGGGCGTTCTGAATGAAATAATGATGACGAGTAAAAGGGAGCGGGCCAGAGGCTCCGAAGGAAAGAGAAGAAGAAAAATTTCCAGTTGTGTTCGTGTCCAGAGTTGTTAAATAAGATGAGCGCCCTTGGTGCTGAGAACTCTTGTCTGAGATTCCATAATTGATGAGAATAAATGCCAGCTTATCTTCGGGGGCTGTGTCACACAATGCTTCAGCTCGTTGTACTGACGGCCGGTCGTCTTTGTAGATTTGGACTGAAGAACTCTCAGGTTGGCGCTGATTCTTAAAGAAGAAAAAAAACAATACCGACTAGGCATTAATCATAGTGCATACAGTGGAGCCTTGCCCATTGTCCGCACTCATTGCCCCTCCATATAGTGAGACCTTGAGTGAGAAGCTCTTTGATGAGATTAACACACACATATGTGCACCAAACACATGCTTGACCTCCGTTCCACAATAGATAAAATAGAGTCCTGATGTGCCAATAACCGGTTTCCTCTCCTCTCCTCTCCCCCTCTTACCGGTGTCGGGGGAGCTCATTAGTAAACTCTGTTCCATGCCTGCCGTGTGTTTGAGCACACGCACAGCGTGCTGTGAGTTGAACAATATCGCAGTGGGGGGGGGGGGGGGGGGGGGGCAGTTTTCACACGTTGAACTCAGGAGTGCAGAAGCTACCTTTCTAGTTCAGATGCAGTTCAGGCAGAAGGCAAACTTGTGTTTCGACAGCAAAGTGACAACATTTGTCCGATCGGACGTCTCAGAGTCTGTCGTGCTTGACGTCTCTTCAGGGGCTGCACAGAGGAGTACGAGATGAAGACCATGGAACAGAAGCCAGAACCGGAGCCGCTGGCCGCGGGATATCGGCCCTCTCCTCGCCAGACCTGGCGATGGGAAAGCTCACCGGTTCCTCCGGGTCTCCACAGCACCCCCAACCCCCAGCGCTGGGCACCCATGGGCCCCCCGCCTCCCCCACTGCCTCGCTCGCACAAGACCCTGATGCCAGTCCCCTACAGAGAGCCGCAGCACCTCAACTCCAAGAGGTGAGTCACTGAGCTGCTGTTCACGGTCGCATTCTATTCCTGCAGGAAAATCAGGGAATTCTTTTCAAGCACCAACTATTAGTGACATTTATGACTGTCGCAAACAAACTGTAATAACCTTTTGCATATTTAAAATGAAGGCATATAACTCGGAACAAGAAGAATTTATTATTTTATCACTTTATTATCGCGTATGTTGACAATAATGTCTTAAATGTGAAGAACACTAAGGATTCCAACTTTTAATGGACATTTTCTACTTGGCCAGAGATGAAGCTTGTGCAGTGGAAGACGTGCATGAATTGCCTTCTGTACAATTTTTTGATGCAATTTTAATAATGCAATGAGTTTCAGTTATCCACAGTCTGATTTCAGCTTTATTAACATCAATGTTTCTTTGTCGCCCATGTCTATTATTATAAGTGAATGTGTTTTGATTTTGAACTGTTGGTTTGAGTAGAATCCAGTAATTTAGGGAGCAGCTCAGGTTTTGTGGCTCTGGTTGACACGGGTTAGGTATTTTCTGACATTGCAGACTATTTATGTCATTAAGGGAAAACAAATCGATTGACCAATTATACTGAGGTCGAAAGCGATGAGTTACAACGTGACGACCCTGCTCCCGAACAACACGACTGATAACGCTGTAACACGCGACAATCCAAAACTATGGAGCAAAATATATGAACCTCGCTCGGTAAGAATAACAAGCCCCTTTGGAGGCACTGTCATAATTAATTAGGGATTAGACCCTGAATTATTGATGAATAAATATACACATACTGATGCTTTCTCACAGTGGTTAGCCTGCTCTCATAAACACATCTTCAGCTTTGCTCCATTGTTCTGACGGTTTTCCAGTCAAAACACATGAGATGAGAACAATGAAGAGTTTCATCAGCAAACTGTCATATTTGTTTTATTGCTGTGGAAAATATGACAGAATTTGTCAAATGCTCAACCAGCAGTTTGAAAGTAAGATGATGAGCCACTCCCTCGCAGATCCTGAACAACATTGTGCAATCCGTCCAACATATAAACATTTTGCATAGTGTCTTTTGTCCTGACCAAATATTTGACGCAGAAGGCAGATGTGCTTTCAGCTGTAAGCGACTTCAGATTAACGCACATCAGTACCACGGTGTGTCTGCAGGCCAAGCTTCAACTGGACAAAGTTGGGAACTTGTATTGATATCTACAAACAAAGAGAGATCTGAAAAGTTGTTTCAAACTAATAAGAAAAAAAACTCTGTTTGTTGTATAATAAAACAGACTTTAACACTACTCATATCAGTCAATCTGTCCGCTTTGACTAGTCAGGATTAAACTGGTTTGAAGTGTCTGTTTTACTCGTTGTAAAGTTGTCTACAGCTGTTTGTTTGTCGTGTCCATGTTCACTTGTAAATCACATGCATTCATTACTGACAATTAGTGTCATTTTCGATCACAGTTCAGGTTGAAATGGGGCAGCATTGTTCTTCTATACTGGTGAGGACTGACAGCAAGGCTGCACACACGGTGTGTATGTATGCAAACCATGTACATCTTTATAATCTCTTGTTTTTCCTTTCTTAATCTGTCACTTCAGGCCAGTGAGCTACCCAGAAAACCACTACAGCCTGTCTCCCGCAGGAGGCGACAGAGGGCTGCCCTACAGAAACCCCACGGCCAGTTTCTCCTCGCCCTCGCCCTCGGGCCTGGTCGGCCTTTCCACTATGGGCCCGCCTGGAATCACCCCGGGGCCCTTCGTACGCTACAAACCTTCACCTGACAGGTGTGTGTGTGTGTGTGTGTGTGTGTGTGTGTGTGTGTGTGTGTGTGTGTGTGTGTGTGTGTGTGTGTGTGTGTGTGTGGGTGTGTGGGTGGGTGGGTGGGTGGGTGGGTGGGTGGGTGGGTGGGTGTGCGTGCGTGCGCGCGCGGTCCTTTGTTCTCCGGGCCCTCCTCCATCATCTCTTTGATCCCCATTAAACATGTCCGGCGTTGCTCATCGCCACTGTTGTGTGTGAGAAAGGCAGGTTTTGTTGGTTCCTGAGAGAGCGAGTACCGTGGTGTGTTCAGGTCTGCAGCTTTGGCGTGTGTGAACACACACTGTCTCCCCAGAGGAAGGATCTGTTGTGTGGGCGGCTCTTCCTCACAGTGTGGAGGTTGATAACATCTTGCCCAACCAGAGAAACGTGTTTTATTCAACTGCTATTAGGATGAAGAAAATCTTCTGTTCGTCAGTGTTTTTAGCGATCGCATCGGAGGGGTGTGGGGGTACTCCAGTGTGTGTGTTTTTCAACTTCATCTCATTTCACCTGCTAGTGTGCATTGATAGTTTGGTTTTTTTGATTTTTAATCTATCTCCAAATGTCATAAATGTACAAATGTATACAATAACCCCTCATACGTTCATGTAGATATGGACCAGGACAGCGCCCCCTGCTGCCTTATGAGCCCCACCTCAGTGTGGACATCATATCCAGTGGAGAATCCTCGTCAGGCTTCACCAGCCAGGAAAGCACAATGGAGCGTAGCAAAGCAGGTAACTCACTCTCTAAACGTTTTGTTTATTTTCTTGTTTTTAAAGCAAACGTGTGTTTGTTAAAAAAAATAGATATTTATGATATTATGATTAGGTATTGTATTATAAGTCTATTTTTGGGAGATTTCAAGTGTTTATGCAGTTTATGTGAAATTCACCTTACGATATTACATTTACATAAAAAAATATATTTTTATTACATTTACATAAAATCTGTTACTGATGGACATAAGCAGCTTCGGTGTCTTTTAGCTGTTAGTTATTCTTTTGATTCAGTTATTACAGTTTCCTTGCAACAATATTAAAACGTCTAATTGGCACGACACAACAGAGAGAGAAATTTAAAGTTTGATGCGCCATCCATGAATCCCACATCCGGTTCCAATGAAATAAATACATACAGTAGCTTAATTATCACATGAATTTTGGTGTCGTGTAATCATGTGAGATGCACATTTAGCAGAGCAGTGGTGACGGTAAAGGCTGTTTTGCGAGTCCTCTCCACAAGATGCATTTAGGGACTGAATGAGTGAAGGTCACCTGTGTTGAGTGACTGCTGATGTCTGCATGTGAAACAGGCACAGAATGATCCTCAGAGTGGCTCTTGTGGCTCAGAACAGGAACTCTGATAGAAATCACACTCGTGTGGGGACTGGAGAAACTCCTGCTGCCAGGCACAAATGTAGTCTGCTTAAAAATCATATACATATAAGACACATTTTCATTTCATTCCAGGGTCAAATGTAGCAACTAGTGTGAGCTCAGCGCAGTATTTAGCAGCTCGAGAGACGGAATCGTGCGGCAGGAGTCAGTTGAGGCCAAAACGAGAGCATGACTATTACATTAGCGTTCACCTCAGTCTTTTTAAAACGCATAATATGCATTTTACAGAAAAGATGGAATGTCGCATTCATAAACCGTCCGTCGATCTATCAGTACCACTTCCTGTGCTGCTTTACACACACACCAATACCAATGTGTGCGTGTGTCTAACCAAACTCCTTTACACACCTGAAGGCCATGCATTAAAATGCACTGGAAGAAAAGAAAAAGACATTCCTTAAAATAAACAGAAAGATGCCTTAACATGAATTTAATTCGAACTGAAGCCTCACATATTTTGATTCACCTTCAAAAGTAGCTCTTTTATGCCTTTGCTTTTTATCAGCACGTTCTTCACTATCTCCCATTTATCTTTCTTTAGAGAAAATGTTCTTCTTTCCCACTGCAAAGAGATACATTGTATTTCTTCTCTTTTTAAAAGTTAGGATTTCTTTTGCTTATATGTCAAAGTCAACAATGCAATCTCTTTCTTGTTTTTTTGTTTTTTTTTTACTTTTCAGATTTAGATTGCATGCACTATCTGCAACAATATGATCTAAAAGGTACACGTATGCTACATGGACAAAAGAGTTGATAGAATTTTGTCAGAATTGAAAACAGAGTGCATGAATTGCCTTCTGTGCTGTATTGTACAGTGTGTGTGTGTATGTGTGTAGATCAGAGTGTGATTTTGAGTGATGGTGTGTGGGGGGAGGTCTGTGTTTAAATGTGCTATAAGATTTTAATCCTCTTTGCCAACCTTGGCTGTGCAGTGTAGTTCGTTTTAATCCTGTGAGTGTCTTGTGTGTGCTTTCCGTCCAGAGCCCCTCTGGCATGTCCCAGTGTCGACGCCTCGGGGACCAGGTAGTGGAGGGGGGCAGAGGAGGCTGCCCAGACAGGATGTCCCGGGGAAAGACTCTCCAAACAGACACTCGAAGGTCAGACCCAACACTTCCTCCGTGAATGTGTCCGGACTCGTCGCCGTCTCTGCTTCTCTGACTCTCCGACCGTGACCCCCACCCCCCCTGCAGGGGGAGACTCAGTACTCCAGCCACTCCAGCAGCAACACTCTGTCCAGCAACGCCTCCAGCAGCCACAGCGACGAGCGCTGGTTCGACGGCGTCCCCGGAGGAGAGCGGGGAGGCGGCGGTTGCCTCGGCGACCCGGCAGACCCCGACGCCGACCTCCTCAACAAGGGGGGCTCCAACGACAGCGGCATCGACGCCTCGGCCCACTACGGCAGCACTCGCCACGTGTCCAACAGCCAGTCGCACAAAGCCATGCAGTCCTCGGCCACCTACAGCGGCGTCCCCGAGCTGTCGGTGGGGAGGAGCGGCGGGGGCGGGGAGACGAGGAGACGGGAGTCCTCGCCCATCATCCCGGCCACAGCAAGTCAGAACAAACAGTACCTGACCAGGACTTTCCCCCCTCCGGGCTCCAGCGCTGATAAAATGGATGCTTTCAAACCCAGGTAAGAAATGTACTCTTTTGAGTTGCAGCTTTTAGTTTTAGACTCACCGTGAGTGATGTGAGTGAATCTTTCGCCGGGCGGAGATTGTACTTGGAAGTAATTTAACTTCCAGGGAAAACGACCAGCTTGCAGAGGTTTACGTACCACCACCAGATCAATAATAAGACGTAAAAAAAAATATATATATATTTATTTGCAAAGGACACAGGGAGGATTATAGCAGCCTAATCCTTGTGAAACATACAGATCATGGTGTTATCTCCTGTTCCACTGGACTTCTTACTGCCACCCCCACATCATGAACACTCAACACACAAATCTCACTCGGGCTTCCACTACTCTCTGTTGGATTAAAACAGCCTGTGTTTAAACCCTGGGTGCCATCCACTCTAATTCTACAGTCTGTGTGTGAAATGTGCACCAGCACTGCTGGTTATCACAATAAAAGACAATGAATTTAACGCGCTTGGCCGCAGGTATTATAGTGTGTTGTTTTGCTGCTTCATCCAGATATTTCCTGCAGGCCATCATCTGTTATGATGCCAAGATTCTCAATATTTCTCTTTCCAGAGCAAGAAAGCATAGATAAGTAGACAGACTCGTGTGGCCAGGCACATGTTGTTTGAACTCGTATGGTTGTTCCTTCATCGAACAGTCGCATCTGAATCCAGATGCTCAGTCGAGCTCGCCGTTGATTTTCCTTTTCTTCTGTCAAGGGCCTACACGCCGCAGGGTTACAAGACCCCAACGGCAGAAAAGGCACGCCCCGTAAGAGCCTCCACGGCCACGCCCACTTCGGCTCAGTTCAACTCCGCCGCTCTGTCGAGCTCCGCCCCCAAAGCCTTCTATGGGAAGAGCAGACCGACCGCCTGGCAGACGGAAGATAATGGACCATCACCTTCAAATTCGACCACAGCGTCCAGCACTGACAGCAACAGCAGCAAGAAGTAAGACTTGGAATTTCCGAGCTATTCAGTATCTCTATGCGGCTGGGATTGTACCGAGAAGCTAATGATGGTGGTAATTTGGGCCAATGTAATGACTTGTCTAGTCACAAATCTGCATTCTTTCTGGAGGCTTTTGCGATTTCTAGATATCATGAACAGACTCAGAGTTGCAGTTAAGTATGCATATCAAATCTTGGCCGCTGGAAAAAAATCATAGGCATGAAAAGGTCAAATATAGTAACCTAGTAATTTAACGTGGAAAGAAGCCATGCATTGATCTTGTGTTCACTTTGTCACTTCTGTATTCAAACCTCTGTTATAAAACTTGCCCTGGCAGCGTTTCGTTTATCGATGAGTAACTGTGTGGAAACAAAGAACAGGTTCTTTTGAACTTGCTCGAACCTGAACCAGTTGTTAAAGTCGAGTTGATGGTGAAACGGTTATAGAGCAGTTTGCTTTGTGCGGAGACGTGTGGGATAGTCCTAAACAGAACTGAATGGTCGTGGTCGTCGTTTTGACGGTCATTACTTTTGTCTCCAGGCAGGTGGACGCAAATTCAAAGAATGTGTTTGGCCAGCCTCGACTCCGAGCGTCTCTGAGAGACCTGCGCTCTCCGCGGCGGACCTACAAGAGCACGATCGAGGACGACTTGAAGAAACTGATCATCATGGACAACCCGGGAGAGACGCCGCAGCAGCGAGAGGCAGTAAGGGGCCACGGCCACGGTCTCTGCGGCAGGTTCACCGCGCGGCACACGTCAAGCGCTGACCTCGGGGCTTTTCCTCTCCGCAGTCCCCCAGACGCACGTTGCAGCGCACCTTTTCCGACGAGTCGCTGTGCAGCGGGCGCCGGGACGCCAGCTTCGCCAACTCCGAGAACCAGGCGGCGCCCAGCGACGTGCTGTTCACCTGCACGCTGCCTACACGCAAACACGGTCACCCCTCCAACCACCTGCAGGGCAAGAAGGGTGAGTGTCTGGATTGTTTTTCAGGGCCGGTGAGCGAAAACTCTTGGGAGATATTTTGAAAATGTCTGCAGTTTTTTTTTTATTTTCTTTCCGCTTGTTCCCCTCAGTGCCTCTGTCTGCGTCAGAACTCTCTCTCACGGAGGTGAGGGACAAAGTTCCCCCGCTGAGGCGGCTGGACCCCGGGCTGATGCCTCTGCCCGACACCGCCTGCGGACTGGAATGGTCCAGCCTCGTCAACGCTGCCAAAGCCTACGAAGGTGAGGCGCGAAACCTTCCAGGTACTTCCTTCATTTAACGTTGTCGTCGGTATGAATGAACATGGCATGGCATGGCACTGTCAGATCTTTTTGATTTTTGGCTTTCACATTGCTTCCTCAGCGTCAAGTCTTGTTGTTATTAAGATAAATTAAATATTCAGTCAGACGTGACTCGTCATTTCAGGTGATAATAACAAATTGTTAAGCATTTTGGCGCCTTAACTCGCCATTAGAAACACATTTTCATGCTCCGTTTTCACTTCCTGTGAGGCGACAAGATAAACACTTTCCGTTCCGTCAGAAATCTCTTTTGATCATAGAATTATCTTGGTGATGGAAGTTAAATCAAAACATAAATGATATCCAATTGAATATATTTCACAATGTTCAATTGATTTCCGCCACGGCACCATTTTTTGTCAGAACGACGCTAGAATATCGTAATTTGACGTAAAATATTGAGTTTGCTGTTACTGTTGGATGTGTGTACTCGTATTCTTGTAAATAGTGTATAAAGGCACCGCAGAGTTGAATAGAGTGAGTGACAGGTGGGTCTGAGACGGATTGTTTGCTGTTCGATTGTCACTCCTGTCACATGGGAGACAAAACTGGAGCTGAATATTCACTCACCTCTTTGCCTCCAACTCACCGGTTCTTTTCTGGGAGTCGGGCTGCACCTCGGCCATGAAGCTTTTTTTTTTTTTTTTTTTTTTTTAGAGCCATTTGGTCTCTCTGTTGCAGCACAAAGAGCGGTTTCCCTCTTCTCACTGACGGAGCCACAGCTTGGAGCTCCAGACATGAGGCCCGCCGTCAGTCCAGTGCAGTTTCTCACTCCTCAAACACCGAGGACCACGCCCACCTTCAGCTGGTAGGTTAAAGCCAGAAAAAGAAGAAAAAAAAACACCCAAAAAAAGTATCTGTGGGTAACCTTGACCCACTGCTGCCACCTTATGGTTGTTTACCCAAACTCGCCATGTTTGGGTATTCCAGGCCAGTAATTGCAGAATTTTAAAAGAGTCAACCCAGAAAAACAAAACCGACCTGAAGAAATGCAGCGGCTGACCTTTGACATATTCCTGTCAAAATAACAAACGTCACAGATATCCCGGAGACGCTCAGCTGCTCCCAACGGCTGATTAATTACAGAGTCTGTGAAGGAATAAGTGCTGAGTCGCCGTTTTGTCTGGGAAGTTTTCCTGACACTTAGAATTACACATGATCTGAGGAAATCTGTACCATTTCTCTCTCTCTCTCTCTCTCTCTCTCTTTTGCCGTTTTTCTGTTTGTGAGAAGACGTCTGATGGATCCCGTCTGCCTTTGTGTTTGTACGCGTTTCGTTTTTTTCATTAGCAGGTTGAACCACCAGCAAAACATAGTTTGTTTTTTTTGTGCCACAAATTGAACTTGTAGAGCAGCAGGCGTTCGTCTTGGCTGAATGCAAAATAAAAGCATGCCTCTGTGCTTACAGCGACGAGACGCCCAACGACCTGCCCGGTCGGCTCTACCACCTGGAAGTGATGCTCAAGCAGCTGAACAACGACCTGGAGAGAGTGAGTTTACTTCCACTGTGCATTGCTGTTCTGGGAAACTTGTCGGGGGGGGGGGGGGGGGAACGTCGGGCGGTGCCGACGCCGTCGTCATTCCCTCCTCCCTGTGTTGTCACCAGGAGAAGAAGGACAAGGTGGTCCTGCTGGCAGAGATGGCCAACCTGCGACAGAACAACCAGCGGCTGCAGGAGGAAAGCCACACGGCCAGCGAGCAGCTCCGCCAGTTCAGCAGGCTGTTCACCAACCGCAGCAAGACCGGAGGCGGCCGCGACGGCCAGGCGGCGGTGCACGACGGCGAGTCGCAGGGGGAGTGACCGCTCCCGGCAAGAAGAGCCCGGCCAGAGAGAGAGAGAGAGAGAGAGACATGTTGCTCTCGGTACCCACGGTCCCTTGCACTCGCGGGGATCGGTCGAGGTCAGAAAAGGGTGTGACCTTCTTCGGCCTCCGCTGGACTGCCTTAAAACGTGGAGAGACGACTTCCCGACTGTTTTCGAGAACATTACATCACCTGGAGAGGCCTAATACTGTTCCTGCAGCAAATCAGCCAAAAAAAAAAAAAGAAAAAGAAAATCATTACAGACTGCATGTCCCACAATGCACTGCAAGTAATGGAAGCCCTACAGACATGGTACTGTAGATAGACGCCTGTGTGGTACAATTCTCATGTATCAATATTATTGACCTTGTACTAATACTGTCGGTCGTACTAAAGAAGTGTGTGTGTGTTTGCGCGTGTGTGTGTGTATGTGTGCGTGTGAGATAAACAAAGGTGTTTACTGTAAAGAGAAGCTGGCGGCCGCGGCGGTTTTCTGTTTACATGGATGAGCTGCGGATGTGAAACAAACCATCAGCGTGTTGAGAGAAAATGGCCGACGTCTCAAAGCTCAGTGATTTTTATTTTTTTTCATGACATATCTCCTAATGTAGTTATGAAGCTGTTTTTCACCCAAACGTTCACCGGTTCTCCAGCAGTGCCCCGTCATCTCACATGTAAATGTTACTGGATCCTTCTTTTAATCTTGAGCCGAAACTTCACAATAAGTCTCTTCTTCAAGTGTGTTATTTAATTGTTGCGGCGTTTTGAGGACTGCACTTATTTGCTTTCTGGGCATATGTGAAGGGCCACTGCATTTATTTTTCAAAGAGGCCCCCCCCTATCCACCCAAAATCACAAACCAATTAGATTATATATGAATATTCTATTAGGATTGTTACATTTAAAAAAAAAAAAGTAATTTAAGTATGTTTACATATTGTTAAAATCAAGATTAAAAAACTAAATTATCTCCATTCTTGATTTATAATAAAGGACTTTTACAAACAAATGTTCGTTTTGTCAAAACTCTAATAAAGTCCCTTCACAGAAATAAGATCTTTCCATTAATCGCATGACGTAATCCATTAATATGGCATTATAAGCTCAACAAATTGAACTTTACACTTATAAACGGGTTTACTTTTGTCCAGGAGTCACATGTCAGAGCTTGTTTACTAATTCTGTATCAGCTTCATGTTTCCCTGACCTGCACTGGACATGACGTAAAGAAGTCCAATACAACTGCCATTCAGAACTATTAAATGTTTGTAATTTGGGTGTTCTAACAGTCACAGTGGGGATCTTTTTGCATCCATAATGTAAATCAGTTGCCATAGCAACGTGCACTGTAGACTCGGCTAGTCTTTATTCATTAATGTATTAATTACATTTGATTTTTGTCTAACGACGTCAGCAAATCTCAACATGACAAAGCAAATAAGTGTCTTTTCTCCAAAATGTGTCATTATTGTATCTTTATGTTTTTATTTAAAGTGAAGTTGTGTCCAGTAATGGGTACTTGATCGATGCATTTACTGTACATGAAACTCTGCAACACTGAAGCTTCTTCATATCAGAAACTGTTTGTATGAGAAGATTTGTCCCTGAACACACACACACACACAAAAATAATATTTATACAGCCAGCTTGTTTAACGATATTGTCTACTATATCTATTTTTCATATGGAAATATGCGTCTGCTTTTTGGGATGCTGGTACTGCGTGAGCATCTCTGGTCGAACTGAACTAAACCTTCATCTCTCTGCTTGACGGCACGATTATCAGGAACGTTTCCTTCTTCCGCTGACTCGGATCTGTTTTAACAAAATAAAAGCCACTCAGGTTATTCAAGAAGCTGTTAAAAGACACGACGTGATAAGCAAGCAGGAGTGGGTTCTCGTCGGTGTACCTTCAGATGCTTGAACTCTTTTTGTACTCGCGGTGAAACAGAAATCCTTCAAGTCGATACTGAAATTGTGAAGAAGAAAGAAAAGAAAAAAAGTGCTTTGGTTTGTTTTCTAATTTGCTGGTTGAAGCCAAAAAAAAACAAACGTCCCACATCACATCGTGTCTCTCAGAAGTGTTGTGATGAACGATGGACAATGTTTGTCTGTTATAAAAGCACACACACACACACACACACACACACACACAAAACCACCCTCCTGTAACTCCGCCCCCTCCTGTGGTTTGATGTTCCCATCAGCCTCGTCTTCTCACTTCTAAACTCTTCAGTCAGTGTGGCAGTGATTTTACTCTCTTCAAGTCTTAATCTTTTGCTTGAATAAAAAGGGGCGAGGATTTGTTTTTATACATGCGTAAAAAATATATATATATAATAAACCTTGTGCTCTGTATAATTTGAAGCTATTTATAGCGTCCCCCATCACCCCATGTTGAACAAATCAGTGATGCATAATTAACAGTAATATTGTATGAGTTGTGTTTTTTTCTTCTTTTTCTTTTGTATCTGTTAAATATTTTTATAATTTATTTTTTAACACGTCGGCCGCTGTCGCAGAAAATGAGAGGGTACTGTGTTTTGATTCCTTTATGCCGTTTTTAATTCTGATTCCTGTACAAAATGATTCCTTGTTATTTTCCAGCTTCACTTTTTAGTCTTTGTGTCACTGCTTCCTGCCCCGAGGCAGAGGGACAGGAAGCAAAGGACGACTGTGTTGGGTTGTAAGAACTTGTACATTAAAAAAAAAGAAGTGTAAATTATGTTTTCGATATTTTATAAAAAAAAATATATAAAAAAAAATCTGTCAAAATATTTGATTGCTTTGTTGTTGCCTGACTTTGGTTTTGTAATTTATGAACAAGTTAGTAACCTTGACATTGTTTTATATTCTTACATGATCTTGGTAGTGATTGGATAAATAAAATACAATACGTAAATTTAATTTAAATGCCAGCGTTCCATTAGCCTGCCAACGATAACAGGAATTTTCTTTCTCACGCTTGAATCCAAACAGTGAAACCTATAAATCTTTATTTTATCATACATACCACTAAACTAGAACGCTGTGCATTTTTATTGGCGATTTATTAAAACGAAACAATGTTTCTACTTATCTAAATATAAAGTGCTGTTAAAAGTTTCATCCCTGTAGATCCAGACATTAACCCTTTATAGGACGTTATTCCCACCAGAGAACCTTCAACTCTTTTCTTCTATGATGAATTTTCTCAGTATCGAGATTAAAAAGATGTTGGAAAAACAAAACTCACCTTAACCAGAACGCAATTGACAACCGATCAACTACATTTAAGACTTAAACTTGAGGCCTCAGTATTAATGATCTCATTTAAGATTCATAGTTTGCGCTCCTTCGTATCGTTTGTAAAAATGTATTTCATCTCAAGCAACTGCCAGCAATAAGGATGAAAAGAAAAAAAGTGAAACTTTTCACACAGATTATATTCAAATAGTTTTATTACCTTGGACAAAGTTCATATTAAATACATTTCTGCAAGTGTTTCCTGCGAAGCCGATATTAGTTGACAGGACGTTCGACTTGTCATAAAATAATTTCTATACAATTAAGACAAAGCGGTACGAGGGAGTGTAGAGGGAACAGTTTTGACGTGACGTTTTACGAGCCGCACATGAGGCACTCGTCCCGGTTCTCCAGCGAGCACACCATGGCCGCCGTGTTCCTCTCCTTGGCGTCCTGCTGGGACGCCGCGGCCGGCGGCGCCGCCTCCTTCAGCTTCTCCTTGTTGAGGGTGAACTGGATGGGGTTGGCGGCGGGTTTGGTCCTCAGGTAGTACATGCCCGTCTTCAGACCCTATGGCGAGAGGAAATGGGAGGCGGTTTAACGCGGGCTCTAACCTCCACGCCTGAACGCTACTCGCCCGACACTCACCTGCTTCCAGCCGTAGAAGTGCATGCTGGTCAGCTTGCCGTAGTTTGGCTCCGCGACGTGGATGTTCAGCGACTGGCTCTGGTCGATGTAGGCGCCGCGGTCGGCCGCCATCTTCAGGACGGTCTTCTGGGAGATTTCCCACACGGTCTTGTACAACTCCTTCAGATCTTTGGGAATCTCGGCGATCTCCTGTTGAAATGAAGCGTCGCAAACGTTTAGCTTCACCGCCTGGAACCTGTCGACGACGACGCCTCCGTTTCTTTGAATAAATCAAACTTTATTATTCAAACCCCAACAAATGATTTTACATTCTAAACTGAACTCAAACCAGAAGCTTCCACATCCTGAATTATTTTATTTAAAATGCTCTTGAACATGATTCAACTTCTTTTCCGTAAACTATTATTTAATATATATAATATACATTTTATTTGGGCTTTTAATTTAATATCTTTTTTTATTATGTTTCTTACCAGGCTTATCTGAATATTTATTTCCAAAGCAACTTCATACACTCAATACATTTGTAAAACAAAAAAAAAAACAAGTTAGTTGTGTGTTTGTCAGCAGAAGAGTTTTACCTTAATGTGGAAGAAACAAGCAGCTGAGAAGTCAAGATCGATTGTTTGTTGAATGTGGAAAAGCTGCGAGTGAAAGGTTTTTCCGGTAATATCAGAAAAAGTGTTCTTAAATTATCCAAATATGAAAATATATTGCACTTGTTCCCTTATAGGACAAAATAATAAAAAAAAATTAACATGTTGCGATGGATTCATTATTTGTCCAGTTCATTCTATTATTAACCTTTAAAAAAAAAAATTTCATTATTTTATTTTTCCAATTTCTCTTTTTTTGTAAATTTTTGGAAATATGGTTCCTATGTCCCTTTTAATAAAAAAAAAAAAAAGAAGTCTAAAAACAAAAAAGTTAAGTAAAACAACATGTGTCAAATATCTGAATATTTCACAAAATTGTCAACAGTTGAAAAGACGATTCTTAAAAGATTTTCAACGATATTCCGTTTTGTAATAATGAAAAAAATAAATAAATAAACAACACTGTTCAGGAAAGCGTCTACCTGGATGGATCCGTTGTGGGCGATGAGCTGGTTCTTCATGTCCTCGTTCCACAGCCCGCGCTCCGTCAGGTCTTTGAGCAGATGCGGGTTGACGATCTGGAACTCGCCCGACAGCACCCTGCGGGTGTAGATGTTGCTGGTGTAGGCCTCGATGGACTCGTTGTTGCCCAGGATCTGGGCGGTGGAGGCGGTGGGCATCGGCGCCAGCAGCAGGCTGTTCCGCACGCCGTGCTTGGCGATCTTCTCCTTCAGCAGCTTCCAGTCCCACAGGGCCGTCGGCGTCTTCTCCCACATGTCGTACTGGAGGACGCCCTTGCTCACCGGGGAGCCCTCGTAGGTCTCGTAGGGCCCGAGCTCCGCCGCCAGCTCGCAGCTCGCCTCCAGCGCCGCGTGGTAAATGGTCTCGAAGATCTGGATGTTGAGCAGCTGCGCCTCGGGGCTTTCGAACGGATGGCGCATCAGGATGAAGGCGTCCGCCAGCCCCTGGACGCCGATCCCGATCGGCCGGTGGCGCTTGTTGGAGTTCTCGGCTTCGGGCACCGGGTAGTAGTTGATCTCGATGATCTTGTTCAGGTTTTTCACGATCACCTTGGTCACCTCGGCCAACTTCTGGAAGTTGTACGTCCGCTCCGGGGTGACGTACATGTTGAGCGCGAGGGAGGCCAGGTTGCAGACGGCCACCTCGTCCTTGCTGGTGTACTCCACGATCTCCGTGCACAGGTTGCTGCTCTTGATGGTGCCCAGGTTCTGCTGGTTGCTCTTCCGGTTGCAGGCGTCTTTGTACAGCATGTACGGCGTGCCCGTCTCCGTCTGGGACTCGATGATGGCGTACCACACCTGCTGGGCCTTCACCACCCGCTTCACCCGCCCCTCCTTCTCGTACCGGGTGTAGAGCTCCTCGAACTCCTCCCCCCAGCACTCGTCCAGCCCGGGGCACTCGTTGGGACACATCAGGGACCAGTCCTGGTTGCTCTCCACTCTCTTCATGAACAGGTCGGGGATCCACATGGCGTAGAAGAGGTCTCTGGCTCTCTGCTCCTCTTTCCCCGTGTTCTTCTTCAGCTCCAGGAAGTCGAACACGTCAAAGTGCCAGGGCTCCAGGTACATGGCGAACGCCCCGGGCCTCTTGTTGCCGCCTTGGTCGACGTAGCGCGCCGTGTTGTTGTAAACCCTCAGCATGGGCACCAGACCGTTGGAGTTGCCGTTGGTGCCGGCGATGTAGCTGCCGGTGGACCGGATGCAGCTGACCGCCACGCCGATCCCTCCGGCCGACTTGGAGATGAGGGCGCACTGCTTCAGGGTGTCGTAGATGCCTTCGATGCTGTCGTCTTTCATGGCCAGCAGGAAGCAGCTGGACAGCTGCGGCCTGTTGGTCCCGGCGTTGAAGAGGGTCGGCGAGGCGTGCGTGAACCACTTCTCCGACAGCAGGTTGTACGTCTCGATGGCGGCGTCGATATCCGTCCCGTGGATGCCCACCGCCACCCGCATGAGCATGTGCTGCGGCCGCTCGGCCACTTTGCCGTTGATCTTCAGCAGGTAGGAGCGCTCCAGGGTCTTGAACCCGAAGAAATTGTAGGAGAAGTCCCTGTCGAAGATGATGGCCGAGTTGAGGCGATCTTTATTCTCGAGGACGACGGCGAGCGTCTCCTTGGAGATCATGGGCGAGTGCTGTTTGTTCAGGGGGTTGACGTAGTTGTAGAGGTCCTCCATCACCTCGCTGAACACTTTCTTGGTCTCCTTGTGCAGGTTGGAGACGGCGATGCGCGCGGCGAGCAGGGCGTAGTCGGGGTGCTTGGTGGTGAGGGTGGCCGCGATCTCCGCCGCCAGCGTGTCGAGCTCGACGGTGGTGACGCCGTTGTACAGGCCCTGGATCACCTTCATGGTGATCTGAGCCGGGTCCACGAAGTCGGAGTTCAGTCCGTAGCAGAGCTTCTGGATGCGAGAGGTGATTTTATCGAACATGACGCGCTCCTGGCGTCCATCTGAGAAAGGACAAGCAAAATATATAAATTGGTCTGTACAGGCAGCCAAATCGAGACAATCCAACATAAACACTCCCCAGACTGAAGACAAAGACTCCCAAGGCTGAAGGGGAAACAATGGGTTGTAACTCCTTTCTGGCTCCAACACTGAATCACCAGGAGAGGAAAGAGAATGTGGTGCGATCACCAACATGTAACATCTTTTAAAACATGTTGGAGAACTAAGCATGGCTCTTAAAGATCCTTCTGCAATCTAATAGAACATGTGTTTGTGTGTGTGACCATGGATTATATTACATCAGCCTGCGAAACTTTCCACTGCAGCTATTGTATGGCTCAGGTTTCACTCTCAAATGTTGATCATTTCGTGCTGTAATTAATGTTTTGCTTCGTTGTTTGATCACAGAGTGTCTTGAAAGGTCATCCCACTCGGATGTGTGCACCTGGTACCAAACACGGATCAGTCGAGACTCAAACGATCTGAGCAACTTTTGGCGCCATCTATGACAAAGGACATCAGCTGAGTCTCTTCACTCCAACCACGAAGTAACACGAAGCGCCAGAGGCGGAAATAAACTACACCCGAGCATCGGTTTTACGCCATTAGGAAGGCGTTCGTGGAGTTTGATTATTTTAAAATTGTTTAGACAACAACAACAGCAACACTGCTGGCAAACTAGCATCGACCGACCCAACATTTAGACGTTTAAGCGCTCAAAACGTTCAGTTGAGTGAATTTATAACTTCTGGTCTGTGGCTGTGAGTGGATAAATATCATAAGTGACCTGTGGCTGTGATTAAACCAACACACAGCAGTGACCGGCAGTGGAGCTAAGCTAAGGCCCGACCTCGCGCTGCTACGTAAACAAACAGCCGCTCACCTCGCTTTATCACGTGCATGTTGGCGAACTGCGGCGGTAGTTGTCCTCCGGGGAAACGGCGACAGGCTTCACTTCACCTCGAAACGTCAACGTTGGGAAGGGATCCTCAATTCGGCAAGGACGAGCGCGAATGAGTCCAAAACTTCCCGCTGAAGAGGTATTTGTAGGAGAGGCGGGACTGTGTGACGTAAGAGACGGGCAGTCGACTCGGCCAATCAGGAGAGAGAGAGACGTCAGGGACTCCGCGGGAAATAAACTCCCAACTTCCGTCTTCTGATTTAAACTGGCGGGAGAAAGAAGTAGGTCATGTAACAATTTTGGAGGGTGTTTTTTTTTTAATTATTGTTGTTAAGCTTTGAATGTGTCTGAATATGCGTTACTGGTAGCGAATTAACTCCTCTGCTTATTAATAAAACAAACACAAACAAAGCAAGATGACTTTAATACTGGAAGAAATAATAACTGGAAGATAATGTAACAGAAATAAAACTAGTTTACACACAAAAAAACCATTTCATTCAGTCGGTTCTTATACCCCACGATCTTCACTGCTTTTCCTGCATGCGACTAATCTGCTTGGTTTCAATCGTTCAATAGTTCATTCATCCATCTCTGCTTTATCCTGTGGGTGGAAGCTGGAGTACCGAGGGGAAGCTCACAAACACAGGGAGAACATGCAATCACAATACAGAAAGGCCAGTGTTTGAACCTGAAAGCACCGACCACCGTGCCACCATAAAGCTGTTCTATTGGAAATTCTATGTGTTTTTGATCTGATCAACACTCAATCGATCATAATTCTTATGTTTTCCATGCTGGAGGTACAGACAAGGTGACATATGCACTGCTGTGAAGTGTGTACATTTTATCCTCACATCTTTTCATATTTAATAATCAGATTTTCCAGAATTGTGTAACAAAGGGCAGCAGCCTATGCCACGTAACAGCATTCAAAAAGCAGGGTACAGTGTGAACAGGTTTCTGGTCCATCAAACACCACTGTGAATCTATTATATTCTATTTGAATCTATTCTATTCCATTCTATTCTATTCTATTGATCAGACTGCAGTTCCTCCCCTGACCGTTAGGTGACGGTAAAACGCCACACAGCATTTTCTGGTCTGCGGTGGAGCTCAAGAAGAAGTGTCGCGTGGTCTGAACGAATACGTCTGATCGTTTTCTGCAGGGTTTTATGATAAAGTTCGCTGCAGCGCCGCATTGACGCGGCTTTGCCTCGTCGGCCTCCAAAAGTTGGAAGCAAACAGATTTGGTGGCAGGACTCGGCGCCACCAGACGCTCCAGTAACAGACTGAATGAACCGCGCCGCGGCGCCTGCGCTTCATCCCGGGTCGAGTCCTCCGAAGTCGGCCATGCCTTCCGCCAGCCGGGCTGCCGGGGAGGCGGCGCACACCTCCGGACCCGGGGGCTCCGGCAGCAGGTGAATTCTCGTCGCCCTGAAATGTGAGCAGGTCTGCCTCCCCTCCTCTTCCTGTGTGAACCCCCCCACCTCCACCTCCTCCTCCTCCTCCTCATCCTCCGTTTGGACACGTCGCCGTTTAAGACCATGTCCCGCTCCGCTCGGCGCTACAAGCCTCTGCAGCAGGGCGGCGGCGGCAGCGGCTCCTTCCCCGGCTGTGACCGGGTGCGGATGCCCCGGGCCCGGGTGCTGGTGCTGTGCCTCGTCGGGGTGCTGGTGCTGGCGGTGGTGCTGGGGGTCTACCTGTCCAACGACCCCGCCGGAAGACCTGCGAGCCGCCTGCCCGCCGCAGACCTGAGCAGGGACCGGGTGAGACCAGCGGCTCTCGCGGCTTCAAACAAAACACTCGGATGTTTATCCTGACAAACTCACTCTGCCTCTGGTTGTTCAGCTCACACTGGACTGATGCACTGGTTTATTAGATTGACTCTCTTTACGACAGTCTCTAGATGCACAAGATCATCTATTCATTACCAAAATAAACAAGTCGTCTCTATATTCTGTTTGATTTAACTCGGTACTCCGTCTTCTGTTTTACCTCTGACTTACCTGTTCGTGTGTTTATACCAGGGGCTTTGCAACCTGCGGTTGTGGTATTCAAATTGGATTTAAAAGTAGGTACAAGTAAAATCTGGAAATGTATCTAAAACCACAAGATGTAAAAGAAAATTATATAAAAAAAAAAAATAAAAAAAAAACATTAAAAACAAAAGAACCCTAAAATAAATTTTTAAAAGGAAAAAAAGTTGGAAACTTGGAAAACTGCTTAAAAAGAGTTAAAGAAAAAGAGAGAGTGAGAGAGAGAGAGAGAGAAGCTAAATTGTCACAATAATCTACAAGCACTAACCAGAGGACTGAAATTGATATTCTGGAACAAAAACAGGTCAATATGTCTGCACTCACTTCTGCAGACGTATTGAAGACGCTGCCTCGCAAAAACGAATGTATTTGGAGTTTCCGGAAGAATCCAAAAATACTCACGCGGGAAGAACATGCAAACCTGCAGATTTGCAGCAGGAATATTTCTGTCACCGGCTGTGCTCGGTTAGTATTCATTTGAAGTGGTTGTTCAAGTACTAATGATACATTTCAACATATTTCTTTTGTTTCTTCAATTTGCACAAAACTCTTCAAACAAAATGGAAAAACCTTCATAGACGGATGAAATACTCGGAATAAAGATTTTCTGCATTCCCCACATATCTGGAACATCTGCCGTCGTATATCTTCTCAAGCGCTTGGCTTGCCGTGGTTTAAAAAAAAAAAAAAAAAAAAGTGTTTATGCCGCTTCGTCTTATGACCGATCGCTCCTCTTCTCCAGCTGTCCCACAAAGCCAGCAAGTGCTCTCCAGCGCAGATCCGCCGTCTGGCCTCGCAGGTGGACGGGACTCGCCTGTGGGAGACTCACCTGCGGCCCATCCTCATCGAGAGGCTCCCGGGGACCCAAGGCAGCCTGGCAGTACAGCAGGTGTGTGTGTGTGTTTTTTTTTTTTTTGGTGGAAATATTGCAAAGAAATATTTATAACCACCCTCCTCTTTTAACGCTGCGTCAGCACGTCGCCTCCACCCTGTCCTCGCTGGCTGCGGGCTGGTCCGTAGACCTGGACTCCTTCCAGAATCCCACCCCTCGGGGCAAGGTCACCTTCACCAACATCGTCGCCACCCTGGACCCGTCCGCTCCCCGCCGGTTGCTCCTGGCCTGTCACTACGACTCCAAGGTCCTGCCCCCAGACCCACGGGCCCCCGAGAAGGTGTTCCTCGGGGCCAGTGACTCCGCAGTCCCCTGCGCTATGATCCTGGAGCTGGCCACCTCTCTGGACGCGCAGCTCAGGTCGTTCAAGCAGCAGGCATGTCTTTGTTCGATTGGTTTTGATTTCGCCGTGCACCGGCGCGTCGCAATTAGAAGTAGAATTGAAATGCATACGTCATTCACGCGTCATTATTTGTACACTTATAGCATGTAAACATCACGGCTTCAAGCAATTTCTACATGCCACGATTGAGTCCTACTTTGACGTCTGCCAAGGACGTAATAAAATCGGCGTCGTATATTCCCACGTCTGTCTGACAGATATTAGGCCTTGGAAGATCCGGATCGAGCTTCCGGTTCTGCATTTTATTTTCTAGGCTTTTAAGGATTGCATCAAAACTACATAAGCGGATTTTCCACTAAATTTTCACCCCTGAAAAATGTGACTTTTTGGCATCAGAAATCTCTGATTGCTCTTGGAAGAAAATATTTGATTTTCACAACTTGGAGCAAAAAACAAATCGAGCAAGAATGCCTTGGAAAATGTCGGTAAACGTGCAACAAAAACCAAATAAACCCAGAAATGTGTGGTCGTTTTACAGTTTGGAATACATCCATCCGTCTTCTATCCCCGATGGTCAATAGGTGCAGAAGCCAACCCCAGCTGCCTGGGTGGAGGCGGGCAGGTCAGATCACACAGGGCGAGAAAGACACAGCCACAAATTAGGGTCACCAATCAACCATACATGTTATTGGGTGGATTTGAACTCCTGACCTTCTCTTTATGATAGGAGAGCACTAGCCCAGTCTGAATACAGGTAGTGGACGAATAAATGCTTCTTTAAATTGGACTGGTTTATTTACCCACCGGCCGCAGCTACTGACAGGTTACGTCTGTCCCTTTTTAATTTGCAGACTTTTCCTTTTACTGTGAAAAGGAGTAATGGCAAGAGATGCTGATGTGAGGCTGCGGTGCCATGTGAAAATGCTGACTTTAGCCCCCCTTGTGTTGAGTGCAGCAGTCATCTGTGTATAGCGCTATCTCTCCAAAGGCTGTGATTTATTTAGTTTCTGTAAGACGACACACACTGCGGCAGCACTGCAGATACTGGAAACTGGGCTCAGCTGCTGTGGTTTTAAAAATTTTTGTCTCCCCCCCCCCCCCCCCCCCCAAATGCATTTTAATTTCATTACCTTTGCCTTTCCCCTCTTGTCCACTCAGAGACTTCCCGTCACTCTTCAGCTTGTCTTCTTTGACGGCGAGGAGTCCTTCGAGGAGTGGACCGCCACAGATTCGCTGTACGGCTCTCGCCACCTGGCCGAGCGGATGTCCAACACGCCCCACCCCGCGGCGTCTTCGCACGCCACCGCGCTCCAGGCCGTGGTGAGAGGCTCGCAGACCGACGTGGGAACGGACACACTTTTTTTGGAGCCGCGTGGCCAAATTCATCCGATCGTTCTTGCGAAATCTGAATTTTCACCCGTCCATTCTTGTCCAGGACCTCTTTGTGCTGCTCGACTTGCTCGGCGGCCCCGATCCTCTGATTGCAAATCACTTCGACAACACAGCGCGCTGGTTCGACCGCCTGATTGCTGCAGGTGAGTGGCGGCGAGCATTACAAGGTTTCCATGGCTGGATGCTGCGTTTCCCCAACTGGGCCTCCTCCCTGCTTGTCCTCAGAGAAGAGACTCCATCGTCAGGGCCTCCTGACCTCTCACCCCTCAGAGCAGACGTATTTCAGGAAGGACGTGTACCTCGGGCCTGTGCAGGACGACCACATCCCCTTCCTTCACAAAGGTACGTATCAGAAGAACTCGGGGTCGAGATTAACTTGCGTCGATACCTAATATACAGAAGTGAGACTTTTTTTTCATCAAATATTGTCACTATATCCTGTTACATCTAATATTATACTAAAGAATTTATGGGAGGGTCTTTTACATGGGGTAACTAACCAACAAAACCACAATTTTGCTGGTTAGTTACATTCTGTTGACCGCGAGGATTCTGATCCTCACCCAGCCGACAGGGTTTTTCACGTGTGTGCGTCTCGTAACTCCTCCACCATGTATGGTACCTCAGAAATTCAAATTTGACCAGAAAGCAGGGAAGTTTAACTTTATGCCTTGTTTAATTTCCACAGCACGATCCTCCAAGCTGTGTAGCATGCACGTAAAAAAAAAAAAGCACGGTAGTATGTAATAAACTGCAAGATAATAAAAATGCAACAGTTTTTGGAGCCACAAAGGCAATGTGCTTCCAGATGGAGGTTGATGGCACTAATATATTTGCCACTTGGAAGGCTTGTGTGCGAAAATGCCGACTAGATTGATCTGAAACTTTGCTTTCCTGTTGGCTCCAGGTGTAACACAGCTCATGTATTATTATTAAAAGATGTGTTTAATAGAAGGTAATCATAGAGGACCACACCCTCCTGTCGTCTTATAAAAAGAACGTCCTTTTTCCAACCGCTGACCGCCACAGCTCTCGGGGGATCTTATTGCTCTTAGCCAAACCTCTACTCTGTCTGGCCGTAAACCTCGAAGCACTTATATTATAGCAATTTAACACGCTTATTATGGCTCTCTTGGGACGACGCACTTGTCTATTGAGTGCTATGTGATATTATATAGTGGATTGTGGACCAGAGAGGGACGTTCTCGTGCGTCTTTCCTTTGAAATCCCACTTCTCGTTTGAGAAAACGAGCATGAGCGGCAGGACAAGGCGGTCTGCGTCAGGGCGGACAGCGTGTGTCGGTCAGATGACGTTAAACAACTCTGGCTGTTTCGTTATCGTGGCACCCGTTTGTGAGTGAGCTATATTTTATGGGTTATAAAAGCAAGAAGGATAGACTCAAAAGGATTTGAGCAGGTTTGACGTAAACTAAAGACTCTGACTCAGAGTCAGAGCTGGCGATTCTTGTCCGCAATGGTCAGTATCCATCAACAGTGGCCCGGCCTCAGGGATGCATGTGAAGGCTGGATTATGTCATCTAATACTGTGTTTTTCAACCTTTCTTGAGCCAAGGCACACTTTTTTTCATTGGAAAAATCTGGAGGCACACCACCACCCGAAACTGTTAAAATGTGAAACTCTGTAGCCCATATTAACAATATAAAGTCATTCTCATCAAAGTTTTATCAACGGGACTCGAGTAAATACAGAAAAAAAGTATTTCCCAATTTCTTTTTTTAATTTTTACTCACTCGGTGTGAAACCTGGACCTGATGGATGAACACAGAGCTGAGATCCTGGCAGGAATAGAAGACAGACAAACACCAACATGTCTAGTTCGGAGTTCGAATCCTCCCTTATCAAAAACTTCTCCATCACTGTCACTGACACAGTAATTTGATACAAGATGGGAGCAGCCGCAGGTGGTGGTGATTAACCAGACTGACGTCTTTCAGTTTCGATTTCACCGGCACACCCTAACGTCTTGTCTCAAAGTTCTGTGCTGCCATCTATTGGCGAAGAGTATTTATACATGATTACTCTTCAACACACTGCTCTCACAGTTGACAACGGCTGTGAGAGCAAATGTTTTTTTACAAGAAAATTTGAAATTGGATAATTTCCCACGGCACACCTGACTATATCCCACGGAACACCAGCGTGCCGCGGCACAGTGGTTGAAAAACACTGGTCTAATGCAACCAACGACTGGTGCAGACGTTGATGCAGGTTCTCAGGCCCTCAGTTTGAAACACTCCAGCCAGAGCTTAAGTCCTGAAGCCATAGCTGGCCAAAACAACACCTCAACACAAATTTTTTTTTTTGTTAATTTCAGGGGGTTTTATTAGTCAATTAAGTACTAAAGGGGGATCAATTCCTGGTCCGGACAATAAAAAAGTCTGTGTTTGTGTGGCGACGATGTTACAGCTGCCCAGTGTGTACGTGACTCACACTGCCATTCATCACCACTCTCCTCGTATTTCCCGGGCAGGCGTCCCTGTTCTGCACGTCATCGCCACTCCCTTCCCACAGTTCTGGCACACGCTGGACGACACGGAGGAGAACATGCATCGCCCCACAGTGGAGAACCTGACCAAGATCATGGCGGTGTTTCTGGCTGAATATCTGGGCTTTTGAAGCGCCCAAGCAAACAGCTTTTTTTTGAGGTGATCTTTGCACAGCCGGTGAGAAGATGAGGTGCACAAGTGAACATTAACTCCAGCGAACTGGAGCACCAGCCGAACTTTACCAAACACTTTTTGCTGCTGGACTCTCCCTGGTTTTATGCAACGAGTGGCATGGTCGAACACATAGGAAGTCTTAATGAAGGTGTGATTGTCGAGGCTGATCAGATGCAGCCGTAATAGAAATCTGTGAATTTTAAAGCACCCCTTTATTGGTATTTTTTGCTTTGCTCATGTGAAGAGAAGTCTTCTCAGCCTTACTGGTCTTTGATATAAGGATATAAGAGGCACTTTATCTTTGACCACTGTTCAGTGAATGAATCTGTGAACATTTTGTCAGTGAGGTCTGTTCGGCCTCGCCTGTTAGGAATGGCTACCTGAGCTAATATCAATATGATGTTATTGCTTCAAGAGATGTTTTGGACATTACATAAAACGAACCAAGTTTTGTTCCAAGCGAAAATGATTTTATTTAATTTCTCTTGTCGTTTAAAGAAATGTTTAGAAGTCAGACACACTGAAAACCATTAAATGACGAGTTGAATTCTGCACGTAAGGAACATCACACCAGCACAGTCCCTTTAACGAGTGAAAATCTGACTGTACAATGTCTTGTTTCCATGTGTGAACACCGTGGAGATCCACAGCAGGGCTCTGAACCGGTACGTTGAGTTTAAAGCAGCCATACGAGGCTCTGTTCTACTGTGGGGTCCCGTGTGGCATTCCGTGTATATGTGGTCCCAGTACAGCGTCTCCTCACAGTTTGCTAATAAAGTTCCAACGTGGCATATTAAGTGTTCTTATCGGTTGTGATGCAGAGGAGGAGGTGCGTGACAGAGGCGTGGAGGCAGTGGTTGGCAGGGATGGAACCGGAGCTGCGGGCTGCATGGAGGTGAAAACTCATAATCGGAAGGTGGGTCGACTTCTGAGGAGGAGCCTCCAAACCGCGCCGTACGGAAACTGGAATGAGAAGTTGAAGTGAGATTCCAGAGGAATATATCCCGGCCCATGCCCTAACTGAACCACAAGAGGATGCTATTATTCCAAATTATAGGCGCTGGGAGAAATAATGTTCATCTTTATTCACAAGGTGGGATCAGTCAAAATGACATTGCGTGTTATAAGAAGTGTTATAGAGATTTGTATTTTCTATTCAGTCCCATGGATTCCCAATTAAAGAAAAAGTACTCTTTTATTGGGCGGGATCTTCGATAATATCTGTTAATCAGATGTGTTTCAAAACCAGTTTTTGATCAGCTGCTCTGAAAAAATGTGGGTTTTTCTTATTTGATGTATCTCTAGATATGTGAACACAAAACTCCCACTTCCCACGTCTAACAACTGGGAACTTCCCACATAAAGAATTGAAGGCCCTCGCCGTAACAGAAGTGACTAACCCGGCAGTTTCAGTGGTCCTGTCCCTCTGCCGGCGGTTCTTGAACCAGTTGCTGACCTGTACGGTGGTGAGTCCGGTGGCAGCCGCCAGCTCCCGCTTCTCCCGGGTGGAGGGATACGGCTTGTGACGGTACCACTGCCTAAGGACACTCCGGGATTTCTCCTGTTTGAAAAACAGCCGAAAGTTGAAAGAAAACCTGATATGAAATCTGCAAGTCGCAGACCATCAGGAGAATGCAGCTGGAAATCCACTAAAATAATCAACGTTCAACTGTGGAGTCAACTAGGAATAAAATAGTTTCTATTGTAAAAAAAAAAAAAAAAAGAAGCAATTTCTAAACTTAACTTTGAGACCGATTCAGTGCAATCACAGAATCGTAAAATGCCGCATTCAGCATAACGAGTACAAACCGAGAAAAGAGTAGTTCAGTAATATATTAAAACCAGGCATTTACAGTTTCAGTCCACGTATTGAAGAAAAACATTTTAGTTCTAAAACCTCAAGTTGTTTTTTTTTTTATGGCTTCCAGCTGTCTGCAATAATATCTTCTAATGTGGGTCGCCGTCCTCCCACACTTTGAATTCAACCACTTTATCCCAATGCTCCTATTAAATCTTTATTAATCCACAAGTATTTAATAGAGTAGCCAAGTCTCCAGTGGGAAAAAAAAAAGCACAAGTCAGCGAGTACCTTGAAGCAGTAGCTGGTCTCCTCTCCATCCCAGATGGTGTGAGGCAGAGGAAACTTCCTCCTCACGCGATACTTCCCCACGGCTCCCAGGGGTCGACCCCTCTGCCCCTCGGCCTCCGTGTAGCGGGCCCGCAGCCAGAGCCGCTGCAGCAGCGGGTGGCTCGGCGGGGAGAAGGCGAAGCCCTCCAGCAGAGCGTAGAGGTCCGAGAAGCGGCCCTGGTGGAAGGCCACCGCCGCCCGAGCCTTGAGCACGCTCTCCTGCTCCCCGAGGGCCGAGGAGCATGGAGGAGGAGGAGGAGGAGGAGGGGGCAGAGTGTGGAGGAAGCCAGCCAGGCGATCCATGTGGCCGCCCTGCAGCAGGACCTCGCACACGCAAGAAACCTGCTCCGCTGTGAAGATCATTGCCGAAGTTGTCTTCTGGCTCCGGTTGAGGTTTGTGCGAGGACGGTGGGCTGAAGCCTCCGTGGACGAGCAAAGCGCGTGTGCGTCACAATCTCTTGTCATCATACCCTTCCACAGGTAACACGAGACCGCGGGGACTACAATAACACAGCCTGCAGCCCCCCCCCCTCTCCTCTTGTACAAACATAGGCTTGCACACGCACTGGGCCTCCGCCGGTGCGTGATGGCTTCACGGTGCAGCAAGAGACGTGTTTGAATGAGATTTTCCCTGTCAAATGAGATGCAAAATCTTCATGGATCCTTTCCATACTCACGCTCAGGCAGACTTCTAGATGAAGACACTCGGGGAGTAAACATTTAGGAGTTTTTTTGTAAATGTTTATTACAATATAATATAAAACCAAAAAAATGAAAGCATTTGAATACAAAAATATGAAAACAAGAACCTTGAACAACAAACAAAAAAAAGGATCCCTTTTAAATCTAGTATAAAAAACAAAAAATTAAAAGACATAGTATCTTTGGTTACGTCTGGAGTCATATGTTATGCGTCAGGTCGGAGGGCTACAACAAATCCCAGGCCGCAAACAAAACATGGTGGAACAAATGTGCACAAACCCGCAAGGGGGCTTCAATCTCAACAAGCTTTGGTAAAAAAAAAAAAATATATATATATACTAACAAAAGAAACTTCCCTTAACTCATAAAAAGAACAGTATGATTAATCTGTGCCTAAATAATTGGGGATAAATAGGAGCTTAGACATTCTTCCCCGGAGGATGACCTATTTAACCAAGTAGAACTGAGGACCTCAATATTGATTTCACACCTGTAGTCTGCGATTGTAAAAACTCAGGTTGCACTACAACGTGACCTTCCTCGTGAAAATGAATATCATTTCCTATCGGGGTTTTTTTTAACTTCAAAGATTTTGGTTGTTTTTTTTGTTGTTGTTGCTTGTTTCCCCCCTGTCAAAACTAGAAATTGATTGATACATGCTTTAAATAGATTAAATGTACAAAAGGAACCAAGGTCAGCACTAATGACAAAATAGAAAGACGCACACAGGCCATTTCTGTAACTACATGAGACACTGAAGTGTATGTTTGTACCACAACTGGTCAAAAGATTCATCGCTGCCTGTATTGCGACAATAGAAAGCTCGCGAGAGTTCACTCTTAACTTGAAATCAGGTCACAACAAGATTTCAAGTATCGGTGTCCTATTTTCTAATGGTGTATCTTGAAGTCCAGTTAGAGTTCTTAATATTTTTGTTTTTTTAAACCAACTCTGAGACAGACCGCTGTCGTAACCACACGGCAGCTTAACGTAAACATTGTGTGAATGAAATGTGCAAAATATACAAAAAAAAAAAAAAAAAGACAACATCCAACTATAATAAATGAAACCAAACACATCACATTATGTTTAACTGATCACACCGGTATAGAAAAGTAACAAAAATAAAAACAAAAACAAAGACGAGAGTAAAAGTGAGGACAGATATTTGGTAAGGTACAAAGAAAAGAAAAATGTAAAGAAAAAAAAAAAAAGGCCATACAACATGATAAAAAACAACCTGTGAGTCTCAAAATAAGGCACTTGTCAGCATCAATGTACTGAAGCTTTGGATGCTTTTGAAAGGAAATATCATTTAGTGGGTTTTCGTGTGACCAAGTGCCATGCTTCAGTTTAAGAGCTCCGCTCAGCTCTCTCAAAGCTTTTTATGTTTTTTTACACACCCCCCCCCATCTCCCAAGTGTACTGGCTTTTTCTGCCATTGTGCGGCATAGTGTCCTATGAAGAACTATAAATGTATTGCATAGAGGATTGACCCTTTGTTCAACCCCTTTAACTTCCTGTTTAATGCTTTCTAGAGTCCATCTCTCACTGAGCCGCTACAACTGATTAGAGATACTAAAAAGTGAGAAAATATTTTTCCCCCTCAGCATCACGCCGAACGAGGATTCTGCTCACGTCGAATGAACGCTACAAGAATCGTGCACGAGAGTTCAAGTTTCGCTCGGACTTTGCATGTAAAGTCACACGACATTTGCATGATAGAAATCCCGATTTTTGGCGTCTGTGACCATTTTGCAATGGATATACGACATTTACAAGACAGTTAAGTGAGACAATTAACAAGTCGTGACCATACAAGTACAGAGTTGCTTCCCCTCTGTTCCCTGATCTGACATTTTGGTTCACCTCCGCGAGTGTTTTGAGATCTTTTGGAAACTTTCGTTTAAAATGTCTCAAAGCCAATCCCAGCTGACTTGTGTGTGAAGGCAGGGTGCCCCCCCAGGCCAGGCCATCGCTGGGGTCAAACACAGACACACACATTCCTGACCTATAGTCAATATAAAGTCATCAAAAATAACCATCGAAATACATTATTTTGGGGATGTGGGACAATCCCAGCGTACCTGGAAAGCTGTGTACACACAGGGAGGACATGCAAGTTTGATGATGAGGTCATGATGCGTCCCTGCAATTTACTGTAGAGAATATAGACCCAGACATCAGTAACGTATTGCATGAAAATACTGCTGAATAGCTAAAACTGTGTCTCTGTGAAGAGAGAACCAACAAGGAGTCGTCGTTTCAGCATCTGCAGATGAAGCCAGGACACATTTTGTCTGCAGTCCATAAAACTGCCAAAGCAAGGTAATAGAACAGGACAATGTCTTCAGTCTGGTAAAACCAACCTGGTGGGCCAAAGCACATTAATTCACGTCGGGGTTTTTCCTGGTAAGGCACGTAAAAAGTTTTCAGTAAAAGTCTGTGGGAGGCAAAATTTTCAGTCGGAGCCCAAAGAGCAAACTGATACTGAACCGGTGGGTGGACTTTCCCTCTAAACCTGCCTTCGTCTACACGCAGCGGGGACGATTCAGAAGCTGAGAGAAGCGTTAGAAAGTTAATCGGGCCGAAGCTCCGAGTTCAAAATCTTCATCAACATGTAGTCTTATGTTCCACTGCGTTCGCGCGCAGAGCTGCGGGCCTCCGCTGTAAACACACTTATAAGCCCAGCTCCTCGTCCACGGGGACGGACTGCAGCTGAGTGAGGATCTTGGAGTCTCCGTCCATCTCCTCGGGATTCCCCAGCGGCGAGCTGGCGTCCACGCCCCGCTCCGGGGAAGGGCTACCCAGGAGCAGCGCCTCTCCTCCGGGCAGGCCCAGCAGGGCCGGGTCGACAGGGAGGTCCCCCTTGCCGCGCACGTCAAACAGAGTCAGGCCGGCGGAAGTGGAGAGCGACACCGGGCTCCACGTCGGCTGGGACACGTGGTGGACGCTGGGCGGCAGCCCGCTGTACATGGGGCTGAGCGTGAGCATGCTCTCCGGGGTGAGGGCGCCCGGCGTGGCGGGGGCGACCGAATGCTCCAGCGTGTGGGAGGAGACGGCGGCCTCCGGGGGACAGTACGGCGGAGAGGAGTTGATGAAGTTCAGGGGGGAGGACATGAGGACGCCGGGCGTCGGGCCCGAGGTGGGAGACGGCTGGGACGTGGCGACGTGAGGGGCGAAGGGGTTGAGAATGGGACTCGGTCCGTTTGTAGAGATGGGCAGGGTTTCAGAATCGGGCTTCAGGGGCACACTGGTCAGCTGGATGCCTGCCGGGATGGTCAGAATCAGCTTTCCCTGCTGGACGCTCAGATAGGGGCTTCCACCGAGGAGGAGGTTCCCTGCAGATGTGAAACAATAATAATAATAAGACCCATAATAAGCAACGTCAGAAGCATAAACAGACCGGAGTCAGTGTTATCAGTAGAAAATTACTAAATAGTTTTCTAAACATGTACATCCTCGGTAATATGTCGTCGCAAAGCATTATTAGATGAATTATAAGTAATAGATTACAGAAAGAATATACTGTGCTATAAAATATGTTATCCAAGTTTCATAATTGTTTAAGTTTTGCATACTTTATTTTCAACTATTCTCTTCTTAACATGTATGTCGATGAGAGCATTTTTTTTACATTTTCTTTGTTTAAGGACCAAAAAAATTAATTATATGCTCTAAATTTGAAATAATAAAAACCCCTTGATCTGAATCGTTGGTCCAATTTCTGCATGATTTTTATGGAGAAAATGTGCAGCTTCATATCTAATATTAGTTTAGGAAACAAACTGCATTTGGATCATTTGCATACAATCTATTGTCTGACAGGTTAAACTGAACACCTTCCGTCAACAATACAGTCGTTCTGAGTTAAAAAATAATTTTTTAAATAACTGAGTATTTTCTGGAAGAGTTCTTTGTACTAGAGTATTTCTCTTTTACTGTTCGTGCTTTGACTTGGAACCGAGTAGAATTTAGGCTTCGGTGTGTTTTACTGGGTTTTGATCATGTGACTTGGAGCGTACCTGGCGGCGCAGACGGGAGCTGAATGATCCCGGAGTTCAGGAGCTGGACGGCGGGGGCCACGCCGGCCGGGGGGCCGACGCCCTGAAGGGGCCTCAGTTGGTTTATCCTGAGAGGAGCCTGCGCTACTCCGCCGGCTGCTGGAGCCGAGGTCAGGATCTGCAGGGGCAGCCCAGCCGAGGGGACGGAGAGAGACGAGCCGGCGGGGACCACTTGGGGGAAGGAGATGGGGGCGGACGTCTGGATGGAGGAGACGGGGACCAGCTGGGGCACGGAGAGGGGGAGCAGCTGTGCCGGCGTGCTCCCTTTGGCCTGCGGGACGGGGACGACTTGCGTTGGCGAGGAGATGGAGATCACCTGCGGGTTGTGGATCTTGCCCGGGGAACAGTTGGAGCTCTGCTCTCCCAGGTGAGACACCATCTGCTGGGGGAGCTGCGAGATGGAGACGATGGTGGCGGCGCACTCCGCCGCGGTCGCCAAAGCATCCGGACGCGCGTTCGCAAGCTGCGGGGTTTGCGAGTGTGGCGACGTGAGCGGGGACACGGGGACCAACTGGGGACACTGGGACCCCTGGGCTCCTGAGGACGGGTGGACCAGCTGGGACACTGGCTTACCCTGGATGGAAGGCACGACTTGAGGAAGAGAGAAGATCTGAGGGCTGGATTTGCCGGTGTACACCACAGAGCTGGACGGGTTTAGGTGGGAGCCGGCGGTGGCGTAGACGACGTACTCCTCCGGGAAAGACCCGGCAGGAGCGGAAGAGACGGACAGGCCCGGAGACGAGCCGGAGGCCACCAGGCCCAGGGAGCTCGGTGCCAAGACGAGCGAAGGGAGGCTGGCCGCGGAGGACAGAGTGGGCGAGGAGGGGGACAGGGACGACGACGAGGAAGACGCCGTCTGATTGCCGCCGTCTGGTTCATGGACACTAATGAAGTCCATCGCGCCGGGACTCTCGCACTTCTGTTGCAGACGAAGGGAAATGACAGCTGTGGGGTTGGAGACCGGCGTGAGCAGAGCGCCCGGCCTGGCCTCCATGGATGAAACCTCCGGCTCCGCCGCAGAAACCACCTGCTGCTGCGGCGGATGCACATTAATAGCAGACTTGGCGATCACTTGCGCGCCGTTCAGTATCAAAGGAGAGTTGGTTGCGACGGGACTCAGCGTAACCGTCTGGCAATCGCCCAAGCTCAGCCCGTTAATTATCACCCCGCCTCCGGTGCCGGAGATCAGGGAGTTTCCGTTGAGGAGCAGCGGCTGCGAGGCGGCGAGGAAGCCGCCCGAACCGTTGAGGATGAGCTGTCCCCCCGTGCTGCAGGGGACCGCAGAGACGGAGATGATGGACGGCGTGGAGCCGGCCGCCGCCTCCTCTGGTCTGTCCGGGGCCTCGCTCATCGCCATCGCCTCGTCGTCAGAGCTGTGGTTCCCGTCAGACTCGCTGAAAGGCAAAGAGAAGCAAACGGCGGGTATTACTTTTCCCTACTTATTCCTGAAGGGAATAAGAAAATGTGCCGTTGTTGTAAACATGTGCCTTTTTTGAGTTCAGCTCAGCACAAATAAGTCAAACGCTCAATCCATCTTCGATACCGTTTCATCCAAGTTAGTTTGTTTTGGTTTTTTTTAGTTTGGACCAAGAGTTCTGTCTCCACAGTGTGGCGCTCAAGAAGTGCTGGTCCGTCGGTGAGGAAGTGCCTCATTCTGATTCAGTTAACGACACCACTTTCTGTCTGCGGCATCAGTTTCCTTTAATTCAAGTGTTTGTGAGGACAGAAAATGTTTTTATACACGTTTTTGACTTCAAGGCATAATCTACAGGGTTATTCTCAGAGAGGTGTGCCAAAACAAGTCATCCGGTTTATTTTTAAATTCAGAGTGAAACGTGTGTATAATCTTCTATTGAGGGTGACACGGTCCCCTTTTTTTTTTTTTACCTTCTGATTGTAGCTCAAATTTTTACACAAATCCCATCATTTAATTTAAGATTGTGTTGATACGGAGTTTATCTTATGCTGGTGTGTTGAACAAGTAGAAACAAAATGTGAAAGATAGGCTAATTAACTGCATAGATGAGTTAAGCTCTCAGACTTTAAATCAAAGCTGGATCAGATTCCTAGAAACTCTTTAATGGCCTATTTGTGGAGGAATTCAAGTCTGCCAGACCGCCACAGAGCTGATAAGATATCGTCTGCTCTACTTTCTTCTATCTCAACACAAACAGCTTCTCGCTGCTCATAGTCACTGTTAAAAAAAACTAAAACAAACAGATTTGAGATCGCGTGAAGGAACTTGAGAGATGACTTCTTTCCCTCAACCCCAGACAGTCAGTCACCTCTGCAGTGCAGGCAGCAGGGCAGAGTTTCAGGAAAGCGGAGCTCCAGTGGGCGCCCCTGGATCTCACATTTCATAACAAAGCAACACGCTCCTGGACTCGGGACATGTGTGGCTGTCAAAAGTCCATCTCCACAGCGTCCCTGTGGATCTTCCACAGTTTGGTGTGTGTGTGTGTGTGTGTGTGTGTGTATAGTGTCTCCTCCGATCAGTCCTGTGCGCTTTGTTCACATCTACAAGTGTCTATGACTTTCACTTCTGACCATAAAAAAAAAATAAAAAATGACACCCGGTGAAGCTTCTTTTTTTTTTTTTTTTTTTCTTTGCAGCGAACAAAGGATATTGTCAAAACAGCTGCCGGCGCGAGAGACAAGAGACAAGACGCGTTCCTGACCTTTTGCTGTGCGTCCCGGACGGGGTCCGGTCCCGCTGCCGGCGGTTCTTGAACCAGTTGCTGACCTGCGTGAGGGACAGCCCGGTGACTTTGGCCAGGCTCTTCTTCTCGTCCGGGGTCGGGTACCTGTTGCTCCTGTAGCACTCCTTGAGCGCGTTGCGGGACTTCTCCTTGAAGCAGTACACCGTCTCCTCTCCGTCCCAGATGGTCTTGGGCAGCGGGAACTTCTTCCTCAGCCGGTACTTGTCCACCGCGCCCAGGCTGCGGCCGCGGGACCTCTCCGCCTCCTTGTAGCGCGCCCGGAGGTACAGGTCCTGCAGGAACCCGTGGTTGGACGGGTGGAAGTCGTGGCTCTCCAGGAGGGCGTAGAGCTCCTTGAACTCCTCGCGGCTGAAGGCCACCAGAGCCTGGGCCTTCAGCAGGGTCTCGTTGCCACGTAGCAGCTCGGACGCAGGAGGTATGGTGGAGAGGAACCTCCACAGGCGATCCACATTGCCCGCCTGCAGCAGGGCCTCGCACAGACACGCGACCTGGTCAGTGGAGAAACTCAGGGCCGACTTCTGGAAACTTTGGAGCAGCTGTTCCGAAACCAGCACCGGGTCCGCCTCCTCTTTGGGCTCCGATGCGGCGGCCTCCTCTGGACTGTTCTCCGATTGTTCTGGAGACTCCAAAGACAAGGAAGCCATTTTTACTTTAACTTTTTTTTTTTTCCAACAGTAGTTCCTCCTCCTCTCTCCTTCCCTCCTTCCCTCCCTCCCTCCCTCGACTGAGCGCTCGCTCGCTCTCTCTCTCTCTCTCTCTCTCTCTCTCTCATCATGCAGACAGGCGGTCACGCCTCTTTGGCACAAAATACCTTTTTCTTTTTCGAGACTTTTGTGTTTGTTTCCGTCCCTGTCCCCCCCAAGAAGTTGTATTAAACGTAGAAATAAAGAACAGTAAGAATTCACAGAGTCTGATATCAGAATCAATCTAGAATAAAATAAAAGTTAAATAAAATAAAATATGGGAACAGTTTGCATCGCATAAACGTCTCAAGTGGTGTTTATCACTTGTAGTGTATTGTCATATATACTGTAGTCCACAAGTCCCGGATGACAAAATGTCATATATATAGTTTTGTTTTGTTTTTTTAAACAAAAACGATTTTGAACATTAACTCCATCGTACAGATGTGGTATATCTCTTTCGTTCGAAAATGTTACAAGATAATACATCGACAATAACATGAGAATATCTTATTTTTAAAAAAGCATTAATATTTAATCATAACAATAATAATAATCATAACTCAGCCTGCCTCACTCTTTCTGCCTCCTATAAATTGATGGTTAATTTCTTTCACTTTTATTTGATGTTATTTTATTCCTTTTTGGTCTTTTCCTCATAACGATTTTCATTGTGTTTAGTTTTAAGTTTGTGTTTCGATTGTAGTTTCAAAACAAATGAACGACAGAATAATCCCTTTATTCGTCTCGCAAATGGAGACATTTACAATGGAAAAAAGAGGAGGTAAGGAGAGGAGAAAAATATTTTTTAATGTCACTTTTACCTTTGTTTTGTCATATTTTATTCTAATAGTTTTTGTGCTTTGAATTTAGTTTTATTTGTTTTAGCATGCATTTTCTTGTGTTTTTAATATTTTCTTTTGTTTAGTTAGTTTCCTAAAAGTATTCTAATCTAATTGTCACACCTAGTTCACTACACGTTTTTAGAATCGCCAAAATAATTAAATGTTTAGTAGCTCTGTGAAGATGTGAAGCTGCTGAGAGGTTTAGGCAGGAAAAAAGAAGAAACAAATATAATCTAATAATAATCTGAAGATGATGGTCATTTATTTCCCCACAGGATCCTATCGATTATCAGCACCATGGTACCAAAACCTGGGCGAGCTCTCTATGAAAGTAGAATTTGTTAATATAACGTTTTTTCTTTTGTATGGATGTTATCTCAGTAATACACGAGACCTCGATGGCTCTCGAAGGTGTCGCCCCATTGCTGTCCGCTGATTGGTACATGATCCTGTCAATTTACAGCGAGAAGGCGTTTCCACTGGGCCCTCTTTCGTATCTTGATGCCGATTGGTTAAATCTTTGTGTTCTTCGATTTCATTGGCTGCATCCAGCGAGCAGGCGGGTGGAACCTTCCAGAGCTGGGCGTAGCAGGAATTGGAAGTTGGATATATATTTTTTTTTTGTCGTGGCTCACAACAACAGCGAAGCCTCGTGAATCGTTCCAACCGTTTCGATTGTCAAGTCATGGATTCTTCTGGTTGATTATAGCTGCAGGGACAAAGTCGACGGGGTTTCACTTGGATTTTTCAGAAAACAGGACAATAGAGACACATGTAAGTAACTATAGCAACCTAGCATGAAGTCCTCAGTGGGTCCAACGTGACTGCTTGCTGTAGTTAGCCTGCGAACAGCTAACGGCGTGTGGCGGGTCAAGTCAATGGATCACACTTAACGCCTTAAAAACGGGACGGAAACGCTCAGTTTACCGTCGTACGCGAACGAAAATGATACGAAATGTTTGTCTTTAACACTGGAACACACCTAATGTCAAAACATGGGAAACCCCCCTGACTGTCATCATCAGCTTTCCTACAAACTTTCAGTTGCAGCATCAGACGTGGTGTCACTATATATATATATATATATATATATATATATATATATATATGTGTGTGTGTGTTTTTTCTTTCAGTGTTTGACCCATTAAACAGACTGGGCGATGGACAGCGGAGTGACCATAATCTCCAGTCCCTTCGTGGACGTGCGCCTCACCAGCACCGTCACCTCCTTCCAGTCGAAGCGCAGGTTCAAGAGAGGGATCAGTGTAGCAGAACTGAAGGTGAGCTTTCTCCCCTTTCCTTTCCCCATTTGGCTATGTTATTGTCTAAGTTATTCAACTCACACCTATGGACTTTGGAGTCCACATGACGAGCTCTCCATCCCATTATTAAAAAACAATGCAGTTCCAGTGTTTTTGTTTTTGTTTTTTCAAGTTGGCCCTCGTGTTTTATTCGGTTAAAAATGGCCCCTTTATTCAAAATGTGCATAATATTACGGTGGCCCTGAAGTGCAAACCACAACAACAAATCACTAAACACAACAAATTGAAAAACACAACTGCAAATTGAAAAACACAACACAAATGAAAAAACACAACTGCAAATTGAAAAACACAACAACAAATTGAAAAACACAACTGCAAATCGAAAAACACAACACAAATTAAAAAACACAACTGCAAATCAAAAAACACAACACAAATGAAAAAACACAACTGCAAATCAATAAACACAACACAAATGAAAAAACACAACTGCAAATCAATAAACACAACACAAATGAAAAAACACAACTGCAAATCAAAAAACACAACACAAGTGAAAAAACACAACACATTAACTTAAACGGAAAAGGTAGGAACCAGTTGGCAGAAAGAGATATCGCAGAGTTGGTGGAGGAGTCACCAAACTTTTGCCACAGCTGCTGCAAAAGTTTGGTGACTCCTCCACCAACTCTTTCCCGCAGCTTGGACAAAACATTGTTCCTTGGTATTTTCTCCTCTCAAATCCAAACGCGCCACAAGTGAAATGACTTCCGGTTCATAAAGTGGCAGAGTCCCGTCGTCCAAACAGCGATATCTCTTTCTGCCAACTGGTTCCTACCTTTTCCGTTTAAGTTAATGTGTTGTGTTTTTTCACTTGTGTTGTGTTTTTTGATTTGCAGTTGTGTTTTTTCATTTGTGTTGTGTTTTTTGATTTGCAGTTGTGTTTTTTCATTTGTGTTGTGTTTTTTCATTTGCAGTTGTGTTTTTTGATTTGTGTTGTGTTTTTTGATTTGTGTTGTGTTTTTTGATTTGCAGTTGTGTTTTTCAATTTGTTGTTGTGTTTTTCAATTTGCAGTTGTGTTTTTCAATTTGTTGTTGTGTTTTTCAATTTGCAGTTGTGTTTTTTCATTTGTGTTGTGTTTTTCAATTTGCAGTTGTGTTTTTCAATTTGCAGTTGTGTTTTTTCATTTGTGTTGTGTTTTTCAATTTGCAGTTGTGTTTTTCAATTTGTTGTTGTGTTTACTGATTTGTTGTTGTGGTTTGCACTTCAGGGCCACCGTACAATATACATAAAGAGTATAGTATGGATGGACAACACTGGTCTTTTCTGCCAACATGCAGCTTTTTTTTTTTTTTTTTTTTAGCCCATTTGCACCTGGTGTTAACATGTGTTTCAGTGGATCAGGTTCTCCCTTCAGGGTTTCTTGAAAACTTTCTACAAAATTTGGCAACATTTTAATGATTACATCTGCTCACTCAGCATTGAGATAGAATCTGAACACGTATTGAGCTGGCAGTGATTTCTGCATGTTAATGCAAACCAGAAACAGACCCTTAAACTCACAGCTTTATGATGCGAGGAAACCTGCAAATGAAAAATGGTTCAGAACCACAAAACCTACAGAATGACGACGGATTCGAGATGTCGTTTTTCTATTCATACCAAAGTTTTAGTTGCATTTCTGAATGGGAAAACACCCGTTTTAGCTCTTTCAACATTACCCTTCCTCTTGTTTGATATTTTTACATATCATACATAAAGATAAATCAGAATTGTTGGTAGTGAGTGTAATTGAATCTGTCCACATTTAATTGAACTCAAGACTTTCCTTTTTATGGATTTCTTCCACAGCTCCCTTGTATTAAAAGTAGAATTAGATGAAGTGTTGCATTACATCTACTGCTTTTGCCACATTGCATTTAGGTAAACTTGGAGATGATCGTGGGCGCCCCGCCGTCCTTTATGGACCTGGAGTTATTCAGTGTTTCTGACGAGTTCCTTCAAAAGATGGACGACAACGACGCTTTACTAGGCTCTTACCCTGTGGACGATGACTGCAGAATACACGTATGTACCGTCGCTCTAAATATTTTTCTGTAGTTGTTGTTCGCACAAGTGTGTGGAATGGAGCGTTTTTCTTCACAGGTTATTGTTAATGTTCAAAGTTTGTAGTGTGTGAATGAAGATCCAGATGTCAGCTTTGTTGTGTTTGCACTGGCTAATGAAAAGTAACTTGGTTGCTGGAGATTTTAAATCAGATTTAACAGAAAACCAAACACTTTTTTATGGTCTGGTTTGCTTCTCTGAAGTTGATGTATATTTGTGTTGAAGCAGATCTAAGGTGTGTGTTTGTCGTCTTCTTGTGCAGGTCATTGACAGAAGTGGGGGTCAGCTTGGAGAGTTCACCGACGTCTCCAAAGTCGATAAATTTGAGCTCTCAGATGAGGCTTACAATAAGAGAACAGGTACAGTCTGTCATGTATTTCTCTTCCAGCAAGGATCTTTTTTAGGGAAACATCTCTGACCAATGAGACCTGCGTCTTCAGATCGTATACATCCAGTTTGTTTGTTAACACATTTTAGGCAATCCTTTTAGGCATATTTGGCAACTTGCTCATCACTTAGTTTATTGACAAACTAAGTAATATGTTGCAATAGATTTGAATAAAGATGCAATTGTGCTTTTTAGTATTTCATATAATATGATAACCACAGTGTCTGGCCCCTGTCTGATTAATGCAATTATCTTAAAAAATGTGAGAAAAATTGTGATTTAACATTACATTAGAAAAAAAAAACTATACTGTGTTTGACAGTATTAGTTTGTATCACAAAAATCCTCGCAAGTCGTATTTGAATGTTTTGCAATTATGTGTGTTGTTGGATATTGCAAGAGGATTAATTTTATTATCAGTTTTAAGTTTTGAGAATTTCCATGGGCAGGTTCTAAAAAATTCAAACCAATTAAACTTAATAGAAGATCGTAGCATTTCACTATGTGTTTATTTATTTTAACAATGAATTGCCTTTGCTTCAGAGTCAGCGAGGGCCTTCATGAAGAAACAACAAGTCGGTCACTACAACGAGGAGGAAATGGCCAAGAAGAAGGAGGCTCTGGCTGCTCGAATGAAAGAAGAGGAGGCTGCTGCTGAGGCCATTTCAGTTGGCAACCGCTGCAAAGTGCAGGTCCCTGGGCAACCCACGAAGCTTGGCACCGTCATGTTTGTCGGTGAGTGTGGCTAAAGCTTAGCATGTACATTTATTCGGGACATTCTACTGATTATCACTCCAGCAGAACAGGCTGTTCTCAATCTGGTTGACTTTGGCCCGTCACCCAATCTTAAATGCAGCAGTTTCTTTCTTTATGTTTTAATCGCCACTTTGAGAGCATCTATTCTGGATGGGAGTTACTCATTTTCTGATCCAAGTGGGCTTTCTTCGGCTCTTTAATTTAGGAGCTTTCATTTTGTAGATTAAAAACACCTCGTGTGGCTAAAATGAGCTTCAAATCAATTTGGAGCAATGTCTTATTACAAAAGAAGTTACAATGAGCAAGAGGAGCAGATCTGTCAGCAAAGTGACGGTCACCATTTGGTTACTTGCTGATGATGTCACTAAAGTAACATTACGTGCACACCGGGTCGGTTGGGGTGGCGGTATTGTCGCTCATCACTCATGATTCAGATGTGGTTTGGCCGTCCGTGTGAAGTGTGTCGGACGCTGACGTGTTGAAGACTTTTAAAATGTCAGCTTGAAGGTCCGACGACTTGAAGATCAGTGTTGGTTGTTGCAGGTACGACAGATTTCAAGCCAGGCCCCTGGATTGGTGTGAAGTACGACGAGCCCCTTGGAAAACACGACGGAACGTAAGTTCACACTTTGGTCCTTCAGCACTTCCAAACTGAAAGATGTTCTTGATTTTGATGCTAAGCTTTCTGTATTAATTTAAATTTAATTAAAAAAAATGTTTTTACTTTGTTTCCACAGTGTTGGAGGGAAGCAGTACTTTGAATGTGAGAACAAGTACGGCGGGTTTGTAAAGCCCTTGAATGTGGCAGTGGGAGACTTCCCGGAGGAGGAGTACGATTTAGACGAGATGTAGAATCAGTTGTGTCGTGACGTTCAAGCGCTAAGCCGTTCTCTTCTCACTAAGGATGGAGTCGTATTGTATTGTACTTTTGATTTTCAATGGAAGACATCCTCTGAAGGCACTGTGGCCGAACATTTCTTTTCTGTAACTTTGCGCAACATGACACTGGTGAGTATCGGGCTTTAATAATACCACAGAATATTCACAGAGGAGGAGCTTCATCACTTGCTCCACGCACATTTCTTTTACTGCTTTCATTCTCATGAAGAGTCTTCTGTTTAATGCAACAGCCTGTTAACAATCTGAAATGGAATATTTCCTCAAATTACTAAGAGAAAGGTGTGGCATGAGTTTCACCCAGACACAGTTAGACCCCCCCAAAAAAGTGGTTGTTAATAACAACTATTATACAAAAATCTGACTAAAAATGGAATTAAAAACTTTATCAATCATATTCTATATACTCTTCAATCCTTCAAAGTTCCAGGTACAAACTTCATCCTCTGGCTGAAATGTTGAAAACAGCATATTCTTCATTTATATGTTGAAAATAAACACTGTCGGATTGTAGGATGGAAAAACACTTTTTTTTTTTTTCTGAGTTCCCTGTTAAAAATTACATTGCCTGCACTTAGATATGTCCTGCTTACATCGAAGCACTAAAACATGTTTACAATTTATAACTTCAAGGTCAGATTTGACCTCCCTTTTTGTTTGTTTTTAAACTTTCAACTTCAATGTCAAATTGTTGCGTTCCGGTAAGTATCTGCAACTGCACAGGAGTTACTCAATAACATTAAACTGGAGGTGAAAATGTGCCCCAAAAAGCAAATTGAATAGTTTAAAGTCATAGTTAATTGGGATTGTTAAAAGAAGAAAAAACAAACTGTGAATCAAGTTCTGCCAATATAACCCATTTAATTTTGTAATGTCTTTTCAACACACATCTGTTTGTTCAAACATGGCAGGTTATGAGGTGTTGACTTCTAAAAAGACTCATTTCACATCTGTAGTGCAATTATACTTTCAGATGTATACTTTTGGAGAGACATAGTTTTCTGCCAATTTAAGATTTTGAAAAGCGTAATCGTAAAAAGGATCAAACTCTCCTTCATCGTCCGTGAGCAGTTCAAACGGTTTGCCTTATTTATGTTGGGATTTATGTTACCGATCGAACAAATGCTTCCTTTGTCTTCCAGAGTTCCCAGAGGAAATGTACTTAATTATTTTCTTTGTCATATCATTCCCAAACATTAAAAAATATTTTCAAAAGTCAAACTTTTCTGTTGTTTTCTGAAATGCTGATGTTACTATGTGCCAAAGGGTAACACTTCAAAATAAAACCTTTTTTGCCACGACACTGATGTTTTTTTTTAGAGTTACAACTGATTTACTTTGCATTCTTTTTTTCCTCTTGTGTTAGTTTAACGCTGTCTAATCAGTTCACCGATCCATCCATCTTTACCACTTTGGCCTCACTAATTTACCTCAAGTTAATGTTTCGTGAGAAGAAAAGTATCGAGAGAAAACCTCCACACACGCATTAAGAAATTGCACACTTCACAAAGAAAAGCTCCATAAGCATAACAGACTTAAACCAGGGCTTGTCTAACAAAATTTAATGCAACATGCAAATACATCCTTATATATAACTTACCTGCTATCCATACTTTGCTGTATTGTGTTTGAACACATATATTGCAAAGCTGCACCATTAGTGAAAAATGACATTTAACAGTAAAGATTTAAAAAAAGAAAGGGACATATTGCTGTAGCTTGCTCAAGCAGAGTGGAACTTATTTATATAGGAAGTCCCCTTCAAATCTAAGATTGGGCCAAAAAGGTTTTCATCCCTGGCTCATAAACATTTCAAACAAAACATTTCTTAACATTTGAAAAGCAGGATTTATGACAGCTGCTGGACTGACTAGAATATAATCTTTATTGTCATTGTAACTGTATTTAATTTGATGTAATTGTAGGTCCAATGAGAATTAAAAATGCCAACCCATCAAGGCATCATAAAATCAATCAATAAATTCATACAAATAAAAGCTGTACATCTAAAATCCATCCATGAAACAAGAGACTTAAGTGGACATGCTTGTCGTATTCCACGACATATAACATCTAGGAATTGCACTGTGAGCGAGTCCAATAACGCTATTACAATCTTTATACAGCATTTTAATGGCTCACAAGAAAAGGTTCCTAAACCAAAACGAATTTAGTTTTTAAACTAAATCTGTGGCTTATTGTGTCAAAAGCTTTGTTAAAATTGACAAATAGATAAAAGCTGTTGTCCAAAATGTATTGATTATCATCAATCATATCCGAAATTAGCTGTGTGTTATTAAAGGTATAAGATAATCCAGTCCTGATTTTAATCTTTTAGCAAAGACCATGGCAAATATCTCTGCATGATTATTTAATAGATTTTGATACTCAATTTCTCTTCTTTTTTTTTGTTCAGGGGATCAATTTAATAAGACCTTGATGAAGAGTTGGTGGCAATACTTATTTATCTATTGCCTCTTTAAATGCAGAAACAACAAATGGGGCTATTGACTGAACAAAAACTTTATAAAACCGTTGTTTCAAGTTCCTCTCGGATCTGCTGCTGTTGATCACTGACGTGAGGCTCCTACGTCACTGCGATGACGCGACTCACGGCTGACCTCTCGCGAGACTAAGACCAGCTCCCAGCCAGCAGCACGGTCACGGTGTGGCGTGTGCGCGATAGAGACGAGGAAAGATGGCGACGCAGGAGAGCGAAGCAACTCAAGCCACCGTGAGCAACGGCGAGGTAAAATGAATGACACCTTTACTGCCCTCTCTAGCTCCTTACGTCCAGCCGAGGGAGTCCCGCTTGTCCTGTCGGGGGGACGGTGTGAGCGACCCCCCCCCGGTCTGTAACGTGTTAGCGCTCGTTACATGAGCCTCAGTGACGTTGTCAGTGCCGGTTGGTTTTAAAACGACCCCCTCCTGTCGTTCACGGTGTGTCTCCAAACCCCCCCCCCCCACCACCACCACCACCACCACGGTTAGCCCAGCGGTGGTACGGAGGGACGCCAGTGAAACCCCGCCTGGAAAAAGGACGGGTAACCGTGAACCCCGGGCGGGTGGTGAAGTTGACTCCCAAGTTGTGTCGGTGTGAGGCAGCTGTCTGCTGCAGTGTGTCAGGGAGACATGGCGAGGCCTGAACCGGAGCCAGGCCAGTCTCAGCAGCTCTTACACATTCCCCACCTGCCGGCAACTCCCAGCTCCTCCTTTTCGTATTACAGGAGGAACACGAGTTTTTTTTTTATTTTTTTTTTTATCAATTCTTCACAGGAGCGATAGGTTATTCCACGAAACGGACCGGCGAGACGGACCGGACGCATCGCATGTCGCCGTACAGTAACATGTTGTTAACTTTACACAATGTCCTGCTAATTGTGAGGCATCCTGGCAATTATTTTCCACTGTGACCAGCTCTCATCACGAGGTCACCGTGAGTCATCACTCCTCGAGCCCAAGAAGATCCACACACTAGTATTTATGCAATGAACCATGACCAAAATTCATCACCAAATTTATTTTTTTTATTTTTTTTAACCGAAGTGACATTTTTGCAACTAATTCCCCCCCCCTGTGTTGAATAACATGTTATGTCATTTTCTGATTTACTCTGTGTTCACTTTGGTCCTTCCTTTATTATATGTTGTCCGAAGTGGACCTGCATTCAACTGCTTAAAATACAATTAAGCAATGTAGGTCAGCCTGGGGCTGCAAATGCATTTCTTTCTTATTGAGCTTATTGTTTACTATTTCTTAAGCAACCAAATCAGTTTTGTTTTTTTCTTAATTGTCCTGAGATTGCGATGGAAATCATTGACCAGCATAAAATTCAGCATTGTATGATATATATATGATAACTGTTTGGAAGTAAAGAAAAATAGGCAAAAGCTCTTACAGATTTTTAAGTACTGTTTCTGATGTATATAAATGTCCATGGCTTTACTTGGTCTTCAAGAATTTGATTTATCAGAGGTTTATGTTCAAGGTGAGCAGTACCTTTGCGCTATGATTAAATTTTTCATGCAAATATCCGCCCGGTAGAAACTAGGGCAAAGGTACAACATGCACCTGGTCTTTCTTTTATTTTAAAATGTTTGCCAGGATGTGTTAGTCACTTTATTAGGGAGGCCAATCACAGCCGATCTTTCTGTGAGCATTTGAAAATTGTATCGCTGACTTCACAGGCGTCAACACAATACAAATTAATTTTGTTTGCATTTCTGGTATTCATGAATGTGGAAGGACAATTCTGTATGGTTGGTTATTGAAGCTTTGTGCTTGTTTGAGTTTCCTGCAATAGAATTTATTCTTATACCTGACAAAACATTGCCACCGAGTAGTTTCTGACTCTCTGTGAACAATTGACTTCTTTGAACTGTTTCCCAATCCTAACGCTGCACAACACAATGGTCCTGCTGTAAAGTATTCGCTCTGAACCCGGCATTGATGGTTAATTATTAATCCTGTTAAGCGTAAGTGAACGGTAAATTATTGTCCTTACCTGGAAGAGATGGCCCAATTTCATTTATTGACCATACAAGTAATCTGAACTGATTATTACACTATGATACCACCTGGAAGTTTGAGATCCATGTCTCCGATGAGGAGATTGCGTCTATTTTAATACAGCAGGACAGGGCAGTGAGGATGAATAGCCCCGTTTCTGCCCCACTTTGCGCCCTTGAAATGCTCCCATTTATGATGCTGCCTGGCCAGTGGTTTATCTCAAGTCTTTACTTTATTTGTCGGGTTTGGTCGTGTCCAGGATCTACCGACAATAGCTGGGCTCAACAGAAAAACCCAAGTGGTGTTTGTTTCTAGAGGTCAACCACTGACCCCTCTTGTGTTGGTGACAACAGGGGAGATTAGATGTTTAGATAGTGAATGAGTCTCATGACTTGGCATGTGCTTCTCTATTGTGTTACTTGAATAGAATGTGGCCTTGCTGGAGGGGTGGGCGGCGACACGGACACGCTGAAGCTGTGGAAGGTGGAAATGACAATATTACGCGAACGGCTGACGGATTATATGAGCAGATTTTGTCAGCTCTTTATAGTTCTTAATGACGCTCAGTGTTGGCCACTAAAAGAAATATTTGTAAATACTTGCTGTAATATGTTTTTAGTCAAACATAACTTGCAAGAGAATCATTGGAAAGGTGTGGGGAAAATCTAGGGACGTTAAATGCTAATCGGTTAGCCACAGCTGAGTCAGTCTTGTAATACCACTTCCTGTCACAAGATTATTGTTTGAACTTTTGTCAAGGATCAGCTTCAGATCTGAGAATGTTCTCGCGTGAAGAAGCCATAATGGTTGATTAAATTGTAGTCAGTCCGTTTTTTTACATTTTCATCAACGTTGGTACTGTTAGTGTCAAATCAAGGCAGCTTCCATGCTTATTTTGTCCAGGTAATTTTGAGATATTTCTTAAAATATTTTTGTCATGCTCTCCAATTCTGTTGTATTTAGTCGAATGTGAAAGCTTTTCTCCAGTGCCTGTGTTTAATGTCTGGACCTCCATGTCTCGCTCCTGTTCTTGTCTGGTAAAATGTCTGGTCTTGTTAGCAGAGTCTAGTAACACATTGTCATATTTACTTAACCGCAAAAAGAAGACTCACTTTTATAACTTATTGATAGAAGTGGTTTGTGACAGTGCTTAAAACACAAAGGTTATTGTCCATTTTGTGCGCTCACGTGATCTATCTTTCTGTCACTTTAATTTTACCTTTTTAGTGATTGAACAATGAAGATTAATCACTTGCAACTTAATTAAAGTTAGACCACCATCGCTTTTATGTTTAGAAAAACCTTGTGGATTCACAGAGGCACCAAATGAAGAGCTCTGTCCCACTGCCAGTTCTGCTGTTTGTTTTTCATTAACGTCCATTATTACTCGGTGCAACTACTGCATCATCACTGTAACTTTCTTTGGTAACACTAACCGTGTGTGTGTGTGTGTTTGCTTGTAGGTGAGCAGCAATGGGACGGCTGCGACGACAGATGGCCAGGCCGTGGCGACGGCTGGAAACGCACAAGACCCTCAGCAGCAGCAGCCACAACAAGCACCGAATGCATGGCAGGTCATTAAAGGAGTTCTCTTCAGGTTGGGAGCCTTTTTTTGTTTTATTTATATTCGCAAAAATAAGTCTACTCGGATACTTCAGTCCCATGATGAGTAGAAAATATAATTGCATCTTGGTGTGAAAGTCCAAATAAAAAGTAGCAAGCAAAAAAAAACTATTCACCTCACTTTAAGTTCACTCTCTTTTGGCTTTTCTACACAAAGTCGAAAGCCTCGCTGCGCCTGTTTTCAATTTTTTTTTTTTGGTCAAAAGTAAGCCAGCTCAAACATCTGTTTCCATTTCTGTTGCTCCAGTTTCAGAAAAAAAAAAAAAGAATTGCCGTTAACAAAGGTTCACTCAGGAGGATTTCTAATATGATCAACAATCCCACCTCCAAAATCTTCAGATAATGTCTAAGATGCAGTTAAAAACAGAATGCAGTGATTTGCAAATGTCACAAACAATCCTCTTATACGAGATAAAAGTCTCACAACGCTATAAAAAAAATGGAGAGGCGTCTTCCTCCGATGGACAGTAAACACAAGTGAATTGAGACAAACTGGTGGATCAGGGTCTCTTGGCGCACCTGACGAGATTAGCCAATGTTTACCACTGTGGACAATCGTCTCTTCTCACTTGATGTCCAACGGTATTAATGTAGAGAGCAGCTGCTTTACTTTGGGAAGAGAAATGTCCCATTTACGATGAACCAGAGGTTTCTACTTTTGAGGGCTTTGGACTAGAGACGAGATTTATCACCTGGATTTCCCCACCTGGGATGCAGGTTCTGGTCTCAAGATCTCTTGCTGAATTTTGCAGGCGTCGTCTAAAGAAGGATGTTGTCTGAATGGGAATACATAGTTTTTCGAAGACCTCTATATATAGTCCTGTTTTAAAAAAAAAAAAAAAAAGGCTGTAATGCAACCCTACTCTGTTGGAGAGCTTTTGAGTTGTGCGCTCATAACAAGCCGGCGGGTTTGTTTCTCTCTTTCGTCTGCATCACGCAGCTCTTGCAGTTTCCAGAAGACTTTCACATTTTTGATTAATCCGACACCAGCACAGTTTCCCGTTTTGCCGCAGTTCCATTTTAAATGAGCTTTGGCTCAGAGAAGACCGTTTAATTTTGGGGTTGTGTCTTAACCAGCCTCTCTTTGGCCCTGACCCAAGACATCCCAGAGGCATTGGCTGCCAACAAATGTAAACTTGGGTGACTGTTTTCAATGAAATCATAAATTGTCTTTGTTTTAACCGTCTGATATATTGTCTATGTTTTCAATTTAATATCTAATGGCTTTGTGAAACACAGAAGCCTGGTTCCACGTCTTATTTTAGAGCTCGATCTGATATATTCACTCACTTACACTATATCAGTGAACTCCAGACTCCACAGACAAATTTGGCTCTTAAATATAATCTGAGCATCAGGACTGAAAGATGATGTAAGTGGCAGCACTACTTTTTCCCCCCAGTTTCCTCCCTGTCATACATTGTAAAGCTTCACATCTACTTTGTGGTGTACAAGAGCATTAACAGATTCTCCTTTTAAAGCTTGTTTGAAGCTGGAACGGCACAATATTTTTCTGGCACCTCGTTTGACTACCAGCCTTCGGTTGGTTTTTCTACGTTGCACAATGAGTCTCCGGTCACTCGAGTCACAGAACAGGTCCATGTAGTAAATCAAGACCTTTATGCATCATTAACTATTTAAAATTGCAATCCAAGTCTGCTGCTGTTTTTTGGCGGGGTTTTTGTGCACATTTTAGTATCATAATAATAAACCTATGTACTGCAATTCATCCATGCTGAACCAATACTTTCAAAAACGTCTCGGTCAGTGATTTCTAACCTTTTTCTCCCCTGCAGCCCCTTTAGTTTCACGCTCAGGGAGGCTGTAGACCTCCTCTCAAGCCTCATATTTGCCAAAACAGGGCAGTGAAGACGCATGAATTCCAGACGTAAAAAAAAAAAAAGTTGTGTCCAGGGTTGGTCTGGATTCTAGAGTTTAGTGTTTTAGTTTGGTTCGACATGTGCAAACCTTGATTTCACAACCTCCCAGCAGACAAAATGAACAACAGGGTCGTAGATCTTCAGTTTTGTGAACCACTGCTCCAGATATTTACAAAGCAAAGCAGATAAAATGATTCATCAATATGCTTGACGGGCAAATGAGGTTTAGATAAGAGTAGAATGAGCCACATTTGTCTCATACTCGATATTCCCTGTGAGAGATCAGCAGTAAGATGGAGTTAATACAGCACCTATTGAAGGTGTCGGTGTTCTCAGAGAATTATACCAGTTCTGCACGACACGAAGACGTTTGCTTTTCAGTTAACGATCATCCTTTATGAAATGAACTGACGTAAGACATAGTTTATCTGTACGACTGCTCAGCCTTTCTAGATGAAAACAAGAGCGCAAAGGAAGGTTAAATGTGATGTATGCAAAACAAATTTGACAATATTACGGTTTGCTTTGTATGACACAAACCACTTTGTTGAAATTCATTTTTCACACGACTGTTGTGTGATGCCAGGAAAGTTTTTCAATTTAATTTCTGAATGTCGTGGACTTGGATGGACTGAATTCTGATAATCTGATTATCCTCCATGTCATTCAACCCTTTTGGAGCAGCCCTGTGTGTCTCGAGTCACAGTTTTTCCCATATCGTGGTTGTCTCTCTGACTCTGCCGGCGCTCTCTCCTCCCAGAATCTTCATAATCTGGGCCATCAGTAGCTGGTTCCGCCGGGGGCCGTCCACCCCGGACCCGAGCACTCCAGCCGGTGCCCCCCGGGTACCCAGCAGGAACCTCTTCACCAAAGACACCCTCATGGTATCACGTCTGTCCTCTTTTCAAGACATGTTCATAATGTGCATTGTGTCACACTCCTCCCACTCAAATATTTACATAATGAAGCACCCCTCCCCCTCCACATTAGCAGAATTATCCCCGTCTCTCCTGATGCTGTAAAGTCACAAACACCTTTTTCTTTTCCCACCGTGCCTGCAGGATCTCTATGTGTACGTGTCCCAGGAGGAGGTGTTCTCCGACTTCAACAACACAGACGCCCTGTTCTGGTTCCACAGAGACCTGGTCTATGGAGACTGGGCCACAGGGGACGACGGCGACGGATGCTACGAGCAGTATAAGGAGCTGGACATCCCAGAGGTGGGCGGCTGCAAAATTTAAAGGAGGCGTTAAAGACGGGGAGCTGGAAGAGCAGGATCAACATGCCACTTTTGAAATGAGTGGCATTGCAATGCTGATGTGCGTTTGTTTGAAACTCTTAATACATATTTGTGTTGATTTGATTTTTGCAGCAAGTCCAGCAGAACGGTTCTCTTTACATCCACGTCTACTTCGCCAAAAGTGGGTTCCACCCAGACCCCAAACGTAAGGGACAGTATCGCAGACTGGCCACAGTTCATGCATCGAGAAGTGAGTAGATGTGCAAGACACACATTGTAACTCCAGTAGAAGGATAGTCTCTGATTGGTTTTCTTAATATTCTTATTCTTGCAGTGCTGAATAAATTCAAGCGAAGGAAGTTTCTGAAGACCAAGAATCTGCTCACAGGGGAGACGGAAGCAGATCCCGAGATGATTAAGGTAAACGTCTCTTCACTGGCACCGAGTGTGTCTTCACTAAAAAATATGTGTGCCGAAGAAAAATAAGTGAAGAAAGTTAATGATCGTAATTGTAAAACACGGCACACTCATCTGTATTGTTTCTCAAACGTATATTAGATTGTAATTCCTCTGCGGGTGTGTTTCTTTGTAGCGCGCAGAGAGCCACGGTCCAGTGGAGATCATCTCACACTGGCACCCCAACCTCACCATCAATATGGTGGACGATCACACAGCCTGGGTCAAAGGCTCCGTTCCCCCTCCTCTCGACCAGCGTGAGTTCCCGTCAATGTTTTCCTAAAGGCGTCGGCCACGACTGAGTGCAACGTCGCACCTGTTAACGTGTAGCTTGTAACGCAGGCCCGGCATTTCTGCTCTTCTGCCCTGTCCAATATTAGACGTTAAGTTCGACGCTGTGAGTGGCGATTACTACCCTATTGTGTACTTCAACGACTACTGGAACCTTCAGAAGGACTACTATCCGATCAACGACACCCTGGCGAAGCTCCCGTTGCGCCTCGCCTACTGCCCGCTGTCATTGTGGCGCTGGCAGCTTTACGCCGCCCAGAACGCCCGCTCGCCCTGGAACTTCCTTCCCGAGGACACTTACGAGCAGTCGGATGAAGACCAGGACTCTGTCAAGGTCAGTGGTTGAGGGGCAGGGAGATTTTTGATTTTAATTCTTGGTTTTATGCGTTTTCCATCATGACTTGACACTGTGCTGGAACAGTAAACTCTTTAGTTTTGATCCTGTTTTCATCTAAATGATGTTCCTACTGAAGAACCAGCATCTCCTCCAGTGAGAACGAGATGCAGTTGAGTTGTCAAACTGAGAATATGAAAGAACCTCAGGAACACTAAATGTTGGATTTTCAGTGTTGCAAGACGAGCAGAAAGAGTCTTGGAGTCTAGTTTATGTTTTACTTGCAGGAGTCCTACATGTACAGAACAACATCACAGTTAAAGAAGCTGTGTGTGTGTGTGTGTGTGTGTGTGTGTGTGTGTGTGTGTGTGTGTGTGTGTGTGTGTGTGTGTGTGTGTGTGTGTGTGTGTGTGTGTGTGTGTGTGTGTGTGTGTGTGTGTGTGTGTGTGTGTGTGTGTGTGTGTGTGTGTGTGTGTGTGTGTGTGTGTGTGTGTGTTCATATTTCAAAGAAGTTTTCATGTGAACATCCTGCGATGAGCTTCTTCTGAAATGTGCTACCAGTGGAGCACCTCACGTTTTCCTCACGTCACAGAAATATTGTCCAATCGACTGGAAAGGTTTCCCCAAGAGAAAAGTTTGAAAACTCAATGTTTTCCTGTCAGTCAGTTTATTAAAGCTTGTAGAATTGATGGCAGTTTCAGAACATCAGTAGAAATGTAATTGGATTTTTTATCTCCAACCTCATACAGAAATACTGCCATTATTACAAGCATGTCATTTTAGATTTGATTTTAAAATGTTCAGGTGACTGCTTGTTTTTACATGAAGCTTTAAATCATTATACTTATGTGCTTTGATGGAGATACTAAGGGTTAATTAGTCGTATTCTCTGTGCAGAAGCTCCTCGTTCATGGCCCCCCAGGCAGGCAAAGTCAGATTCCTGTATTTAAACCTCTCTTTGGAACTCAGTTTTGTCATTTGACTTCACTAATTGAAGGTCCCCCATCTGAAAAGGGCCCCGGTTGCTGCAAATAACAAGCCAAGTCGACCATACATGTTGCCATGGCCGTAGCAAACGATCAACCAAAGAAACACTTTTAACTCTTTCGCGTTTGTAAGAACCGTTGTATGGACGTATTTGTTACCGACTCGTCCCTGTTGCAGCTGAAAGCCATTTGTTTCCATTTGAAGTCTCGCTGTGTTGTGACTCTCATGAGGCTTCTTCAGTAACTTGAGTTTGAAACTCTCTTCATGCAGGTGGCCCTCTTGGAAACGAACCCCTACCTGCTGGGACTCACCATTGTCGTTTCAATTGTGCACAGCATCTTCGAGTTCCTTGCCTTCAAGAATGGTAAGAAATCAACTCTGACTTTCTGTATATATTTTTTTAATTTATCTTAACAAGAAGAACGTGGTGGAATGGTCCATTGACTCTGATTCCACTGCCCTCCTCAGATATCCAGTTTTGGAACAGCAGGCAGTCTCTAGAAGGGCTGTCGGTGCGCTCCATCATATTCGGAGTGTTTCAGTCGCTCGTGGTTCTGCTCTACATCCTGGACAATGAAACCAACTTCGTGGTGCAGGTCAGCGTCTTCATTGGTCTTCTCATCGACCTGTGGAAAATCACCAAGGTCATGGATGTCAAAGTGAGTAGAAACAATTGGCTTTGTTTGTGTGTGTGTGTGTGTGTGTGTGTGTGTGTGTGTGTGTGTGTGTGTGTGTGTGTGTGTGTGTGTGTGTGTGTGTGTGTGTGTGTGTGTGTGTGTGTGTGTGTGTGTGTGTGTGTGTGTGTGTGTGTGTGTGTGTGTGTGTGTGTGTGTGTGTGTGTGTGTGTGTGTGTGTGTGTGTGTGTGTGTGTGTTTTTGACACTTGGTTTGTGCGTCATCTTTTCGATGTCTACATAATCCTGTTATTTCTACCATTCTATTACTTTTGTCTCTTAATTTCTCTCCCCAACCTTCTTGTCAAACTCAACATCCCACTTGTTGTCTTTATCCAGTTGGACAGGGAGAACAAAATTGCAGGCGTCATTCCAAGACTGGTCTTCAAAGACAAGTCGACATATGTACAGTCTTCAACCAAAATCTACGACGATGTAAGTTTGTTTGTTAATGGATTGTCTAAACACAGCTCTCTCTCAATGATCACCAGCTAACAGATAATTCCTCTTCTCTTGTCAACAGATGGCCTTCAAGTACTTGTCGTGGCTGCTCTACCCTCTGTTTGGCTGCTACGCCGTCTACAGCTTATTGTACGTGGAGCACAAAGGCTGGTACTCATGGGTACTAAGCATGCTCTATGGCTTCTTGTTAACCTTTGGTGAGTTTGACTCCCTTTTCTCACGCGACACTCGTCACCGTCTTCTGTGTTTGTTACTTTTAAGGAGTAATTTGTGTGTGAGTGACGCTGTAGAGAGAAAATGGTTTTCACTCCACTGAAAGTTCTGTAACTTTTAATACATCGAACAAACAGAAAGAAACACTGGAACTGCAGAGGAGTGGATGTTGTTCCCGTCAATGAGTTGGATCACTAAGTGATGATGAACCTTTATGGATCAGGACATGAGTTTGAAATTAAGTAATACATTTATTTTTTTTTTGCTCTGCAGCCTTTATGTGTGTGGTTGACTTTGCTCCGTGTTGACACAGTGTGTCCGCTGGGTTTTCTGTCTGTTTGTGTAGATCTGTTCTGAAGCTCGGTTTAAAAAGTTCCAGATTATTTTAGTCTCTCTTGACGACTCTCGTTTCCGAGTGGTTACGCCGACAGCGAATGTTTTCAGACTTGCATCATGGTTACCTACCCAATTCCCACTTGCCTCTCCTAATGTGCTGTATATTAATAGACCTCATCCCGACTCACTCACTCAAGTCATATTGGCTTTTGGCCAAAATACAGCCTGCAGTGGACAAATTGTTTATGTACCACTCAACAGCCTCTCCTCTTCTCTCCTCTTCTCTGTTTTGGTGTTTAGGTTTTATCACAATGACGCCTCAGCTCTTCATCAACTACAAAATGAAATCTGTTGCCCACCTCCCGTGGAGGATGCTCACCTACAAGGCCCTCAATACTTTTATTGACGACCTCTTCGCCTTCGTCATCAAGATGCCCATGATGTACAGGATAGGATGCCTCAGAGATGGTACGACCTTGTCCATATTTTGCATTTTTTTGTAATGATTGCAGCAGGAGGAGGGGAATGCTTACAGAGTTATCAAGCATATAATTACTTTTATCTTCATCTGTCAGTATAATACAGAAGTCCAGCTGGTTTTGCTGGACTCATGTGAATACTGACCTTCACTGCATGATTAACTTTCAGTCACCTGACGCCACCTAGTGCCAAATATGTCGATTTCACCCAGAACTCACGCAGCACAGCCAGGGCTTGTTCTTTCTGCCCGCTTCTTAAAGATTCAAAGCAAAGAGATTACTAATTCTAGGAGTCCTTTTTTTTTCAAAATCGTTTTCCCCCTGCCGGATTTTTGGTGCCTCACTCGTCCTCCACCGTCACAAGCACGCACTCAAAAAGCACATCAAACCTTTTGGAAAATTCAGGAATAACGTGTGAGGATGCTGCAAAAGTTCTAACTCTACCACCAGGAGGTAGAAATAGAAGTTTAGAAGCTTTTAAGACTCGCACAGTACAACCAACCAAGACGGATACATATATATTTCTCATCAAATTCGAAGTTTGCATTCTGAACATATTCAGCTTTAACTGAACAGTAAATGTGCACTGTTTGATTGGTTCAATAAAGCAGCTTGGTCTAACCTCTGCCCCTCCTCCTCCTCCTCCTCCAGATGTGGTGTTTTTCATCTACCTGTACCAGCGCTGGATCTACCGAGTGGATCCCAACAGGGTCAATGAGTTTGGGACCAGCGGGGTGGAGCAAACTCCGGACAACACGGCAGATTCCACTCCTGTAGCCGACGGCGGCGCCCCCGCTGCCATCACAGACAAACCAGAGGGGGAGAAGAAAAACGATTAAAACGAGGCCCCTGCCCTCATCTTCCTCCTGGACTCTCACTGCAGGGGTGAAGAGGACTTGTGGAAATTAGGCAGGGAGGGGAGTCGTCGTCGTTTAGCTGTTATGGACGCGGCGTGACAAAAAAAACAACAAAGAAACAAAACAAAAAAAAAAAAAAGCAGTTCAACTGTTCTGATTTCTGTGTGGAGACGGAAACTGGTAACCAGTGTAGACTTGGTAAAATTCTTTCTTCTGTTCCCCGCCCATCCCTGCCCTCTCGTTTTGCAGTTCAAGTGAAGTAAAACAAAACGTGATGTACTGTATTCTGTAAGATTTTTTTCGGAGGGTTACCATGTCTCGGAGTAGATGTCGCGATTGGGAACAGGTCTCGGTTGTACTACATTTTTTTTTTTTTGCTTTTCTTTTTCTTTCTTTTCCATATAAACGGGGAATGAAGAGGCCAAGTGCAACTTTTGTTCTTTGTGTAGATTCCTTGTGAATTTTTTTCTTTTCATTCCATGTGAGCGTCATGCTTTTGGGGCTACCTGACAACCGGTGAGCGGTGCTGGAGGAAACTGGAAAAGACACTGAGCCACACTAGAAGGCGGGAGGCGGCGACTGGAAGCCAGAAAGTCCACCCTGCAGGATGCTACCTATAAGACAAATGACTACTACCCTCAATTTTAAACAAATGGTTAATGTTCTAAACTCGAACAAAAAAAAAAAAAAGAAGAAAAAAAAATAACAGCCTTGTTGGTATTAATATAAATATATTAATATTGTCAATGATTTAAGTTTTGTTTTTCAGTCACTGAAACATTCTTTTGTATGTCCTCGAGCTGTACAGATTCATGTTAATAATACCGATGTCAAAAAAAAATACTGTCTAGCAATGGTTAATTTGCAAGTTTGATTTTTATGTCCGATTTTCGAGATGTTTCACCGTCACGCTCCAAAGCAGGTCATCCAGACGGACGCAGTGGAGACGGGTCAGCGGTGTACTGGGCGTTCCACTGTCTCCTGTTCAATTTGAGTGCTTGTAAAACATGATTGGGGATTACATGTTGGTACATATTCATTTTTTGAGCATTCATGTTTATAGTAAAACTTAAGTGTGATTTAAAAAGTGTCTATGCAAAGCCTGCATTTCATTCAATTCTCACACACCTCCCGGGGTTTTACGGCATCATGAATTCATTTCTGCCGCCTCACAAAATGGAATGTAAATGAGTCTCCAGCTCCCATATTATTGAAGTCTTTCAACATGAATTTGCATTTTTTTTGCAATTTTTAGTCTGCAATTTAAAAGATATTTTACACTGGGTTCATTATCGTGAAACTATTAACTTTCACAGAGCCAAAGGTGTTTCAATACCAACAGCTGCTTAATTCACTCAGTTGGTGAGAATTTAATTATAATTTTTTTAATTCAGGTGATGCACCAGTGTGGCAAATGATATAAAAGTGAATTTTCTTTCAGAAATAAAGTAAAAATGCATAATGTAAAATTTAAGTAGTACCACTTTGTGCATTTGGTGGCAATAATGAGTTATTGCAGTAACCAGTTTACTTTTAAAGCCAACCCATTAAGTTCCCTGTTACTGGTAGGTTTTTTTTGTTTGTTTGTTTTTTAATTGTGTTTATCTGAAACTTCAGCCTCAGTTGAATTCTGCTTTTAATGTGCCATTGTTCTGACCAGAAGTTCTCCATCCAATTAAAATTAATGCACCTCACATGCAATCCAACTGCTTTGCTTTTATATGGCAACTTGATTTTATAGCGTTAATTCGTGTCAGCGAATACAAACCTTTCCTAATTTTCTCTGTTGTGAAAGATTATATATTTTTCATAACTGAAGAATCATTACAAAACCCTCAGGAGTCCAAACAGTTGATGGCCGCAGAGCAGAAATGGTACAATGGATCAAAATGTCAGGGGGATTTACTGTTGCAGCCCTCCACAATAGTTCAAGGTTTCCATGTGGTCCTCTAAACAGAATGAATGTCCACTTTTAAACTAGATGGAGGGTTCACAGGACTCTACTGGCTGGGTTGAGGTTCATGAAGTAATATTTAATAGAAATTAATATTAAAGGCCTAACTATAAATCTTACCCAAAGGATTATGGAGTAAAAGGAAGGCATTAAATGTATTTTTATTGCAAATTACAGTTTTATTTGTATGTCGGCTCCAAGTAATGTTAATGGGCAGCCATCATCTGCAACACATCCTGGCTTCTCATTACTTTCACTAATCATATATGGGGGTAAATGTAATTGTAATGCCATCCAGCAGAAAACGGGACCTAAATTTGTTCCACAATAGTATCTTCAGTCTATATACTCCATATCATGACATCAGCACTACTTGGTTTCAGGCGACTTGTTCCTTCTGTCACAAACATCCTCATCCAAGACTTTTTACAGCCTTTAGTTTTTTGTTCTCAGAGACTTCGACTTCTCACATACGGGTAATCTGTGTTGGGGAAAATGCGCTAATCAAAAATAAACTAAAACCTCGTACTGAGGCACGGTGTTATTAAAGTGGCGGTGCTACATATATTTTCCCTGTGAATTGATGAATTATCCTGGTTTATTCATTTGACCTGAGTCACCGCTTCCTCTAAACGCCTCAACTTTCGCTTTTCGTTTCCTTTAAACGTCTTTCCCTCCGTGTGGCCAGCAGGGGTCCCTGCTTGCACGTCGCAGCTCCACTGACTTCGGGCTTCATCTCTTGTGTAACGTTTCCAGGGTTCTGAACGTGCTGTGATATTATTGGTGCAGAGATGCACGGAGGCCTGCTTCACCTCATGCAACCTGGAGATGCAGTAAACAGGCCTGCGGGGCGGGAAAGAAGCGGTCTGGGTTGTGACGGAGGCCGACAGGGAGGTGGTTGCACATTATTATTATTATTAATAATAATAATAATAATAATAATAATAATAATACTACTACTACTACTACTACTACTACTACTACTACTACTACTAATAATAATAATAATAATAATAATCAGGCGACTAGAAGTAGTTTTAATTTTATTGATGTAGAATTGAACAGTGAACAGGGCTGCAGGTCAGCAGAGGAGAGGAGAGGGGAGGGGGGAGTTCCCGTCTGGACTCTGACGTCACACTGAGGGGATTTCCACGCCGCGCAGCAGCCAATCAGAGCGCAGAAGCTGCGGAAACACAGACCTGATGCAAAGTGCGTGTAATCGCCAGTCCACACATGGCTCCAGGACCGAGCGGTTCCTCTCCCCGGTGCTCAGGGCTGAACCTCACCGCCTCCGTCCTGTAAACATCACACTTTTATTGCCGGAGGAGCAGAAAACTCCGGACTTCTGAGGACACTTGGCTGTAGTTCCTTTTTTTTTTTTTGACGTCTTTAAAGACTCCTCACATGCGATGAAAGACATGGATATGTTTAATGGCAACTCTGGTATGTTTCAAGCCTCTATTGTGTGTTTTTATTGTGTTTGTGAGAGAGAGAGAGTGAGAGCTGACATCATCCTCTGGCATGTGATGTGTCATTGCAGAGGAGCCAACACCCATCCCCGGGACCCTGCCCGCCTTCCCTCATGCTGGCCCCTCAGACCTCAGTGAGTTCTCCTTCTCCTTCTTGTCTTGTTTTTATTTAAATTTCTTTTCACTTTATGCTCGTTGACACAAATCCATGCTTCCTCCTTCAAAAAAAGGGGAAGTAACCTATGAAGTGTATTTCTGCTTCTGCCTGTTGGTTCACATGTTTGTGAGGTTATAAAGAACAATCCAGACAGTATTTCATGTATTTGTGGCTTCAGAGCTCACAAAATAAGAATATCATGGAAATGTTGATAGTTTCAAGCATTTTGTTAGGATTTGTGACAATAACATTTGGTCAAGACAGTAGGAAAAGTATGTGATACTATTGTTTTAATAAGTTATGATAATATTCTGTCGCTGTGCATTTGCAATTCAAAAATCTCTCAGAGTGCCATAATTTGCCAGGCTGTGTCATAAAAAGACCTATAAGTAACAGTCATATAGAATAAAACACTAAAAGCTTTAAATATTTTAGGTTATGTGCAATAAATATGATTTGCCTGGACGAAATAATATTTTTGCCACTGTATAAAATCCTTTGAGACACACCCCCATATTCATTACTCACCACTTCACGGGGACACACACTGTGTAATTGCTTACTATAAATCCGTAATTATTTTGTTTTTTGTTCTAAATAAGTTCCAATAAACTACAATCTTCAGAAAATTCTGTCCATGACCAATCAATAAAAGCAGTAAACGTTCAGATTTGATGAACTGCACTAACAGATGTTAGTTTTTCATGCATCACATTTGTGTGGGATCAGTTTGTGACCGGTGTGAGTCCAGACAGACCACAGCCCCCCGTCCACCAGGCATTTATATGTCTGACCCTCGTATATCAAATTAAGTAAACATCAGAAGAAGAACATGTGACCTATATGGATACAAGCAGCTGTTTTTCTGCGACGGTAAACCACACAAATCCTCTCGGTGCTCATCTTATGACCATTAAGCTCCAAAATGAGTCGTCCATGTGACACTTCATGTTAATGTCATGTGTCCTCAAATGCAAATATAACATTTGGTATGAGTAGCATGTATTACCATTGACATCAACATGTAAATACTTCTCAGTCTACTGTGATCAAAAGTCTTTTTTTTTTTAACGCTGGATGAGCATTGATTTTATATTATTAAAATGTGATGATTCAAATAATGAATCCGTTTTTCATTCAGGCTTCCATCTGAGATTTAAATTGATTGTCATCACTGTTTACAGATCTTATCTATGAAATCATTGCTGAGGAGAATGTGCGCTCGAGCGTCTCCCTCCCCGGGCCTCCTCCTCCTCCTGGTGACCTCCTCTGCCACACCCCCCTCGCACAAAACCACAGGACCCCCCTACAGAGCTCCCCGCCCACGTCCAAACCTGTGCTGGTGGCGCGAGGCACCGCCTGTGAGGTGAGGATGAATTCAGGGTGAGGTGCTTCTGTATCAGTGGAGTCATTTGCATTTGTGTTGTTTTGGTTTGCGCCTCGTCTGGTTTCTTTGGTCAGCCTTGGGAAACCTTTGATACAACTATAACATAAACAATCCTATAAAAAGAATCCAAGATGAAAACGTCATTCAATTCAATACAATTTTATTTATATAGCACCAAACACAACACAGTCATTTGTCAGTGCTTTTATCAGACAAATCATAAAGTGTATGAATCTGAACTTGTTTGTCGTCATCTGAGCCACTGAAGCTTTGTAACAATTCCTAAACAAGAGTTGGTGAATTATTACACAAAAGATATTAAAAGGTGTTTTGCTTCTCAATAAGCAGGATTAAATGCTTTGTTATTAGAGGTATAAATTGGGTTTGTGACAGTTTGTCCAGCACTTTTCTAACCTTTCAGAGATTCTTCGCCTGAGATTACAAATACTGAATTCAAGAACCCAGAATGAGAAGTGCATAGTTAAAGAGGTAATTCTGGAGTGTGACTTGATGCACTGGTTTGTCCTCGTCAGGCGGTTGAGCATGGGTACGGCTTCCTCACTGTGGGGGGGGGTCAAAAACAGGAATACGTGTAGAGGGACTGCAGTGCCGCTGAGCACTCGTGCAGCGCGGCAGGCCCGCCGTTTACCATCAAGCACGTGGTTTCCAGTCAGCGTTCAGGGGAGGACCGTTGTAATCTGATTCGTGAGCAAACAGCAGCAACAAAACGGGTTCAACACGTTTCTAATCTCAATGATCTGCTGAGGCGGCGTGGCTAAAATTAGTGTGCAAATGCAGCTCGTTATAAATGTTATGAGTGTGTGAAACCTGTGTGTGTCACACACCTCCCTGCCATGCTCCTCTGTGGGAGGAGGCTGAGAAGAAAGGAGGAGGAGAGTGAGAGAGAGAGAGGAAGAGGAGGAGAAGAGCTGTAATCTGACCCCTGCTTTCAGTTTGCTGTCCTTGTGTTGACCAGCCAAGCCCTCCCGGAGGTTAAAGGTTACATTTTTCTCTCTGTGTCGCCCCTGCAATTGGTGGGTGGACATCAGGCCGGCCTGTCTTCCTTTTTCCTGCTGCCCGCCTTGCTCCGCCGGGCTTTTGTTTTAGTTTCTCTGGGTTTTTAAGGCTCGCAGGTATGCTCGGGCGGGCACTCTCGCGGCCCACGCAAACCGCTTTGACAACAAACATCTGCAGCTCGACGACTTATTAGGAAACGTGATCTAATGCGGAGGCGTCAGCCGGAGCTCTGCAGCAACAGTCTGATCGGCTTCACGGGCCACAAGGGAGGCAGCTTCTTTACCTCTTTGTTCCCCGCAGGCTTGAATCTTCATCATTTGTTGAATCAGTAAGTGTGAAACTTCAACGGTCATATTTTTTGCTTTCTTTTGTTGAAGTCAATTCGGGGGCAGAGAGAGTGTGTGTGTGTGTGTGTGTGTGTGTGTGTGTGTGTGTGTGTGTGTGTGTGTGTGTGTGTGTGTGTGTGGATGAGTCATGGTGTAGTAGAGAAAGTAAAAGAAACGGAGAGAGACAGAGGTATGTCGCACATTAACTGCAAGAGGGAATGGAAAGGCTCAGCGGTCTGTGGTGTAACGGAAAAAAAGGATCAGATGTGAGGAGGAGTCAGAGAGCACATGGTCGACTGTGTGCAATGATGGAAAAAGTGCATGTGTGAAGGACGAAAGATGCAGCCAGTCGTCTCCAACCCCACCTGATGGACACCTGCTTCTCTATTCTGTTCTTTGAGAAAGTCTGTTTTTATTATGCGCTGCTGCCGCATAATTTCTTGAGTTTACAGCAATATTATGTCACTTCACTTTCAAAAGGCAGGAGACTCTCGAAAGGAGGGAGGTACTTAAAAACACAAATAGAATCGTTCAACCACACTTGCTGTTTCATAGCAGACATGCCTTCACCAACGCCACTTTGCAATGTTAAGGTTAAATCATGTTCTGTTATACATACATCCATACAAACCAACGAGAACGGGCACTCAGTAGAGCACATACCTTCGACAGCGGCACATTTGTCACCATGGAAACCAATAGATTACAAGGTCATCTCATGGCAGCTCATGGTAGCTTCAGCGCTGAGTAACGACTCACCGCCGAGCTCCGGCATCGACAATAGAGTAAAAATCTTTCTTCCCCAGGATCGATTCGATCCTAAAATCTAATGGATTGGTCCTTTGAGGACGACAAGTCATTTGTCAACCGTTCATCCAATTCAGGTTGATAATTTTTGCGATAAATTGCTAAAATGCATACATGCATACAATCCAATAAATACACACGGACAAAAACCTAACCTTTGACCCAACTCTCGTTGGTAAAGGACGTAAAGAAAGAAAGAAAGAAATAAAGACACGCAGACAAAAACCTAACCTTCACCTCAATTCTTTCATTGGCGAAGGTAACAATAAAATGTTGGCAACATAATAAGGATAATCTTTTGGTAATGGTCTATTAAAAAAAAACCATAAAGTTTAATGTTTGAAGCTCTTGTTTTTGGTTTTAGTTTATTTGTAGTTTTGTGATTATTTTGTTAATGCTGCTGTCTCGGCCAAAGAGATCATTGCTCTAAACCAGTTTCACCGGTTCAAATAAAACACTACTACTATTACTACTGCTACTACAAGTGTCCCTCGCTTTTGATTGATGGGTGTGATCTGCTCATTGTGCTGCAAAATAATGGCTCCTTAATTGGCGCTAATAAGCTCTTTTTTTTTTTTTGCTCTATTAATTCATACTGTGAAATCTCCATAAATAAAAAGTAGTATGGCGAACATTTTGAATATGATCACATTATCATAATTGAAATGTAAAAAATAAAAAATAAAATGCTTGAAACCTTTTATCATCATGTGTTACTATCTTATTTACTCAATGTGGTCATTAAGTAATAAAAAAAGTTTGGGGTTTTTCAATTTAATTCTGATGTTTATTTGTAAGATCTGAAAAAGATTTATAGGGGGAAACTAACATTAAACTGTCCCTATGGTGTGTGGTGTGAGGTGAAAAAGGTTTTACTACCTCTGGCTTCATTCACATGTCACAGGATTATCTTTTATTTTTCTAAAATGTACATGAAGGAAATAACATACAATACTCAAAGTTAGAAAAACTGAGATCTGCATTGATAAATCTCAAAATATTTTGGATTTTTAGTTCAAATCAGTGCAGATTTTCTTTCTGACTAAAGTTTAAACTGAGCTCGCGCTCACAGTCAAAGTGTGAAACTCCTCAATCCCGCGTTAATCCCGAGCTGAGTCATGCAGTCTGCAGACAAATACTTGTCCCAGAGCGGTTTGTGTCTAAAGCTCATCTGAAGCCACAGAAGGCTTGTGGCCATTCTGAAGATGAACCAACAAAGCCCCAGATTGTGTTGAACTCAATAAGGATGCACTTTAAGTTTGACCTTTTTATTTGTCACGCACGCAATTACACACTATAATGTGTAGTGAAATGTTTTTAACACCGGATCCAGACTGAAACAGCAACGTCAATGACAAGAATGAAAACACACAGAGCGATACGAATACATTTATAGATAGATGGATGGATGGAATAAGCAAGATAAATCAAAGTGTCAAATAATGCAAAACATATTTGTACGATGCACTTTGTCTGTTGACTCTGTTGTTCCAGGATCATCAGGCAGCCTGAGGAAAGAAGCTCCTCCTGACCCGCTCGGTTTTCCTTCAGGCAGCGGTAACGCCGCCCTGCTGGCAGCAGAGAGAACAGTCTGTGGGAAGGGAGGAGGGCTCCTCAGAATCTTCCTGACCTTTCACCTGCATTGTTTGTTGTAGACATCTTGCAGGTTGGGGACGGTTGTTCTGACAGTGCCCTGCCAGGTGATGATGATGATGCTCCCGGTCAAAACGCTGACAATGCACCTTGAGAGGGAGCTTAATGATGGTCTTACACAGTCATATAAGTGTATAGTGAGTTCAGCAGAAGGCTCAGCACACAGGCCTGGGGGCCACCGATGTTCAGGGTGCGTGAGCGTGATTGGACACTTGCTGACTGCTGGTCGGAGGGCTGTAGACCGACCTGCACAGGGAGGAGGAGGAGGAGGAGGAGAGTGTGATGTCCTGCAGCTTAGTGACCAGTCCGGAGAGGATTATGGTGTTGGGTATTGAACTGAAGTCCACAACCGGCATTTGCGCATGATGGGCATTGGCGTCGCTTCGTAATCCGTCACTTGTTTAGTAATATTTCGATGATTAACTTGTGTTTTCTTCCTCACAGCCAAGCTACTCTGCAGTGCGGCGGACGGCGTGCTCCACCAGACAGATGGCGTCGCCTCATTCCTCGCGCAGAGCCCCCTCCTCCGCCGGCACCTCGCTACGTGGTCGCGGATCCCCGCGCACGAAGACGGCCGGCTGCGTCTCCCCGGAGAGCCTGAGCGACGCCGACATACTGGACCGCGTGCTGGAGAAGCCGCGGCTGGTGGTGGCGGAGGAGCCCAAAGACCGCGGCATGAGGTTCCGATACGAGTGCGAGGGACGCTCGGCCGGCAGCATCCTGGGAGCGTACAGCACCGACGCAAACAAGACTCAACCTGCCATCGAGGTAGACACTCTGGACCTCTCAGGCCGACGGTTGGGGAGGAATTTAACCCCTTGAATCCCCACGTAGCAGATGGGTGGAGTTGGGAGGATGTGGGTTGGTGGTGCAATGTAGAAAGTCCCCTCAAAACCCAGTGTGGTTAAACAGAAGAGGCGGACCCCCCCCCCCCCCCCCCCGTCTAGTGACTGAGAAACACACCGACACGCTTCTCACTGTTTCCACACAACTACACAGAAACCGTGTTCAGTTTGTGTGATTAAATCTAAGATTTCTTAAGAGACGCCCTGCCTCCACATATATGCATTTCTTGGTGTTTAGTATGAGATTCTTTTCTTTTTCTTTTTTTTTTAAGATTTATTCAGTAGGTTCAGTGATTCTAAAAACCCAGCAAAGTAATAATAGATTACTGATTAAATTACAAATAATTCCACTAATTTTAATTATTTTTGCTCTATGGGTCTGTTTTGGAGGATTACATTTTTTTTCTTCTATAATTGTCTCTAATTTTCTAAAAACCTTTGGTTGCTGACTGGACAAACAAAGCCTGAGTCAAGTTTGTCGCTTTATTGTATCAAAACACTTGCACTGCTCGGTTACAGCTACTGGAATATTTACATTTACATTTTAAATTTCTTTAACTTTTGCATTTATAATGTAGGATAAACTGCTCTTGCCACAAAATGAAAGGAGTAAATGGAGTCTATAAATAATGCGTTCCTTTTTTTAAAATGCACATATCTGTAATTGATTGTGATGTAAATGTCATGAAGACCAAATATTTGTGCAGTAGGACTTCAATTATCACAATCCTTCACACTATCTTATTTCACTATTTTAAAGACCTAATTATCTGACCACCCTCTAGTAATGCTTTTTATTTCCTATAACTCAAAATAACCTTTAACAACAAAATCATTCCTCCAGAAGTCCAACATTAACCAGCAATTCACATTGACTCAAAAGAAGCTTCCCTCTTCTCTCTCAGATTCAGGGTTCCGTTGAGCACATTAACAAGGTGACGGTCACCGTGTCCCTGGTGACCAAAGACCTCCCCCACCGGCCGCACCCGCACTGCCTCGTGGGTAAAGACTGTCCGAACGAATCGGGAATCTGTGTGGTCTCCTTCAATCCTCACAGCAGCCGACGTCACAGGTGAACCTCGGTCCCGTGCAACTCTCATGATGTCCCTGTGATTTCTCAGTTTCGCACGTTATTAAATCCGGATGTGCTTCGACTCACAGCTTCGCGAACCTCGGTATTCAGTGCGTGAAGAGGAGGGACCTCGACCAGTCGCTACAGAAGAGAAGAAGCCAAAACATCGACCCCTTTCAAAGTGCGTCACGCAGAGACGCACAAAAAATCAATTCTTCAAGCGAATGTCCTCGAGGCACGGCTGACGTGTTGATCTTGTGTTTTCTCTCACCCGTCAGCCGGTCACACAAAGGGGATCGAGGACATCGACATGAATGCGGTGCGCCTGTGTTTCCAGTGTGAGCTGGAGTGGGACGACGGCAGCAACGACTCGCTCAGCCCCGTGGTGTCCAAACCCATCTACGACAAGAGTACGAAGCACACGCTCCTCTTCCTCCACGGTTCACCGGCGACAATCAGAACCACGTGGCGCGTTTCTCGATCCTCGCGTGATCTGCTGTCGTTTCTTCTTTTTTAAAGAGGCCACGACGACGTCGCAACTGAAGATCAGCCGTTTGAACCAGTACCGAGGTTCCTGTTTGGGAAAGACAGAAGTTTACATGCTGTGTGACAAAGTGCAGAAAGGTAAGCATACATTTTGGAGAAAGATTGATTAAAGGGTGTGTCAGACTAGAAACTAATTCTAAAAGTAAAGTCAACTTAAGACGATATGAGCCCCGTTTCTGTTATAACAGTTTTATTCATATCCTGTCATTAGGATTTGGCATATTGCCGGTAAACATAACTCTTACTACCATAAAGCACATGTGTCACATTTAAAAGGTGTGTGCAAGTAATCCACCACAAATAACTTTCTCTGATCTGGAGATTCATCACTGTTCACAGTGTATTTAAAGTATTTCTGTAAAGTTGTACACTGCAAAAGATGTCAAAGCTACATTTTTGGTATTTTGAATTTTGAGCCAAGTACGAAAAAAATAAATAAAATAGAAATGACTATTGATTCTTGGTGCGTTTCTTGATTTGCTTCTGTGTGTGTATTTGGCTCCAGATGACATAGAAATCCTCTTCAGACACGGCTTGTGGAAGGCAAACGGGGAGTTTTCTCAGACAGACGTGCACCGACAGATCGGCATCGTCTTCAAGACGCCGCCGTACCAGGACCAAGACATCTCGGACAAGGTGGACGTCAGCGTCGTTCTGCGTCGCATCTCTGACCAGATGGAGAGCGACCCGGTCACGTTCACGTACCTGCCGCAAGACATCGGTCAGTCAGACGCGGGATGAATTCACTGGTCACAGTTCAGATTAGTTGCATTACGGGTGAATGTGAGGTCATGGGGTTTTTGTTCACAGATCCATATGAGGTGAAGAGGAAGAGAGCCACCATCAAGTCGGACATCACTTTCAAGGACAAACCTTGTGTCAGAGGTGAGAAATTGACGTCGGAGTGACTTTAACCCAAACTCTTGACCGACCGTCAGTTTTATTTCTCCCCGCTTTATTTTGTGTATGTAACTTACTCGGTTTGTCGCCCTGCAGCGGAGAGTTTACCCGCACCAGAACAGACCTTACTCTTCCTCCTGGGGACGCAGAACGTGATGACTCCCGACGAGAGGCTGCAGCCCACGCTGCCCGCTGCCTCCGCCGTGGAGGAAATGAATTACTGTGAATCCCAGGACGAGGCGGCGCTCATCAATCAGCTGCTGGAGTCGCCGGAGTTCTGGGAGGTGTACAACAACCCCGCTATCCCCTCGCCGGCGTCCGCGCCGTGCGGCTTCAACCCGACGCCCGACGCCGGCTCCACCTTCGCCAACACCAACATGAACTTCAACCAGAACAGTGGCTCTTTCGTGCCGGACTATTCCAATTACATTGACTTTCAATTCAACACGCTGTTTAACGAGACTCAGAATGTGCAGCCGGAGCTGCAGGACGACATGGTTCAGGTGAAAACTGAAGAGGAGCTCCAATGATGGGACTGCTTGGATCATGAGGCACAATCGACTTTCTTTTTTTGTACAGTTTTGAAAACACCTTCTTGATGAGGGTTTGACACCTCAGCCACGCACCGCGTACGTGAAACCGCTAAGGGTCCCTTAGCTCAGGGCCAGTGTCCACTTAGCATTATCTTTCTAGCACAAATTAAACACTCGCGTTTATCATGTATAATCTCACCATGCTCCTGCAGCAGTCGGTGGCCGGCTAATCTGCTCCCACAAAAGGGATTTTGTGTGTGTGTCATTATCATTTCCATTTATCTGGTGCATCAGGTCCAAACGGCAAGCTTCTCTTGCACTCGTGAAGTAATGAGTCCTGCTCTATCTGACGTAATCCATGGAAATAGTGACACTGAGGACACGAGGGCTTTTTTTTTACAAAAATGTCATGATATTCATGGTTCAAATATTCTCTTCTAGTTGAAAAACCAACTACTAAAGCTTAGAAAGACAAATTTGAGAGACATCTCATCTCTTTTTAAACATGTCAGTACATTTAAAGATCAGATGTTCTCTGTGTTTGCCACAGAGCTTCGCTAATGTCTCTTGAACATTAAACATGTTCAGAATCTTCACTCTTCGGTGGTCTTGTAGTCTGAGACGTTCCAAATAAGTTATAATGAAACTGAATGTTGTTCATCTCCTTTCGAAGATGGAACGACAAAAAAAAGTCTTCTGCAATATTAATCTGGTTTCCATCCAGCTTTGTGGTCCTGATCCAGCAGCTTCTGCACTTTGATTTGTTCCATTTTGGTATGATGACAAAATTCTACGTGAAGTGGGGAGGAATCCTACATTGATATTAAAGTAATGCAACTGTTGCACACGAAAGTCATGCATTGATTCTCGGCTTGCAAAGTGATAAAAATGAGCGATTTTATCCAGACAAGTGTCATGAGTGAGGATCGTGTGTCATACATACACACATCAGGCGAGTTTTGACCCAAATTTGACTGAATACTTGCACAAATGGTGCGAGGATTCCATTCAAATGACTAAAGTAGTGAGGTTTCAAGTCCCCAGTTGTCCCACGCCAGTGAGATCTGAAAACAACAGGTAGGAAGCAGGTTGTTTTTGGTACAATCAAATAATCTCAGCTGAGTTGTGGAGGTGAAGGCGATCATTTATAAATTGCTGTTTTGAGAAAATGACCTGACTCGTGAAGAGAAGCGGTCAAAAAGTCTTAAGCACAGTAGTTTCACATCACTTTCTTAGTATTGCTTTTGTAGTTTGTTTGTTGTTGTTTTTTTATTCACCGGCTGGCCTATTTAATATTTAATCTACCGATATACAATAGAAACCACTTTTCCTCTTCATTGCTCTGTTCATCAGCTCCTTTTGTGCCGTAGTTTCACTCTCGTGCTGAGTGTTTTAATTTCCCGTCCCCACCCTGTCATTTATTCCACTGTGACGTCCCTCTGTACAGTTTAATTGAAAATATGTCAAAGATGGAAAAACAAAATAAAGAGTCATCATGTGCACGTTAAAGTTGACTGTGTAATGACAACAGAAAGATAATTATGAGTGACACGTGACATTTCAGCATTCTTTTGTCCTCCACTGTTTCCCACACACATTCCTGACTGCATCTGTCATGCACAGAAACAACAAACCTGCAGATGACGTGTCCTGTAGCCTTTGATGTCTCCATTTTATATATCATCAGTGTCGTGCTAGAATCCACGAAAGGACTAGTTGAAGGAGTCAGACTTATTCGGAGTGTGACGCGTCTCTTTCTTTTGTCTTTTGTTTTGGGTTTGAGGTTTACAGCTATGTTCAGAATAATAGCAGTCCAACATGACTAACCAGATAAATCACTGTTTTTGGTATAAAACATAATAATAAATGGAAAATAATTTACCAGCAGGTGTAGTAAGGTCAGAGGAACCAACAGACCCAACGTTGATGATATGAATACTCCTGGGTCTGTGTAATTGACTAATGAAGTAAAAGGGGCGTGTTCAAAAAAAATAGCAGTGTGGAGTTCAATCAGTGAGATCATTCATTATGTGAAAGAAACAGGTGTCAATCAGGTGGCCCTTATTTAAGGATGAAGCCAGCACATGTTGTGCATGCAATTCTCTTTGAAAACTGATGAAAGATGGGTCGTGCCAAACATTGTTCAGAAGAAAAGCGTGCTTTGATTAAAAAGTTGATTGGAGAGGGGAAAATGTATAAAAAAGTGCAGGAAATTATCGGCTGCTCAGCTAAAATGATCTCCAATGCTTTAAAATAGAAAGACAAACCAGAGAGACGTGGAAGAAAACGGAAGACTACCATTGGAATGGACCAAAGGATAGTCAGAATGGCAAAGACTAAGCCAAGAGTCTGCTCCAGGGAGATCAGAGACGGTTTGAAGGTACATGTGAGTGCTGTGACAATAAGAAGACGCTTATGTGAGGCTAATCTACCAGCAAGAAGCCCCCGCAAAGTCCCACTGTTGCAAAAAGGACATGTGCTGAAGAGGTTTGAATTTGCCAAACATCATGTCGGCTGGCCTCTTGAGAAATGGAGAAACATTTTGTGGACTGATGAAAGTAAGATTGTTCTTTTTGGATCCAAGGGCCGCAGACAGTTTGTCAGACGACCCCCAAACACTGAATACAAGCCACAGCACACTCTGAAGACCGTGAAGCATTTGAGTTTGTAATGAGAAATGCCGACACTGCTATTTTTTTTAACACAGAAATATCACCTTTTCCTTCATATTCTGTAAAGTAATTAAATATTGATACTTTTTTCTTCATGATTTGTTGTACAATACCATGTGCAGCGTTCCTAATGAAAGAAAATAAAAAAATATTCTAAGGATTTTGAGCTTTATTCACTTTTATAAAAACACTGCTATTATTTTTGAACATAGCTATCCAGCAGCTGAAAGGCTCCTTTTAAGATTCTCCTGAATGTGGCTCACGCTGCACACACTTGACAGAAAATCAGAACCGAGACCAAGAAAAGCTCATTTTCTGCTTTCTATGTCAGTGTGTGGTCACTGCTGAGTCAGCGTGGTATTTGTCAGGGTTTGGGAAACTAATAGATTGAGACATAGTGACAGTCACTGAAAAAAAAAACAAAACGACAGTTTATTGTCCCAAGTTTTTCTTTTTTTTTTTTTAAGCTTGACCTCCAGTGATGGGCATGGTGAGGACATGGAGGTGAACGGTGTAACAGTGGTGGAGGCTGCCGTTGGTATTGGAGAAGAAAAGAAACTTGTGTTTCTGCACATTCTCATTTGGACTGGACTTTCTCGACGTTTCCCTCGGTGTCAAAACTGAGTTTTCAGCCGCAGCTTCATTATGAACTTTAGTGAACTCTTACCACCTCATGATCACCTGATCACCTGCGGAGCTGTTTTTATAAAACAAACACCGGTGTGTCTAGTTGTGTCATGGGTCTGGATCCTGTTTGGTGAGTGCAGGTGTTCCATTTTCGATGCGGCGCCCGTCACCGTTGACTTGACCGCAACACTGCGTGGTTTGCAGCCGGGAAACTCCGCGCCGGGCTCCTTTCCAACACCTTTAATCTCAGTGCTCAAATGGAATTCAGACATTTCTTGGGAAATGGTACCAGCATGACCTCCTCAGACTTGTCAGGACTTGTTTTCACGATCAGCTTTTTTTTTTCTTTTTTATCTCCAATGGTCAAGGCCTGTGATGAAGGGAGACAGAGAGAAGCTGTTTCATGAAGACTTGCAGCTGTAAATGTGTCTTTTTACGGCACGGCTGTATTGACTTTGTTTATAAGGAGGTCCTGATAAGAGTCCAAATCTCATCCAGTCTCTTGCAATTTGCCAAGATTGCTGTAAATTGTTCATAAACGGTTTGGTCCCATTATCAGAAAAAATGTCTGGATTAATTGTAGCTCAAAGTACAATGAGAACAATTACTGTTAAATTGCACAAGATATGCGTCTCTGCCAGTCAAAATATTTTGGGTGAGAAAAAAAAGTTAAATGTTTCACTTTAATATCACATTAGATTAAATGATCTAGTTGAATGTAGTTTGTGGAGAATTTCTTTATGATGGTTTGAGCAACTGTCTTTCAGATACTTAGAAATATATAACATCAATTTTTAAAATGTGTGTCTGCGGAATATCCTATGAATAATACGTTTCCCAAGACACCAAATCCCCATAATTATCTTTGACAAACTACACAAATAAATGATAAGAGAAGATATATTGCTGTTAATCAAATCATGTATTTCCCATCATTTGATTCAGTCTGACAGGCTCCAGTATTTGCAGAAGTGATGGTTGATTTATGGTAAACACTGAGCAGGAATCATGAGTTATGTGCGGACGAAACCATCTAGTAAATTATCACACAAAGGGAACCAGCAATGGACTGACATAGCCTTATCCCTGCCAGTAAGGTCATACTGCTCAGATAAAGCCATACAGATGTTATTGGTCTGGACTTTCTAAAGTTTTCCACACTATAGAATAATATTGTTGCCGTCCATATGGATATGGATTAAGAAGTTTAACTCAAGTGATAATGAGATGATTTTAATCTCCATGTATTGTCTGCAACTATTGTAAGTGTTAACGTTTTAGATTTTTACCCTGATACTTACTTTAATCATTTCAATTCAGTTCTGAAATTGTGTTTTTAATGAGATATGTAGTTAAGTGTGTGAGCTTAGTTGCGGATTTGAGGATGTTTCTGTGTGGACTTGTGTGTGTGTGTGTGTGTGTGTGTGTGTGTGTGTGTGTGTGTGTGTGTGTGTGTGTGTGTGTGTGTGTGTGTGTGTGTGTTTTCCATGGTATGACGTGGTTTCCTCTCACAGTCCAGAAACTGGCCTTAAAATCTAATGTCTGACTCTAATTTGCCTGTATGGGTGTGATGGTCTGTCTCCTGTAATGGACACACCACTTCTAGCTTCATGTGCTAACGTGATTCTGATCGGTCGTTTCCCCTGCGAATTAAAAAGGTCAAGCTTCTTTATTTTCAAGCTTCAAGTGAGTAAAGATGAACCTGATTGATGCTCTCCTGTCATCAGTCTGGCTTGAAAGGAAAAAAAAAAAAAAAACACACTTAATGCAGCTTTATAGCAGCACAGGGAAATTCCACTCAGTAACTGTATCGTAAGCATTGAGGTTCTCTGTTTACACTCGCCAGGTATCATTTATGTCCCCGTTGCTCAGGAACAACACCCATGGGAGTCCCCGAAGCATTCGCAAGACCAGACACACACACACACACACACACACACACACACACACACACACACACACACACACACACACACACACACACACACACACACACACACCACCACCACCACTAAGGGCTGAAAGTGAAACTGTCTGTTTTTCCAAATGCAGATTTCACAAACCGCACTATCTTTCTCCCCCTCCTCGTTAATATAAAACTGCAGTACTATTTCAAGATGTTTGATGATTCATTGCTTACAGTGCTGATTTCAGGTTGTTCCAGACACGGAGCTGAAACATTTAACTGGATTTAAATGAAGACACACTTTGACCTCTAATTTCAGTCAACCTCTCCACAGGGTCATCTCAAAAAAGAGAATAATTGACACAATAACTTATTTTTACGAGTTATTTTTGTAGTCACCATTGCATATAAAAAAAAAAAAAAAAGGAGTAAATTTTGTGTTTATCAACTTAAATCATAAGCAAAACATCAGATCTTATGATATATTTAGACATTTTAAGATACCGCATTTCACATAATCATGAAAAATAAGTCACAATTTCAGTTTATATGGGATATACACAAATTAAATGGAAACGTTGCACTGGATTACTTTTATTTTAGAAATTATCTTAGCACCATCTGGTGACAAAACGTGCTCACAACACCATGCATGGTGACGAATAGAAGAGTAATTAAATATGAGAACTACTCTTATTCACCTCCTCATGCAGATCAGTGGTGGACCTGCTGGTTTTCCACCCTGGGCACCTATCTATCTATCAATCTCTCTCTCTATATATATATATATATATATTCGGGTTTTATTTCCTGACGAGCAAAGATCCCAACGATCAGCAGAGGAAAGATGTGGCCCTCAGGTCCGTCAGTCTTCTTCATCTGTCTGCAGGAGGCCAGGGAAGAGCCAGTGGACGACTAAGAAAGGAGCTCGCCAGGTGATGCGGTGTCATCGGATGCATGTGTATTTTGTTTGAAATATTTACTGGACTCAAATACATAAATGTCTCTAAAGAGCTGCAGCAGGAAATGATCCAGTTGGCCAACAAAGCCCCACCACAAAACTGTTGATGAATGAATTCTACGTTTATAAACAAAGGATCATCAATGAAATACAATTTAAAAGTATTTCTCTGGAAAGAAAAAACTTCCTCACCATAATGGAGGCTGAAACAAAGTTAGTGAAAAACAAGACCATCTTTAATTTGAGAAACATCTTACACGTGTGTCACACCACCTGCGGTGGGATTATTCACACTGATAGAAGCTTTCCTGTAATGAACGAACTGTCCGAAGCAAAGACCTGAAATGCAAAAGAGCCAAATTTCAAATAAATAAGGTTTCGTTCAACACGTGTCCCGCTTTGTGTTGCCCCCTGATGGACAGCAGAAACCGCAGGAGTTCCTTATTATCATCATCATCATCGACATGAGAAGCTCGGCAGTCAGACGGTGGTTCCCTTCTTCTCGACCAGAAGTGGCTCCAACATCTTCTTCATGTGCAACTCCTCTGTCAGTTTGTCCACATAGACCTGAAACAAAGGATCTGGCTCCTGAGAGACAAGAGTGAGAGGAAGTCAAGTTCACATCACCGATTCAGCAGTTTACATTGTTCTCTGCGCGTTCTTCTTGGTTGCGGCTTTTCTCTAGGTACTCCAGCTTCTCCCCACGGTCCAAAAACATTAATTCAAGACGAACTGATGAGTCTAAATTGCTCATAGGTGTGAATGTGATGTGTTTATTCATTATTAGACAGCTGTGGTCGACTGAGTTGGATGATGGATGGATAAAGTTATAGAATGAAATGACAGTAAGCTGGAGAACACTTGTTCACGAATTTATGGATTTTTACAGGTTAACGGGCTTCATGCCATAAGATTCTACTTCCACATGTACATGCCGTTCTGAGCGCCTCTGCTTCTCTAAGACTCGCCCTAAAAATTACATTTCTGCTCTTCGTGACCTCGTCTTATGCTGCTTTCCGTGGTCCAGAACTCCAGCAGCTGCATGGCCGTGAGTGATGCGTTCAGGTGCATCACGTAAAGCCGCCCTGCTGGACTCTTTTGACTGAGAGATCTTCCTCCTCATTATCACAATCAGCAAATAACCAATAAAATACCTTATCGACAGAGATAAAGACCCTCAGTGATTGTATGCCCTGTTACAACGTGAACGCCTGTTGCTCATAGTCAAGCGCGGCCTGGATATGTACTTTTTTTTTTTCCTTCTTAAAATTTTGCGGGTGTGGCTTATATTGGCTTATATTCAGGTGCGTTCAATAGTCTAGAAAAATATGCTATATGTAGTGGGAGCATCCGCCACTTAAACACAGTGTGAGAATGCTTCCTGTCACCTTGTGCTCAAGCTGCCTTTGTTTCTCCGCGGCCTCCTCCAGACTGAGACCCACCCACTCCGCCGCCTCCTCTGGGATCTCAAACTGCTGCTCAGACACACAGAGGAAACAAAACGTTTGGTTACAATTTACACTATCCAGCTCAAGTCATGTTGCGCTTCCTGCACACTCGGGGCCATCTGACCGACCTTGTATTTGTTGTAGACCTGCTCCTTCTTCATGGGGTCGTTGGGATACAGTTTTGCGTCTCTTTGTGCCAGGCGAAGCAGCATAGCTCTCTTCAAGTCCATGCCCAGCTTGGAGTTCAGGTCCTCCTTCGGCGTCTAAACAACATTCAAACATTAGTCAAGTGGAAAGATGAACCTGCGAAGGCATTTGGTGGCTTTCTCCTACTTTGAGGATGTAAAAGTCGAAGCCGTAGGCGGCGTCAATGAGGTCCAGGGTGCGAGGGGTGACAGTGATGGTGAACCTGTGGTCGAGGATCTCGCTGTAAAGCTCTCTTTTCAGCAGCTGAGGTTTCCAGGTCTTTTTTAGGCGAGTCGACATCTAAGCAAAGTTATAATAGAATACAATAGTTATGAGGATTTCAAATGAAAGAGAAGCATCAAGAGCAAACATCTTCCAAGAGACTTACTTTGTCATTGTTGGCATATCTATAGCCTGAAATCCACCCTTCTCCTCCCCAGAGGCCGGTCTGAGACTGTGGAGGGTAGTAAATGGGGATCGGGACATCCTGCACTCGCTCCTTCTCCCCTGTTTTTGGGTTAGCTCGGTGCTCCACACCAAGGGGCTTCCAGTGGACGGGCGTGGGCTCCTTCATCTCAAGGGACTTGAGGTAATGCTTGGGGAGACGAGCGTAGATACCCTGCTTCAGCTTCAGGGCATCCCATAGTTTGACGGGGTATTTATGAAGAGGCATGATGATTTTACCGCGATGGTTGTTATCTGAAACCCATACAAGGAAAAATGTAAACAGATTTACAGATGTTTCTGCAGGTGATGAAAAACGAGGTTGTAGTGAGGTTTGTTGTTGTTTACAAGTATAGAACAGCTGCTGTGTTTCTATCACAAGTAGAGAGTAAGGCGTCCCAGAGGTGATGAGAAACCCAATTGTGTCTCAGATTGTATTAATGAAGTTATGAAGATTATGCAGAAACAAAGCTCATTCCCGTCTTATTATACATAAATATTCTGGCTTATTCTGTCTCTTCTGCAGGGGTCTGAAACCATTTGGAATAAGCCACTATGCACATATGTCAAACCAAATAAAACGAATGTACTTACAGATCATAGTTCACATTCAAAATTACGATAAAACAGCATAAAAACTGTTGGATGGAATTTTGTCAATCAATATAAAAATCTGCTATTAATATCACAGTGTCAATCTCAGTGTGTTCAACCAAACAGAAAAGCTCCGAAAAGCTAAATAAGTAAGGAAGTAAATATATAAATAAATGCTAGCTTGTAGGGTCCAACTTAAAAAAAATCAACAGTAAAAAAAAGCAACTAAAGGGGAACCTTAGAAATAAGCACACTGTGCAGATTTAAGGCTTTTACGTTTTAGAACTGTTACAAAAGCCACAGGAGACACGACGAGGTGTCACATGTTGTACATGAACTGGTAATAAACTAATAGTTTGATCACTGATGGTTTTACGCTCCAAATACAAGTCAGTAATAGCTACAAGTTTGTATTAGCAAACGGCTCCGCTCAGCGAGCAGTCTTTCTAAACGCAACAAACACGGATGCATCTAATTGATTCAATAAAAATAACGACATCAAGGTGAGAATGTGTCCAAATGTTCTTACCAACGAACAATACAAACGGGACGTCCACCAAACATAAAGATATTTTTTCAATCCACATTCACTGACAAGGACATCATGCCTGCTCCATTACTTCCGTCAAGATAGCCCCGCCCCCTCAACAGAGCAATCTGATTGGTTGGAGGGCCATCCGGAAATCCGGAAAAATAATTCACGATACTCTTAAAAAAAGGAAACATACTATCAAATAAAGTAGAAAAGAAAGCAAAATGCAAACAATAAATTACATTTGCAGAAGCAGTGAATTCGCAGTTGTTTTAGGAAAAGCTTGCCGTCCGGTTATATTGCGTTTCATACGGAAGTGACGTTAGGGGTGTTGGCGTCACGAGATTTTGAGTGGCGAGGAATAAGATAATATATATCAGAAACATGGGTCTATGGTAATCATAATACCAAGTCAGACAACTTGTATGATCTATCTCGCCCGAAAGGTGGAATTGAACCACTCTGCCGCTAAGCAGCTACAGGTTTGAAGCCTGCACCCCGGACCACCGAGGCTCATCCGGGCATTTCAAACAAGGCTCATGAGTGTATTATATACAGAATTGAAAGCACAACTATGTGACTCACGGTTTCAATTTTTTTTTTTTTTATCAACTTTTGATTTTGACTATATTCAGCGCTGTTTGAAAGTTGCAACTCGATAGTACCTCAAATTCAGTTCAACTAAAGCTAAATAAGGCACAATCCAGACATGTATTCTGGTGTGTGAGGTTCATGCACATCAGCTGCGTTCTGATTGGTTCTTTGATATGAAGGTGGAGTCACGTGATAAATACACAGGTAACTATCGCACCATGCATTCAAAACACCCCAGTTCCCCATGTTTCCTTGTTTTTTTTATTTATTTTTAGAAGGACCAATTAATCACCATATTCTATTCTCACTTTGTTTTATTATATTCAAAGTCATTAATGATTTCCTTGTCTTTTTTAATCCACATTTCGCTACAGGAAAGATTATTTCTCATTAAACCATGAATACTCTATTATTACCATTATAGGAAGATAATGATATGTTATATAAATATGTGTACATCATTGTCAAACCTTTTATGTCTATGATGTCACTGTAATGCTCATGAAGAAATGAACTAATTTCAATTAATTTTAAGTTTCAATAATTCAAGCATGAAAAAGATGAACAAAAAGGCATTCCAGTGATTACCTTGGCACTGGAAGCTGCTTTAAATGTTTGTGGTTAAATGTTGCAGAATGCTGCAGACACTTGAAATTATTTGATCCATGTTGATAATCTATCAACCATCAAAAGTATGACATTTAAATTTCTTTGTGTGCATTTAATGAATTTTTTTTTAAAGAACACATTTTATTGTTGTAACTTTACTTTAATACACACATATGCAATTATACAGTTTCCAGATACAAATGAAACGATGCAACATAAATATGAAATGAACATTTTGTGCACAAAAATCTGTGGAGTAGCATCAAGTCACGCAACCGTCATCAAATGTACAGGCACTTAGAAATGTTCACATCAAATGTTTGACTATGATTTCCATCTTTCCAGAGGCTGTGGTCAGAGGAAGGTGTTCTCAATGACCAGAGTCTGGAGCTCGTCCTTGGTCTCCCCAGCTGGTGGTGCCATTGGGCTGCGGGTCTCCTCCTCCGCGCAGCACATACTTTTAGAGCAGTCCTTCCTGCAGGTGAGGCTGCAGGTCAGGTGAGGAGGAGGAGAGGGGTCCTCTCTGTGGATGACTGGGGAGGCGTCAGCACTCCCGCCTACCGACGGCGCAGCCGCAGAGACAAACTCCGGCTGAACCGTGCAGCAGCTCACTCCTACGCTCTGCAGCACTTTGGTGACTCCCAACATCACATCAGCACACCTGGGCAAATGCAAAAGCACATTTCTGAGTCGCCACGATGGTCAGAAAACAAGTTGGCCCCTTGAATGATGTAAACAAGCCTTCATATAATGTAAGCAAGTTGGATTATGCAAAAATAAAGGAGGGATCGATGTTGCATCTGTATGACTTTGCTCATAAAAAAGTGTTTCACTTACAGAAGAGATTCAATGGGGTTTTTTCACATCTGTATTAAAACGAAAACCAACGTTTTTGTATTTAGGTTTAGGTTAAAAAACAATAAATCCCTGTAACCTCACGTAAATTAAAGCATAATAGACATGGCGCTACTTTGCATAATGGTACACATAGGAAAGTTATAGTTTTTAAAAATTAAATGAATTTGAAATGATCTGAAATGATCAAAAGTGAATTGAATAAAAATTGAATAAAAAAAGATTAAATTAAAACAAGATATAAGATGCAAGTTTCCTTTATTTGATTAAAAACGTCTGTTGTTCTTCATGTTTGGGTTTGCAATATTTATGGGAGATAAAGGCTGGCTGGTCTTCGTTGGGGTGAGTTTATATGCCTTGCAAAACCTTGGTGAAATGTCTATGGGTAAAGCTTTTCATCACACTGTATAAACGGTACAGAAACAATGGTATGGAGAATACATGGATGGACAAATGACTGAATAAAAGGTGCGTATTGACAAATGTTGAAATAAATATTGTAAAAAAACAACAACAAAACAAACACCAACCAAGATGTGTTTGAATGAGTGCAGGGAACTTTGACTTTCCTCAATAGACCCATCAGAAGAAGACAAATCAAAAGAATTACCCCAAAATCTAAAATTGATGTGAATTTAAATGTGTTTGCATTCGGAATGACAAATCAGCTGGTTTGAAGACAAATTTCACCTGTGCGGTGGAAACGGGGCGTAGCAGTGCACGTGCACCGAGGCCACCGCCGTGGCTTCATTCAGCTGCCAGATGTGGAGGTCGTGCACAGCCTGAACTCCAGGAACTCTTTCGATCCTGCGTCCGACGTCAGACACACAGATGTGCGGAGGTGTCGCCTGGAGCAGCATCAGCCCATACTTGTACACCTGCAAAGGTTTTTTTCAAAGCGAGACTAGAAACGCTGCAGACGACTCTTTTGTGAAGATGCTTCGCATGCAGAGAGTGAGAATCTGACCTGCGGCAACGAGCTGGCAATCAGGGTGATGACAGCCAGCAGAGAGAGGGCAGGGTCCAGGTAGACCAGAGGATTACAGGCTTCAGGGCCGTGAGGGAAGTAAGGGGCGATCAGCAGCATCACCAGGCTGTTGGTCAGGGCCACAGAGGACGTGAAAAGTCCCTGAAGGACAGAGACAATTGACAGACGGCACACCGGATACTTCTGATGCAAACCTTTACGTGCACTGCCAAAGTCTGAAAGAGAACAAAATAGCAATTATAGACCTTAGTGAGAGGTTTTAGGACAAGTTAAACCATAAAAGTTTTATAGGTGTGTTATATTATGTTTATTAATTTTCAATTCAAATACTACTACTCCTACTACTACTACTACTAATAATAAAATCTATCCAATGAATTATTTCCTATTTTAAATCATGAGGGCCACAAACATTTCAAGGGGACTCCCAGCGGACCAGATTGTGATCAAACTCCCTACAATGAGGATGTTTAACAATTATAACCTCAAATGTATATAAAAAAAGAACATTGTATATTTCTCCAAAATATGTCTGCTCTATAGACGTGCTCAAATGATATTGTAACATCAAAGCTGTTCAGGTGACCTCTTGAAATCTCTAAAATCACTAAATCATGGATTTGTGTTAATATGTTTCATGCTGTATAGAGCAGGGAGGTCTTGTCTGATATAAAATACTTTAATTCAATGTATTCACATGGAATTTGATGTTATATGTGTTAAATGTGTGTGTGTGTGTGTGTTTTTTAAGCACTATTGCCACCAAATCTACAAACACACTGAACACTTAACACAGTGAATAATTAATTTTTTGTCATGAAATCAAGATGCTTAAAACAATTAAGAGTGTATATTGAATTCAGATACGGCCGTTTTGTTCTCCAGAGGGGCATCGTGGGAAAAGTTTGAAAAGTGAAACTCTTTTTTTACATTTATTTTTTGCTTCCCCCATGCAGATTTCTGTGTTCTAGGTTGACATGTTCTCCCTGAGCATTTCTCCTGGCACTCTGTGATCATCCAGAAAAGTTTATTGGTGGTTTAATTAGTCCATTTCTATTGGATGTCTGTCTCCTGAATGTTGATCATTCATTACATATCACTCTTCACACCTATGGGCTATGAAATTCATAATTCCTCTCTTGCAAGTTAAATGAATTTAATTTGAATGACCTCTCAGGGAATGTTCACGTCCAACACCACTGTTCCAACAGATTGTAAAGGACATACTGTTACTGACCTTTGCCCTCTACTCTGCTCCCTTGCAGGCCGACCTCCGACTCCTGTTGCTGAGTTTGGGGGTCACAGTCAGGGATGCTGGAGGTTTCTGGATTACAGAGGACAACACTGCGGAGCGAGTCCTCTGCAGAAGACTTCGCCGTGTGTTCATGCTCCTGCTGGCTTCCACATTCCTCTTCAGCTGTGGGAGTTTGAAGAGAGGAATGATAAACATGGACCCTGTTTGATCCTCCTTACAGCTGGACGATATACGCTGAGCAGCCTGTTGGAGCGACGGCCTGATGTATATTGAAAGACAATAAATGTAAAGTTTTAATACAAAATGTCCATTGTGGAATCACAAGCAACAACTGACTTTTGTTTATCCAGAAGAAATGTTTAGTTGTTTTCTGTAAAAGCAGCTGGAAGTGGATGTCAAGGTTCATTCACATGCTCGGCCTCATGCTTCCTTGTTTCACCAGAAAGTCTGAGAGCAGCTTTGTTATGCTTTGATTATTCTGAAGCGTTTTCCACAACTTTCCCTTCTTCTCTTGCTCGTTACCTTTATGGCTCACTTGAAGGCCAGTCCGGTCCGCCGGCTGTTCATCCTGCTCACGCTGCAGGCGAGGCCAGTTCAGGCCAAACGCCAGCGTCTTGTGGAGCAGACTCCCGGCTCCCACCACCACCAGCAGCAGCGGGTGCTGCAGCGGGTGTGGGTTCAGAAAAAAGCCGACGATTTCCAACAAGTAAGAGACGCACAGGGAGGTCAGGAGGAGGTTGGAGAGGAAGATCCCCACGGACGAGCTCCTGCCCCTGGAGAAGGACAGGCCACAGTGTGGGGCTGCGGGGGAGATGTTTGGGGAGGAGAGCCGGTTCAGGTGGACCACATGGCCCGGCGAGGCGGCGGGGGGCCGGTCGGACGCGGCCGGGGTCTCGCCGCCAAGCGGAGATTTGACAGCTGAACCTGCAGGCGGAGTGAGAAGAGGGGGTCCGGCGTCAGGGGAAGGGGAGAGGACAGCTGGCGGAGGAGAGGCAGCGGAATCCACAGGCCTGCTGACGGCTGCCGTCTCGGGAAGAGGAAGAGCCATGTGCATGAGGACGAAGAGCGTGTGGAATCCGTCCACCATCGTGATGAGGGATTTACACAGGTGACTGGCGGCCACCTCGCACATCAGCAGCAGGGCAGTGACTCCCAGCATGCACCAGTGTAGCAGCCTCATACCTGCAACTGAGAACAGACCCAGTTTTTTTTACATTTATTTATTTATATTTTAGAGCTTTTAATTAACCTATTTATGAGATACAGACTCTGATATCAATACCAAAGCTATTGAGACAGATGTTCCCTCTTAAAAAAGCAAAAAAAAAACATTCACATGAAACTCTGATGAAGAATCAGCAAAACTTTATAATCATCATATTTTGTGTGCATAAGCAATGAAAATATATATCAAACTAATGACGAACCAAGAAATCTTACTTATAAAAAATCTTCTCTTATAAAAACCGCTGTTACACACTGCTCTGCGAGAAATATATAAATCACAGCAGGTGACAAATGCACATTACCTCCAGGTTGCAATTAAAAAAGGATTAAAAAAACCAAACATTTTCTGCACTTACCATTGTTACCTATAGTCACACAGTTTTTAATAGTGAATGAAGTACCTTACACGTTGTAAATTTATAGGATGTGTATGTTATTACAGTATATTAGTGCACACACATCAAGGTCCTGTGTACATTTTGCTATATTTGACCTTAAGGAGTATAATGTGCACTTTAATGAGAGGGTACAGGTCACTGACCGTCAGGAAGGACACAACGTGCACAATGAAGAATTTTACTTTTGCTTCCTTGGCAAAGGTTTGAAGCAAAACACCCCCACCCCCCCTTTTTCACTAAACCTCAAAAATCCCGATATTGTCCCAAAAAAAATTGGTATTTCTACATGTAAATCACAACTGATCCAACATCTTAAGTCGATGACACTTTGCACTAGAAACACAAATGCAACAAATAAAGTTTAAGGTTGTATTACCCTAGTTATGACCCTCGGCCGGTTGTCAGGTTCAGGCTGGACTCCTGGATGGGATCTGTGTGACAAATTCAGAAGAATGTCATCAATGGCACTCAGCCTCTCCCCTCTCTCTCTCTCTCTCTCTCTCTCTCTCTCTCTCTGTCCCGCCACACTACTCCTCTGCTCTAATCGCAGTCATGTGAGCTGGAGAGGGGGTTGGTGGTATCGTCCTCTCCTCGGCTATCCCTGTTTGCATTCCCTTCCCTCCTCGGCTCACTGGTGGGAGAAAATGCATTCAGCGGGCGTTTGCACAGCCCACCCATCCACCCACACCTTCACCCCCCCCCCCCCCCCCCCCCAAGCACATCAAGTGAAGCTAATTTGCGCCAATTAAATCCCCATTGTATTGTCAGGATTACATAATCAGATCACATCATCAGGTGAGCTCCCTAAGCTTTATCAGGCCTCAAAGACCTTTGGATACTTGTGTAGAGTTCAGAGTTCTACGTTATGACTGCATGAATGTCCCCTCCATGGACCATGTGTCCGTTATTAAACAAAGTTCTATTTGTTGACGATAGATCTCAATTCTGACCAAATCTACCTTCAAGTGCTTCTTGGCCCAATTTTTGACGTTTGAACTGACGTGTCTGTTTTTTAATGGCGGTGGGACTTCAGCCTTCCAAACCTCGGCCACGTCTCTCGGCGCTGCGCACCTTGTACTTCTGGGTTCTCCAGGTAGAAACAAACAAAGGTTTTCTCTCGTTACAGATAACGGTCAACGCAGCAGTATTCTCGGGACGTCTGGCGGGACCCGCTCTCTTGAGGTCACACCGCAGCGTCTCAATGGGGTTCAGGGTCAGGGATCCGATTGGGCTTGTATTTTCTTCATTGGAAGCCATCCTGTTGTGAATTTACTTCTGTGCTTTGGGTCATCGTCCTGTTGCATCATAAGCACATGTGATGCACATATGATAACACATATGCCAGAAAAACGGCAGTCCTGCAGACTTGTTTAAGGTGGGACTTGACGGACAAGACCTGCTCAAAAAGAACTCCCAGGTGCCTCACAGTGGTCAAAGTGACACTGTCCAGTGTTACTATATGAAGCCACAATAGAGTAGGCTATAACTCAGAGAGCTTTATAAGATGGATAGGAGGCTGGATAACTGTAAATCAGGTTACATTGGTGTCTGAAGATGTGGAACACAGGTCTGTGGGGAGTATGTTTTAAATTTTGGTGTCTAATAGTCACAATTTTGCTGTGAAAGAAGTTTACAAAGTCATTACTGCACAAAGTTAAAGGGACAAGGGGTTCGACAGAGCTGTGACGTTTTGACAGCCTGGCTATAGTGCCGAAGAGAAACCCAGGGTCGTCTTCTTGGACTATCTTCAGCAGTAAATAACACTTCACCAAGCATCTTAATTTGACTTCTGCTCAGAGCGCCACGGTGGAGAGCGGAGAGGACGTTGCGGTCCCTTGGGCTCCAGGATGCCAGCGAGGAGGGAATCCTTTCAGTCGACTGGACTGTGAATCAACATGGCAGATTGAGGGTGACACCGCAGCTAAACCTCTTCTGTTCCACCCTCAGTGCCCACACATTCCTGAGGCGCCGCTCGGCCCAAGGAAAGGCCGGATGAGGAAGGATTTGATCACTTTTTTTGTGCTGCGGCGGTTCCTGTCCTGCAGGCTGGTGGAGTGACACCAGAACTCTGTCAATGAATGTGTAAATACATTTGAGTGCTGGATTTTCAGCATTGTGCGTAAAACTGATAAGTAAACAAGTATTTATTTTTGTTGAAGGCCTTCTTCGTAAAAACTGACATAGAGACCCAGTGTTCTGTTGTGTATTCGGGACACTTGACCCATTGCCGTCTCTCGGGCTGATTGTGGTCACAGTTTAACAACGTCTGACTTTCTCACAAACTCCCCTGAACTCTCTGTATTATTAAAGTATTATCGGGTGGAGGGGATTAGTGTGGTCAGGAATTCCTACAGTAACACATAAAGAGAGGAGCTCCCACCCTGTACTTCACACCCTATCACCAGGAGAGCCCCCCCCCCCCCGCGCGCCAACATAATGGGGTGGGTGAGGACATTCCCATGAAGGAGACAATGTTCAGTGGGAACGTTTCCAGGAATCCAGAGATGCTCCTACTCTATGAAAGCAAATAGATGATGGCCTCTGTTAGTAGCTTCAGTCAAGGAGCATGTCTTTAGTTTTTTTTTTTTCCGTGCCACAACTATGGATCGTCCTTCCTCACCTCCTGGGAGCGACACAGACTCTGGAGTCTGCTTCAAAAATCACTTGAAACGTGCTGTTGAAGCCAAAGCCTCGTTTACACAATAGATCATCAAGCTCTGACATCATTACGTCATTTTCCTAGCATACTGACGCACGATGCAGCCAGCGACACTACGTTTTTGTCTTTATACATCACCTGGAGGGTGACACCGAAGCCTTGAGGGGGCATCATCAATGTGGAGCATGTAAAGCTGCCCAGAGCTTTCAGCAGGAAGAACTCAAGTTTTCATCATCATTCTATACTGCATCTTTGGACAGTTTTACCCGTTAACTCTTTCAGGCGCCATCGGGTTTGGAAGCGGCTCCAGAGATGTCCATTAAAGTTTGTGCTCGGGCTGGGCCACTGAAGGACCAATGTGGGCCTTTCTAAATCCTGTCAAACTGAATTTACCACCTTTGGAGTCTTATCGACTCTATAGAAACACCTCGGTCGACGATCAGTGGAAACTGGGTAAACTTGAGCTCAATGTTGAGCTTCATGGTTGTGAACACTTATGTACATGTGTTGTTTTTTAATTGTTTAACACATTTTTAAACATTTAAAAAGATTTTTTGTTTTGCATTATGGTATATTTTCTGTCGAATATTGGCGGAGAAACTGAATGTGAAGGATGCAACATATCAAAACGTGGAAAACTTCTTTGCAGATGCACTGTACATCTAAAATTAAATGACTGTCATGTTTAAGTGCCATTTAATAATTTTTTTTTATTATAGATTAAAAAAGATAAGCCCCTCCATACTCCATGCGAAAATCTAATGTGGATCTAAGGCGAAGTTTTGTTCATGCAATCTCCCCCCAAAAAGTCAAAAAGCTCACAGGAAACCGAAGCAGAGGAAATTCTGACTAATCAAATTCTGGCAGGATGAATGCAACAGACTGTATGTTGAGGCATATTTATAGAAATCGTTAGTCAGCACGACAAGAAGCGACAGGTCTTTTGTATTCAAACTTTTGACAATAACTAGATTCAAACCACCTGCATTTTTATTTTTGTGGCAGTAGAGTTCTTGAATATTATATAATATTAGTTTTATATACTCACCTTATTAGCATGCCACCAACCTCCTGATTTGAGAGGACAGTGTGGAAGGTATGGGAGCCATCATAAGGACTAATATATGAGAGCAACACTTAAACACGCTTTACTCGTTGGCAGTTAAAGAAGTAGAAGAGATTATCGTTATGATCATCATGCCTGGCCAATCCTGTCAACAGCGACTCGATAAGAATAAAAGGGAGTTGGCAACTAAAAATAGAGGGGGGAGCCTACAAATATTTCAAAGACTGAAAATATTTGGTTCCATTTTGACTGATCGTCTCCAACATTTGTTCATGTATTCATTCATTCAAGTAACTGATCATTCGCTTCAACGTGAATAAAATAGTTTAAGGCCATTGATCAACTGCATAATGAGCCATTTCTGAAACTAGCCAACAGGTTCCACACAGCACTAATATATTAACTTTTTAATCACTTCACACTTTAACCTTTTAATCTGTGATTAAACATCAAACATGATCGTCATTGTGCACCGTCAAACTTTTTTTTTTTCCTAGTTCTGTGCCTCTTTTGGGTTCGTTTTAGTGGAACTGTAATAATTATTTTCAATCTTAAGGTAAAATGATTGGGGGGAATAAAACCAAACTTCAAAAGCACTGAACTTTTATTACTAGTTGCATAATGAATATTGGTATTTTACTATAGATCACAACCTTTTTCCCCTCCCTTGGCGTCGGCTCAAATCACCTCGAAGAAAGTCACAATGCTGCTCTGCAATTAGCAAGACGTTACAGTGAAGCCAAACACTGGGAAGACTCGCCAAAATAAAAGCAAAGGGCCATTTCATAGATTCACTGTAAGCTGTAGAAAGTGTTCAATTCTGTTTTTCTTGATGTGTACATGTCTAGTATGGACAAACCCTGAGCAGACTTTGTATTTTAGTGCCTTTTCTTTTTGTGTGTTCAGATGTCAAAGATTAAAACCAAGTCACTTCATTGAAACATTCAGTCGTACTGTCATTACATGCATTTATTGGAGAGGAACACATTTTTGCCATACATATCTTTGTGATTACCAGCACATTTCAATTAAGTTAACAAATTATTAAAAATTTCTAAAAATTAAAGCATTACAAACAGTGGGGGGGCCAAACTATCTGTTGGGTGGAGGACAGCGGGGGGGGGGGGGGGGGGGGGGGGCGCGCTCCAGTGAGAAGAATAAACCCACGTGTGTATAAAATAAAAACAGAAGCAGGGGAAAGCGGTTCTCTGCAGACACACACATGAAGCAAACGCGTCGTAGATTGTCTGCCTGCATTTGGTCGAAAAAAAAAAGGATTTAGGGGCAGAAGTCATCAGACATGAGCACATAATGCAGTTTGGAGCCTGATCTCCCAGGTCTGGAGGAACTCCTGCGACTGCCAGCGCCCCCCTGTGGCCACAGCTCCACCCAGCAGAGTAGCTTTAAAACAACAAGGAGGGCGAGGACCCTTAAAAGTCTCCTTGTGTTCATTTCTGCACCCCGACTGCTCGTAGGAGTCAAGCCTTCAATATTTACCTTTCCTCACCATCAGATTAACCCCCCCCCCCTCCCCAAAAACTAAATATTTGCTCTAATATGTATATGAAATATACATCAAAATAGGAGGTCAACTTTAAAAAGGTAACCCCTGAATAGAAAGAAAAATAAAAGAAAGGAGAGGTTGAAGGAGAAATGGGGTCAAATAAATCAGAAAGGCTCATTCAGCTATAAAATAAATACAAAACTGATTTTTTCAAAGCAGCCAAATTAAAAAAACAAAAAAACAAAACTGAATGCGAGGTGACATGGAAGGCAACATGAGTGAGGAAGAGAGGTGGGATGGCACAAAGTACTAGTGGAAGACCGGGGGGGGGGGGGGCGACCGTGACGGAGACAGGCTGCTTTAATGTCAAGTCTTACAGAATGACGGCTGGTCACACGGAGCAGAAACAGGAGTCTGTTGCTCCAAACAAGAATGACAAGAAACAACGACTTTAGAATGTAAAAACCTCAACCCTAAACAGACGTCTGACTTCCTGATATTCTCAGAAGTTTGGGGTTTTCCCAGCGGGGAGCAAATCACCAGGTGCGACCTTGAGAAAGTGTGTTTCAGGAGACGGCGGCGGCTCGTCCTCGTAACATCAGAGGGGGTGGGGTGGGGGTGGGGGGGTACCTGAGGGGCCAAAGTGAACAGAGGACGAGAAAACAAACCGCAGCGAGGTCACTTTGGCAGAGGTCCCTTGGAGGTTTTAGTTTGGGGGCGAGAGGACGTTTAAAAACGGACATCTTTTCATCCTCAGCTTTCTCAGATAGAAAAGTTTGGACCTTCTCCCACCATGTGAGCTTCACATCATCATCATAATCATCCACCATGTGTGTGTGTGTGTGTGTGTGTGTGTGTGTGTATTCTGAGCAAAACCCCAGCGTTGCACGCCGTCACCACCGTGTCCCTGTCGACGTGGATAAAATCTTGGAATTGCTCGTTGTGGATGTTTGCAGAAGAGAGCGAGCGATGTGAGAAACATCCATGTTCTGTCTTTGGTTAGTGCTTTGTTCTCCGTCTCTCTTCTCTCACAAAAATGTAGTGACAACAACTTATTCCTCCCTCCCTCCCCCACCCCGTCCCTATACTGTGTGTGTGTGGTCCAGAGGTTGATGTAGTGTTGATGCGGAGGGTTTGTATTTGAGCTCCGACACAGTCGCTGTGTCCTCTGTGTCTTTGCCATCTTCGGTCAGTATTTTCAGATTTTTACGGTCACATCGGGTCTCTCCGTTGAGTCGGTGGTTAAGGAACAACAAAAACAACATCTTTAGGGCGTCCGGCCATGTAGTCGAGCATGACGAGCTATCCGAGGGGTGTTTTCACGTGTCCATGCAGTCCTGCCTGTGGGAGAGAAAGAATACATCAGCTCTGAATGCAGCAGGAAACATTTCATTGGAGTCGTTGCTTCCATCTACTCTCAGGTTACAGGCTTGTAGCGCCCTCTGCTGGTCATCAGGACAAACAGGCGCAGCAATATGAGATGAGCGTGTCATAACTGTTTTAAACAAGGAAAGCAAATGAGAAATTAATCAATGAAGCTTGCTGGGCAGTGCAATAAGATTTCCTCGGATCCAAATTGAGTGACGTTGTTACCGAGCGACAGCAAATATAAAGAAACTCCAACATGAGGTAATTTATGAGTTTTTACAGGTTAACAGGCTTCATGCCGCCAGATACTACTTCCGCATGTAGATGCATGCTGTTCTGAGTGCCTCGGCTTCTCCAAAACCCGCCCTAAAAGTGATATTTGTGCTCTTCCCGAGCTCGTCTTGTGCTGCTTCCCGTGGTCCGGAACTCCAGCAGCTGACGGCTGCGAGTGATGCGTTCAGGCGCATCATGTAAAGCCGCCCTGCTGGACTCTGTGGCTGAGAAACATTCCTCTTCAGAATAACCAACAAAATACTTTATCAACAGAGATAATGCGGTACTACCGCTGTGCCTTTTGGAAATGCCAACAGGCAGAATAAAAATAAGCTGAATCAAGGGAAAAGTTTCCTGGTTTGAATCAGATGGAATTTGGTTCACCACTACGGGCCTCTCATCAACTGCTCCGGCTGAATCAGGAAGGACATCGGATGAAAAACTTGTGCCAAATCAAATATGCAGATCACACGATGTGCAGCTCAAACACACCATTCTTTTTACGATTTGCAAATTTCTTATTCACCGTTACGGTCTATAAAATCTAAACTCCATGGAACCCTTGCAGATTGTCATCAGCATGATAAGTTTCTTAGAGATGAAGGTTCACTTCCTCACCTCACGGTGCATCTTTTCCCATCTCCAAACTGGCTTCCAGCAGCAGCTCCTCCAGGTCCTGTCCACAGCTGACGCTCACTACCCCGGGGACAAACCACAAACGTCATCCAACAGGAACTTCAAACCAACGACCGACAGACTTTACAGAAAGCCGCTCAGTGAAGATCAGAAGCTCACCGTGCTCCATCACACAGCTGCCGGGTTTGGGGCTTTCTGTGTCCAGGAGATGGAGAGAGAACTCTGGTTTCAGGCCGTTGGGCAGAGCCGAACCAACCGTCTCGTCTTCTAGAGCCTCGGCAAAACACTCACCCTCGTCTGCAGAGCTCTCCTCAGGCGATTCCTCCTCCTCCTCCTCCTCCTCCTCCTCCTCCTCCTCAACCGCTGCATTTGGATGTACTTCAGGTGTGGGGTCAGGACTCTTCAAGGCCTCTGCTGCTGGTGGCTCCGACTCCTGAGCTTCACTCTGAGTGACCAAAACACCACATTCTGTTTGTGGTTCATCTGCCTCGGTTTGCTGCTTTGGCCTCGTTTGCTCTCGGCTTGGCTCCTCTTTCTTTACCGAACCGAGTTCTTCCTTTTCCGATAAGCCGACCAGTGTGTGCTGCTCCTCCTGCGGTGTCTTTTTGGTTTGGTTTAGTGACTGGGCCCCCTGTGGAGCGTACGCTGGGTCAACTTCCAGCAGGGCAGGTACAGATCCTGACAGTTCCTGCTGCGTTGCTAAACTAGTCTGGGCTGGTTTCACTTCTGACTGCATCACCGGCCTGTCATCTGGTGTGTCTTCCTCCCCTCCTTTGGAGCTTCTAGAGCTCTTGCCATCTCCTCGATCGAGCCGAGGCCCTACGTCCTGCTGCAAGGAGTCTGAAAGCCGTGCTGGTGCTTGTGAACTCGGATCCGTCACCTCGTCTGTGGGCTGAGGCGTCGACTGTGGTCCTGTGGCGTTTCGTGTCGACTCTGTGCGTGCTGCGGGACCCCGCTCTGCCTTTTCACAGTCTGTCGGAGCAGGCGAGTCCTCCTTCGCGTCCTCTCGCGTCACTCGTGTTTGTGACGCCTGCCGTGTGGCGGTTGTGGCGGCGTCTACAGGCTTTGTTGAGGTGTCTTCAGTGTCGGCGGGAGGCGCCGGCGCGCTCACCTGCAGCTGCTCGGGGGGGCTCTCCACCCTGGTCACCATGAAGATCTTATGACCCCGGCCCGGGCTGGAGACGGATATGCAGCGGCCTGGAGACGGAGGGGTGCCGGGGGGAGCCGGAGACTCCGTCACGGTGATGCCTGCAATGAGACCCGACGCTCCGGTGGGTGAGGCGGAAGAAGGCGAGGACAGAAGCGAGGCACTGGGGGGGAGCCGTGAACCTCCGGCGTGGGCTTCGGGAGACGTCGGGTTTGAGAAAGAGGAGGAGTTTGAAGTGGAAGGAGACTGTGTCACTACTTGTACTTCCTCTTCATCCTCTGTGTCGGAGTCGGACTCCGGAGAAGCTTGCGTCTCAGCACTCGCTCCCGATTGGCTGCTCTGCGCTTCCTTCGCCGCTTCCTCTTCCTCTTTGCTTCCCCCATCGACCCGCTCTTCAGACGTCCCTTCCTCCTCCACGTCCTCCCTGGTTCCGTCCTCCGTGGCGATCTCGGCCATGGAGGCAGACAGCCTCATCTTCTGATCGTTCTCTTCCTTCTCCTTGGCGAGGATGAAATTCCTCTTGCAGCCGTTCTGGATCTCAGCCAGCAAGGCACGCTGCGTTTCAATGAAGCTCTTCACCTGAAGAGACCAAAAAAATTAAAAAACATAAATAAAACATCGAAAAAACAGAAACATTGATGGATGGTTTTTACATTTGATCTTCCATTTTAGGCAGGAAAACAATAACTCCTTTTATTTGAAAACCTCTGAATAGTTTCTCCAATGCTCACATAGTGATTAAAAATATTTAAGAAAATCCTTTTAAGCTACATAAAATCATTGAAAAATCCACACATAACTGTTACTCAGTCTTCCAAATGCTGAATTAAAGACTAAAGGAAGCGAGTTAATGTCATGTCATGACTGATATGGATGTGAGATTTGAGGTTTTCTAGTTATTTCCACTAAATCTCGAGTGTGTTCAAACAGTGGAGCATCCGAATGACGGCTCGCCAATTTGTTTTCAAGTACAAACTCACAGAACAGGTTTTGGTATGACTTTTTAGAAGATATTTCATTTGTATTCCAATCACAAGATGTGATACAGCGACCAAACAAAGTGAACACTCTCCATCCCACCCTTCGCCAAGAATTTACACATTTTCTAAGTCAAATCATTGGTTGGTTTGATTAACAGCCCCTTGAGGTGCGTTTGCTCCATTACTAGTGTTCATTTGCAGAAAGAGTTACTGCTTCTATCATGAACTTGACATCAGTTCAACTTTACATCATATCTGGAGGCAAGAGGAACGCAAAACTCTCGGAACGGTGAACAAAAATTAGTCAACAAAGGCTTTTCTCCTGAAAACCAGCTGGTGTGTTCTCCAGTTGTAATTCAACAGAAATGTTGCGTACATTTTGGCCCGATTATTCCCACGGCCCCTCTCAGGGTCAAGATCGGCCAATTGTGTGATAAATTTGTACTGAAATACAAAACATTTTTCCTTTTAATTGCTGGCTATTATTGTTATCTGGTTTGTAGACGAACAAACTATAAATACATCATAACAGACAGTATGCCTCAGAGAGTGCACTAAAACCAAAGCTTTGCCTCATGCTCACAGTTTCTTTCTTGGGCTCCCGGTCGAGGTCGAGACGCAGCAGAGATGTGTTGACCTTCAGGGCGAGCGACAGCGCCATCAGGCCTCCCGTCTTTATCTCGTTCTCTCGCAGATCCAGACGCAGGAGCCTGGGACTCTCGGCAATGAATTCGGCCACAGCCACGGCTCCTACAGCACAAAAAGTCCGGATCAGCATTCAGAAACCGTCGTATCCAACAGAGACAAGGACACACACACACACACACCTTCGCAGGACAGCTTTGTGGAGGCGAGGCCCAGTCGGAGGACAGAGCGGTTGGCGATCAGGCCGTCTTTCAACTTGTGGACCCCTTCGTTACCCACCGAGTTGTGGCCGAGGTTCAGAGTCTCCAGACTCTGTGTGCATGGCTGAGAAAACAACACTCACGTTAAGACGGGAAAGATATTTGTGTACCGAGGGTTGATGGGCATTACGGTCAACGTAGAATGCACATTATAGGTGGTTATGCAATTTCTCCAGATGGAGTCACATCATGATCCTCCTGATGGTCTATTTCTCGGTGTTTGTCCTGAGATGGACAGTTGCTCTGTCCAGGGAACACCAAAGCCTTCCAGCTTGGTACTTGAGCGACATGGATCTCACTACATTTTAGAAAATGGGTCCACTGTTTATCTTCCATGACGATCTTTTGACAGTTTAAATTAAGATTTCAGGGCCATCGTTGCGCCCTCTGGCACACATTAATGCAATACAGTCGGGGAGATTTCCTAGTTTGGCTCTTAAGAAGATGAAAAATTCCAAAACGGAACGAAAATAGATGTTAGTTTATTTTTGGATTACCAACATGGGATCAATATTTGTCCACTTGCAGATCCATTTAGTGTTGAAATTGATGTTATCTTGCTGATCTTAATCTCCATCTTCTCAAGACGGCACAGGAGCAGCAGGAAACCGAGCTTCTCTCTTCTTTTGACCATTTTCTTTACCCCGCTCACTCCATTCCCATCAACTGATATGCTACTTGTCAAAGTTTATTTTATTATTTAAAATTTTTGGAGAACAAATGCACATTTACTCATCTTTAAAAAAAAAAAGTGTCCAAAACTAGTACTGGATATGAGGAACATAAATTGAAAACACCATTCAAGGACTCCTTGAAGTGTCACAATTAGTCTGTAAAACTAATCAAACCGCAACACAGCTTCAATAAACAGGAAATTATGAGATGAATCAATGTGTTGCAGTTTGCTGCATGACAGTGATCAAAGTGTTTTTTTTAATGATATTAAAATATTAAAAGTGATTTTTAATAATGGACCCCAAACCGCAGCAAAACATTTGACCTGGAACAGAAACGATCATTTACAGCCTCGGCAGAGCCGAAATGAAAACGCTGGAGCGCTGAAACAATAAGTTCAAGTCTGACGAGGAAAACCGGAGATAACGACTCTCGCCAAGTGACAGAAAGGTCTCCAGTGACTTCAGGGGTGGATTATTGACAACAGGCCGCAGTTAAATCAAACCCGGGCTGCATGTGGGAGGCGGTGCAGCCAGAGCGCGAGCTCACATCTGTTCAGTCGGCACCAGACGACATCACCGAGTGTCAGGTGTGTTAATGAAGAGGGTGCGTGGAAACAGTCAGCCCCATCGCCTGCCTGTTTACACTGCATCGTTAATCCTTCGCCTTCACACAAAGACAAAGTGCTGACACGTTTTTTTTTTTTTTTTAAATAAAATGTGAATAGGAGAGACACATCTGACCGACGTGTTTAATGTTCCAGATCCTGCAGGCACCGAGCAGTGAGGGAGGAATCAAGCTTTTCTGTTCAGATCAAACCTTCAGGAGGAACTAATCGTTACCATCTCTTACCTCGATGTGAGCTGCAGGCAGCGGTTCATCAAACTGCTGAATGCTTTAATTACATCCTATAATCATTTCATCAGAAGTGACATTTTCCTTGGGTGAACTTGATGATCAGACCTATTGGCGGAGTTTCAGGGACAGCAGGGGTCAAATGAATCAACTGAGCCTCGCCCAGCAATAGCTTAAACTCGGTATTGACTTGTCTCTTAATAGAACATTTATTTCAAGATTGTGATGAAATATTATAAAGTGCAATAACTTTTGTCTGCTAATGCTGATTTGGATTCTTTGAGAACACGTCTTTCTTTTTTTGACAGGAGGGAGATTTTATATGAGGGCACATACAAACTGGAAGGACACAAACTTTAGTTGTACTGCATGCATCATACAAACTCCTTATTTCAGTCATTATTTGTCATTGACCTCCTGCCAGCCACACACCTAATTCTAATAACTGGTCAACCAACCATGTGAGCCTTACAATGCAATAACAAAATGGGATGTAAAAAACAGGTGCACTTTCAGAATGATCTCCGTTGCAGTAATGGAGAAGATTTAGTATCTCAGAGTTGTCCTTGGCTCATAAAACATCCAATCAATGTGTGTGTGTGTGTGTGTGTGTGTGTGAGCGTACCAGCGCAGCAGCGAGGTGTCCCATGCCGTTGTGTGTGAGCTGGTTGTTCCATAGCACCAAAGTGACGAGGCCTTTCCTCTGCTCTTTCAGTCCTTCGCACACGTAGGCCAGACCTGTGACGGCAGGGAAGCAGACGGGCCTCATCGACGTGCACTTCAAACGCGACGTCTCCATTTTAGAAGGTGGCGTGTGAAGTAGCACGAAACGTGGAGTTTTAAGAAGGCCTGGCAGATCCCGAGCCGCTACTCTCCCAACACCATTTCTCCGATTAACATCCTGATCTAGCCTTGTTGTATGAAGCAACATGGCTTGACGCATTAGATCTTTACAGACGGGACCACGGCGAATCAAAGTCCGTGATAAAACAGGATATAAGACATGTATGCCGTGTTAACCGTGTGTTAAAGAACCGTCACTGCTCCGTACCAGAGTCCAGGATGTGGTTGTTGCGAAGGTCCAGGATCTGAATGTTGTAGTTAAACTTGAGCAGGTTGCCAAGTTGAGCAGAGTCCTGCAACCCATTGAGCTTGTTGTCTGCCAAATACAGCTCCCGCAGGTTCATGTTCATCTTCAGAGCCGTGGCTGACCAGAGAAATGAGGAAGAAAGAGATGGAATAATGTCAGAGGTTTAAGATTCTGCATCTACAAAGATGAAAGGTATCAAGTGATAGTTGAGTAAAAAAAAAAAAAAAAAAAAAAAAAAAAAGGAGGGGGGGGGGGGGGGGGGGGGCTCTTTTGTTGCCCCTCAGGCGTTTTCTCCGTCTTACCCAGTAACATGAGCGGTCTGCCAGACAGGCCGGCGTTCTCCAGGTGAAGGATCGCCAGGCTGCCACTGATCCGGAGCGCCCGTGCCACAAAGGGAGCCGAGTGGTCCAGCAGGGGAGTGTTCCGGGCGTCCAGATATTGTAGAGAGCTCGTCTGAGGGGAGAAACATTGAATTCGAGCTGCGAATTACCGACACGACACAACTGAGGATGCATTAATGCAGTGGTTCTCAATTATTTTCTGTCACGCCCCCCCTAGAGGACAGAATTTTTTTCAGCGCCCCCCCCCCCGCCGATATTGTACTACCATTGAGAACTTGATAATATTTATTTATCTGTATAAATTACTGTATGAGTTGCTGGCACCAGCATTCTGCATACAATCGCCTGATTATCAAAATAAATCTGCTATGGTGTGAGGTTTTTTGCACCTTGCGATGTGGTGGGCAACTTTGTAAGAGGCTAACAGGCTTTTTTGTTTACTGATGCCGCGCTGACGAAATGACCGGCTTGTTGGCGATACTCATGGAGTTTACCATGAAAAAACTCCAGTGGCTTACTGACATAACGGGTGTATGGTCTCCAGGTGTATGGTGTATGGTCTCCAGGTGTATGGTCTCCAGGTGTATGGTGTATGGTCTCCAGGTGTATGGTCTCCAGGTGTATGGTGTATGGTCTCCAGGTGCCGTCTTAATTTATTTGGTTTCATGCTCCGCTGCCAGAGTTTTTAGGCATAAAACACAAACGGGTGTTTCCTCGTTTCCGACCGTGTTCACGGTAAACCCAAGGGCTATGTAGGCATCGTCATATCTCCTGCTCTTACTAGGTTTATACCGGTTACTGTCACCTGTTTTCTTTTCCTCTGATGCCTCATCCTTTTTTCTTTTTACTCCCGTCAGAAACTTCTCCACCTCTCCTCCTCCTCCTCCGCCAGCTCTGTACACCGGTGTTCATGTGTAGTACTTCTTCTTCTCTACTAGGTTGAACAGGCAGCCTGTTGATTAGTTTGAGCACTGCTGCCACCTAGTGGCTGGAGGCCCTTTTTTAAAATTGTTCAAGCATGAATAAAGACACTAATACTGAAAGTCGCGCCCGCCTCGCGCCCCCCCTGACACCCCACCACGCCCCCCCAGGGGGGCGCGCCCCACCATTTGAGAAGCACTGCATTAATGCAACAGCACTGACTGAGGCCAGGGAGGACAATTACGAAAAGTGAGTAGAGAGCAGGAGCCTGCAACCTTGACCATTAGAAGAGCAGCGTTACGCCCCCACACACACACCAACTACTTCTGTCTGCACCCATTAAAAGATATTTAACCTTGAAACAGCATAAATAAGTCTGTCCACATCAAAATAAACGTCATCTATCCACAGCTGGCTTTCTAAAGGCTTCGCTCATGAACTCGGCAGTGTTTTGGTTCATGAATTATTGAACATTCTTTGTAAAGTCCCACATTTGTCGTCTGTAATTGCAAGATAGGAGTCTCTTTGAAATGTCTGCCGTGCAACACAGAAAGAAAATAAAGAACAAAATAGAGAACAGATTGAATGGAGACCTTCGTGATGAGGAGTTGGACGCTCTGTCTGACACACACACACACACACACACACACACACACACACACACACACACACACACACACACACACACACACACACACACACACACACACACACACACACACACACACACACACACACACACACACACACACACACACACACACACACACACACACACACACACAGTGTCTCTCCTTACATACATTTTACATACATTCTCACATACTAAGACAAATAAACGACCAAGTCCAAACTTTCAGACACACATGGGAATGTGTGAATATTCACATAGGCAAAAAAAAAATCATATGAATGTTTTTATTATTCTGTTAATCATGTCGTATTTGCTTTAGTTTCACGCATTTTTTTTTTACATTTAGATGTAAAACATTTTTTTTCCCAGAAATGACATTCTTCACTGTATTAGATTTTTGTTTGTTTGATGCACTTGTTTATACATTACATTAAGATGACTACGTCGTCTTCCAGTGAAATAAATCAAGAGGCTTCGCCTTGGGCATCAAAGAACATGTGCCCTTGTCAGGTATGAGTTTTCTCTGTTGAAATGAGCGCCTGGTTTTTATTGACAAGCGTCAACACGAGCAATCTATAGGCTGGGATATTAGTACGAGGTCTCCAGGCAGCTTGCTATAAATCTGAAGGCACTCAATGCTTGAAGGCTGATTGAAAAACCTTCATCCTCTCACGCGGTCACAGTTGTGGTCACAGAAGAACTCCCTAAATATTGTACTGTTGTCACAAAAATACTCACGAGGATCCACTGCTGCGGAGCCAATATAGCCACAAATCCCTAGTAAACTCATTTACGAATTAAATTTAAAAAATCCTCTTCAATGCCGATACGTCTCATGAGGCTCAAGATGCTCATTCTCACTTTCACACATTCTTCTTTAAAAAGAAAGAAAGAAAAAAAAATTACACATGAGAAACCCGCTTTTGCGGAGCGACTTTACCATATCTTTTCATCCAACACACAATCAACAGCTTGTTTGACTAAAAAAAAAAAAAAAGCAGCTCCTGCTCTTCCATTTATTTTCCCCCATAGGTTACTTGCAAGGCCACATCATCGTGTTCAGCTGGCCACACCTTTGTATCCCCAAACACTAATAAATAGTGAGTGACGTCAAAGAGCGAGTGAGCAAAGGGTGACCCTCATGTGTGAAACATAGACAGTAGATGAAAACAATAAGACACTAAGCACCACTTTAAAAAGTGCAGAAAAGACCTGATGAGGCCACTGGGAGCGCAACTGAACTAATCTCAAGATGATCTTTAGGGACTCAAAGATTTACTGACACACTTCCAGTTACTGCATGTAATCAGTTCTGGTTTAAACTATTAAATCAACCAATTTCAGATTTTTTTATAATTTTTTTTTTTTATTGCATGATGATCTTGAATTTAAGTAGCAAATTCTTTGGTTTCCTTAAAAAAAACCAAATATGAAGTCATACCAGCTTAAACTGGCACTTTGTGTGACTTTACATTTCTTTCTAAATTCTAGTATTCAGCGTTTAGGAACTTCGCTAGATTATACTGTCATTTTGAATGATGGACAATAAAATCTGGGGCAACCCATGTAAGATTTCAGAGTGATGAAGCTTGAAAGTTGAGAGAATCTCATGTTGCACTGACAATATCTGTCATAGTGACTGAGGATTATCAGTCAGAAACACTTCCACTGCTTTTCAAAGAAGTCACACCAACGCACCAAACCGCGTCGGACAATTCTAATGAGCTACAAAGCAAAGCGCATTTTTCCTGATGTTTTACTTTTACGAGATGCTTTTACGAGTCTGTTTGATTTAGACATATTAAACCCGACTTTCAGTATCTTGTGAGAACGTTATTTAATAGGACAGCCTTTGACTGGTATGTAGGAGTAAGAGGTGAAGTTGACACTATTTTGTCAGGAAATACCCAAAAAATGAATTCCAATGTGCAAACATACAAATTAAGATCCCTTGTGACATTGTTTTACTGAAAAATACACAATGAATGATAACAAAAGAGAAAGAAATGGTGCTTGTTCATACCTGATAATGAAAGTTGTGGTCACCGTTTTTGTGTAAATAGATCAGATCTTTTTGGATTCCGCCATTCATTTATTCTCTCATGCAGACAATTCCCGTTACTGACAGGCAGGATGTTTTCTCACCTTCCTCATCATGTGTGCTGCAGCCTGCCATCCCCGCGTGCCAATGTGCTTGTTGAAGGAGATGTTGAGATGCGTGGCCGACTCGTAGTACTCGATCATGTCAAACAGAGCTGAAGCCCCCTGATGAAAGACGAGAGGAAAACCATGACGCTATGATGATCCGAAAATCCAGTCCGATTCAAGCAAGTCTCACTGTCAACACTGTCAACACAATAGTAGAGATGTTACAAAGACACATCCCGGGGTCGCAGCTGGAGTTTCCATGGTAACCGTCCCCGAGGACGAGCTGAGAAGTGTTGAGATGTTTCCATGAGGGCATTGAGTGTTGAGGAGTAATACAGGAGCAAGGACGAGCTTGTGTGTGTGTGTGTGTGTGTACAACTGTTTACTGTTGCACAAATAGTTTCAACGGGATTCATTATTCAGATTAGGCACTGTAATACAAACCACTGGAAGCACACAAATCAACACCAAGAACAAATATAAGAAAAACAATCATTACATGATATGAGAATCACTCGAGAGGCAACAACCTCCATAAAAATAAATAAAGTTTATCAAAGAGCAGGACTGAATTTCAATATCAGACGACACAAGTTCAAGTCAAATGTTGTATTTTAATCAGTTTTTTTAACTCATCTGTTTTACTACAAACGGAGTAATCAAGAGCACTTGATCGAACTCTGTAGTAACAGCCCGAAACAACTTAAAGCTCACAAAAACAAGACTGAAAACAAAACACATCGGTGTCTGTGCAGCGTGGTTGCAGGACTTGTACGAGGTGAAAATTTGAGCGAGAGCGTTTTGTTTTCCGAGGATAAAAAGCGCAAATCAGGCGGGACAAAGCACAGTGGTTTCTAACCCCCCCCCCCCCCCGCTGTGTACATACACTGGAAGATGTTAAGGAGTGTACACTGGTGTGTTTATCTACTGGGTGGGGGAAAGATGAGTCACATTAGGTCCAATAACAACCAGCCTGTGAAGACGCTCCACATGCTTCTTAAAACATTTCTCAAAAAAAAAACTGGTCGGCTGCTTTTATCTGCTCATTCCTTCCCCCTTGTAAGAAGCCATTACTGCAGCTACGAGTGTCTCCCTACCAAATCCAGCCATCTACCGCCACTCCACCACTCCCTCTTCTTCACCATTACATTTCCTCGCTCTCACATTTTCTCCTTTTCAGATTCCTATTTCATCACAGTCTAAGGAGAGACACTTGTCTCGGACTGAAACGCTGCTCTCTGGTGACTCAGTCAGTGACTCATTCAGACACTGCGTTCAAATTTCCGGAGCAGAGCTCAACGTGGAGGGGGGAAAAAAAAAAAAAAGTGTGTACGTCACTCTGCATTTGTTAGGATGATGTGAAGGTTGGATTTTCAGTAACAATAACATGTTGGTTATAAAAAGAAAAAAAAATGTTGAATATGTGCAGCATCATCCCGCGATTAGCATACAAATTAAGAAATTGCACGGCTTCCCCATCAGGTTTAACTGGATTTCAAGTGTTTACACAATGACTATGTGTGATGAGCTCGTTCAGGAAAGTGGTTTGTGGCGTCGTGCAGAGTTCATGAAAGATTAAGGAAAACTTTGAACAGGTTGTGGATTGTTGCAGATCTATTATAACAAGTTTAGCATGTAAAGTGACTTCAGTGTCGTTTAAAAGGTATTTGGTTTGGTCGTCATCTCTACATGAGTATATATTATAAAATCCTGCCTTTTTGATTTTGATGGCTTAAGCTTGTAACTTTGAATGAAAACAAAGTGGTTTTAAAACTCAATATTTCACAGTACAGGCACCCCCATGCAGAATGTCATAATTTCACGACCATACGAAGATGGCTCTATTCAAGATCCTTAAACAGATGCTAAAACGTGATTTGCATCTCATAATGACATGTGATCCATCTATCAGTGTATTCATTTACAGCTCTGCAAAATATGTCATCTAATTTGCACTTGCATTGAATTTGGAGGTGCAACGTGTGTCGACTAAATATTATATGACGTGTATGGTATGAATAATTTTGATTAGTTTCTTGTCAAATAAAGCGATGCCTCAAGGACAAGAACTACAGTGCCCGAAATTTTAATTATGATCAAGAAAAGCGATAATGTTGGAAGCAGGGTCTTAAGTTCAGTAAGTTTTGTTGGAGCATGACAAAGCAGAGGGACATTGCAGACATATGGATTTTATTTCATTTAGAGCAAAGGAGGACAAAAATCGGCTTTTCCCTCTTTGTGCTCAATGTAATAAAAATGTGTTTTCTGCAGCAAGATGTTGGCACGTAAAAGGCTGAATCCATAAGAGTGAAGTAGCATCTGGATCTATATTTTGAAACTACATCTCTCGAGAAAGCTTATTCCACATGTGTGAATCAAAACAGTTGCATCTGTTCAAAAGGCTAAAGACACTGAAGAGTTTTGGTACGAGAAAAACAAAACTGAGCTAAAGGAGCATAAATAAGTCTCTCTCTACTCCCCACATTGCTGACAACTCTGTCAATCAAACTTTTTTTTTTTTTATGTGCAGGCATACCGTGAGAACCTTTTCAACTGCTGCAGGTTCAAACCGCTGAAAGTTTGAATTTGACGAATTAGAAAAGTTGAATTTTCTTCTTGATTTGGGTTGCAGCTCGTCACTGAGGGGGTGATGGCCAGTCCCAAAGCCAGAGCAGATGTTCAAATGCTCAATCCCCACATGTTTTTTCCCCCTGGAGCCCAACCGATCGCCTCCAAGAAAGGCCTGGGATTTTTTTCTCCCCCATCTCTACGTTGTCAACATATTACAGCGAAGCCAAATCTTATGAGACACACCAAGTGTCGCCGTTATCCAAAAGTGGTACTTTTTCGAGATTAGCACAGCCTAAAACAATTCCAAAAAAGTGTCTTTCTTTGGGTTTGTAAAGTTAGATTTGCACATGCCAGAGTAGGCGAAGAGTGTCGCTCGGTGTTTGGACCGATATTAAGTTTATATGAAATTATGCAAGGGAACTCAAGTCTTCTATAAATGTTTAAGACTTTAAGGATTATTTTTGTTGAAATTAAGGTCATGCATGCGTTACAATTTGCCATGTGATGCTGCATTCATTTACTTGTCTGATGGCCTTTTTTCTTGTTTTGACATGAGTTTTGTTTTTCCTGTGAAAACAACATGAATGCTAGAAAAGGAGCCGTCGCATTATCAAGTTTGAGGGGCTTACGAGTGCCAATTTAAATAAGCTGTGAGGTAAAACTTCGACTATAAAACTGTTCTATGACAGATTGAGTAGTAAATATAACAGTGGCTGAAGCCTTTTGTAATTGTTGAAAATCCTACTTGAATTTCTGTCGAACTTTGTACTCCAGTGACGACCATCACATGATAGTCCTCAAATTTTAGACACAGTACAAAGACTGAAAAAACCTTTAAAAAAACCCAACCTAATAGCTTATGTCATATTTTAAGAGATGAAAATTTTTAAGAGATGAAAATCAAGCCTGCATTTAACACCAATCCCATCTCGGGTATCTAAACCGAAAAATATTTTTGGAAATCTCATCAGGTTTAGGAAAAGGAATTGAGAATATATATATATATATATATATATATATATATATATATATATATATATATATATATATATATATATATATATATATATATATATATAAAAAACAGTTTAACTAGCCATCTTGCATTGTCAAATGTTATGATTTTTATGAGAATCGATAATGGAATCTGACTGCACACTTAATCCAGAAATGAAGAGAACGGTTTCCCAATATCCCAAAGGGCACAAATGTCTCCAAGGACACAGAGATAATTAACACACCTTCTGTAAGTGTTGCTGGAAAATGGCAGGAGACTGGGGAAGTAAATTAATTCTGTGGTTAAAAGGTCGAGCCGGTGCTAGCTGGCCAGACAGAAATAAAATAATAAGCAGTAATTAAAGTGAACTAAAGTGAACTCGTCACGTTTGATTCAGAGGGAAAGCTGAGCTCGTGTCTGTGTGACAGGAAGTGGTCAGGACCAGAGTGTGTGTGGTTATGTGTGTGTGTGTGCCGCATAGCAGCGCTGTCTATCTGTGCATGTCTGCAGCCCAAACATCTCGAAAGCTGTTTACACAAGTGGACATCTGGAGTAATCAGAAAACCCATGACAAACACTCCACATCCTGCCAGAGTACAAATACGAGAAGAAATTATGAAAAGAGGAGAGAGAGAGAGAGAAAACAGATCTTACATCTTCATCCAGGTTGGTTTGCTCCAGGTCAACAACTTTAAACTGGACCCTCTTCAAAATCTCCTCCAGGGACTCACATGCTCTGTAGTCCAACTTCTCACCTAAACACAGGAAAAAAACCCCCCCCAAACAAATAGACAGGCATTTGATGATATTATTCATGAGATTGAAAGGCGGGATTATTGCGTTTTCCTCAACAACTGGAATGTCCGAGACACGTCTGTGTTTTTTGGTGCTTACCTTTTAGATCCAAGCATTCATTTCGCTGCGTCAGGTCTTTCAGTTCCTACAAAAACAAAAAGCAGCAGCGTTGGAAGGAGCCGATCACATGACTTTCCCCTGGAGGCGAACTCCGTTCGAAACGTTGAAACATTTGCGTCACAGAAGACAATTTCATTAATCAGTGTTTGAGCATAAAGCACATGTCGTGTGCAAACCGAGATCAGCCTGTGTCCAAAGACAGACGCGTGCAGGATGAATGAACTCGAGGCCCCCCCCCCCAGTGCTCGTCTCTACAGGTGTGTTGTGGTGAAATGCTGCATCAGCCTCAGCTCTGCCATCTTTGACACGTAAAGCTTGTTACATAAGGGGCTGTGCCGTCACTAATGCCAGTTTTCATTTGCGGGCAGACACTCACCACAAACTGAACCACAAGTGTTTATGTGTCGGACTACAGATGTGGACCAACGGCTTCTTTCTTCTACATGTAAAACTTCACTTGGTTTTTTTATTTAGAATTCATATTGAACCATTTCCTATACCTAAATTACAATAAAGCCATTTTCACAGTGACCCGCCCATCCTGACCCTGCTTGGTGGGTGGGAGTTGAGTGCGAATGTGTTCAAACAGCCTGAGGACCAGGGTGAGCCAATGTCAGGCTTCCAGGCTTGGTGTTGGGTTGGACTCGCAGCTGCATGAACAGTGCACACAATAAAGGTCGACCTCACTCGATTGCCTCGCCAAAATTAAATTAGAAAACTCCCACGACAACTATCAACATGAACCAGGCCATTATGAAGGAGCAACACAAGTGTTAGAAATTCAACTGAAAACAGCAATGAACTGGTAGGATGGAGACAAAAAAGGGAGCTTGTGTTGTGCGGTCTTCTCTTTGATGACGTTATCAACTAAAAGAAATTGCAACTTGCACATCAGAGAGGTAGGAAGGAATGCGGCTTGCTTCTTGTGATTTCAACCAGGGTGGCCGTTAAAATCTGTAAAATGCTGATGTGTCACAGACTCCCGCCCATTTCAAGACTCAGATTACCAGGTCAGTTTCAGTGTCAAATTGTAGAGAAGTATTTTCTTTTGTTTCGCAGTGCTAAAGTCAAGTTTGGAGGCAGCATTAAATATTTGATTTGCATCAACCGTAAGTTGCATCAGCCTGATAAGTTAAGTAATCAGTACGACACGACGTGAAAAGGGCTGATAACTAAAAATAAGAAGGAATGCGATTGTGACACGAGGCTTTAAACAAGGATTGCTATTGGGTTTGACCCACTGTAATGTTTTTGATGCAGTGTTGTGTGACTGGATGGGTTGAAACATGACACTCGCACTTCCTCTGGACCCAAACTTGCAAAGACGCAGACCAGAAGAGCTTCAGTCCGCATCGACTGCCATCAGTCCTTTGGAAGTGTGAGCTCAAACGCTCCCATACAAAACTATTTCTCAAAGCGTAGCTCTGGGTTTTCACTCCAAAAAGGTGGAGTGTTACAATGACAAGCATTCAAAAAACAAAAAAAGACTCCATAACCACCCTTCGGAAATTCTTCTAAAGCACTTTCCTTGATGCTCCTGTATTGCCAAAGACACGCAAACGTTCGCAGTCGAACAAGTTGGGACCATTAAAGACAAAGCTTGCATGTGTTTCGACTACAAACTGGGAGGCCCACTTCACGGGCAAGCTGACCGCTTATTTATCGAAAGTGTACAGCTGTTAATTCGCAAGTATTCCCCTGGACTATCACTTGTCCGATCATGTTGTCCACAGTAGCACAGAAACCCCCCCCCCCAAAAAAAAGACTGTTACACCTCTCACCCTGGTAAAACACCCACACAAACATGAAAACACATGAGTGCTGCCCTCAGAGCTATGTACCAGCAAATCCCCCTCTCCCTGCTGACTGCCCAGCCCATTCAGCATGAACCCCGTCACCCCTGCCCTCCTGACGTTACTTATGTGTTTGTACAACCCATACCGCCGCACCACATTCTGCCAGACCGTGCGCGATTCAAGAGCCCTTAAAAATTCTGATTATGCAACGTGACACGCGTTACACCTACAGCCATTTGTTGTCATGAGGCATCGGTTAATTAATCATTTGAAATCAGATGTTCTCCAGTATACATATACGGACACAAATTGTGGCATTCAAACAGCGAGTCGATCTTCACCTCCAATTAACTCAGGCACCTGTCAGTGAGAATGACTTTATCGGTGTAAATTCCTCAGTAGCAGAGCTTTCCAGCACCAGAAATAGTGCATGACGCAGGGAGAGCCTCAGCGCGAGTGGTGGTATGGCCGCGTCCACAGCGAGTGGACGGCGTGAAACTACCGTTTTAAAGTTTGTTGCCGTTTACTAAAGGTTGTGGTTACTCTCGCTATACGTTATCTGCATGTCACACAAACGGATCTCACAAAGAACGGGAAGGAAAAGCAGGGCAGCCTGACACGAGGTGAAGATGCCATCGAGTGTCGCGATGAATACAAACACTTTACATGCAATAATGTCATTTTGCATTGGAATATGTTCTTACAAATAACTTCGTAACGCTTCTGCACCGAGACCAGCAGGTATGCAATAAGGTTGATGCGACGACGTCTAAAACCAGTTGTAAATACAAGAGGCTTTATTTTGAAAATGACTGGATTCTCTTGTTGTGCTCTGGGTGGACAAAACAAATATTGTCGGCGGAGCAGAGCGAGACGCTCTTGAGAGGAAACGCCAACATTTACGAAGACGCCCGTGGATCACGGAGCGCTGCGCTGCTCCTGTGAAGCGCCGCGCTGCTCCTGTGAAGCGCCAAAGTCCAGCTTGACGCGACTCGGGCCATTCAAATGTTAAATGTTGTTGAAGGCGGTCAGAAAATGCACTGGCTGAAAACTGTTGGGTACTCAGGACATTGATAGTGCGCCACGGCTTCTGCTTTGTCAAGATGTTCCTTATCACTGTGCTCCCTGAGCTCCATCTCCACCAGCCTTGTGATTGCAGCCACGCAACTCTACCTCGCGAGTGCAGAATGAGGGCAAAAGTGATCATCAAGGGTCAAATACATTAACGTGGAGGCCATGAATTCAGGCAGTCTTTTAGCTAAAGATTAATCATTCACATTGAAATTCAGATTAATTTGCAACATACTGCACAGCCTGAAGGGAAAACTCAGCTCAAGAGAAATTGTTACATTTTAGGTTTATTACACGTGAACTTAAATATTTCAAGCCTTTTGTGTCTCCATTTGAGCTCCTATGTTATCAAAATCACCTTTTTTTTTAACCATTTCATGAGTTTTTAAACCAAAGGCCATATTTATCACAACTTAACGTTTTAAACCTTTGTTTATATGCATTCAAAAACAAACGATGAAACAATTACCTCTCAGATCATTTTTTTTTTTTTTTTTTAGCTGCACATGTATTTGTACTGCAAATTCAAGCTGCATTGAAGCCCTCTAGTCTGAGAACCTTCTGCAAACCCAATTTCAAAATGGCATGGAATCAGTGAAGAACTATGGCAATTACTTGCAAAGAAAAGAATATCTGGGCCACTTACAAGGGTACTTGTGGAATTGTAATGCACATTAGCCTCATATAACGGCAGCCATTCTACGATGAGCAGGACGACTGCTTTTCTGAAGCAATGATGCCTGTCGGTGCTCTTAAATAGACCTGTAATGTAATCTGATGAACAAAAACGCAGTTTGATACACACCATAAACCACCACTTTGTACTGGCCTTTACAAAAAAGAAAAGAAAAAAGAAAATATTTTAATATCAGAAAGATCATCATGTGCACAAGCGCTGAACAGTGTGTGCTGTTTGAGCCATTAAGACTTGGGGCAATATTGAAGTGCTCCTTCTTTCCTCTTCCTTCAGATGAAGCCATGTTTCAAGACTCGTGACTAATCGGATTCATTGTGATTTGAAACTATCCTCAAATCTAGCTCGAAAGGAACCAAGTCTTTGAGAGGTCTCTTGTGATACTTAATCCATCTTGTGATATAATCTAAAACGAAAAGTCTAAAAAAAAAAACTTGGGAAACAAAAGTCGAGAAACATTGCACCCGTTATAGAAGGTTACACTCTATGATAGAAAACTTTATGTTCTTCGGTATCTTTATGATATTATGTTATTTTTACAGTTTATTTTGGTATGTTCCCAAATGCACTCCAACATGCTTTCATAAGTCTCAAGACATTTCAGTGTTTTGTCTTCAACTACTTGGGTTGCTTGTATCTAAAAGAGTTCTTTGTAATTATAAGTAAACGCAGGTTTCCGTACACATTCATTAGGTGCCCGACTGGTTCAAAGACAATGGAAACTTGAAAGGGAATGCACTTCAGACTGAAAACCTTCAGTTTAAGTATACAAATGTGAAGCACGGCCTTCAATTATATATTTACATTGTGTAAAATATCTCAGACTGGTGTATTATAATGCAAGTTTATAGTGAAAGGTGTCTTGGTTGTTTTCAAATTCATTCTGCAGGAGAGGAAAACAGCCCCAAACATACAGCGAGTGTTCAAAAACTACTATCAGCATAAAGAGGAACACTGGTTCCTGGAAGTAATAGTCTGGCTGCCATGAAGCCTGTTCAGGTTTAGTTTCAGTGTAGTTTACATTGACAGACAAATTATACTTCATGTTTGACTGGTGACCCGTCCAAGGTCTCGCAGCCTTATAAGTCAACGAGATTCAGCTGCCAAGCAACCTTAAGTGGGAATAAGAGACCAAGTGAGAATTATAGACTTTCACTACATCATCAACAGCACTGCTAAAGAACAATATATTACTGGAGTACACTCTGCAGCATCTGACGAGTGGAGGTTCCTGCATGTTTGGTAAAAGTGAGCGAGCACTCCGACTGCATGAAAGACGTTGCATAATTGGGGGAAACCGCTTGGTACGAGAATCTGCAGCAGCAGAAATGTGACACAAGGCTCCCAAGTGTCCAGGTTTTCAGACTCCGGTGGGAGTTACTGCAGAACAAGCATTCAACACGCAGCCGCTAAATAGTGACCCTTATAAACTCAAAGACATGCAAACAACTGGCCAGAAATGTACATAACCTGTCGGGGCCCCTGGCGAGCGGCCACGTGTACAATCCATTTGGACTTAATAAAGAAAGCATTTATAGTGCGCGCGCGCGTGTGTGTGTGTGTGTGTGTGTGTGTGTGGGGGGGGGGGGGGGGGGGGGGGTCTATGTGGAGAGTTACTTCAAGGATGACGAAGCAGAAAATGGAAGAGGTGGTGTAGAGGACCGGCCACTTCAGGGAAAGATGGAAAGACGCCGGCCTTTGAAAACACGTCTAATCACAAAAAAAGATACGGTGGAGGATCCCTTCGTGGCAATGTAACCACACAATATGAACAACTGCAGTTTACAGCAGTAGCCTCGCACGATGATGTGCATTTCAACAAGTGGCTGGCAAGTCAACCTGGGCTGACTTCGACCAAGTCGAGAGCGCATGTTGGGGGGGGGGGGTTTCTTTGCAGAATATCCTGAATCACAAATGTGTTCGCATCTGGGGCTCCCCCTTCCCTCTCTATTCATCACTTGCTAACCTGCGGGCACAAAGCTCCAGTGGAGAGGCCCAGTGAAGGGTTTACGGCGTGTACACAGGCAGCAACAAAATGTGTGAACGTGTTCCTGGCTCCACAGCCAACGCTTCCCCCCCCAGTCAGTCTGAGGACGGGCAAAGAGTGAGTGCTGCCGCACAAACGCAAGGTAAAGGCAGGTAGCTACAAGTTTGCATACACAGAGTTCTCCAGTTATCGGCTCCAATATTAAAATGCTCCACAAAGCTCTCAATTATAGGAGCAAAACAAGTCTTGGCTTTTATTTTCACATGCCAAAAATCCAAATAACACATATTCTCCCCTTTCCAGCACATTGGTAACTCGTGATACTCGTCAAAAAGTCTTTTAAAATGTCAAGCCTAAGAAGACAGAGAGAAAAAAACAACAACTTTAAGTTGAATAATCTTGTCGCTCCACTTCTAAAAGACGGTCTCCACACTGCTGAGTGGCACCGACCTCTCATACAATGTATTACTTGGAAAAAGCTAACTAAATATGACTTCAAGAAGCATGCCATCCAGATAAATAAAAATGTTTACCCCATCACTCAAGATTTAACAATGAATGGAAGGAAAAACAGACATTCAAAATAGATTTGATCCATTTACAAGAAGTTCACTGTGCAGCAGCACATAAAGACAATCCATACCAGATTTGACTGGAACATCCAACATATTTGAATGTTCAGCAGAAAACAATTAAAGCACTCGGTCAAATCTACCAGCAAAGCAGTGCCGTCTTCTCCTCAGGGAGCTTCATTACTGGAGGCCCTCCGTCAACCAGGTGCTGCAATTGTGTTTTTGTTGTTTGGTCGTTGCACCATAAATGTATTCTTCTTCCACCATGTATATTATTCGTCAGCCATCAAGTGCTGTAATGTTGCGAACCATAATGCAGGTTATTGTCATTTCTTGGAGGACAATCAACAGGTTTGAGAAAGTGAGATTTGTTCACAGCTGTTAAGGTAGTTTTTTTTTTTTTTTGCACCGACAGCTGGTGGCACATTGTATGAAGTGTCCATACTGAGTGAGAGTAATAGCTCTGGAGAATGTCTGAGCCACAGGCCACAGTCCCCTGACAAAACTGGCCTACTTATAAATATAGTTAAACAGCCCTGCTGTACAGTGCGTGTTATTTATACATATACAATTGTTTTCTCAAGTTTAAAGCTGGTGAGGAGACGACGGTAAACCTGCCTTCTTGAAAAAAGGGGGGCGTTCCCACCGCGCTCTATTGAAATTAATTCATATTTACTCTTTGCAACAAAAACACATGTGACAATCAGTGGAAACATCTACAGAGGAAATCATTTGAAAACAATAGCAATAGAAATTTAGCGTGAGCCCCAATCCACATACAAAAAGGCACGAGGTCTGCAGAAATGTAAAAACAAACATCCCTGAGGCTTCCCCGACTGGATTTGAGGAATTGCTGTTACTGAGGGATTATAGGACACATGACTGTGCTGGCGAACGCACAAGAGACTGCAAAAAAAAAAAAGAAAAAAGAAAGAGACACGAAATGCCACCAGGCTTCGTGTTTGGGAGAAACAAGCGTCCCTACTGGAAAAAGCACCCATCTGTGATCTCTGCAGGCGGCTATCTCAGCTCTTGTTCAAAGTCGTGCCCTCAGACCACAATAACGGGCTTCTGAAGTGTTTTCAGGACAAGAAGAAAAGACTTTGGGCTGCAATTCCTGGAAGTGAATTTTGTTTTAAAAGGAACGGTCACATTAACAGAGTAACGTTGGGTGGACTAACGGGCACTTCCGAACTGAACACGCTGGTTCACCAGCTTCTGAGTGTACAGGACAGCACAGTGGCGCCATTACTTACTAGTTGTATCTCTCCTCTGGCCTTGTGATGAAGTTGTTTTTTGATTTTGAGGTTTTCAGCGTGCACTAAACGCTCAAAAGGCTTCCTTTGTTCAATGCAGACTCTTCGGTGTCGTCAAGCCACAGTGTTATGAAAACACCTACAAATGCACAAGTACCACTTACTCGAATTATTGAGTTCCATTTTTCTTTATCAACTGTATCAATTGTTCAGCAGGCTGGGCTTGTGAAGTCTCCCTCCTCTGCCAGGAGGTTTAGTGCGAGATTATGACGGCCCATTAGAGGTGGCACACAAATCGTGATTATGGTGAAATGGGCCTCGTCATTCATCAGCTTTCACGCAGGGTTTATTTTTAGCATTTCAGACAAAGTCCAAAAGTGAATCCAGTCGGAACAGCCCGAGTTACGCAAGAGAGAAAATAACCATATATAAACAATCGTGTCGTATCATACGCCGGTTCGTGAGTTTGTGTACCACTCGGCCTTACCTGTATCTGTTTGAGCACTTTGGGTATGGGTTTACAGTTGAGCTTCTGACAGGCCTGTTTGTAGGAAGAGAGGATCTCCTCCACCGTCACATTCTGAGCTGCGAAAAGAAATCACATTCCAAATGTGAGGATCTTTTTCCACTGATCTGATTTGCTACGTCAGTCACTTTCTGAAATAAACAAACAAGCGACAGAACAAAATCCAAAGAAGATCTACCCAACATTCTTCTTTAGCCTATACCCTTTAAATATTCCATCAATAAATGCTACTTTTTATCTCTACTCTTAATTATGTAGTTTATTATATTTGAAAGAAAACGGAACAAAACAAGAACGGATACGATTTTTATGTCGATCATGCAGCTCATATACAACTGGAGGTGTGTGCTGTTGGAACATTATAGAAAAATGCATGAAAAAATGCAAAGTGGCTGTGCAAAATTTGCTTACTGGCATGTTGCTGTGACGTTTTCAAACCTACTGATCTTGAGAGCTTAGCAGTTCATTCTCTGGATGCACTCCCTGCACAAGCCGTGTTGCTAACATCCAAGACCAAACAAACAGCATTGAGGACATAAGTGCATCTGAAAAAGAATGTTGACCTAGCGTTTCAAAGTAAATCATTGTCAGATATTTCTTTACTCAGAACATAAACTGCAGCTTCAAGCATTGAGACATCCAGTCACAAATACATTGGGATACTGTATTATGTGGTTTCAAGGCTTAAAAAAAACAAAACAAAAAACCGTCCCTTGATATCAAATCTATTTTGAGGAAAACTCAAAGTCAGGGGGTTCTGTTTTCTACCACAACGGCACAATACAGTTGTGATCAACCAGAAATAGAGGTTTATTAAAAGACACATCTTAAGCAACATTTAGGCCCAGCAATAGAAACGCAAAACCTTTTACTTGGCAGTTTGTGAAACGAGTTACAACTTCACCTGGGAAAATAAAATGCGGGAGCTTAAGTTTGCATATTCTGACAAGTTCCGAGTGGATTTGGGGGATTGAAGAGGAACAAACAGCCTTATAAGCTACAATAAGCAAGAGTGAAAAAAAAAAGAAGCTTGAAATATTTTAGTTTGTAATAAATAAATTAAATTATTTCGTGTGAATTCAGAAGATTTCTTTTCGGATGCATGTGTATGGGTACAACTTAAACCGATCTTGTGACGATCCAGCGGATCCACTCAAGTACAGCAACGAGTCAATCTGCAGAAAGCCAGCAATTAACTCGTCTAAAGGATTCCCTTTCTATTTTTTCAACGAGGCAAAACTTTGACCACTTTATAAAAACGATTATACTCAAAAGTCTTTACGAAGTTCTTTAGTTCTCCACAAAAATAATGAAGTCAATGTGCTGCTGGTAAAGACCAAACAACACATTTCTGGCTGTCGCTCAGGCTTTTGAAAACACTCCATGACTGAAGACTAAACAAAACAGATTGAGAAAAAAACCCCCTGATAATTTCATAATACCAACAGACAGTTGTATAACAGTTACAGTCACGTCTAATAGCGGCCTTTTCCCATGTTCTTCTGACGGAGAGGTTCAGAAATTGTAAGCACTCGAAAGGCTCCGCTACTTAAGTGAGCAAAAAGAAGGTATTGTTCTTGGTGTGTGTGTGTGTGTGTGTGGGTCAGCCGCTGTTACCATCTCAGACTGTTGTGGGGGGCCTAACTCCAGTCACATGACGGGGCCACATTCACACTCAGCTGGGAAAAGTAGAAAGGATTGACGAGAAACTATTAATGAAATTTACAAAAGGTGAGGAAATCGGACTATACCAACACAAGGCTTTTTGAATTTTCTTTTTTTTTTTTTTAAATAATGAACACACCCCATGTAGGAGAGTAAACATAATGAACAGTAGCAATATATGGGCTACTGTGTGTGTGTGTTTCCACTGCAGTCAGCATTTCCAGTTCTCTCACCAAGGTGAGAACACGCCCGCCCCACAGTTCAGCTCCCCAAGTCTCCGGTCTCCTTCATCACTTTACCTCTCAACATCATCTCCCGCCACTGCCGTCAAGTGAGAAAGCATTGCTCCTGGCAGACCGCGGATCGGAGCTGTCAGACTGCAGCAAAAAAAAAAAAAAAATGGAGCTCCTGATCAATGCTTCAGCGATTCTGAAGTATGAGAGAGATGAGATAAAAGAGCGAGAAACTGAAAGGAGTCACAACACATATTTCCCTCGTTTTCAGAACCAAACTAAGCCTCCTTTGCAGAAACTAGTGTAGAAGCTGATCCTGCAGCACACGATCCATACAGTACAATATATGCACACCACATAGATTTGGTCAGAAAATGCCAAACAGAAGCATAAAACTTGGCGTGCACTCAAGAAAACTGCCTCACGAGCTTCCATTCCACGCATGTTCACATCATCTTTTACATATTTGTCATCAGAGAGCTGCATTCACAAGCCTCACAAAACGAGCCATTAAAGGTCATACGGTCACTGCTAATCAGCCGTTTACCGGGAAACATGCCTCCGACTGCTCCACTAGACTTGGGAAATGTTAGTAAAACAGAACAAAAACACCACCCCACTTTTTGGAATCTTCCAATTGCTTGGTATTAAGCTCTAGAAGGGCGTCAATACAGCAAACAATACCTGAGAACATGTGATCCGTTTTTATCGCTATTCCGTCACTAATGAACGCTTATTCTCATCTGTAGGATCTTTAGCACCAGCTGTGGTTATATGGAGCATAAGTCATTCGATTATCCACTGATCTGACTGAAACAGCATCATGTTAAGTCTTGACATTGAAATTGTGATTGATTTGAGGCTGTGGTGGAGGCCTATTTATATGATCCGATCAGCGAAAACGTTTCAGATACGTTTTCACTGTCAAAGCTTTGTGCGTAATCTCAGATCGATGGGAGAAAAAAAAAAACAGTTTGATGCAGGCGAAAACCCGTCATAAACGTATAAGGATTTAAAAGACGAGAGAGGCTGAACTGTGTCTTGGGAGTTTCAAAGGATACTGCCGTGTTTTCACAATGCAAAGCATTATGGGACTGATCGATTGACTCTGTCTAATGATTCTTTCAGATTATAATCCAGCCCAGAAATCTGATCACTTTATTCAGTGTTCATATAAACAGAACAATCTGATAACTCAATGGGAAACAAGACAAACTGGGGAAAAGGCAAGCATGTAAATGGAGTAACTGTTGATTTAGTTCTACGTAACATTTCCATATGGTGTTAGAGGACAGCACTGACCTGGATACAGTTCAGCTGTACCCGACTAACAGATCAGAATGAGTGGTGCAGCGAGGAGGAAGAAATCCCCCATCTTGCGTCAGACCTACAAAAGCATCCAGCTCTGACTGATGACCACATGATCAAACTGGTGGTTTTTACTACCAGGAACTGAGGCCTGCGTTGTCTGTATAAAGCACATGAGTGAGACTCCCATTCTGCACCGAAAACCACTTCACTACTGCAGACACCAGGAAACTGCAGTTTGAAAGAGAACAAAGTTCATGTTTGAAAAAGGACGGCCTGTCGTTACTTTAACATGATCAGTCGAGTTACGCACCGATATTAAATCTGAACCTTGATTGTGCTTCTAAGAGGGAAGCACAAGGCATTTAAACACTTCGTATGAACAGAAAAGGCTCAAAAAAGATTTTTGTACAAATGTTTTATGGTTAAAGTAGCATTGCTACAATTAAAGATAAGTAAAATACTTAATGACAACATGTAAAACAAATGCGTTTCTCCATTTTAGGATGCTACGGAGTCAAACAAACATCACATTTTCTTGCCAAAGACTTTAAATGGCTTGATCTCCCCACTGCTTTGCTCACCAAACCATGAGACAGCACTTATTCAGAACCCCATGTTTCATCTCGACAAGGACACATGGATTTATTTGTCACATTAATAAACCTCGTGTGCATAGGAATAAAATGTTACGAGAATTTCTCATTATAAAGGCAACTACAAACCTCTCTCATCAACTTCTGGAAGAAAAAGTCTGATGCACAAGTTTACAGAATATCTTCCAACTTTCTTCACAGATTAATTGGATGACTTCTCAAAACATCAAGTATAAACAAGCATTTTCATACATTCTTGGGAAGTCAGACACAGGTATACTGAAGTCTCCCAAAGAAATGCAAAGCCTCTGCAGACATAAATACAGACGGTCTCCCTATATGTCAAGGACTCAAGTGTTTCTTTGCTTTCTCAAGTTTTACATCCTCATTTGTTCAGAAATTATTTAAATCAGTGCCTTAACATAAACACTGGTGATCTTTAAATGATTCTCTGCATAAATCCACTCAGTTCTTTGTAGGTTTATAATACAGATTAAACATACACTAAAAATCAGTTGCAATTACACTAATTAGTTACTTTACTAAGTCACAATGTGTTTTTATTTCACCCAATTAATGCAAGTTGACAGTTGTGCTTGATCTGCAAAAAGAGTGTGAGCACAGCTCTTTGGCTTTAACCTAAAAGCAGCACCGACCAGTGAGGAAACGAGCAGTCCAGTAAAATTGTACAGTACACTTTGTGCGTTCCAGTGAACACCGTGTCCTTGGAAAAGTGTTTTTGTAGAGAGGCGTTGTGGAGTATGGATAAACATTTCCTGAGGGGCGGGGAGGTCTCATGCCAAATACACAATACATTTATACATTAATTACAGAATGCAAGAAGATCAGAAAGATGGAACACGGATAGAAAATAACTATTTAGTTGAAAGAAAAAGGCCGATGCTGAACTCTGAAGGCTGAACTCTGCACAAGGAGCCTCTCCAATGTCTCCAACTGAAAAGTACAAAAGAAGAACTCGAGCAACTAAAAACTACTTGGGAGGTAGATGCTTGCGGTTTGAACCGGAGCAAAAGATGCAAGCTTCGGCTCGGCAGGATCTTTAAGAGCCGAGCTACAGCTGCTGCCCGCCTTCCCGCGCGCGCCGACTTTGTTTTATTGCACTCCCTCCAGTGCTGCTGGTACATGTACAGAGGGAGTGGCAATGAGGAGGTAAACGGAAGAAGGGGGAGGGAAAGATGGGTCAGGACTGCTCCAAACAACATAGCAAAAAAAAAAACAGGCCAAGAGCTGATGATATGCAGAATATCTCCTCGAGTAGATGGCAGCAGCAGTCAAGCAATACAATCAATATCTACAAATGCAGAGGAAATGAGCACGTACACATCTGGGACACGAGCTTGGAAAATGCACTGAAAGTTGAAGAAGCATGGATGGAGGGTGAAGGGTTTGACTGAGACCTGAAAGTCACAGATAAGTCAGAGCTGTTACAATCTGTGCCTCTTCTTAAGTGTTTATACCTTAGGCAAAGAAATAGCGTTTCTTTTTTTCCTGAAGTATGTGAGATGAAAAAGTCAATTCGTGATAACGCAAACCACAAGGCTGGACTTAAACCCTCCACCTGCTGAAAGTTCTTATTTATTGACCCATTTGGGAGGACAAGCCACCCCCCCCCCCAAAAAAAAGCAAGGAGTCTCTCCTAAAAACAAACCTTTTTACAGAGTACTGTGTTTTTAAAACGCACCGTCATCGAAGATGATAGCCTGAGGAAAGAGGACGGGTAAAGAAGAAGCAAAGTTCATCTCCTGAAAAGGCTGCATGACATTTGGCTACCTTGATATTTTCATTGTGGGGGGGGGGAAACAAAACGGAGACCCGTGTTTGAACTAACTGCAAAAACGCCACAGCCAAGCAACATGCCCTCTTTCCCCTCGTTTTACTGCTGGCCATCATCTATAGTGCAAGAGCAACAACACACAACGATAACTCACTTGCTGCTTGTCATCTCCGAGCTGGAGAGTAAAACAAACATATTGTGTGTATATATATATATTTTTTTTTTTCAAACCACAACTCTGCAGGTGCAGGTTTACTGTGAAGTTGACCAAACATGTTTCAAAAATCCCAAGAAAATCGAATCCACAGAATGCTGCACTGAAAACATTTGGATATCAGTAAAAGATGAGCCAACCCGTAATTGCCGTCACGCCATGTTCAGGATCTCTAACCCTCAAATGGACACTCGTCCAGCCAAGATTTACACACACTGAACAGAGGTCAAATGGGAAAGTATGCACTCAAACGCAGTGGGATAATTGGTGTGAAAATGTACTCAGGATAATTGAGTTGGAAGTCGAGCCTCGTCACAGCTCAATATGCATGGTGAACAATAGAACCGGATTTAGCATCGCCGGGTATCTCCCTCGGTACCAGTAAACACTTGCCACATGGCAATGTTGTATACATTGTAAAAACAGCCATGTGTTCTGTGAACATCCGCAAACGGGCATGTCATTTGACCTCAAGTGGAAGACCTCAACATGTCTCAAAGGAGAAACTCAAGTCAAGTTCTATACTGTTGCCACACGTGTTCAAGATAGCGAAAAGAAATTCCACCAGAAAAAGAAAAAAAAAAAAGGCAAAATTACAGCTTTACTCTATATATAACTTTACATTACGCTGGTCCCAGGAGGTCTGCAGGACAACCGTCCAATCACAGGCCAGATCTAGCTGTGTGTCATGTGTATGTCTCTAAAAAGCAAACGATAACTAATGACCAACAGAAGTTGAAAATGGAGGCTGTAGCACTAACCCATCCCACTTTAATAAGCAGTCATTCAATCAAAACAAAACCAGCCAATCCATTTCTCAAAAAAGAATTCCTTTAAAGAAAAATGAAATTATAGACATCAAAGAACAATTATAGCGAGTTCATACCCACTAGATGTACAGTACATCACTGGAAAAAATAAGTCTGAATAACATTTACAGACTTGCAGAAAATTGAAAGATCTCTGCATTGTTTGTTCGCCGTGACTGATAGTCTGTAATGGTTTGTGGCCGATTGATGGAGCTTCCAATCATGAATGGACTAAATCATGCAGTCATGGTCATCAGTTCAGAGCTGCAATTAAGAGTCCACTCAAGGATATTGAAATCAACAAATTAATAGTGTTGAGCTTTTTTTTTTCTTCTTAGTAGGGCTTGATGTCTCCAATTCAAGCTTCATAGGTATACATCAGATTCCTTTAACTCCCCGAAAATCATAATGGAATACATGACAGTTGTGAACGAGCAGTTCGGACTGGACTTTTGAGGTTGTAGGTCAGGCTTTGAGACGGAACATTTTCACACACATTTGCAACATATTCAAGATCAAATAATCAATACTTTGATGAGCAGATAAATCAACAACGGAAAACATTCAACAGTAAATCAGTTCCACTAGTTTACAGGTTGCATTTCATTACGACTCCTTCCTTGTCAGCATGTTGTAATTAAAGTATTGACCTGTTGCAGTGCTGCTACACACAGCCAGCTGCTTTGGGGTCTTGGGGCGATTGTAAACTCAAGGCAGCAGAGGAGGTCTACCTGCAGTAAATTAGAATTCTATTACTTAACATGAACAACTGGCATAGCTTGGAACAAGTACAGATGTACAAGTTCAGAGGAAGAGCGCCGTGTTGAAAGCTCCCTGCAAGCCGAGCATTGAATGACGGCGGCTCGAGTCGAGAAAACCTGCTACTTCACTTCCACGCCTTAACTGCTCAAATTGTGCCGCACGACATTGTTTGCAAGAGCGCCCGTTTCGAAATAGCACACCTGAGGTTAGAGGAAGCATAAGGAATAATCATTTTGCCCTGACTTTGGAGCTCTGGACCAGTTCGTGGTGAGGACGCCAGCCCACTTTGCCAGAAGGGCCTGGGCGGCGGCGTTGGTCACAAACAAGCCTCTTGCGCACATTATGTGCAACAGCACAAGCGTCCTCCAGAAGTGACAGCGCTGTAACACAAGTGTAACAACACTGTAGCGCTCGCCTTTTTAGACCGCTGGCTTTTTCGATCAACCTTTGAGTGTGGCCGATTAGATTAGGTTAGACTTTTGGCTCGACATGTTCATTATTGTACTAATCGGCCCCCCCTTTTGTGCACGAGGCTGATTTTACAGCAGTTGGCTTGTAAACATGTGTTTTACATTCGCACTGTGACATAACATGTAGATGTCTTCATACATTTTTCAATTAGATTTTTTCCATGTTTTTACTGCTAATGCACAGTTTCTTCCAATGTTGACTCTTGAGAGTTACAATATTTATCTACCTTTGCATACCGATGAAAAACAACATGTCACAGTAAGTCCACAAAACAGAGCTGCGGGGCAAACGTTCGAGCCAAAACATATGGTCTTGGTTTAACAGGCCTTCATACATGAATGACATAAATTGAAGTATCCAACTTCAAATTTCAGTCCAGTAAAATGTCAAATATAAGCTCAAAAAACGTAGTCCTTTTAACAGGCCAAGTGTCGCGACATAGATTTTTTTGATAAATTCAAATTTGCTTACTTCATCAGGACTTCATGAAGGTTCTTGAACAGTTTTGCAGTACGCTTCAGTAACGTGCAAAAAAAAAAAAAAAAAAGGAGTCCTTAATAACGGTTCTTGATAATCTTGTTAAAATTTGTTAATTTTCCTTCGACATCATGAAAAATGTTTCGAAGGGTCTCGTATCTTGCAGAACGCTGAAGTGCTATACGATTCTGAACTAAAATATCCGTCACTTCAGAAACCACCGTCTTCGACGGCAGGTGATAAATATTGAGTTTCCAACTACACCACTCAGCCGTGGATTACTCTGCTAAAGAACAGACTTAGGAGAAAATAAGGGCTTCACTGAGCATGCACACACTCATTTGCTTTCAAAGTAAAATACGCTCACTGACATGCATGTTAAGTATGTGAAAAGAGATTAAAATACACAACTAAAGAGTAATGTTCAAAGCATAAAGCCACTAAAACAGCTAAATCTTATTGATAAAAATGGCTAAATGGCTGAAATGACATATCAAACTCCTAAAAACAATAGACAAACTTAGTTTGGCAGATGGCGGGCCAAATGGGCATACATGTTGCACACATTTGAGAAAGTCATCCCATTTTATCTAACCATCTCAGATTGAGTCTTTTCTTTTTTTCAATTCTCCAATCAATTCTGCATAGCAAGCCTCCTGCCAAGAACACTGTGGCAGCTAATCAAAAACGATGCATCAATATGCAAAATGCAACGGCTAAAAATACAAGACGTATCCTCGTCTTTTGTAGCTGCACAACATCATGACACTTGCTGCAGTCTAAACCTCTTCCACCACCCACAAAAGGCCAGGAAAATAATAAAAATAAATAAATAAATAAATAAATAGACCCACGGAGGACCCACACTGTGAGTGTGGGTTCCAATACTTGACTTGGTTTATTGCTCATCTTACTGGGACACATGAGCGAACAAGTGTGTCACAGTCAAGTTTGAGAAAGAAAAACAAAAATCGTCTGCTACCTTCCCTCAACTGGCATGTCTCACAGTTTACTAAGGTTTAAGCTTGAAAGCAATCCTGCTGAAAGTTTATTTAGCTCGTTATGTCTGATGAATTACTCCGGCGGTTTCCCTTCGTGGCGGGTTTAGTAGCACTAGTCTCACCCACTCGGGTGTGTGTGTCGTCTTTCACTGTGTTGTATTGGCTTAAGTCAAAGCTGAGTGTGTAAGCAGGACTGTGAGGATTGTGAAGTAAGGAGCTTGTGGGGGACTTGGAACATTGCCACTTTGGTTCTACCTCCACCTATTTACACCTGGATAACCCTCTTCCCGGAAGAGGACCAACAAATGGTTTGTTTTCGGCTGTTCTATAACTAAATGTCATCAAGGTCACCTTCATTGTTCAAGCTTTTGAACAGAGATTTGAAAGACACCTAAAAAAGGAACCTACAGCAGCCCCAACTATTTTCTCGTGGAGCTTTTCAAAAGCCACTTGGTGTTTGACCCAAACCTCAAGGGCCTCTTTATACATGTTATTGTCATCTTTCATTGAGCTGGAAAGGAAAAACACCTGTTCAGAGGCAGCTGCCCTATGAGGGGTGTGTGCAACTGCAGGCAAGCAGCACATAATAATCTAATACCAGCCTTTGTTGTGCATTTTTGCAACAAATCACTTAAGACGCAGCAACAAATTTCTGGGAACAGCGGAGTAATCCTGTCTGACTTTAAGCGTCAAGGGCAATCCAGTTTGTTATGCATGTTGTTCATCTTCCTCTACCTCGCCGCCGTCTTCATCACTTTATGCATCCAACATGAAACAAAGTGCAAACAGGTGCTGTGTTTTCGGTCCTCACTTGCCGCGGCAAGAAGGAAACGAGGAAAGACGAAGGTTTGCATATGTGCAGATAAAGATGCAAGACAGACCGACGCATGAGAGATCTGGCACAGAGAAAGAGAGACGCCTTAGAAAAGTCATTGAACAAACTAATGTCTTGAGTTTCATCTCTTTGACTCGATTGGCTTCACCGGCAGACTGGAACGATGAGCTCACCGTGCCAACGGCTAAAGTAAGACTTGAACTGGTGGAAGATGGTACCAGAGTCACTCAAGACGACGCCTGGCAAAAACACATCTTGGTTTGCGCACATCTGGAGTTGCTGGATAGCTGTGACTGTAGTAAACAGTGATGTTTACGTATGCAGCAAGCAAATTACTGAATGGGTGTGGTTCAAAAAGGTCTTGGTGAATAAATATACTGTCAAATTTTGGTAGGATCAAAACACCCAAACATTTCAAGCTTTCCTACTCGTGGCTAAAACGGGGCGGCTTCATGTCATGTGGGGTGGTGATGTTGGATGGCCTGAGGTCGTCTTCTGAAAGTACGGGAGAAGTTTCAAGAGTGCTTCTCGCAACAGCTCACAGTGCGACGACTGCTATGACCCAACGTTGGTTGTGGCAAATAGCAACGTAGCAGAAAATGACGCAACAATCAGGTGTTTTCAGATACCCATTGTAATAAAAATGCAGAAAAGAGATGCCATCGCCGTCTTTTTCTACACCAGAGGTGTAGCAATAAATCTGGACAATTACTTTAGTAATTACGAACAACCAAAATGTGTCAGAGGCTTGGTCGACACTTCTGACCATGCCAAGATTAGAGCCTAAAGAAACCCTTCAGTATAACTGAACCCATCATGCGGTGGCTGGCTTTATCCTACAAAAGTGACAGTAATGCTATGTGTAAGTCACCCCGAGTTGATCGTTTACATGTCATTCATTAAGCTAAAGTGTGACTGGAAGGTGACGACCAGGAAACCAGACTTGACAGGTTACGTTCTGCAGTCGGCCGTTTTAAAGAAAGGTCTACAGCAACAGAGAAGATTAGACGCAGAGAAGAAAACACATGGACGCCAGGTGTTCAAACTAAAAGTAAATTAAAACCAGACCGTTTCACATGTATGGCCAAACCTTTTCAGTAGTCAGTGATTTGTTGCCCCGCTGATGAAAACAGGCCTGAGAGGAGCTCGTATGGTTGCACATATCGTCCGCGTGTTGCAGCCGAGAGATGAAAAACTGACGTCTATGTGGGAGCAAATTATTTTCATACGTGCTTGTATGTATTTACAAGGGGCATTGTTTACACTGAACAGCAGACATGTAAGATGTTGGAACATTTTGGCAAGCTTCCAGAGACGGTTGCGCCTGTCAGGGGGTGGAACACAGAAGTGCCGCCAGCTCCTACTTAACAAGTGGGTGCCAACGTTGAAAATAGCCCCCCTCTCTCAAGCTCCAGTCCTCTTCCCTGCCATTTCACACTGCAGTGCCGCGGATGGCGGCAGCGGCGTCATTCACACATGACAACTGGCAGCGTGAATTGTCAAAGGTGGGGCAAAACTACAGGCCTGTGGCAGAACAGCTCTGTGCTTGTACGAATCTGCATGCCAAGACGGCGACAGCAGATACGGTACAAAGATGATAAAGGTCCGGCTTTGAGCTACCTCCTGCTTAAATGCAGAAGAGCCCGAAGCCTTTAACCTTTATCTAATTTGATTGGCATAATCCGATACTGCGTCGGCTCAGGTTTGAACAAGGGTGGAAACATCATCAAGCAAACACACCAAATTTGATGGTTTCTAAAAGATGCAGCTCAAGAACTGGGCGCAGTGTGATCGCGCACAAACCCATCAATTCATTCCCAGCAAGTGAACGGATCAATAATCAACAGACTGAGGAAGAATAGCAAGCAAATGCAACATATTCTGGCTTCTCTGAAAACACACAAGCATCACACTACAGCTTTTTAAAATGGCAGGTTGTTCCGTTTCACAACAAGGACAGTATTGAAATCACAGTCAAATACTGTTGGACATTACAGCACGGCCATATGGATTTCATGCTTTTGGCAACAAGACACCGCTTGTCCATCACCAGAGCAGCCAATCTCAACAATCTCCCACATAAAAACACAAATCTGCCACACCAGATGGAGTGTGACGTTATTAGCAAGCATCAGTCTCCCGGGCTTCTTTATGCAGGGCGCAGTTGTGCAAAGTGTCGTCCACGAAGGTGGTATCTGTCACTTCCTCGTGAGGAGAGGAGCAGGTCAGGGAGAGGAGAGAGGAATTCCAGTCCAAAGTCTGATGACAGGTGACTGAGACACACTTCACTCAGGTGACTTGTTCACATTTAGGGTGAACTGGTTTTGTTCTCCAAAACTTCTGCAAGGTGTGGTTCAAAACATATGGCACAACATTTTCTGAAATTCGCAAGAAAAGGTGTGGGTGTGACAGGCAGGCCGGCGTGATTAACAGATGAATGTGCAGATTCTCCGGCTGGGCCCCCGAGAGATGATATTATTAGCAGGCGTTACCAAATCAAAGATGCACTGTATTGTCAACTGATGGGGTTTGGAGGGGGCAAAAAAAATATTTTCCGAACTGTAAAACTGCCATTTGTTTTGTTTATAATAAGCAGCAACCTCGGAGGTGACGGAGGTTTGTGAAGATTTGAAATGTGACCGATGTGTCACAGCCTCACGACCCAAGGTATTGCCGTGATCGAAAATAGACATACTGAGTGCAAAGCTGACTCACAAGTAAAGCTGCAAGAATAGATTTTTTTTTTTTTTTTTTTTTAATGTTAAATGTACCGTAGTCATTTTGGTTCTGTACCTGTCTTGGGAATGTTACTCCCTAAATTAATAGCAGATTCTCTGTGTCTTGACTGCCTGCAACAAGAGAGAGACGTCTGAAAAGGCCGTGCGGATCCTCCCCGAGGCCCAAAAAGCTTTTTGTGCTTCGGAGCATTGCCGATTATGGGGCCAAACTTGGACGTGTGCTGATCAGTGAGGAAGGAGGACAAATGGAGGAGGAGCAGCTTCGCAACATGTTAGGAAGTTCAAGAATTTCAGGAAACGATGTAGTATTTGCCTGAGAATTAGTGAACCTTCAAGTCTCATGCGGAAAGCAAAAAAGTACTCGTGGGTAAATTGTCCTACTCCAAGCTGAGACACTTTTTGTACGCCCTACAGCTTTTCCTCACTTTTTCCAAGTTCTTAAAAAATATGTTCTGTTGTGGATTATTAACACAGTGGTACCTCAAGCTGGCCGCTTGCCAACATCCCCCCCCCTCCATTTAATCTTGGCCTCACACATTGCAGACTTGCTGATATGATGGGCCCAGACATCAATTCCGCAAAACGAGAGCAGTAGGGAAGACACGGAAACACGACACCCAAGTATGCTACAATTGTTCCCCAGAGCGCCGTCGCTCCTGAACCACAGGTGTTTATTTTACACGGCAGTCTCCTTTCAGAAGCTCATTTTGTAATAGCAATAAAAGCAGAGAGGACTTTTCTCTGCAAGTTTTCAATTCCAATGCGGGAACTTTTTTTTCTGCGAGGCTCACTTTCACACTACGGGGTTTCTGACAAAACGACGCAAGGCCGAGGGACACGACCAACCCGACACGAGATCCACCGATAAAGGCTCTGGATGGCTGCTGGCTCTATTGTACTGGCGGTGCAACTCTGCGACCGAAGCCCGAGGGGTATTGGCGGGGATTCAAAACCTTCACGAGAGTGACGGCAGACGCAGGATTAGGTCAAGAGATCAGGCGAATGTTAAAGGTCGAAGAAGTTCATCGTTTAACGTTTCAATCATTTTAAATGCACTAAAATGACACGGCAAGTAAACAACAGAAACAATTATTTGATGAACTCTTATTCAACAACCGCTACGACCAAACATTTACCATCGTCGATCGACGTGACAAATGATTTGACAGTGTGATTATCAGGTAAAATATATTAATAGTTTAACCCAACCTGTGCTTTCAACGTGTAGGTTTTCATTGGGATGGATTTTCTAAGCAAATAGTTTCGATGAAACAGTATCACAGTAGTCTGTAACCTAAGATGCAGCTTGGTGTACTAGTGTTGGTCATATTAAACAAAGTATTGCTCTGATTTGGAAAACTTCTATCCTGCAAGTTTACTTAAAAAAACAACCAGCACATATCAAACCGTTTGTGGCAGTAAAATGTCACATTTGACATTGTCGCTGAAAGGCTTTATGATGTGTGGTGTGTTTTCTAATAAAGTCCCATTTGAATGTCTAGGTAAAAATCTAAGTTTTATAAACTGGAGGGCAAAGATGTGAACCAACAATGAGAATGGAGAAGGAATGAAAGAATGTACCAAGTACCTACTAGTAAACCCCCCCTTTTTTTAATATCATGAATGATAAAGAACATAACGGATACTGAAGAAGCTGGAAGCAGCAAATGTTGAACAAACACTTTCAATTATACTTTGAAAATTAAGATTTTGTATCTGTACAACTTGGGAAGATAAAAAAAACCCCATTTAGATACAATTTTCCACAAAATAAAAAAAAAAACTTAAGTGATCACCTAATCCTTCTTTATCAAAAGCACAGCGAGTTGGACCTTTGGAACTGAATCTACAAGATAAACGTGTTTGATAAATGCTCTAAACACACACTGGGCATCCAATCTCATGAGCAGACCCGACTGGCGGGATCGGACTTTGGCCCCCTCTAGAAAAAACGGCTATAGATAATTTACATCCAACACGGCCTGGCATTTGCACTGGAAAGGTGCAAGTAGGCGTCGACGGTGCATTTGAACTTGAGGTGAATATGAAGCACCGCCGCCGTTCCTGCATATTAACCTTGTTGCTCATGTGCTTCCTCGTACAGCCCCTCCCCCCCATCCAGGCCTCTCACAGCACTGACCCTTTCCTCGGCCTGGCCGACATTTATTTTTGGTTATAAACACAAACAGACCAGTACTCTTAGTGGACAAGTCTTACATCCACACCGTGACTACGAGGCTGGCAGTGGTGCAACTAATGCAATTTGCCATGTTATCAGATCGCAGCAAACTGTGGCGTCACAGAACTGCAAGCAAACGCCAGTAATCACACGAGGACCGGAGCTCTGTTCACTAATCAGAGTCCATTGTCCACCACACATGAAGGGGTGAGTCATGGAACAAACGGACCCCCCCCTTCTCTCTGGACAACGTGAAAAGAATAAGAACACGGCATAAAATAACTAGTTGCATAAAATCAATTATATTCCGACAACAACATGTTGAATATAGAAACAGAGTTAAATAATGAGCAAGGAATTTTTGCAACAAGTCAGAAATCATCATCACTTGGTGGCCGGTGCAGACGGATTGTTAGACTAACCAAAATGTGAAGAATTGAAGTTCTCATTTTGAGACGACGAAGGACATTTGCAATTGTCAATACATGAATTCTGTCTGAAGATGATAATCATAGTCATACCTATTAATCCGTCCTGCAAAAAGGCAAAACAAAGAGACTCGAGTTAATGGAGCAAACATATACAACAGCCACAATATTTGTACTCTATATTTTTTGGGCTACTTTAACTTCTCTGCTAAATATTTCAATTAGGACTCCATCAAGGTTGGTTTTTTTGGTTTATTTTCCAAACAAAAAAAACTTGGTAAAGCTCTCGCATACTTTGAGATAAACGTTGCATGAAGGTAACAAATTAAAAAAGCGAAAACTTTCATTGTAACCTTAAAATACTGAAGTCCTTGTGTCAACACGGTACAGGCCAAGCTGTGTCCTGAACTTCCCCAGAAGTGTTTAATAAACAGGAACCTGCTGCAGTAAAAGAAACGGCACACCTCAAGGAGTGGTGGGATTCGACACAATACTGCACAGGACAGGGCTTACACAGTTGCAAAATGGGTGATGTTATTATTTTTTTTTTTTGTTGAGTATTTGCACTGGTTTGAAAAATGGGTGGGAACACAGGTGCCGTATGCCTGAGGACTGACCTGATGGCAGCATGGGCTGTAAAAGGAGAAGCTTTGAAGAAAGACACAAAAGAGGATTTTGCAAGAAACACCAACACGTGGACACGCCTCCCAATGTCCAAACGTTTATATCCATCAGAAAAAAAAACAACCAACACATTTCCATTGGCTACTCTGCAAATATAGCATAATGGCAGTGCATATTGTAGACCCAACATCAGCTCATTTAGGAATGGATGACGTGTGATACATGCAACCAACTTAAGGCGGATTAATTTAACAAACGTGTTGAAACGGGCACAATAAAAACAAAAAAAATGGGCGGGAGGAATGGAAAATAATTCACACAGGCAAACATGCAGGGACATAAAAATATTACCATGTCTCCAGGGATCCTTGGGCTCCACTGCTCCAGAGATGATATCGTCATCCGAGGGAAATGTCACCCTTTTGCCACTTGGTTTGTGTGCATCGTCCCCCTCCTGGACAGACGGATACAGCCCAGCCTGGTCGGTCCCAGCAGCCTCTGCGCTGCTCGCTTGCTTTTCGTCCGACTGGCTTTCTGCCTCGCAGGCAGCCGGCGCGTCCCGAGGCGAGCACTCCGAGTCTAAGGTATTGTCAGACAACGTGCCAACGTTTGCCGAGTCGGCCTCCAACACCCCACTTTCCTCAAGGCTTAGATCCACACCCATGTCCATGTCGCCGCCATCGTCCCCTTCTGCCCCCACAAGCTCCACGGGACCACTGGCCGCAGCGTCCTCCGGTTGGCCCTCCTCGACGTGGTCGTTAGAAAAGATGGAGTCGGTGGGATTCGCCACGGCGTCCGGGGCGCTGCTGCTCGTTCTGTTCCCGTTGACCTCGTCGATTTCAAGAGTGTCCTGTGCCGAATGGTTGTCCTCCTCGGCAGCCTGGAGGTTGTCGGTGAGCTGGGGCATCTGGTAGGTTTCAGAGGCCTCTGTGGAAACAAGGTTTTGCTTTTCCGTGTTACCGTCTGTCATCAGCTCAGATATCCGGGGGGTGATCCCTTCTGTGCTGTTGGCGGTGTTGTGGTCATCGTCCACATTACTTTTGGTTTTGACATTGCACAAATCTAGACACTGTTCTTCGATATTCATGTTGTCATTTCCAGTGAAACTCAAAAGTCTTAAGACTGCACCAACTCAGCTCAGATACCGACTAGACCTGGGAATATGCCCCCCCTTTTTTTGTCTTACAGCAAAAAACAAACTGTGCTCTTTTTAGTGACTAAACCCGACTGAAGTGCAATGAGACAACTGTATTCTGAATGATCTGTAGTGAGTGTCCAAATGACATTGGTGTATCCCCTTTAAAGTGCACACAAATAAACAATAGGATAAATATGTGACAGCTGTGTGGGAAATATAGATGCCGCTTCAACAGCTATCCACGTTGCTCAACGACGATGTGCAGGTTGACAAACCACTTTCAGAACTTCTGCCCACTCTTGTCCTGGTGCTCCGAGCTGAAAACGCTCCCTGGTCGTCAGTACGTTGGATTTCGTGGGAGCCGACAACGATCACCCGACACAAAACAGGTCCACTCAGGGAGCCTCCATTACGCGAGCACCGTGAGCTTAGTGCCCCGACACCGATTTATCGGCGTGAATTAATGCGAGCTATCGCCTGCCGCTAGCGTGCTAAACTAGTTGTCCGACAATGACGTCCAGGCCCGTGTGCAGTCGCGTGCCCGCTTCTTCGTGTGAGCCGGTCCGCTGGTAGGCGACAAAGTCCATTCTTCCGTGGAACGTGAAAAAGCAAAAAAAAAAAAAAAAAAAAAAAAAAAACTGCGTCCCGACGGCGGCTTCCCGTGTCTTCAGCCTCTGTCGTGCATCACAAGCCTCGACCAGCGGCGGCGGAGAGGAAAAAAACAGGCGTCACACTCCGAGCGATGAGCATGTTTCGGTGGCTAAACGTTAGCGCTCGGGGAAAATCGTGCCGGCAACAGCACGTGCCCTCTGCGGGCGGTTCGGATAATTAACAGGATGTACGGAAGATGTTCGGCTCGCCCGGGTCTCCTGGGTGTCCCTCCCCCTCCTCTGTCTCTGCGGGAGAAGACAGCTGGAGCGCTCTCAGTGTTACCTTCGCTAGCTTGTTGAAGTCCAACAACTGTTTGTTGTTCACACGTCTTACGTGATGACGTCGTTCTCCCCGCAGGGCTGCGTTCAACACGCGCAGTGTTCCACGGCGTTTTTTAATGGTTCGGAGCAGGGGCGTCACGACTCATCTGAGTTCGGGGGGGCCACATCTTTTGATCTTCTCAGGTGGGTCAAACCAGGATATTAAAACCTCCCTACAGACTTTTATTTAAGAAACAACAAACAATAGACTTACATACTCTCGTTGAGGAAAACAGTCATTCCTAAATGTCAAAAATAAACAATGAACATCCTTTAAGAACATGCCAGGGTGGGACATTAAAGTCATTGTGTCAATAATAAATGAATCATCACTAAAACATCAAAGTCAAAGTGCCAGAGGAAGAAAGTCAAAACAATGAACATACAAGATCAATGTATAAACAACAACAGCAGCAGCAGCAGCAGCAGCAGCAGCAGCAACAACAACAACAACAACAACAACAACAACACAGTCCCTCAATTTCTGCAGTGCTAAATAATCATTTTTAAAAAGCAAGGAAATTATGGTTACTTTTTTCATTTGGAACAGTGGATTTGATAATTCACCAAAACAATAAATATATTGATAATGTCAGCTGTAGAAGAGTAAATCAACCATTACAAAAAACAAACAAACAATTAACCCTTTCTATGACACTAATTGAAATCTTTGGAAAAATTAACCCTGTTATCAGAGAGTATTATTTCTTTTCAACTTTAATGCTCATGTGGAACAAAATTCCTGAACACATGAGGACTGCTGGCACACTAACTTCTTTTGAAATCCTTAAAACACTATTATCTGCTCAGGCTTTCCAATCAACAATAGATTTGACTTATTTTAGTGTCTTAAGTTTTGAATTTTGTTTTTTCTCCTTTTATGCTCGACTTAATCTCCTTGTTTTAATGTATTTAATCCTTGTTAAGCACTGTGAATGGCATTGGGCCAAATGGGGCTGTATACTTACCTTACCTTACCTAGCTTTTAAAGTCAGGAAAAAAAATTAGATACAATTATGTTATTTGTATTTAATAAAACATTGACACAACAGACAAATATTTAATGTCTTACATCTTAAAAATGTTCGGCAATCTAGAAAGAGGTTTTTGCCCTTTTCCACTGGGGATATATGAATAAGTACCCTGACAGATGGGTATATCAATCGGTGCTATCGTCATGTTGTTTTTACATGGACTGGATTTATCTTTACACCATTAGATACACATGATATAGATTATAGTCAGATAGGGCAAAGAATGGAGATGTTTGTCTTAATATATTCAAAGTATAAGCAGTGGTTTTGTCCATATCTATAATTCTGCACACTTAAAAAAATCCTGCCAAAGCTTCTATGTCAATATCCAGCATCATTTCAATTAGCTTAGTAATAATAGCTTTCCCTGAAACTTGGCATTTTGTTCAACGAACAGTTACCCTACAATTCTATTCTTAAAATGCTTACATTTAATGCCCCATTTATTATTAACCAAGTAAAATTTACTGTGGTGAAATTAATAGTAAGTATGAGTTTTATTGGAACACTGCAGGTGTAATCTCTTCCCAGCTGACAAAACAATCTCCCTTGAACATATGCAGGGAATGTCTTCTTAGACTATTTTGGACCCTCGAGGAAACTGATTTTGGCCCATAGCTCATATGTTTGACACTCCTGGTTAAAATAAGAGCCACATTGAGGGCACAGAGTAATACATAGACTGCTTGTTGCAAACTTCCTGAATCTTTCCAGTCGGGTGGTTTCACCTGAATGACGAACATTCCCGGTATATATTGTACTGCATGTGAAAAGGTTAAGTTCCTCATGATTTACCATAAAACATTTTCTATTTCCATTTATGATGGTACAGACTGAACGTACACATTAGAATTTTGCTCACGATTTGAAAATTAAAAAGATCATTTAAACCATGTCTAATTCAAGGAACACATTTCTGAATCAAGGCAGCCTATATATTTTCTGGGTTAAAAAAAAAAGCCTGTAGGAAGACAAAAAGCTAAAGACCAAGTCAGACATCTGAAAATACCTTCATCAGTCTGAACCAGTTAAATACCAACAAGCAGGTTATTGGAAGTACAATTTACAAACTAGTCTTTGTTACCTCATTGGCATCACGTTTACTTTGCATTAAGTGAGATAAGTCTGGGTTTTGACACAATATGAAGTTGCTCTTCAGAGTGGATATGGAATTGGGAGGCACTTGAAGGAGATCTTCAGTCAGTGTTATATTTTGTCCACCAAGCAAAATTCAAAGGATTTGTATTAACATTTCCCAAGGGATTATGGATACTTCTCTACAGGAAAGAGGAAACTGCATTTCCTTTATGTTTGGAGACTATTTAGCAACCATTAGATTCTTATTTTCCCAGAAGTTAAAATAAGAAAAAGAGCTCCATTACAAATTTGCTAAGACACTTAAAAACCCATTAACTTTAATACAAATATAAAACGCAGACAGTACAAAGTTTAAAACTCTTGAGATTCAACATCTTTCGCATAGATGGCATCCTTCTTGGATTTCTTGGGGACAAGGTCTTGGTGGATATTTGGGACGACGCCTCCTTCAGAAATCGTCACTCCTGCCATCAGGTCTGTGAGCTCTTCGTCTTTTTTCACCGCAAGCAAGATGTGTCGACAAGAAACGCGGAGCTTCTTGTTTTGATGGCTAGCAGTCCCGGCCAGCTCCAGGACTTCAGCTGTGAGGTACTCCAGCACAGCGGCGAGGTAAACCGCAGCTCCCGGGGCCACACGAGCTGCGTAGTTGCCCTTCCGAAGCAGCCTGTGGACACGGCCCACTGGGAAAGTGAGTCCCGCTCTGGAGGACCGGGACACAGGCTCTCGTTTGGATGAAGCCATCTTTCCTCGGCCAGTCATCTTCAACCTGAAGTTAAAGTGGGAAAACAAAACAAAGCTTCAGGGGGTTGCGCTGCATTTTCCTCCCTGGATGTTCAGCCCGGGGCCTGGCTCAGGCCCACGTGAGTAAACGAGGTCAGCCAAAACACAATCCTCACAAAATGGCCCTTGGTTCCGCTCACATAATCAACACGTCAACCTTTAATTGTTGTCCACTCACCTGTACGTGTGCACCTCCCTGAAATGGAGCCAACAGCCGAACGCTGAAGCACAGGGATCTACATTTATAGCAGTCAGGTGGTGCTGTGTTGATGAATGACACCTGGCTCCTCCGCTGCACCTGCTGGAGGAGCTCAACAACCAGGAAGTCATGAGAGACAAGAGACAACAACTCAAGATGGAATTATAAAAAATGTTTTTTGTTTTAGAATGAAGCAAACTTGTTGATGGTAATAATGATTCAAAATGGAAAAGTGAAGTCAAATAGATTAAAGACACAGCACCAAACAGTATATGTATAACATGTGTTGTTGATGATTACACTAAGTAGTCGTATTTTTTTAAAAAGTGTAAATATTTTAAGAGTGACAGGAACAAAAAGTAGTTACTTTAGAAAGAAACTCTTGCTTGAGGTTGAATGGTCTAATTTTACAAGTCACATTTAATTAATGTACAAATTGCTGTAACCTAATATTGTGTTTTTTGTTGCTGTGACAAACTGTATTGTTCAGTCTGAGTAGTTTGTCAGATTTAACTGAAGTTATATCTGCAAGTTCGAAGAAAGCAGGACACCGGTGAGCATTTCTATGGCTGATTATGTTGAAAAAACGATTTGGACTAGTGGCTGGTGCAGGGTGTACCCTACCATACGTTACAGTCCCGTATGATTTTTCCCCTAGAAGATGATTTGGATAGAGAACACAATGCGTGTGACCAAATACTGCACTAAATGCACTGATGATTCTGACGCCCTCAAAGTTGTCGATTTCTGTTTAGTATAACTTCAAGGTTTTATTGAACATTTCAGTTCTTGTAACTCCTTATTCAGTCAACACATACATCCTGGAGTGATGACGCAGATGCATTAATAAACCTTCAGCAGCAGATGGCAGCACAGACCTCAGTTACTTCCTTGCTTGATGGCGTCACGGTTGATCGTCTCTCAACTCAAATGACGTTTGGGAGGCTTATAAATCCAGATTTAGCAATGTTGTCAGCCTTCACTTCTTAATCAAGCGGCGGCTGGGTCTTTGTCCTGAGTGCCTGATGTGTTTACTAAATGCTGTGATGAGTGATGATGACTCGTCTCCTCCCAGTGTGTACCATCTACTATCAACTGTCTCCTTGCATAGACGTGGATTACCAGATCAGGGTCAAAACTCTCAGTCGATCTAGTGAACAAACCAAAGAACCCACGCTGATATTTTTGTGGCGGTATCTTATTACAGAGCAGAAACTGATAACATTATGCCTCCATGTTTATTCATGATTCCTCTATTGAAGAATAAACATTGGGCACATTTTGGATTTATTATTATTATTATTCAACTCCAATTTACACAGAGGTACATGAAAACCACCTCACTCACAGGGAGAACATGCAAACTTCACACCTGATGCTGTCCCAGCGAAAACTCAAACTCCGGCGATGGAAGCGAGAGTGCTATGCACTACAACACCTTGTGGTTGCTGAGCTGCATCACTCAGTCAGTCTCTTTATGAATACTGCCAGTCCCTCCCTGCTCCGTGTGTGAGTCAGCAGTCGGCTCCCCAGGAGCCGTCCTCACCAGTGATGGGCAAATTACTTTGAAAAAGTAACTAATTACAATTACAAATTACTTCTTTAAAAAGTAATTGAGTTAGTAACTCAATTACTCTATTATAAAAGTAACTAATTACTAGGAAAAGTAATTTTTGCGTTACTAAAACAAAGTAATATGTCAAAGAATTTGGCTTTTTAGAAGCATGTTTCACACGCCAGTTTCATAGAGTAGAACAGCATAGAGAGATAATTAACCTTAAACAAATATCCTTTGCTGCTTAGCCGCCGTGGCCCCGTCATGCCCTTCTTTGCTGGAGCTAGCTACTGATGTATTATTGCTGTCGTCTGTGTTTTTTGCCACTAGTTTTGTTGCTGCATGTGTTGTGGTCAGATGCTTCATTAGATTTGAGTTGCTCGCGGCCGATGTGGACAAACGCTTTCCTCCCGGGCATAACGTGCACTTCAAATACAAGTTCTTCCCCTTTCTCTCAACGATGGTGAAGTAGTGTTTATATTTCCACTTGCTAAACGCCGACTTTCCCACTTTATCCTCCTCTTCTGTACTCGCCATTTCTTCTCTGTCTATCACTTTGGTTTTACCGGTCGAAAGTTGTGTGTGTGCGCCGCACAGAAGCTACGTCGGTTTGTGTGTAAAATAAACTCCTACAAGGATTCGTCAATGATGTCACGCAGCTATACATCGTCAAGTCAGTTACTTCCTTGTTCCATCTCCGCAAAACATGACCTGTCTTATCCTTGGTATTTATCGAAACCGTGTTGTACTAGTGTGCTCTCTACTCTGCAGCCCGCTTATGAAGTGAGGAGGAGGAAAGGAAGAAAAGAAAAAACAATAGCCTAGAACTCATGCTGGCTGCAGGCTTTTTTTTTTTTTTTTACCATGATCGCGCTGGGGCCCCGATTTTAGTAACGGCAACACAAGTCATGTTAGTAACGGAAACGGCGTTAGTAACGCTGGATAAAGTAATTAATTAGATTACAAATTACAGAGGAATGTAACGGCGTTACGTAATCGCGTTTATTCTAACGGCGTTAGTCTCAACACTGGTCCTCACTGACTTTAATTTCAGTCTTCTTGTCCTATTTCAACCGAGACGAGTTGACGATTCATTTGCTTCTTAAGAGTTCTTTCTTGCAGCCCACAAGTCCATTTACTTACAATGTGAACAAGCTAAAAAACAAACAAACAAGAATATGAGTTGTGCTGTCATACAACACTGAAACAACACTTGATGACGGTATGTTGAGAAAGAGTAGTGCAGAACCAATTGAGTTTTACAGATCTAGACCTACATATTATTGAGCCATTTAATCACAGAGTAAGTCTCAGTACATCTTTTTAAAACCATAAACAAACTACCAGTGTCACACATAATGTGAAACATAATAGCAATGTTGTGAAAAAAACCCAACACATATCCACTAAACTGAATGTCATTCTTGCCACATGTTTACTTCACAACATTTTCAATGTTTCCTTCTGCTTAATGGCAGCACCGGCTCTGTGATTGTCACCATCCTCATGGATACATTTCAAGGCAAACGGCTTTACAATTTGTCCCCTACCCTATGTACCATCACTGAAAGATGGAGGAGAAAAAGAAAGATAGAGAGAGAGAGAGAGAGAGAGAGGCATTTTGACTGTTCGAATTCACTTTAAAGTATGGCAAAGAGCCAATTGCAAAGCAGCGGGAAGACAAATTAAGCAGGGACCTTCCCAGCAGGTCGTCCTTGGACAGATTGAATGTGATTCTGTTCAACCTCTCAACATCCTCCCGACACTGGGAGGACAGGACGGGACTCACAACCCGTCGCTGAGCAGTTCCCCATACATATGTCTGCAGCCTGACTTTCAAGTTAAAATAGACAGCCAACACACTCTATTGAATGGCCTCCTAATTCTATTCATTTGCATTCAGCTGAGACCGGATCAGTGCATAAGTCTGTAAGCGGCAGTTTTTCATCGTGTGAGTTGTCATCGTTGATACAAGCCATTTATTTTTGGTGCAGGCCTCTTGGGGATCTCTGTCTGGATAAAGGCTAAATGCCTTCTGTATTTATTAGCAACAGTAGCTACTAACACTGAAGTCTGCTGTCTGCAGCCGGGCAAAGAACGGAGATGAAAGGAAAGGCGGAGGAAGCCCAGAAATGATCCAAACACACCGTTAAACTTTGAGATTGAAGGCAAAACCAGACATCTTGGAAATAGATTTGTTTTGCTCGTAGGATTGCCTTATACGTTCGATAACACAGACGATCTCTCGCTTAAATCTATAGTTCTATGAAATCCACGCAAGGTTTTCAGGCCGGCCTTTCTTTTCGTATGAGACAGGTGAACAGGTAAATAACCCAGGCAGCTTCACTCACTTTAGCCGACTGGAGGAGGCCTCCTTCTCTCCTCCCAGAGCAGCAATAAATCTTCAGTTGCGGCTCTTAGGAGGATTGTGCTGTTACTTTGACTTTTAGTTTTTCCCCTTTCCTCAGCTTTATGGAGATGTCAGCGGCGGCCTACAGGAGATTGTTCCCGATCTTCAGAAAGCAATTACTCTTCTACAGTGAGCTCAAGAGGTCAAAGGCTTCTCTCATACGTGCATACACACTCACACGATTGTGGACGTGCTCAAACGCGGAAAGACAGGTGTGACTGTTTGAATCACCGCCAACTCTCACAGGGTGACGACCCACACAAAATGACCAAATCTTTAGAAGTCTCAACAGTGACTGTTCACCTCTTTTAACAGATAATAGCCAATTAATCTTCAGCCACTTTTCCTTCATTCATAAATTTGCAGAGAGCGGTGAAATTAGTGTCATGCAGTGGGGGGGGGGGGGGGGGGGGGGGGGGGGGGGGCATTAAATATGTCCGACCTCTCCACTAATTTGAAGGTAATAAAGAGACAATTAATGCAAGGTTCCCCCCACCCCCATAATGGGACAGTGGGTCATTCTCTGAGTGGATTCACTTTAATTATGAAACAGACCCACAGAGAGCAGCCGGGTGTCCAAAGGTCCCAGGATCCCGAGACACTTAAAGTTTGTCGCCTTCTAAAAAAAAAAAAAAAAAAAAAAAAAAAGGTTGGGTGGCTGTAGGGCTGCTGTGATTGTTTTTCCATGAATACGGCTGCAACAGTCTGGGCTCACTCCCACTAAATGAAAGAGAAGCCAGCTCTGAGAGAAAAAGGTTACTTCCTGAGTGAAATTATGCACATAACACGTTTGCTTTATTTTAATCTAAGTTTTTGTTGAAATTAATAATAATGTCTTGGCTGTGACGCAGCTTAGTGCACTTTCAATTTTAGATATCTGACACAAATGAAATATTTCCCAAAAGTGTCAGACTGTTAATTGGATGAAAGAGCAATAGACAAAAATTCTATTTGGTATATAGTGACAGAAGCCAGCTTAACTGGTTTCAATTGTGGATTTAAAGTATGTGTTTTGCATTCAGTAGAGCAGCATTAGTGCCTGAGTTGCACAGTTACTTTGAATAAGAGGTAACAGTGATTACTTCCTTCTTTGTTTTGTCAATTTGTATTTTATGGCCCTTTTTCAGACCATGTTCAAAGTTAGTATGAAGAATAAAACAATTCATAAGTAGAATATAAAGATTATGTGAAAGGGCAGTGCACATATTATAAAGGTTTAAGTGAAAGTGTTCATAAAAAGAAAGGTCTTCAGAGATGATTTAAAAGTTCTGGCGAGTCTGAGCTCAACAGGCAAAGAGTTCCCAAGTCTTTAATGGCAACTGTCCGGCTGGCCTTTGTCACCAAACGTGACCTCAGCGTGACCAGCAAAGCGTCATCCTTTTTTATCTAAGTGGTCTCCAGGTCACATAGATCCATTCAAATCTTTAAAAAAATGAGTAATAAAAGTTTTTAAATCTATTCTACATTTAACAGGGAGCCAAAGTTAACACGCAAATACTGGCGTACTGCAAAGCGTTCCATATAATATCTGATTCACTGATTAAGTTCACATGAAACTTAATATAATTGTTTTCATTTGTATTTCTTGAAACACATTTTTAAACTTATGACAACAAGAAGGAGAAGCCACAAAGCAGTGAATAACTGAGCAAACTAGAGATTGTCTGATCTTTTTTGAACTGGTGTGAATGTGGGCCATATTTAGTTAGCTGTGGGACAGATCATGTAACTGCGCTATTAATCACTCTCTTTGCCAAGCCCTTTACCTGTCAGAGAAAAACAATGACTTTTTACTACAGTCCTACATACTCAGTTATTCCCTACTTGTCATACTTTGTTTTCTGTCCGCTGGTTTGATAATTAATCATGATTCAGTCAAAACCCGAGCCGGCAAATGTCGCAATGTTTTAGAATCATGCGTAATATACAACAAGGCAAGGTTCAGCAAAAGTGTGAAAAGAGACAGGGGGACAACAAGACACAAAGAAAATAAGACAAATTCAGAGGAATGTAGAACATAGGTACTTTGCCCACAGCTCAAGACAGAACACACCTTGTGAAAGGTGAAGGTGATGGAATAAAAATACCTCATAAACACCTTATATACCTTATATATATATATAAAGATACATAAAGATGATTACAGAACACAAGAATGTTCTCTTGTACCATCTTCTCCTTCCCACCTTCTCCTGGCTGTCTGCATCATCTTTTATCCTCCTTTGGTTTCCCTGCCAGCCGTGATGGCTACCACATGTTCATACCGACTCCCCAATAAAAACCACTTCCCTTTTTAAACATTATGAAAACCCAGAATTGACCTTGGGAGATATAAAACGAGGGGTATGATCTGATCTGGCGTTGAGCACCTGTGTGTGGGGATTGACCAGGTCCAGTGCCACGTCATCAGAAGAGGCAGGAACAGTGGAAGACAAAGAGATTTTTCCATCACCCACCCAGCCGGCCAGCTGTACATCCCACCTGTGCAAAACTTCCATTCCTCCCCACTTTTAACTTTTAATTCCTACATCTGTTTTTCTCTCCTTCCTCTCTACCTCTTTTTCTTCTCAGCCATAACTTGGTTTGGCTCATATTCATGCTACTCTCTACTGTATAACTCTTTTTTTTCTCTTCCCGTCCTCTCACTCTTTCTCTCTCTCTCGCTCTCTCTCTTTCCCCTTCTTATAACCGTGGTACCTCATCATCTTTACGCACATACTGAGGCAGTCACACACTTCATTCCTTTAAATATTCATTTCCGTCTGTCTGTGATGTGTTTAGTGGAGTTTCCTGTTCCCAGCCCGCCCGCTTCCCTGAGAACCGCCATGTAGGAAGTGGCAGTCCTGGCAATGGTTCCTCCTGCTCCTCTGACTTACTTACATTCCCACCTTACAGAGGCCGAAGTGATGGAAACAGAGGGATGGATCTCTGCCACGGAGGTTACTGTCCGTGTAATATTAGTCGCTTCTGGATTCTGTTACCAAAAATATGTATTTGCAATAGCTTTTTCCCAGACAATATCACCTTCTTCACTGGACGCCCTGCACAACTCCGCTCACTAATAAACTCAGTGTATTACTCCATTTCACAGCTGGAAGTTACTCAGAATTCTGCAATTCTTTTGACAGAAACGATTCCCAAGTTCTCACTCAGGAAGTTATGGCATGTTTTTCCTCATATACCCTTGTGAACAAAATCCACACTCTTTTGGTCACACGGGGAAATATCTTAAGCTTTAATATGACATGTTAAGTATTATTTAACATGGCAGATAAAAGCTGAAGCTGAAGGAATACTTAAACATTAGGCACCATGCTCTTATTATACACAAAGAATCTTCACTGGCTGACAGGCATGGCGTGCTCTGACTATAGTTTTGTGAGAAGCTTTAGTTTTGCCGTGAGATGGGGGGTGGGGGCGTCTTTGTAGTGGTAAATGTGGTATATACCTGCAGGCTTCTTGGTGGGGGCTCATGCTGCCACTCAAACATCCCGTGCACAAGCAATCTGTCTCTGACTATACAAAGCTGCTTCCTTCTACGAAGGCTGATTAAAACAAATATGCACAGTGGGAGGGTTTCTGTTAGTGTGCCAATAATGACTGCAGTGTGCCAACTGTGATAACGTGGTACCAACTAAGGTTCTCTGAGCCACGACTATGGCTCCTCCTCCTCCTCCTCTTGCTTTGTTCAAGTCAGAAAACTACTGTAACTGTGATTTTTAAGAGGCTACGGGAGATATGAAACATGCAGTAAAAAGGCTTGTTTGTCATTTTTACACCTGCAGACTTGCTAGAAAAGGCTTAGTTTGAGAAAATGTGGTCACATGCACACAATACCCAGTAAAATATCGTTACCAGTACCGATGTCAAAGTTCAGGAAGCACGATATATTATGGGATCTTCACGGTTTCTTGTTCTCCCATGCATCAATTTTATTTTCCCGACAGTTGAATTTATTGATTCCCCCAATCCTTCTTCATATTTGATGCATATGATATCTCATCACTGTCTGACATGGTATAACTGGCAATATGTTCGCATTAAATGAAAAGCTGGCCATGTGGTGGCTTTTCTACTACGTAATATCACAAACTTAGAACTTCCGTTAAAGCAAGCAGAGGCATGCTTTAGGCCCAGGAGTCAACGGCTCAAGGTTGTTCTCACTCTGTCTGCCCTCATGTTTCCATGTGTCTGCTTGTTGTGAGAAGACCGGGTGTTTTATTTTATTTTATTTTTTGTGCAGTCAGGTTTGGCTTTCTTATATTGTGTACAAACATAGTGGTGGTTGAGTTTATTGTGTTGTCACATTGACTAAAACAAGAACACAAGATTGGCAGGATAAAGTTTGGCTTGTTTAATTGTGGTTTGACAATACAGCAATGTGTATTGTTGTTACAGGCATAACAGTGCTGCCAGTCCCAGCTGACTTCATAAACATGGTGCAATATGGAGCAAATTAAACCTTTGCCACTGTGCAGACAGATTATGAATGACATTTTTTTTTTAATGTAAAATGAAATTCACAAGTTCAAAGCTTTCTGAACAGTCATGAAGTGTGCTTGTTACCCTTTAATAAATACCAGAATTAGACAAACAAAACAGGGCAGCAGACTCACCTGGGGTGTTATGTAATGTTGTAGTGGTGTAGTGGTTAGCACTCTTCTGTTACAGCAAAAATATTGTGGGTTCAAATCTGACCTGGGCCTTCCAGTATTGAGCTTGTATGTTCTTCCATTGCTTGTGCTTCTTTTCTCTGTGCACCCAAACATGAATGTGAGGTTAACGGTTAAGTGTTTACGCAAATGACTGTAAGAATAAGAGAAAAGTTGTGAGAAGACCCATGACTGTCGGCCATATTTGCATGCCATTGATCTAAACTGAAATATTGTGACTTCAAACTCAGAATAACTTTTATCTGTCCAAGAACAAAGAAGTATCAGCGGTGGCATCATCGGCAACACCAAAATACAACAACTGAAATAAATAAATAGATAGATAGATAGATAGATAGATAGATAGATAGATAGATAGATAGATAGATAGATAGATAGATAGATAGATAGATAGATAGATAGATAGATAGATAGATAGATAGATAGATAGATAGATAGAGAGATAGATAGAGAGATAGATAGATAGATAGATAGATAGATAGATAGATAGATAGATAGATAGATAGATAGATAGATAGATAGATAGATAGATAGAGAGAGAGAGAGATAGATAGATAGATAGATAGATAGAGAGATAGATAGATAGATAGATAGATAGATAGATAGATAGATAGATAGATAGATAGATAGATAGATAGATAGATAGATAGAAAAACAGTCTCTGGCATTTCATTTTCTTTCACGGATGGTCTCTTTAAAGCTTAATCCAACAGGAGCATTTTGTTGCACCACAGTAGTTTTCATGCCTGAGTTTCGGTGATCATGCGTCATCTTAATATTTTCACTGTTTCCCTTCTTGTAGATGTTGATCTGTTCAATATACTCATGCTTCCTCCTGGTGTGGCTACAATTGTTGATGACTTAAGGGAGTGAACTCTTTCAGCCTTCGGTTCCTGAACAGCTTCCTGAATAAATTAATTCAAATGGTGTGTGGAGGATGTTTATAGAACGTGTTTTGTGGGTTTCCATGCTGCGAAGCAAACCACAATCAGGATGTCTCTTTCTCTCCCCGTTTGAATAAAACTGTTTCACTACAACAGCGACTTTTTAAACAATTTTCACTCGGTTTTATTGCCCGGCGTCTTCAAAACAAGTAAAATACAGACACCTGCTATAGTGCTCACCGGTATTACAACAGGCTTTGTTTATATCCCGTAAGCACTCTGATGGAAATGCTCCATGGCCTCTTGGCTGGCTTCTCCTCTCTTCCTTCCTACGAGCTGCTGTCTCAATCTGCCAAATGTGAAGTACATAGCATCCTCAGACGCATGCACGGACTCAGGCGCGCAGGCACGCATGCAGGCATGCTCACGCATGCTCGCACGCACACAGACGATCACACCTAACAGTCTGACTCTAATCCTACTCATAACTCATATCTAACCGCAACTCTAAAGTGTATTTCAACCTGTATCATTTCTCATCTTGCTTTTCAGTGCTTGCAAGGTTGTCAGACCCCACAAGTGCTCTGAAGCTTTGGAAAACTACAATGTCATTCCAACAGGATGTGGACACACGCACACACAAAATAAAAAAATCATATCTAAGTAGTTCTTGTTTAACCCCCACCTGTGTCTGACCCAAAATTTGTCCCCACCAGAATATGACCTTTCACTTTGTGGGTCCACAACTGGAGCCTCTCTTCACTTTTCTCTCCCCCACTTTAACTTCAGGTTGAAGACGATTGGCGGAGGAAAGAACCCGTGTCCCGGTCTTCCAGAGCAGGACTCACTTTACCAGTGGGTCCACGGTCTGTCTCGGAAGGCCAACTAAGCAGCTCGTTTTGTCCCCTGAGCTGCAGTTTACCTCGCCGCTGTCCTGGAGTACCTCACAGCTGAAGTCCTGGAGGTGGCCGGGACTGCTCGCCATCAAGTGAAAAAGATGAAGAGCTGATGGCAAGGTTGCAATTTCTTATGGAGGCGTCATTTAAATATCCACAAAGGCACAAATGTCCCCAAGAAAAACAAGAACGCCGTCTCTTTTTTAAAATGTTTTTGATCAAGTGGTTGCGAGAATGAATTCTCAAAATGTAAAGAAAATGCAGTTTGCTCATTCCTGCAGTGAATTAACTATGATCGCTTGGGAAATGTGTGAGCCGCTTGTGTTTGCATGGCAATACAAATCTTTTCAAGGCCTACTTGGTGGACCAAATATAACAAATTGACTAAAGATCTCATTCAAAGGGCCTCATCAGTTCCATAGCCACACTGCTGTGGTAGGGCAACTTGATTATATACTGTGTTAAAAGTAAACAAAACAAAACAACAACAAAAAACCCAACATTGAGTATCTTAATGCTAAGTAAACCTATGATCCATAGGTAGCAAGAAAGACTTACATGTTTGTCAACTGTACTTCAGCTAACGTGAGTTAGATTTTAACTGGAAGACTGATTTATAAAATGTAATTCAAATGAAAACGGAAATATTGCTGAAGTGCAAACATACATCTGAGCATTTATGTCGACTTTTACACCAGACAATCAGACTTTTGTGGAAAAGAGATAATTCAGAAATATGTTCCTCGACTAAAATTCATTTCATTTCATTTCATTTTATTTATTCTTTTTTCAAGGTAATGCAACCTAAAATAAAGCAACAATCCAACAAAAAACAAACAAACAATACATTCCATGAAAAGAAGAACAGGAGTTGGATGAAGAAAAAAATCTTATAAACTCCAACCCCATTCTTGAAGAAAAACGTACAAACTAGATGGCCTAACCGATGTAAAAAACAGCAACAACAAAAAAACAACAATTACATATACACATACATACACATACACATATACACACATATACATACATTCAAAATTAGACACATACTCAAGCTGGTTTTGACATTCAACCAATTACAATGTTCATACTGTCAACCTGGTATTCTGGTTTATTGTCCCGCCATCTGCAGTGTCTGTATCACTTTCAACATGCTTAAAAGTGATACATACACTATTCACAAGGTAATTCCTTTACAAAAATTACACCCTACTGACCGAAGAATTTAAATTTGCTCTATTGTCCAGGAGTTTGCTGGTTCTAGAGTTGCTCAGTGACTTTCAATTGTTGAAGAAAACTGAGATGGACAGAAAATAAAAAAGGTTGAATATTTCAATGTTACAAACTGACATGTAAGTAGTTCTTGGTTAACCCTCAACTGAGTCGGACCTAAAACTGAATTTTTGTCCCCACTGGAATGGTAAACTGTTACGTAAATGTTCACATTGTGAGTGCAAAGAATTGCACACGCACACACCTGATCTTGCCTGATCTTGACTCAGGCCTGCTTTTGGGAATCCGGAGGACCATATGTGACGGCTTGTTTTTATTTAAAGAAGCTACAAGCTTCCAGTAAACCCCTGATCTCGGCTGGACATCTGGTCGATGGTAAAATTGTCTGCAGGAGCTGGATTTTGAATTAAAGTGAAGTTTGAGATTGAACGCAGCCAGAAAAAGGTAGACGTTAACAACAGGGAGGGGAGCTACAACTGTTAAAGACATAAAAGGATTCTTGAAGCAGGCCATGAAGAATATTATCTTTCAACCAAAACATTATTTTTAGAGTGGCTGGCCACAAACAGCCCGTTGTACCTGGCAACCACAGATATGTTAAAGAGAACAGGATATTGCACTCAAGCATAATGGTTGCTCATTTGGCACAAGTTGAAAACCGCTTTCGGGCTTGTTCAGTCACGTTTGACCCACTGCTCAGACTCACGAGGGTTTCCCTACTGGATCGCAGGCTTTACCTTCTGATGATCCTACAATTATTTAACGGCGTCTTAGAAATATGAAGCAGAAATTTGGAAGCCATATTTGAATGAATAAAAATCATCACATGTAAATATTTCAACACATGGTAAAATGCTTTTTCTGTAGTGGGTTATTTTATTGCAATGCCAGGAGCCACCACTGGGAAAACCTAGCCAGCTGTTTCAATACATCTGTTGCTAAGCCCCTCCCCCCTCATAGTTACTGTTGCTATGCATGTCAAGGTTTACGCCCTGAAATAAAACACATATGGAGGATCTCGTGATTGGAGAGTCAAATAGAGGAAATGGTGATCAGTTATCCGACCAACATACTGAGTATCTCAACTCTTTGAGTTCAACTCAGGCCAGCACTATTTGAACGTGGACTTGGACCGACATTTTCTGATATAACAACACAGACATCACTGCCTACAGTAGTCACATCTGTATTGGATTAAAAGAAAAAAAAAAGTATATTGTTGATTTAACCTACAAACTCAGCGTCAGAAAACTGTTGTAATATAATCAATGAAATTGGAGAAAACTTTATTGATCTTTTTGAGCAGGTTCCCTCTTCTTATTTTTCTTCTTCGTCTTCCAGCTGATTCAGAGGTCAGATCCTTCGCCTCCTTCACTGTTACATCAGCCATGTCCTCATTCACTACCTTCATGCGTCTCTGCCAAAGGTCTGTCTTTTCTCCTCCTGCCTGGCAGCTACATCTCCAGCACACTTTGTCCAACATATCCATTATCTGTCCTCAGCACATGTCCAAACCATCTGAAGCTGGCCTCTCCGGCTTCAACTCTGAGCTGCTGAAGCTCAACAGAACTGCACAGCACTACGGAGAAGGACAAAGACAGCACGCACCCAGAGTTCAAAGTAAACAATTCAAAAGATTAAAACAAAAGTTGATAGTTTCAGTAATCAGGGTTGATGTGTTAAATTCGCCAGAAAATTCTTTGAAGCCCTTATAAGTTCTGCGTGAACCTCATTCTAACATGCATGTGATAGTGCTGGATTAAACTGCTCCCCCAGCCTAACAATAAGGTTCGTGCAGAACTTATGACGCTTTAAAGTGTTTTATGGATATTAAAGAGCTGTCAGTGTGTTTGCTGAGGCCTTTCTTGATATAACAGGAACATAATTTGAGACCACATAAGGTCTAAATTCTTGTGGCTTTGGATTAGCATTCTTGCTGTCCCTCAAGGGCCACAGCTCATCCCTTCATCATCAGACTATAATTGCGTCCCGGCCAGCCCACCAGCGAAGATTAGAGTTTACATATATCAGCGTTTCCATCACTTTGTCTGGATATCGTTCCCACCCTTCCTCCCTTCGGAGTTACAGCGAGTACTGCTGGAAATAAGTTCACAGCTAAAGGAAAGACGGATAAAAGGAGTCCTCTTCCTCCGAACCAGGCCAGTAGTTTCTTCCCGATGGATGCATAATGCTGACGTGAACAGAGTTAAGAGCCCTGTCGTCCCGTGCATTTGCTAGCAGAGATGGATGGTGTGGAGGAAGGTGTTTAATGTAGCACACATTATCAAGCCCGAATAAAACAGTCCTCTGGGAAGGTGGGAAAGATGATGCTGGAGTGTTATGCATGAAAAAAAACCAACCAAAAAACAAAGTACATAGCATGCATGTGAATTCTTAATGAAGCTGAGTCTCATTTTTAAAATTTGCACAATGTCTCATTTCAAAGAAGACGAGGAAGGAGTATTCACAGTTATCAACCTTAAAAATCTCTTTAAAATTCTTGCAAAGCTTATAACTTTCAATCTCTCTGCGTGGTGGAAAAGGTTCAATTTTCTTCAGGTTCATTCGATTTGGGTTATTTATTGAGATATTTGTGAAAAAGTTGGGCAAAGGTGAAGATGACCTTAAAAGATATATTTAATTTCTTGTGGTAAAACTCTAGTTGGGGTAAAATCACTCTAAATAGTCAATTCTCAGCCTCCAGTGAGGGTATAAACCCTCTGAGGTGAGAAGAAAGATCAAATTGATAAAAACCGGCGTTCACAAGAAAATAGTGACCGAACGTACATTACAGAAATACAGTGGGTGATGGTCGTTAAAGGGAGCTTGTAGTTTTCCCTCTTGTACCACTCGCCTTTGTTTTCACTTTGACTTGACCAGTAAAAATAATAAGACTCATCAGTCTATTTGTGGCTTTTGTCTGTGTGCTGGTCTGGTCTGTGGGTGTATTTTGGGTTTTGGATTATGAGTATAATACATAGATTTTCACAGTACAACACTCGCACTCATCATCATTTTCACTCAACCAATTGCAGATAAAATTACCAAACATTGTCATGACTGACAGTGTGGCTGTACAGTGGTGTAGTGGTTAGCACTCCCGCCTCACAACAATGAGTCCCGGGTTGGATTCTTTCTCGGCTTATAATAATAATAATATTAATAACAATAACAACAACAATAATTATTATAATAATGTGAATTTTCTCTGGGATCTTCCCACATAAAAGACATTTATGGGTATTGTAGTATTTGGTGTTTTGAAATACTGAATGAAATGCAGTAAAGGTAACTAATAGTTTTTTCTTTGTTGTGTCTTTTATTTTGAACAAATAGTTTTTACTTCATATATTTGTGTAAACATATTAACTTGAAAGTGTATTGTTGATTTCAATTACTACAAAGAACAAGACATAAAAAAAAAGCTGCCTAAATAAACCTTCTCCCGGTTTTGTTGATTATTATTCTTCAGGATCCAGCTTGTTGTCCCTTAATTGTAATTTTTTGGATATCAGTTATATATTTGTAAAATCAAATGAAATTTCACAGCTAACAAAACGATTAAAACAATACCCTTATCTATGCATCAGGCACCAGTGAGAGAAACGGGGAGGGTGGAGGAGTGAGGGGTGAGGAGCAGCGACGGGGAGCTGGAGGGGAAGAAAATTAGAGATTTGGCTCGGATCTGTGGGGAAGCGATAGTTTGGGCCAGACGAGTTCACAGATGTTTTAAAGTGCTAATCTAATCTTTATGCCAGTCCTTCCCCTCCTCTCTCCTTCTTTTTCCCCTCTCTCTGTCTCAGTTTTTTTTCTTCTTCTCTTGCTTTTTTTTTTTCTTTCCTGGAGGGAGGTTGGAAAGACTCCAACGTGTGTTAATGCATCTCAGGAGCATCATGTACCGCTGCTTCTCAGTGATGGGCCCTAGTTATTCATGCGCCTGTTATCAGCCCCCATTTTAGATTCAGAGACATGTGCAATTGCAATGAGAGATCTTGGAGTTGAAAAAAAAAAAAAAGGAAAAAGAAGGATATTGAAAAATAACCTGTGAAAGCCGCCCATAAGGAAGACTGAGAGGAAGGTCAAGTAGCGAGGGGGGGGGGGGGGGGGGGGGGGGGGGGGGGGGGAGGGGGCTCTGTCTCTTTTTAGAATATCACCCTTGGCGATAATTCATCAAATATAATGACTGCCCTCTTTCACACTTTTCCAGCCTGTTGGTCTGCAGGCATTGCTTCGTATTCAAATTCGGCCAATAGCATTCTGCATTGATGTTTTATGGCGCTGATGCAGAACAAACAGGGGATCACATTGACCTCTGACATTTGGGAGACTAATAATTTGTTGCTCCCACTTTTGAGCTTCAACTCATTTCCTTCTCTTGTCACTTTCTTCCTTGATTTTTCCTTTCCCTTCCATCGACCTTCCTCCCCCATGTGACGCTTTGTGTCGGGCAGTTACGGCATTGAAAACACTCTGAATGCTCCCTCCGATTGGGCGGATGTACTCGGCGCAGGAGTTAATCTCACTCCCTACAATTTTAACAGCAAATCCAAATCCTGTGGCTAAAGCCTCTTCCTCTGACAGGCCAGACAAGAAACAAAGAGGTGCTGCCAGAGAAATCCCCAGGTTGCAAAACCATGGGAATACAGCCAGAGATTAGAGGCATATGAAACGGCATGAGAAAAATGAAGCACTTACACTTCTTTGTGTATGTCGGGGTTGTAAACCAATGACAGGTTAACTGATTACACCATGTGATTTGTACATCGTCTATCAACTTTGTTTGTTTTGTTATACTTTTTTATGTGTTTCTATACATCAAAATAACATTGAAAGTAACCCGAGGTTGCTGACATTCTGCGCAGCAAGTCATAAAATACACGATGATGAGTCCAACCTGGCAACGGCCAGCAAACCTCTGATCACTCACATCCTTTTGCCCTCTCGCTTTCTCTCTTTCTTTCTTTCTCTCTCTCTCTCGCTCCCTTTTCCGCTGTGTGCTGCTGAGCATCTGGAGAAGAGCGATATCCTCGAAGTAAACACACCAACAGCTGTCAACCAGCTTCTCTCTTCCCCTCTCCCCCGCCATCTCTCCCTTCCTTCATCACCTGATTCCTCCTTTTATTTCCCTCTCGCTCTGCTCACAGACGCCTGTTCCAGTCATTCGGCCTCCTCCCTCCTGTTTGCTTCTTGTCCGTTGGCTCATCAGCAGGTAAACATCCGTGAAGGATGGGTTTCTGTGGCAGTTCCCCTGCTGTGTTCTGACGGTTGGAGGACACACTCTGACTGATGGCTTTAGTTAATCACTGGCTTTACTCACTGCACTTGATACGTTAGTGGGAGTTTGAGAAAACTACAACAATACAAGGTACACACACTTTACTGCCACTCAAGTTTGCAGACTTGGGCTTATTTCAGTCAATAGCTTATCTTTATAAGATAGCAGACAATTTAATACAACTGTAAGAACCCACAAAACCTATGTACACTAGATTTAAACACATAATACTCCCATTACAAACATTATTAATGATGACCAATGATGCTTGCAGTAGATGTCTTTGTAAATTGTTCCTGTATTAGGACATAGTGTTATTGGAGGTAATCTGCAGGTTTACTTTGTATTAAAAATTTTTAAAAAAAGTATACCAGTGTGGTTAACTGCACTATACATATGGGGTTGAAGTAATGTGCAGAACCTCTTGCTAACCAACAACAATCACTAACAGTAGCATATATGATTATGATCCAAATATTATCCTCCCATGCCAGTTACCGATAAGGCTGGCAATTGTTTTGGCTAAATCCAGATGAACTTGGAAGACACAAAGTAATTACTAGGAATAAAAGCGTTGTTAAACTCAAACTGAACATAACTGAAGCTAAGAAATGGTTGAAGTTTATTTTGGTTTTATGAAAAATTATGGTTTAAGTTTTAGTGTGTAAAAAGGTCACATGTGAGGGACCTTTTTCGAGCTTTATCTGGTTAATGAATGTTTACATTTTATTTCAAGTGAACATAATTATTTTGGATTACATCACAGATTCAGTAGGCTCCTAAAATGTGATTCCTGTGTGTCAGGACAAATCAGGTCCAACTCTAGTATGACAGTTTCCACATTGGAAACATGTACTACTAATCATGTACTACTAATCACTAATAATCATGAGTTATCCTTTAACACGGGAGTGATGCTTTCAGTGTGGATGTGCTCTCCTGTTACATTTCATTTTGATTGACTCACTTTCAAGTTTCCTCATAGTCAAGCTTTTGTTTACTTAAAGTTCTTCTGATAAGAACATTTTTCTCATCTCACAGCCAATAGTATGTAATTCATTATTCTACAAGACAGCAGTTGAGTCCACATTCATTTGTAATTGACTTGAGAAAAAAATAGTAATGATAAAGTTGGTGGTTTCAGGGAAGAACAGGCTCTACGAAGTGTAAATATTTGCATCTAACTCCAGCAACTGAGATTAGGGAACATCTCCTCCCTTTTCTCCGTTTCAGTTTCAGAAAGCAAACCATAGGCGCAGAGAGAAGGCAGGACTCGCAGAAAGACGGGAAGGAATGAACGCAATTTCCATCCAAGCAAGGACAGCATCCGTATGACGAGACACCTGAAATAACATCATCGTTCATCCGTAGGCTGTGACGGAGCACAGAGAGGGAATATGACACACAATTAATGGACACACAAGTTACAGTGGGATCATTCTTGATGGAGATGTTTTTTCTGGTGCTTGCGTATGTGTTCAGTTTGAAATGACTGACAGGGATGGATTTGGGACAGCAGCTGGACCTCATGCGGCCGCTGCACCGCTACATCAAACCCACATATGTGCTGAGATTTAGATGGAGAGGCCTACTGCTCGGAGGGGCAGCGGCACAGCGGACCTGCCTGACTTCAGGGGGTCAGCGTTCTGGATTGGGACTCACCTGCTTCCGCCCGGCCCGCACGATATTTTCACGTGTTGCACCTGCCTCTCTCTGCGACCCAGAGGTCTATTTTTGCTCGTTCGGTTTCAGCATGAGTCTGTCTTTGAAGCTCGGAGGTGAAACCCAAAACCCTCACTATCTGTTTATTCGTTCCAGACCGAAACCACCAACTCAGCAGCAGCAGTGGGACACAACTGCTAGATACATCCACATCTGCTGCAATGATTTGGGACACTATCATTTTATTGTTTGACACACTATATGTATCAAACGGCAATTTAGTGTACTTAAGGGGTTAGCATGATTGAAAACTGTTTCTGATGTCTAAAAGGGAATCTTTTGCAGCCATTAAGGGTCTCTGACCCTGGCAGTATAAGTAAAGCCCAGAATCTTTTCGCTGCTGGTATATCGCTGTCATCTTTGCTGTTATTTATCATCACTGTTCCAACAAGCTGCAGACGCACTCGATATGTTGCCGTATGTCTTTGGCAAACACACAAACGTTTGCAAGCAAGATTTACCAAAGTGACAAAGACTTGAGAACAAAAGAGAATTTGTGGTGATCCAGAAGTTTTTGTCAAATTCAAATGTGGTTTGTGCTCTTTCCTTGAAGTGAGCTTTTTCCTCAGTTTCATTTTGGTTTTCTTGAGAAATGACCTTTCATATTCTCTCTACTCGGCAGCATTAAATGCTATATAAAGCTGAGCGGATGGCTTCATTTGTCTGAACTCACAAAAAATTCTAGAATCGCATCAATCATCACTTTTAAATCTACATAGAAATAAACTTTCACGGGCAGCAATGATACACCTGCTCAAGTGTGTGTAATATATTGTCTCATATGTGCAGTGGGTGGGCTGCACAGTTGACTCAGCAGTGCAACTGTTGCATGGGACGGGCAGGTAGGGAGCAGGCTGTCAGTCTGCAGGGGACACCGGGGACCAACAGCGCTCTCTCCATCTGTGGCTCCCCTCAGCTCTGTCAGCGTGGGTGGGAGGAATAGCAGGCGAGTCCTCGTCAACTCTGGCTGCAATCAGTCTGCACAGCAGTGAGCTGGGACGCAGTGTTCATGCCTGAGTGGCATCGCTTGGGTTTGACAGCAGTTGCCGGTAGAACAAATAACTGGGGTGTGATCCTGCAGCTGCAGCAATACCTGCTGAAGCCTTTCAAAAACCTTGATTTAGTTTGGTTGAGTTGAAAGATATTGGCAACATAAAGTGCATGGGTCTTGGACATAGATGTGATCCAGCATAAAGGGATATTTTATTACATCATCTGGGGTAGCCTCAAATCCCAAGGTTGGCAGTTTGATCCACTATCTTTCCGTGAAACGTGTCATGTGCCAAGACACTGAACCCCGAGAACACCGAGGTCTAGACCTCAGTGTTTTTCCGATGTGTATGTAATTAAAAACAGTTAAAACATTGCTTTGGAACTGGTTTGTTTTATGAGTGGATTCACACACACATATCCACAACATATAATGAAATCACTTGTTTTGAATGTTTCGATTTTCAGTATTTCTGAAACTCTGGTTACAGCCCTGCTTCCCAGTGGTGCGTGAGCTCCTTGCATGCTGTCTCCACTGGCGATGATTGTGCGCCTAAAATTGAGGATATGACTGATCAAGCAAAGGCACATTAGGGCCCGTCAAAAAAAGTCCATTTGTTTACCATCACTGTGCAGGAAAGGCCTAATAAACAAGTGAAACAGTTTAGTGGGACAGAGGGAAACACATTATTTTGCACATTCCTTCTCTCATTTGAAATTATTTTTGACACAGTATTGACCTGTTTCATAACAAACCATTTACTGTATCTATCATCAATCTTCTATAGGGGCTTGAACCTCATTCATTCCTGGTCACATTATACAAAAGCCAGGGTGCAGCACGGACCGTCTTGGTGTTTTATTCACTCACACATGAACAATTGAAATTCTCCAATTAACCACTAGTATGTTTTTGCATTGTATTAAGAAGATGGGGCATCTAAAGACAACCCACGCAGACACAAGGGGAACATCTGTTCTATTCTATAAAACTCATCTGGTTGAATCATCAGTCATCAATACATAAAAGTTGCAATGGAAAAGGTTTAGGGGATTGAGAGCATGAAATAGGGAGCAGGTGGAGGAGTGATATAAACCAACATGGCAATGAATGAACAATGAATTGGTTGAATAATTTCATTAAAAGAAAAGAAAAAAAAGGCCACAATATACAGATGCTTTTTTCCAGATTTGCTCTTATCACTGATCAACAACATTATTGTTATTTTTAGTTTAGCCAGAATGATTAAAATCAAATGTGACACTTCTCTGTTCCCCCCTTTTTTTTCTACCGTATATCAAAGAAAAATCTAGACTCCTGGTGTGCAGGAGTGCGGTCATGTGTCCGTGTTTCCCCGTCACATGGGAGTAGCCCCCAACTGCTCCCTGCATGATTTATAGGCCGAGGGTAGGTGTTCCTCTGGCTTGACTGGGTCAAGGCCGCTGCTTCAGTGTGAAACAGACTGCACACACCTGACAAGATAAGACCGGTTTTATCCTGTCTTTGTGCTCTATAACCTCCCCATGAAGGATTCATAGCTGGAGCACCTGCGAGAGGAAGGAGAGGGGAAGAGCGTAGAGAGGAAGGGCTATGAGCGACACGATGAGCTGGACGGAACGATAAAGGGGACTTGAGATAATAGAGTTGAGTTTCCTGGTTCAACTTCATAATTTAACTCCTAAACACAATGAAAGACATACAATTCATATATTACCTTTGAGACTTTACATTTTTCAATGTACTCATAAAGCATTTCATCAGCAAGGCTATTAACCATTATGGACTGTTAATGCCTGTTTCTAAAGTAGCACAAAATAGCTGGTGCCATAAGAAGACAGGGTTGGCAAAAAAAAAAAATACATAACACAAAAAACTGTGTAATGATGAGCAGATGATTGAGATAAAAGTGAAAATGAATAATCTGTGACTTGCAGACGGGATGCTGACAGACAAAAGTGATAGATGAGCCAGGAAAGGTGGAATGGGAGGCGGGCTGGAGGCGAAAGAGTGAGTCGGGGTCGTGAAGGAGAAAAGGCCGGAGGTAATCGCTCAGCCTCAAAGTGAACAATGATGTGCTACAGTACATGAGATGAAATACACTGGCTCTAACCCAAAGTGTTATCTGCCGGCCTCTGCAGAGCGGCAGAGGCACATACCATCTGTGAACATGATATCATGTGACACATCTCATGTGCACATCTTCGGCCGCCCTTCCACTTTCTTTTCTTCACTCTGTTTTTCTCTTCACAGGCACACATGGATGCACAGCCACACTCCTGACAGGTGTTGAAAGGTAAAATATGCAGGAGGAAGGAAGTTTAGAGAGTTCCAGCTGTAGGATCTGGACGGTTACCCCCAATGTGCAGCAAGGCTGTTTCACACTAAACCTGCATGTGCAACATGCAGCGTCTCACAGAAACATGGGCCCCATGTCTCCGCAGACTTTATAGAACAAGCTTTCTTTTTAATAGCATCGGTTTTTTGGGAAAATACAATTAGAATTATATAGTAATTTTTATTTCTTTCACTGCGCTGTGAACTGTCACCAAAAAAATTGGCCAAATGGTGAGAAATAAAGTAAAATAATGTGAATTTTCCTTAAATATAAATGTAGTCATTTTATTAAATAAGAGCAAAATGCATTGCTTTCAACAGTTTATGAGGATAAATGTCACTTCATGGTTTGAATTTAGATCGTATACAGTGTGCCAACACTTGTGGAATTCAAGCATGAAACACAAATGTGTGTGTTAAGAAATCTAGACCAAGTTATGTTTTGGATTAAATGTAATAGTTTTCCAGTTCCTCACATTCACACATGTAGAAGACAACAAGCTTGTCTGGTACAATGTGTCCTCCTCTTCCAGTTTGATCGTCCAAACCGCGATCTCACCTTGTCTATTTGCTGAAGTTTGCCGTCGAAGCATTAAAGACATTTGGGTAAAGTGTGTTTAAATGAGTCCTGAAGCAGTGAAACAAATCATTTCAAGAACACAGTTATTTACTTTGCCATGTGATGATGTGACATTGTGATTAATATATTCTCTCTTGCCAATAAACTGGTAAGAACAGGACAGACATTTGTGTGTGAATGTGAAGGAATGTGAAGTTCCAACATGTTGTGTTGTTTTGATCAATGTGCTGAACAATGGTCCAAAGTGCAAACTGGGCCCCTTCTGGTTCTTCCTTTAATCCACAACGTCTTTCTTCCTCCTCTACTTGTGAAATCTGGGATCAGATGCACGTGTCCTCTGCTCATGGGTGGCAGCGTGCAGCAGTCCAAACACTCACTGGCTTTAGCTGGAGGATGTGCGGCAGAAAGAAGACATTTCCCCTTTTGTTTGAACTTCCCTCTGAATCTGACAGCTGTTTCATTGTAAGAATTTGAGTCTACTTCCTCAGCTAACGTATCATGTACACCAGAGATGTGGCTCAGTGCTCGCTGTCGGGAACTTTGGGTTCATTATACTTTTTCTAAGCATGAGGCATGAAGACTTTCCACATATTTAGACAGCAGTCAAAAGTACAGATACTTGTCACTGTACTTGGGATGTGTTTACAGGTGCGTGTACTTTACCTGAGAATTATAATTCCACTACATGTTTGTCAGATTTAATTGGACTAAATATCCTTGGATTTTCAAGCTTAAGATAATTTGCTCAGCAGTTGTTATAGATTTTTCCAAGTTTTTATGATATAAAAAAAAGGAAGTGAAGTTTAATACAAACATCTGCAATATTAGAATTGAATGTAAAGAGGAGAAGTTATGGGATCAACTATAGTGAACAGCTATACATCTAGTACAACAAATGCAGGATGTAACCAAGAACCTGCAAACCTCTGATAAAGAATTTTAATGTCAATTGATCCTAAAACCTGTCAAGACTCAGATCTTTCAATATCTCATTGATTAGAGAGTCCAATATTAATTTCTTATTAATTTCTTATTTAGTATGAGCTTATCCTATGGGATTTTAGACTTTACAGGACAATTAATTTTAGATGTAAGAGCGTTAACAGTCCTGCTTCCCTTTGAAGATACGTCACCAACAGAATAAAGAAGATGTGTTGCCATTGTAAAATCGACTTCTTCCCATCTGTGTTTGATGGGTTTTGCCTGACAAAAGGTCCTGGATGTGTGGCACAAACAACTGAATCAAAAAACAGAATTTGAATGAAGAGAAGTGAAACTGAAAATGAGAATGAGAACGAATTAGGGAGCTGAATTTTCAACTGAATGAAATCCTGTTTCCATTTTATTGTGATGCACATTAAAAACCAATAGATTCCGTTTTAAATTGGACCACTCGGATTCAGATTTAAAGAATTCAAAATCACTTTCTACTAGTACAAGATTTATCCCAAAGTACACCATTCGTTTCCTTTTTCTGCAAATAAGCCCTAAGAAACGTAGAAGAGAAGAAGCAGAAGTAAAGTCACTCCACAGTTGTACTGTTTGCTCTGTTTATTAGAGGTATATTGTCAAACATTTTACAAGCTGCTGCTTAAATGTTTCCATTCAGGGAGAAAAATGCAACACTGAAAACAATTACTAAGCTCAGCAGAGAACACTTTTAAAGCCCCTGTTTGAAAGGCACTAAAGTCCCAGTTTTAACATCAGTCTTTCCTTGTTTTTGTTTATTTATTTTTTTAATCTTTTTTATTCTTGACACATGCAGACACAACTAGCAAACACATCTGCTGTTACACACTTCAGTAGCTACGATACATAGAGCTTTCAATTGACTGGTTAGTTGAGCTTTTAACGGTAACATCACCTACGTCTGCTATCATGTGTTTGGACAACAAATGTCTGCAATGATAAGGTGGGTAAGTAACACATACTGTTAATTCAATACACTGAACATGTGCCTGAATGTGAAGCTACCGTAACGTACTTCATGTGTGCCGGCAGGCTTTGATTTGCTGTTACTTCTGTTAAGTGCAGGCATCTTAAATATCTTCAAGATTAAATACACCGTATTGCTGCTATTTAAATACACAATGTGTCTTTTTAAGTTAGAGTTGCCATTCAGTGGAATTATGCATAATCACAAGACAACCATCACTTGGAATTTCTTCACGTCTGGGAAAACAAAATGACAAAAACAAAAGTCTTGTCTTTAAATAATAGTGATAATAGTACATTCAAAAATGAGCATAATAGTTCCTCAGCATTATTGTTGTGGTTTTTAAATAGCTTGTGATGTAGGGATGCTTGTGAGGAACGTATGAATCTCACTTGTTGGACGAAACACTGCAGGAACAACACTGTCACACAAAGTCTAGATGTCATGCTGGTGCCATCGTCATATTGCTAAAATGCTGTCGGTCATCACTGAGACCCCCAAGAAGACGCAGACCAACATGAACCCCACAGCAGAGCTTAGAATCTACATCCATGGCTGGCTTATCTGAATGTTAGGCCATTTGGCTTTGTCACAGCGAGACGAGCGTTTGGTTTTAAAGCAGCTGATGTTATAGCGCTGGATTCTCATGAGAAAACAAGCTGCCTGTCAGTTAGTGATGTACAGCTGCATCATAGCTAAATGGAGAAAAAGTGAAACTAAATCCTGGCAGTAGACCTATGTCAACCATATTTCTGCTTCCATCTGCTTCTCCTTCTGGATTATTAAGAAATCTTTTATCCTCTTGTATGGCAATCTGTTTTTCTCACTCTTTCCCCCTTTTCCTATGCCTGACCTAATTTCTTGCCCCTGATAATCATGATTTGGCTGCTATATCCATTCCCTCATGTCTTTCTTCTCGCTGCTACATTTCTCTCAGTCTGTTTGAAGTTTGCTGGCTGCCTTTGCATGCTTCAGGTTTTTTTTTTTCTTGTTTTTTTTTTGGGTGGGGTGTGGGTGGGTGGGGGGGTGGGGGTTATTCCCATGCTGTTCCTCCATCTCTCTGTGAATATCTCTGGCCCCAAGTTGTCCGTCTTCACACTACCGGCACCCGCAGCCCTCCACCACCATGTCCTGATAGTTCTTCAGTACCACTCGGTCTTGAGGGTCCAGGTAGAGCAGGGCGATGGGGCTGAGGGAGGTGGGCACGCAGCAGGCCCGGGGCACGGCTCCATTCACAGAGTTCACTAGAGTTTGCACCATGGCGTGGCTCGAGGAGTTCATGTGGTCGGCCAGAGGAAAGCGGCACTCTCCCAGGCAGAAGAAGGCGTCATAGCCGCTCGGTGCAATGATCCACTTGTGCCAACCCACGTCATTAAAATCTACATACAGGGGATGACGGCGGCACCTGTTACGTGAAAGGCGTTTCAGTTTTGCAGCACGACCGCCGTTTCTTTTCACCCTTCCACGATCACTCCAGCTGACTCCGCCTTTATTATCACCCCATCCCGGCATAGCGTCTCTCATTTTTTTGTCCGTGCCCCACGATTGGTCTCTGCTGCGGCTCTTGTTGCTCTTCCTCGACTTCAGTTTTGTCCCCTTTCTGCCTTTCATCCTCTGGGAACTGCTAGTACTTTTCCTGCCATGTTTAACTAACGGCTCGCCGTGGCCATCATGACTATAAGTCACCAAGAGGGGCCTCTCCTGGGCCCAGCTGCGATCGTCCTGCCCCACAGACCGGCACACCCTCAGGTGTCGCTCTTTTCGTTTCACCTCCTCCTCGTCCGCAGCAGAGGAGCTGCTCATGTCAGAAAGTGAGGTGGTTCTGTTTTCAGGTCTGATCTCCAAAAAGAAGCTCAAGCTGCCAGTTCCAGCATGGGCCTTATGGAGGAGCTCTGCCCTCAGGCTAAACGCCTCCCATAAACCACTTGGCTTTTGGCTGTGGAGGTCAGCGGTGAGTAACCTCGTCTCCAGCAGAGCGGGTTCAGAGTTTTCGCGGTGCTTAGAGACATACAAATTCAGCCTGTGGGGCCCGGAGCCCAGAGAGGCTCTGCCACTGCGGAGCAGTCGAAGCTCGGCAGAGAGCACCTTCTCATCTTGAGGGATAGAGGAGATATTGAAGGAGATGTGCACTCCGGTACGATCCTCTGCTGTTGGAATGTCTTCAAATGGTTCTGAGAGGAAGAAAGAAACAGGAGGGCAGGAGTTTAGCTTTTAGTTGGTTTTTTTTGTTTGTTTTTAGATGCATGCAATTTCATTTCCCCCAGCTCTGAATGATACCAAAAGCAGGGAAATTATGACAAATTAGCTGTTGACTTTTCTCACAGTGCTAGCACTGAGGCCCATTCACACTTCTGTCAATTGCATGGTTCATTCAGTTCATTCAGCATCTTTGTCAAATTGATGTTTCTGTATTGCAAATGCATTCAGAATGGACTTTGAAGATATAACACATTTTATATTCATGACTTTATCAGTTGAATTTATGTTTACTGTCTTCACTGTCTCTTCAGGAATATTTAGCTGTAGAATGAACCAATACAAAATGTGAAATTTGTTGTTAAATGTAGCTTATGTAAATTGTAAATTCAACCTGTTTTACTGCTGATAGGTTTTGGCAGCCTATAATAACCCCCCCGCCCCCCAAACAGTTTGGGTCAAACAGACCTGACAAGAAGGAGTCTCAGTCAGGGATAAAAGCTGCACGTTTTTTTGTATAAATCTACATAAGTATCAATCCGGACACAACTGTGGGGTGTCCTGAGCAAATGTTTGTCTGCTACCTGCTGACCGGACAGGCCAGCCATGCTGAGAAAGACGTAACAGAGTTTTGAGAGTCCAGAGTCCAGGACCAAATCCCTTCCGTGTGAGAGATACATATCTAAACATGCTCTTGCACATTTTTTAAAAGAAGCATATAAAATAATCATGTTTACAGTTTACATTTCCCAAAAGTGAGTCACAGCAAAACAAAAATCTGTTATTGCCAAGCAAGAATGTCGATTCTCGAAATATAATGTACATCTTTGTACTGAGTTGCGCTTTTACACATACACTGCTCATTTCACTTAAAAACTGCTCGCCGACAATAAATAAAACTACATGCTTATTGGAATTGATGGGAAAAACAGGTTTTATGTATTTCTTGTGTCCCAGATAACACATCACATCTATCCATATATCTATCTATCTATGAAAGCCCAGGATTTCAAATAATAATCATTCATTTGGGATACTTAACTTGTAGGAGGAAACTAACTGTGCAACTATTTATGATTAATTGTTCAATAGATGATATAGATAGATTACAGTTTAGATTACAGTCGTAGATATTCCTTAGGTATAGGTATATCTCAGAAACAAGCAACACCAACTCAAACTGCCAAAAAATGATGCATTTTAATTGTAGTTGGAAGACCTTACCGCTGTGGTGGAAGCTGCGTACAGTGTTGGCCTGCTGGATGTGTTGGCTGGGGAAACTAAACAAAGGGTCCTCCACCAGATGGTACTGCTGCTGGTGGAAGCGGTAAAGATCCAGGAGGTAGCGGGGCACCTGCACCCCGGGCTGCGGTTCAGGCTGAGACTGCAGGCCCAGCCGGCTCAGGAGGAGAGTCTGTATGGTCTGAGCCAGGCCAGGGTCCAGGAGCGACGGGAGAGGGGACAAGGTCGAGGGAGTTGGGGGCACCCTGCCATGGTCGATCTCGCTGGTGTCTCCGCCCTGGCGACCAGACGAGGCTTGAGGTAGCAGCAGGACCATGAGGAGCAGGAGGTTAGCAGGGAACATGGTGGACCTGGAGGAAGGTGAGGAGAGACGATGAGATGGAGAAAAGAACCATGGTGGTGCCAAGAGCAGAATGTGGAGGACCACAAACACACAAGTAGAGATTAAAACTGCCACTGATGTTCCTCTTTAATATTTAGACTACAAAGTGAAAATAAATGTTTTCTTCAGCGTTCATGTGTTGTATTACATATTTTCTTCATCTTGCTTTTGTTGTCTAAGTGAATCATTTGTCCTTGTAAAGATGACACATGTTTTACTATCTGCACTATAGTAATATTAGGTTGGACATGTCTCCTTGGACTCATGGTGTGTCGTGGTTTGCAATCTTGAATGAATGCTATTTTCACTCTGGGCTTTTCTGTATAAAATTTACTTAATTTAATGTTGATGTGAGACTGAGTGATGGCTCTAAATCACCTGTTTGAAGCTGATTGTGTGTGTGTGTGTGTGTGTGTGTGTGTGCTTTTAGTTTAGTTTAGTTTAGTTTAGTTTAGTTTAGTTTAGTTTAGTTTAGTCTCTTTTTACAATCCATTGACAAGTGACAACCTCCCACAATGATTAACAGAGATTTAAAATATTAGAAATTAGAAATTGCCATATAAGATGTCTAATCAGATGAGGGCCGTGATGATTGTCCCTCGATGTCAGAATAGAAGCTCTTCCCCTGGGAAATGTAGAACTGATGAAGGACGATGTCATTGACAGAAAAGAAGACAAAAAAAATGTGACATCCTGCTCAACACTTTTGTCTTGTTGATTCTTTAAAGTATTTTCGGATGGTTCGAGTTTTTACAAAGATCAACATGAATCTTCTGACACAATGACAAAATATGAAGTATTGGTTTAAAAATCTGCTAAAGACATAGCCCTGACAAGATGCTCCTGGACTCTGTATATCATTGCTCATGTCTTCTTCTTCCTGGACACACTAGTTTCTCATTAAGCTCCTGCCTTCATGTGGCATATGTTCAACAAATTTACTATCCACATATCCATATGAACTTGTTTGCTTGTTACCGGTGGCTGCAGAAACAACACTACTTTGTTTTCCTTTGTTAATTTATGGCAAACTTTTTACCCCCAAGGCTCATATATCTCACAGGACAATGAAACAGAAGTAATGAATCTCTATCTGTCCGTAATTTAGCCAAGCTGTGTGTCTGTGTATGAAAAAGATGTGAGCACTATGTATGAACACCACCCAGCATTAATCAAAGCCTGTGGACACACACTGACATGTGATGGAGTTGGAGAACCTCAACACGATGACACGTTGGCATATGTGTTTCTTCTCTCTCCGTTTTTTTAAAAATCACTTGAGAAGGAATTCATAAAATTGTTTCATATGACAAAGTCACGCCTACATGGATGGAGCAAGGACGGCCCATGTCTTTTATGACTGAATTCCAGTGACCCATTAATTACGGTCATTTTTCAGACATTTCCTGGGTCTCGCATCAGAAAGAAGCAGGTCTCAGTGAATACTGTTCACATCAACATTGATACGAACAAACCTCGAAACATTTATAGCTCAGATAGCAATACCATGTGGTCATCATTATACCCTGAGGGGTTTCTTAATTTTATCTCCTTGTTCTCAGATGACACCAGGTTTACATTGTGGCAAATATTGCTCATCGACTTTGGCCTTCTGCAGGCAGAGGCAGGATGGTAATTGCTCCTCGGAGAACTACATGGACACACTGTACTCTTTTTTTTTATTGGAATATAGACAAAGCAAAAGACAGCTCGTATTTCTTTTGAGGGATTGACCTAATATTGGCAAAATGGAAGTCTTATCTGTATTAAGAAGAAAAAAAATGTGGATGTCATAAAAAGTTAGTTTGATGGGTTTTGTTTGTTGACATGCAATATGTTGCTCGACTTGAAAGAAAATATTCAGCATATAAATAGATAAATGTGTCTTACTTATGGAGAACTTTTTACTGCTTCATCAGTCTTGACGTGCAGCACACAAATTAGGGGATACTCACAGTCAGGACTGAATCTGATTATAAAGTTTGCCTTTATGTACAAATCTGCTACTTGACTTGCAGGATAATGCCTGCCGGTTCAAAAAGTATTCCTACTTTTTTGAAACTTCTGGAAATAAATTCCAGAGGTTTTAATGTGATTTGTTTTAATGTGATTTTATTCAAGTCAGCAACACCTGTGGTTAACGTGTGGACCCTTTACATTGGTGCTACTCTAAATATCTCCTTTGGGTTAATTTCAGGTGCATCACATTGAGCTGAGGTTGACTTGGCTGAGAGGGTTAAGCCTCTTTCACTCAAAACAAAGGAGCAGCTTATCTGCTGGAACCTTCACGGCGCGGGAACACGGGCACAGACAGGGGTCACACAATTATGGCTCTGACCCGACTGACACCCTGCAGGTCTGTGGCACAGGTGTTAATAACTGAGCAGGTAATTAGAAACCTGCAAGGTAATGGCCCTCTTCACTTGCAGGGACTGACTTAAGGTGTTAAAGTGCCAGTTCAAAGGTGTCAAACCTGTGAGCCGGGCAGAGAAAAGACCATCTTCACTGCAAATTAGCATAAATGCAAAACAATAGAGCTGAAAGGCCTCATAAATTCATTGTTGTTCTTGTTAACTGTAAAAAAAAAAAAAGAGTTTTTTTTCAAGAAAGTGGATCCAAAATGCCCGTTATCAAAGGTTTCTGTTATCTCATTCCTCGTCCGAGTGCTCACTTATCTTACCCGTTCTCACTTCTATCTCTTTTTCTCATCTCTTTAAGGGACAGGGAATCGATTAGGCCTCCCAAAGCAAGATAACAAAGGCTTTAATGGCTGAGTAAACACATAATGACGCTGTAATTACCGCTAATCTCACCACACTGTCAGAAAAGGGGTTAAAAGGAGGTCACAGGTGTGAAGGTGTGTATACTTTTATGCCTGTGCGATTGTGCGCTGCCCGTAAGCTGCGCGGTTCAAAGGGCAAGCCTGGAAAAAAAAAAAAAAAAAGCCACCTCTGAGCGTGGGATTGTTGCTGGCTATCCATTAAACTGCTGCGGTCCCACCCTGAGCTGTTTCACCTGAGGCAGCGCAGCGGAGGACAATTACAGATTAGACTCTCTGCTGGACAGCCTCTCCCATATACTGTGGAGGCTTGTAAAGCAGATTAAGGACAACACACCACCTCTCTCCTGTACTTTCCTCACCTAGAAAACCACCCAGGTGACTCTGAGGTACAAAGGTTCAGATGTCACGTCGTGGGTGTGTCGCAGCAAAACAAACGACAAACAAAACAAAACAACAACAACAACAACAAAAAGTCAAAACAAATAAAAGGAGAAAAGAAGCTTGTAAACAGTGGATAGTTTCTCCTCACATTCTCAGATCTTCTCTGAGGGGCCGCGTTAGAACTGGTTCAATCTCATTTAAACGGGACAAACAGGATTCGGGGCTCATAGTGTCTTTGTGTGTCGTGTGCATCAGGGTGCCACCCACCATGATGTCGAGTCCTTCTACTCAGACAGGAAAATGTGACATTTTTATGACCGCAGCTCTGAGTTTCTCCTGTTATACCGGACTTATTTCTGCTTTTTCTGAATCTTGCTTGAACGTGGACTAATGAAATGTGGTCAGAGAGCCGTGTGATGAACGGGTCAGGGACAGAGTAAAATGAACGTTTGGAGTTTGTCTAGGGTGCCCGTGCATCTTTTCCCTCTCATGCACCCTTTTAGACATATTAGATGTGACCTGACCTTCTGAGCAGACGGCGATGTGACCCCGGCGTGCGACAGTCAGGTGCCGCTGCCGGTTTGCCCCGTGCCTTTCTCAACTCACTGATTAAAACCTCTGACCTCTTATGTCCGCCTCTCTACCCGAGCCTCTGTTTTTATCTGTTTATTTCCAACTCTGCTCCCTTTCCCCTTCCTCCTTCCTCTTTGCATTCCTTGAACTTTGCCCTTTTGCTTTGTCCTCTGTGTTGTCATGTGTCTCTTCACTCTCTTTTTCAAACCAACTTAGGCCACTCTCTTCAGCGCTTTTTCCTATTTCTTTCTTCCCATTAAGGCCCTTGTTCATTCTTGGTAAAAACATTTTTTTTTTATGTTGCTCTGCATGGCTATCACCCTCTCTCTCTATTAAAGTTATTCCTTGTTCTTAAATGAATGGTGTTTTTGCGGAAGAGTGTGGCAGACTGTTGCCGGGCCAGGGGGCCGGAGTGTCACAGCACCCGTCTGATTTATCCACCGCCGCTGTCTTCATGTTACGCCTGGTCCCTCAACTTTCCCTTCCTGTTGTTCTTCCCGTGTTTCTTTTCCCAAATTCCTCCTCTCACTCTCCCTGATCCCCCCCCCCCCCCCCCCCCCCCAGGTTTCCAGCTCTCATTTTTCTATGTTGCCGTCTCATTCTTTCAAAACATGATATGTCCATCATACATGCCACGGGGTTCATTTTTGTGCTCTGAGCTTACTAAAATATTAAACAGTATCTCACATCAGTTGGCCCCGGGACCCCAAACATGATGTGCCATACACAAATGCACCTCTGAAAACCCTTCTGAGGATTCATCTGCATCTACCACGGCTCCTTTTCCACTGCGGCCTTCACACTAAAAACATATAAAGTGAGAAAGCACGTCATGGTCACTATAATAGCTGTCTGGTTATGACTACGCTGTACAGCCTCATGCTAAACTAGTCATTAATGTGTGAGGTGTGAAGTTAATCTATAATAGGTGTTAGGTAAAGAAAAAAAAAAGACCAAGCCAGTTGTAAGTTCCCGTGTGGTTCAGGTCTCCAAGGTGATGAAATCATTACAACATGATTCCAGGTAGGCTGCTGTGTGGTTTTATTAGATTCTGTTTGCACAGCTCTTTAATTCTTACCAGCTGGACAAATTAGCCCTCTACTGACCCAGATGCCCAACGTCTGTTCTGCTCGACACACACAACAGTGGACACAAACCAAGGGCGAAACTTCACTTTGAGTGGAGTTTTGACAGTTTTTCACGTTAACAAATTCCCTAAATTGAACACTGTGTAATAACTGATAATGTTAAGATGGTGATGATGTTATTTTGCAACACTAAAGCTGTTGAGTAGCACCAAATGCTTTGAGGTAGGAGAATAGTATAACGTATGGTCTGTGTCCAAACTTAATAACAAATCAAGAAGGCAAATGCACCCTATTTTTAAAGAGAAAAAAAAAAGATGGAAAAAAGCAATGAAAAAATACCCCTAAGTGAACAATATAAAATTCTGATTTTTTCATCTAAATATTGAAGAGATTCACTTTTGTCACTTTGGGTGGTTACCCAAGTTTATTTTCGGATCTGCTCCAGAATGTCTCTGTATCCACTCCTGATGGGCAAACGCTGAGAGCAGCAACTGTGTTTAAACATCTGGAGAAAATCGGCACTCCCACGTGTGCAGAAATAAATAAAGAATGAAGAGATAGGGTTACAAAAAAATAATAATAAACACACATAAGCAGGAAATATGTTTGAATGCATGCACACCTACTGGTTGGGTGTGTGTGCAGAATGGTTCTCTACTCACACAGCGTAGCTACAACCTGCTCCAGCTGACTGATGGGGTATCACATTTACTCTCACACAGACACACTGTGTCTTGGCTTGAGTTTCATTTATGCGCGAGTTTTTGCAGAGAATATGCCATCGTGTATTTGCAGCCTGTGTTTTCTTTTTTGTCGTCACACGGCTCCTGTCCTCTTCACCTGGGGGATGCTTGGGGGTCTCAGTGTCACAAGTGCATTGTGGTTAACAGGAGGCCCTGCCGAGGCGTAACGCTGCAACGGCACCGGCAGACACAGTGCCACATCAAACCCATGACTGCTGAAAGCTTGGAGACTGCTCGCCCTGTGTGTCTGACAGCTACACCGATGTGAAATACAGAACAAAAACACACCTCTGGTTTTTACATTAAAGTTACCGTGAGTTAACACTGAGGGCCAATTCATACTGTGTTTGTAGTGGCGACGACTTACGTTATGCTCTTTGAACTCATAATAAGCACATTATTCTCTGGCAAGTTGCTTACTGGACAAGATTTTGATTGAGCGATACAGTGTGCCAGCCGTGTATGCAAGCATGTGTGAGTGTATGTGTGTGCGCGTGTGTGCATTTTTTTTTTCTTCTTCTCAGAGTGACTAATGGCTTCAGCAGCGCAGTTCCTGTGGCCTGTGGTTTGACAGACAGATGTGTGTGTGTGTGTGCATGTGTGCGTGTGAGTGTGTGTGTGTGTGTGTGTGTGTGTGTGTGTGTGTGTGTGTGTGTGTGTGTGTGTGTGTGTGTGTGTGTGTGTGTGTGTGTGTGTGAGAGAGAGAGAGAGAGGGACAGGGATGTAGTACTCACGTCCAGGTGTGGTGGGATGTATGCAGAGTCCATGGTTTATCCTTGAGCTCCAGTGTTACGATCCCTCGGCTCTCGCTCCAGCTCCTTTAGACAGAATGGACAAAGTGGACTATTTACGCTCCTCTACTCTTTCTCTCCGTCTCCGTTTAACTTGCGGAGCAGCCAGTGTCTGCCTGTCCTATGTTGTCTATGAGAGTGAAATGGAGGTGCAGTTGATTGTTCCATGTTGTTCTCCTTCTCCGTTCCCTCGCTCAGCTTCTCATCCTGTTGTCAGTGTCAGATAAGCAAACTCTTAGAAAACATCGACCGGCTTCCCCTCTGCCTGCCTGCACGCCTGCCTCGCCTGACCTCTGCTAGAAGGCAACTCCCTTTCTCTGTCGCCTGCACTCCCAGCCCTGGTTGAGTCAAACAGGCTGGTACAGCGGCTGAGAGCTGCAGGAGGAATATGACTTGTGTCTGTCAGTCTGTACTGTATCACAGACAACAACTCCGTCTTGTTCCTAAACCTCCTTACTATGTCTCTCTCCTTTCCTCTGTACTCTGTTCCTCCCTTTTGTATCTCCTCCCCCTTCCACCCCCACTCTCTTGCTCTGTCTGTCTCTCTCTCTCTCTCACACACACACACACACACACACACACGCACACGCGCACACACACACACACACACACACACACACACACACACACACACACACACACACACACACACACACACACACACACACACACACACACACACACACACTTTTTCCACTATACTCACTGTGCAGCTGGTAAACTCGGTTTAACTCTGATGAACTTTCCTGGCCATTTAGATCCTCTCAGATAGTGATGTCATCAACAGTGGCAACATTTACAGGTTGTTAACTGTCACACAAACGGTCCCACTGTAACAAGGCTAGACACACACCTTCAGACACACACATGCACGGATAATCCAGAGGTCAGCATGCGCAAGCAAACTGACAATTTTCTACCTGTTCTCCCTTAACAAACTCACCTGTGGCGTTTTGCAGGCAACATGTTACTTTTCCACCAACATGCACACAGACAATCGCTCCGTCATTATAAATACGAGGCCCCATGACACTGAATAAGAGCAAACAGATTCAGTTACACGACAAAGGTATGAATGGATGACTCATAAGAGCTGCCATGAAGTCACCACGGTTGAGTTTTGTGATTGGATGGAAGTAAACGTTGAGGTTAAAACAGAAAAAAAAGGAAAAAGGCGGGCTGTACTTCTCCACTACGGGTTGAAGCAAGGTGCATCTGTCCTTCCAGCTCGGAGCGGGTGGCGGGGTGAATTTGTATTCATGGGGTGGACCCATGAGAAAACGTCTCTTTAGGATGCATCGTCTCACATATTAGATCTCATCTGGAGAATCGCTTGCCCACATCCTTCTGCTCCTCCTCTCTGTCCCCTCCACTTGCTCTTCCAGTACACACACACGCACGCACGCACGCACGCACGCACGCACGCACACACACACACACACACACACACACACACACACACACACACACACACACACACACACACACACACACACACACACACGGACACACACGCACATGTCTTTGAAGGCACACTTTTGATTTTGAGCTTTTTTTTTTTTTCTTCCAATAACAGCCTACCTGTTTTCAGATTCAGGACACATTTAAAAATTCCAACAATCCCTGAAACTCTAGTCAATGGAATACATAACGTGAAAAGCAGGGAATTGTCTGTTTTCATGCTCGCATGTCTCCATCTTTTGTCAACAGCTGCAACCAAAATAATTGATCCGCAGATGGGTTGTCAAATATTCTCTGTTCTTCAAGTCAAACCGTTAAGTACTAACTCCACCTGACCTTTGACCTCCCCGAGGAACGCTTTAAGTGAGGAAGCTTTTGCTTTCGGGGTCAGTTCAGACTCACAGCAGATACAAATAAAGTCATTTGACCTTTGCCATCTCAGAATGAAGTCCGTCAACCATACTATCAGTCAGCGCATTATAGCCAACGACTAGCAGCGCTTTTTCACTGTCATTTGATTCCTGAGTGCTTGATAAAAGGAGACATTTCAGCACACGGCGGCTCAGATCTCGCTCCACCTTATTAGTTTGCGTTTGTGCCGAGCGTTAGATTAGAAGATCAATACCGCTCTCCTCCCACAGTCGCTAATCGAGACAGATCGGCTCAAAGCTTTAGTTTTATCACAGTTAGGCATTAGAGCCGTATTGATTGGTCTAACTTTGGAAATAAAATGAAATACGTGCATTTAAGCCAAATGTTACCTGAACTGGTCTTTTATGGAAGCTACAAATTGGAAAGCTGCTAATTTAATCCCATTTGACCATTGCATTCAATGTGAGTCATTCTGAGTTGCACTCATAAGACTGATGGTAGGCCATTAAAATAATTACATTTGCTGCCTATCTTTTATCAGCAATAAATATCTTACATTCAGGTACAAAGATCTGTTTCAATACCTTCTGCTTCCTCATGCACGTAGTTTTTGACACTCTTTAACTGTACCCCCCCTCTAAAAGCTCTCTCTTTTGGACTTCATCATTACAGGATAAGTAATGAAGACGAGAAGAAACTCTCCAGAGACGTCATTGATCTGTGCCAGCATTATACGTCATTTTACTTCAGTCTTAACATTATCTGCCTGAAGTGAAGGTCCTCCTAACTGGGGTCTCGTAAAAAATGTAGAAAACAAACAATGGGTGGCACTGTGAGGCAGGCTCGGGTTATGCCACGAACAATTCTTTTTTTAAATTTTTTTTTTTTATTATTTTTAAATACTTTACAGTCATTCCAATTTGCTGTTATAGAGAAAATAGAAAAGCCCAACATATCCACATGAGCAAGCAGGTGTGTTTGCGACTGTGGAAAGGAAAAACTCCCTCAACAAGGAGAAACCTTTGCAGAAACCAGACTCAGAGGTGGCGGAATTCTGCGGACCGGTTGGGGTGAGAGGATAGAGGAGAGGAGAGGAGAGGAGAGACAGAGAAATGCTTGGTGAAACAAAATAAATACAAAAAATACAAAATACAAAATACATACAATACCCTTGTTAGTGCTACATACAATTGTTTTTTTTTTTTTTTTTTGATAATACATTAACCACAGTGATCTAAATATTTTCCAACTGCCATGAGATTAAGACCAGCCTGAGCAACAACAGAGCAAAAGACCTAAATAATGACAACAATTATAACAAAAGCAAAAAGCAAAAGGACATAGAACAAAAATAAATAAATAAATAAATAAAACAAACAAACAAACACAACAACAACAAAAGCAAACAACAACTTGGTTTTGATAATTAACAGAACAATCTCATCAATGAGGAGTGGGAGTGTGTGTGTGTGTGTGTGTGTGTGTGTGTGTGTGTGTGTGTGTGTGTGTGTGTGTGTGTGTGTGTGTGTGTGGTTTGTCCTCTGGATGTGAATGAAACTGTTGTGGGGGGGCCGCAGCACCACCCCGGAGCCCAAGGCCACCAGGGCCGGACGCCGCCACTCCGGCACCCAGCGACCCACCGGATCCAGGGAGGCCCCGACAAACCCCCCCGGAGAGCCACGCCCCAACCCGGAAGGCACCAGACGGAGCGCGGAGAGAGGACCCCCCCCAGGCCAGAGGGGCCCACAGGAGAAGGATAAAGGGCGCAGAGCCCCGGGCCCCGACCGAGCCCCCAAGCCGGGACCGGTCGGCGCAGCGCCCCCAGGCCACGCGGGCAGGGAGCCCCCCCGGCCCCGACAGCGGAGCCCGCCGCACCCCCGGGGGCCATCCCCCCACCACCCCCCCAACCCCCGGCGGGACAGAGAAGGCCCCAGCCGCCGAGCCCCAGACCAGCCCCCCCCCCAGACCAGGAAGAGCAAAGGCCCAGCCAGGCCCGGCCGGAGGACAGCCACCCCCCCCACCCCATCACCTAATCCCAGCCCACCCACACACTCACACCCAAGCATACGCATACACACACACAGACATACATACACACCCACACAGATACACACACCAAGCATACACATACACACACAGACATACATATCTACATATATACAGACACGATCATGCCACGAACAATTCAAGCACACGTCACAGACTATGGTTGCATACAAATCAATTGATGGAGATCCCCTCAAATGACAACACTCAAACTTGACTTACTTTAACAAAAATACTTAAACTTTTCAAAGCACAATAGGTTTTCTGCAGTTTCTCCCGTTAGTGTGAAAGAGCCTTGCACAACAGAACCAAAGTGATGGCCCACTAAACTAATATATGTACTGCCAGGTGACAAAATCAACCAAAAGTGGGAAAACTGGTTCCATTTAAAGGTTTAAAGTGTATTATGGGTTGAATTTGTTGACTTTCCCTGTGGCATGTCACCCTTTCCTTATAAGTAATTAGGCATGGGTAAGTAAGAATGAAAGATGAAACAGATTAAATAATTAAGTAACTGAAGTAAGTAATTCAAGTAATGAACAGGTATGGTGATAGCCAAATAATTGAACAACATCCTTTCCACTCTCAAAGCAAAAAACTCCAAGCACACGTCTGATATTGTTTGTCATTATACCCATCTGTCCCAACAACTGTTAACAGGATCTTTTAATGTGAAGTTCTACTGGAATTGCATGTGATCTTAGAGGTAATAGCAGGGCCTGTGCTGTTTTTGTTCTATTTGAGACAAAAAACTCATTCCGAGTTGCAGTATTTCCTCTGCAAACCTGAATGCAGGACACAAACACATATATGCGATTAAAGCACAATCTCACTAAGCCTTGGATGCTCCATGAGGGAGAGTCTCTTAAACCTTCTGACCTGCACATGTGCCAGTTATTTCAAACATGTGTTGAGCAGCCAAACTTTAGGACTTTAAATTAAACTCACGTCTCCAAATCTATCAAATATGTCAAGTTAAATTTCAATGAATTAAGTACAAAGGATGCAGAGGACATGCTGAGTGTGTCCAGCAGACAATGTGCAGCAGTCCTGGGTTGAAATATTTCAGCTGTGGTTGTTCAAAAGAAATAAGCTGATGAAGAACATAAACATATGAGATACCTATAGAGAAAGCAGTATTTTTTTAGGACATGTTTTCAACCTTAAATGGAGACTTGAGTAGTCAATCCCGGGCCAAGTTCACTGAAACACATCTATGAAGTATTCTCTGTGAGTGAGTGAGTGAGTGAGTGAATGAATGAATACTCATTGAGGTTTCAGACGTTACAGCTCTGGGTTCACTAAGTGCCTTCTTGAACTGAGCAGTAATCCCAGCCTCCAGCTTTCCCATCCTCTGGAAAAGCTGTCGGCTGCCTGTCCCGCTGACTTCCGACGGGGGTGGAGAGAAACTTTTAAAGTAATACCTCACCGCCCTCTTAACAAGCCGTCCATCCGTCCTGCATCCCAGAGTTCCCACCTCCATACTGCGCCGTCCCTCCACGGAGGCAGAGCGTGAGGCCTCCTTGGGAAAGGATGAAGAGGAGGAGGAGGAGGAGGAGGAGGAAAGGAGGGGATTTGATTTTATCCCCTGCTCTTTCCCTACTTCTGTCTCTTTCAGCAAGTTGTCACACATGATAACTCACTGATCAGCCGGAGCGTTAGATACTTGGTGGTTGTAGGAGGGAGTAGTCCAGACAGAACAGGGACGGGGTGTCAGGGGAGGAAGACTGACAATTGTGTCTGTTCTGGCTTCATTTGTTCGTTGTGTTCAGGCTGTCACAAGAATGTAAAGTTCTAAAATATGCTGGCAAGAAAAGCAACCATATTTATTTGCAATGGAAGTTCAGGTAACATGGAACTGCCCTGCCACCTGTACTGCCATTACTGACAGCAATGAGCAAGTCACTGATCACCATTGCTAAATTGATGAAGCAGTTACAACAGAAGGTGGCAAAAACTTGCCACTTACTACTTTGGTTGTGAATGAAACCAGTTGGAGAGCTGCTGTCTCTCTCTGCTCTGCCCTCCTCTGGCAAGAGTTAGTATAGTTTATGTTAGCTTGCCGTCACAGTGCCAGAAATTCTTTTAGTAGCCCCTAAATACAGATCCTGTTATAAATTTGGTGCAGTTTACATGTTGCTATTTCTGTAATTGTCATTAAGTTATTAATACATTTCTTTTGAGAAAGGGGTTGAGAAAGACTGCTGAAAAACATTTAGTCAACATGTGGGAAGCAAGCACAGAGAAAACATTAGACTTTAACAATGACTGATTATCTGGAGCAGATTGTAATAACATGCGTCACCTTCAAGCTTCCAAGTAACTGAAATAACTTCAGCTGAACTTAATGAGTCAATCTGTCGTCAGACTGACCCACACAGTGCTGACGCCTTTGCTTCACAGCAACGCAACTACACGTGCCCTGTTAAGTTAAGAGGCAAGTTCATTTTCCATTTAACTTTCAATGTTCTGGTGAGATGACTGGTGAAGTAACTCAATTTGTCTTCGATACAGTTCGATTGACCGTGGACAAAGGCAGAATACACTCTCTACAGTTGTAAACTCAGATTTACACTTAAAGGTATAGTAGAGGATTTTCTTCTTTCGGGTGGATCATCAAAATAACTGGTCCTCCCAATTGTCAATCATTCTGGTGATATATGACGTAAGCCCGTCGTACGTGCTCGTCCCTGCGCGCAGCTCACTCCACACGGTCCTCATCAAGCCGCTGGCCGACCCGACGCATTATTCTCGGACATTTTTATACAGTTTCACCCCCTCTGGTGCAAATCTTCTTGTAAAGTGAGCTTATGTGAGCGATGCCGACTTGTGACTTGTAAACAGAGCATGCACGAGGAGAACTGGGCTCGTGCATGTCTCTCGCACGCGTTTTAGTAGGCGTTCCGTCTCGGGAGCAGGTACAGCATTGCGCATGCGCATTTTTTTCAAACGGTGGAGAGGGCGGTTCTTTCCTAAAATTCCTGAAAATCCTCCTGTATACCTTTAAGTCAGAGATACAAATGACCCACAATGGGATAAGTCTATGTTTTTGGACAACGCAGAAAATCCCGGCACAGGAAAAACATGCAAGCTCTTCAACTGAAAGACCCAACCCAGAATCTAGCCCAGGACTTAGGATTCTACTTTTTAAAGAACCTAGTTATTAAGAGATGCGTCACTGTGACACGGACAAAGAAAGTGCAATTACTTGAGTGTAGTTTTGTTTTAAGACCTAACAAAGTGTTAACATGCGTTATCTGACCGGCATCATCAAGACCAGCAAACAGGAACAAAGGTACTTGGTCACAGTACGAAACATGAGGGGAAGAGGAGAGAAGTATTTAGTACAAAAATCTTGACTTGTTTCGTGCTGGAAAATTTAAGAATACAAATATTTTCCTCTTTTAGATCACAATGATATAGTTTTCCTATTTAAATGAAATACATATGAAAATGCAACAGCTGGAATCCATTGTAAGGTTTCACTGATTAATCAGTTCAAGCTCATATATCAATCGCTGACTTCGATTCACGCCATTTTAAAATAAGTAAATAGGTTGAAATCAGATCGGATTATGTAACATGTGATTACTTACAAGTAAAACAAATTTTGACTTCAAAGGCGGTTGTATATAAATAAGAGTGTTTCAGTAATGAAACTGATCTTCATCAACCTAATATGAAGTGTTGTTTGCACAGTGCATGGAAACAATGGTGCTTAATCACTTGGTCATTCGGTTGCCTTTTTCTAAAATCCAATTTTCCTGAGAAGAGATGCGTGCTGAACAGAGTGACTCATGTGGGGAAAGTTTCACAGTCCCCAAAATAAGGAAAGATTGATGCTCAGACACTTAATGTGATCAATGCATCACCAGAAAAGGCCTGAATGACGAACATGAAGAGCCGGGGAGTCTTTTTAGTTATGACCTCACATTTACCTTAATATATAATGATGATATACTTTTTTGCCTATACTTAAAGCCGAGGATATAACACAATGAAACTTAGAAAAAGAAACAGATAGAAAAAACAATCATACATTTCAGATTTTCTAGAAAAAAAAACACTTTAGACATTTCAAAAATGTTAAAACAGTTGTAACAAAGAAAATCTACAAGCAACATATTCATAACATGTGAGACATTATCTAAGAATCTTTCAGGGTGGATTGTGCAAACTGGTGCTCAACATTGATATCAAGATTTTAAGTGTTAATTAACTATTGATTTTTTTTCCATTCACAAATCTGGTAAACAAACTTGTTCTATAAAGTTGTGGTTGGCTGATGAAATAGATTCAGAAACTCAAAGAAGGTAAAGTGTTCCTTTATATCTTAGAATGTTTCAAACATGATTCATTTATTCTCTCTGTTAGCCTTTTTGTAGCACATGCATTGATAAAAAAATTTTTTTTTTAAATCAATATTGACACAAGAAATAATGTCGTATGTTGCAGTATTTAAGGTACTCAAAGTCACTTTGTCTAGTAAGAAAATAAATAAATGGATGAGCAGAAGGAACTCTCAGGGGTGGAATGAAGTTTAGCTACGGTATGTGTTTTTCCAAGTTCAATCTCTAAAATATATCACCAATGTTCTGAACTCATTCAAACATGACAATGTGTGAAACTCGTGCTGGTTTAAAGTAACTCTATTGAGAGCAATATAAGTCAGCACCAAAAACACAATGAAAGAGCACCCAGACGCCGGGTTGAAAAATAAGTTTTTCTATGTACCTACTTTTGTGGGTTTCTTTTGACTGGAATGAGAGTGCAAAAAATCAAGGAAAAGAAAAGAAAGAAAAGAAAAAAAGGCGGATGATTTGCGGCTGTTGCATGCTGGGAAGGACAAATGGATGTCAGAACGGAGGAGTACGGAGTGCACATGGAGACAGACAAAGACGAGATTTCATTACATGTATGGAGGAGTCCACTCCACCGGGATGGCAGCGCATCCTGCATGAATGTACAGAGAGGCAGACACACACACACACACACACACACACACACTCACACACACACACACACACACACACACACACACACACACACACACACACACACACACACACACACACACTCATGCTGACAGACTATACACAGACACCGTCACACAAACAGGTCTGACTTTATTCAGTCACTGGGGAGGAATTCCTACGTGAGGTTTTGCAATGATAAGATTTCATTCCTTCATCCTGAGGTCAGTGTTTTCTGTTGAAAGTGTGTGTGTGTGTGTGTGTGTGTGTGTGTGTGTGTGTGTGTGTGTGTGTGTGTGTGTGTGTGTGTGTGTGTGTGTGTGTGTGTGTGTGTGTGTGTGTGTGTGTGTGTGTGTGTGTGCATGTGACCATCACTTTCTTTTGCCTGCACTATTACACTGGCAAGACAACAATGAATGTTAAAAAAGGAAGTTTACTCCTTGAAAACTAAAACACATAATTACGTTCGTCATCATTAAATTTAACTTGATGATCCTTCAAGTTGCTTATAAGTGATCCGGATCTCAGACAACTAAAATGATGGAGTGGGGCATACATCTTTTGGCACCTGTTTAAATGGCTGCACTAATCATGATGTTGATGATAGGTTTCAAAGTACCGGTAATATACAACATTGCTTTTGCCTTGCAGGCATATTTTTGTTTACCTTTGTCTTAGTGCCAGCTATTTTTTGATGGTAATCATTTATTCTCTTGGTATGTAATGATAATTTAGGACCGTTATCATTTCCACTTGTTAATTAATATATGAAATATGTCTCACATGCAAAATTGTCCCCATAAAACACTAATGACATAGGCTTTACACAACAACATATTGCCATGATGACCTTCTTATGCTGAAAATAAGGATGAAAAATGTGGCCATTATAAGGTAAGTCCAAGTGTCTGATTGGTTCTTCTTGCATTGAGAAAACATGATTAATCATGCAAGACACTTAAGTGCTACACTCCAGTGAGAGTGAGACTAAATAGTGTGATAAATGTGCCTTATTCTGCTCTTCTGCTGACGGACTTGTCTTGCTTGTAAATGCCTTGCCTTTTTATAAGTTTGTTGAATAAGATTTTGAAAGGTTTTTGTTTTATTTGCAGATTTTTCTCAATTCTATCATTTCTGAAAATGTTGACAGCAGAAATCTGAAATATCATGTTCAGTCACTATCACTCGTGAATCCAGTGAAGTACTGTGAGCTGAAGAAAGGGGGGGACAAAAAACAAATACCTCCCTGATGCTAAAATGTTGTTTTGTTTGACCTTCTGCAGCCATGCAATGTCCACTGATAAACTTCCCAAAATACAATGACTTAGTAAAACAGTGTTGCTGCAATTACAGTTTCAGAATTAAAACAACAATGATACCAGCAATAATTACTTACATTTCAATTGTCAGGGACATATGTTAAGCCGGGACGCAAAAAGCCTAAATCCTAAATATATACACACACATATATATTCAGCTATGTTAAAAAGCTGGTTAGTTTTCGGTATGCGGTTGCATTGGTGTTGTATTCTGGGTTAGAGTCTATGTTTGGGCCAGCATTTTTGGCACGATGCTGCAGTCTAAAGCATTATATTAAAGAGAGGTCCCCAGGCCCCAGGAGTAAAACAGTAAAAACTTCTGGCATTGGATCGTAAGTTTGTCTGTGCTTGATTTGAGCTTTGATTTATGAATGAATCTGAGCAGCAGCAGTGAGTCGTGCATCTTTGTCCTTGAGTGAGAAAATGAATGGACACCAGCTTATAAGATAAAAGATACGCATGCATGCACGCACACACGCACACCTTTATTCACTTATTTAAAACTTACTCTCACCATAGCCATACCTGCTGCTTGCATACCGCCTTCCACACAACTCTAAATTTTAAAAAAAAATTATCGTTTGACCCTTTTAAAGATTTTTGAGACCAAATCTCTTCAAATCTATTTTCCTTTATCGGTACACAGTAGAAAAAGGTAACTCATGGGTTTGTCTAAGGTTGACTGTTGTCTCATTACTCTGCATCGTTGCTTTACATCTTGTGATTTCAAATATATATTCAGGTCACATACACATGAGATCATCCGCATTGTTTTGTATAGAGTGTTTTCTCGATCTCTGAAGGTGGGCCACAAGAGTGATCATTATGTATGAAATCAAACTGTGTGTTCACAAACAGAAACAGCACCAAAAAATAAACGTTTTGATGTTTTGTGATTTCTTGTTTTGAAGACAGAAATAAATTTAGTGCAGCATATTCCAAAATATTAAGAGAGTCAAAACCAATTATAAAGACATTTCAAGCAATTACTAAGGGTTAAGTTTACTCAGCTGCCATTTGATAAAAAAAACATTCTGTCATTTTTTTACCACGATAAGTCTCAACACAGTTAGTAAATCATCTGTCTGTCTTCATTCCCCACCTCTAAATGTGGAACAGAACAGCACCGAAGTCCGATAAATATACTGCAAGCCACCAGGTGAAGACAATCAGACACTCAGGCACAGGTGAAACACGTCAAGGCAGGAACAGCAATCAGGCACGAGGAGGAGAAAGTCAAGAAGCCTGAGTCCACGCTTCACTTACCTGGGTTTTTACAAAAACTGACATTTCCCCCTCTACTTTAAAACAAACAAACACAAATCTTCATTTACAAGGCCTCTTATACACACCTGGTTCAGAGCTGCTATGAGCATGCTAAACCTGTAGGGGGCAGTGTAGCGAGAAGCAAGAAGCCATGATAGTCCATCAGAATTGTGAGAAGAAAAAAAAACAAAACACGAATTGTGATGTAAATATCCCCCCTTTAGATGCACCCGACACACATTTTATACAGATGTCCACTGTGGCCGGAGTTTTCAGCCACATAAAGCATGACTTGAGCTCAATAATCTAAGACACTTTGCGTCATATTCCCCATGAGCAGCATGGTGGTGGAACATCGTTGTCTCATGTAACCACATCGAACTGGCCAATCGTCCTCATGACGCATCAAAAACAGCACCTCGGTGTTGACGCGTGGACGGACAAGACGCACATTGCTGTAAAGGATGATGTCGCCGCTCAATAACGCTGTTTTCCTCTCCATCTGTGGCAGAGTCACAGCGCCACCTATGGGCTTGACATATGTAGTACATCGTTTTGAGATGTTGTCGGTGTTGTGTGGACGTAGATATTTCCTGCATAACAGTTTTTTTTTTTTTTGTTTTTTTTTTAGATGGTAAAAACAACTTGTAAGATCCTGGGGGCGTGAACCCTTCATGTCTTCAGTGTTGTTTTTACCAAATATCCATCTGTGATAGGTTGTGTTTATTGTATTGTGTGTGTTTATCATATATTCCTAACATTATGTCCATCTCAGCAAATGTATACATTTAGGCGATGTTATCTGCCTGGCTCAGCTTCATAGTCCTACGTGTGCGTGTGTGTGTGTGTGTGTGTGTTTTCTGTATTTGCATGAAAAACAAATAAAAATGTGGCCCACTCAGCCTCCAGCCTGCAGAGTTCTTTTTTTGGGACTGAAAACAAGAGACGGAGCACGTCGCCTCACGTTGTCAAACCCAAACAGGAACACCTGAAGCTCACCCCTCGGCATGGCCCGTCACCCTGGCAACCAGCGGCGCTGCACACAAACAGTTTATAGTAGGATGAGGATGGGCGGTAGAAAGTTTGCAGATGTCAGAGGACTTGAGTAAAGAAAGTGGACCAGCTGCAGATAAGCAGAAACACAGACTATAAAATTAAAGAGGCCAGACAAATCAAGGGGTGAGGAATGTGGAAAGAAGTGGTCACGGAGACGAAGGAGTGGGTTACTAAAAAAAAAAAATGGCAGTGAGAGAGAGGAACTGTGGTTTGTGTGGGAGTTGGAGCTGGTTTTAGTATCAGCAGGTGGCTGTAGAGCGGCAAAGCCACAAGAACGACAAAAGTAATAATGTATATGACCGACAGTCATGGCATCGTCCTCCATCACTGGAGAAATAAAAAAGTGATTGGAGTGTATTAATGCTAGGGACCGGCTTAAGTTACAAATGCAACGGCTGACTTTTGTGACACTTTTTCTTAATAGCTGTTCCCACTTTTGACTAAATCTGGAGGGAGAACTTAAAGTGGTAGTGAAGAAACGAGTCTAGGAAGTTGTAAGCGACACAGTAACGCAAAATGATGGATAGGATTCGGTAAAAAGCAAAAAAGGGAAGTGGTTTTTAGGAAAGTGACATGCCTGCTGTGAGTTAGCCTTATTGTTCTGTGGGATTAAAGGATAATTATTTAAAAACTCACATTTTCAAACCCTGCCATTGTGAAAAGATGGTCAGGGCTTTCCAGAACCATAATTATTTTTATTTAAATAAATCAAAATGAACACAAAAACTCACACAGAAAAACTGCTTCTCTCAGGCCACGTTTAAACGTACCCAGTTTTTTTTTTTTACTGATATTTCCCTCTCTACATTAAGAAGAAGAAAAAAATCTTCATTTATACAGATGAAGGCACACCCCTATAGGTCTGGCATGCTCATAGTTCAGAGCTACTATGAGCATGCCAAACCTATGGGGGGCAGTGTCGCGAGAAGCATGAAGCCATGATAGCCAATCAGAATCCTGAAAAAAAACCAAAAAAACAGGAAGTCACGAATTGTGACATAAATACCCGCCAATCCGCCTTTAGATGCAAACAGAGACACGTGTTTTATCCAGATCTCCACTGTGGACGGAGTTCTCAGGAATCATCATTTGTGGCGAGTCATAGCTACGTTTATGTGTAAATGTAGTAAACGAAGAGAAATATCACAGTTTTTTCAGATATCCAGGTGCGCGTAAACGTGGCCTCAGTCTCAGACCATAGAGACGAGGGACATCACGTCTATGTGTACTCAAGCCCTCTCATCCACTCCCTCCACAGACTGATTTTGCTCAGAAAGCTTAAACAAGCTCAGTCGTCATAAACATACCGAGGCATTCACAGTGACCACCATGTCTGTTTGAAGGGATCCCACTTGATCTACAGTATGAAAGCAGCAACAGACACTGTAAACCAGTTTCCACCCTCAGGTAGCCAAACGGTTTTTGAATTAATGATGACAAATGTCATTCTATGCACTATTCTTGACTTTGTTCCCATCAATGGGATGTTTTACTGTACTTTACTTTATGATCAATCTCCTGAATGTCAACTTGTATTAAGAATTTGCTCATTTCTTAATTCCTTCACTTTTGTCCATCAATCAAATACGAAGATTTAAAATAAAAGGCATTATTTCAGCAATGAAAAACCAGTGGTTGACCTGAAAAAATACCCCATCTCTGAAATGTTTGGCAAATGGTGTTGTATACACGCAGTCAACATTACAGATGATTTTGTATGTGTGGTTTGATCCCGAGGGAAGCGCTGAGCTTTAATTTGGGATGTGCTGTCCGGCTCGGTGAGCGAGCTCTTCTGGGAGGTTGAAATGCCCTCAAGCAGCTGCAGCACCTGCTCATATTTCTGTTGGAGACGGTGCGATAAAACACAGGTCTCCTTTCGTACATAAAATAGAAATGTAGACTCACAATTCATGAGATGGCAGAACCACCAGCTGCGTCCGGAGACTCTGTGTGTGTGTGTGTGTGTGTGTGTGTGTGTGTGTGTGTGTGTGTGTGTGTGTGTGTGTGTGTGTGTGTGTGCGTGTGCGTGTGCGTGTATGTCCACATGACTTCACAGAGATGTTGTTTTCTAGTTTTAAATACACACGTGGACACATTTGTTCCCTCTTGAGGTTGAAGACGAAGGGCATGCAAAGCCTTGTCTGCGTCCGTGTATTTCCCATGAAGAACACGTTGTACGTATGTGAGTGTTATTTACGTGTTTCTCCTGAGTTTCTGAGTATGTCCGCTCCAGATGTGGTGGGGTCAGCGCAGGGCTGACCAGATGTGGCCAGGTGTGGCCTTGCAGTGTCACGCCATGCAACCCGCACTCACTTTGGACCCTGAAACAGGACATAAGACTATTCGCAGTTTTAAGTTCTGCACAGTTCAGGAGGTCAAAGTGAGAAATAAAAACATCAAACATGGACTTTACTGGAATCGCCTGTTGATTGGTACAACCTGTTGATGCACTGCTGGAATAGATGGACTTCACGGACTTGGATAAAGTAATCAGATGATTCATCTGTCTGTTACGAGCTCTTGGCCGAATACAGTTGTCTGTCCTGCCCACACAGCTGGGTCTGTTGATATCAAGGAGAGCGAGATAGGGCGGCTCTGGCAATTTTACAACAGGAAAAGGGCACTCAAGTGTTACGTCCTCTGTTACAGGCAAAGAAGCCCGAAGAGAAAACGCAGAATCTGTAAATTGAAAGAGATGTGACATAGATGAAGGCACAACAAGGGAGTGGTGTTTATGTCCCGTTAAGATTAGGGCTTTTAGTGGCGAACACAAGGAGAATAGACATGAGAGAGGTACTCTATTTATCATATCACCTGGTTGTTTGCTGAGATTCGTACTTGCAGTTAGCATCAGCAAATAAGCTGAGTCAGTTTTGTGAACAGACACATAATACATGCACTCACAATCCTGCACTTTTTTCATTCTGACTATTATTAAACATTGAAAGCAAGTAGAGAGTTGAGTAACAGCAGGTTCATTTTATGTTTCGTGCAGTGATCTTGTAGTTATTAATTAGAAAAATAAATGTTACTCTCTATGGATTGTATGGCTTCTACATTTTCCCATTGTAGAGCAGGAGGGGAGAATGGGAGAAAGGCTTAAAATCCCTTGGCCAGGTTGCCAGCTATAAAAGAGCTAAAACAGAGGCTTATCACACCAACTAGTTTGATTAAGTGTGAATGTGAAATGTAGGACTTAATGGAGAAAACAGTAACCTTCAGAAGCTTGTTAGGCAACCTTAACTCCTTCTGCCTCTCTGTTTTTTTTTTGTGATGTATATATTTGTTACATTTTAGCTTTAATTCTGCTGTGCAGTTTTTCTTCAGGCCACATTGTGCTTGCACTCTCATCCTGCTGCAAATGCAGCAACATCCTGTCATCATACAGATCAATCCAAGTGTTCCCAAATAATCCAGTATATACCCATATACTTTTATAGCTAAGTCGCTTCTTAATGTAAGTTGCATGATCAGGCAAATCGCAGAAAAAAAAGAGGGTGACTTATAGTCTGGAAAATATGTGATCTGAGTGAGTTGAATTAAACATTATTCATCGAAGAACAGAGTTGGTGACATTACTTAAAAGTGATATATTACACGCCTTCCTTTGAAAGTGTAATATGTGTCTCTCCTCTCTCCTTGAGGAAAGTCATCTGTTGCACTGCTTTTAAGTTTAGTAGGAAATACCTGCAACAACTGCGGCTTAACAATATTAAAGTCAAGACTTGACACTTTCAGATGAATCCTTGTGTGTGCCTGCCACTCGCTGTTGACTAGTATCCCCTCGATTTGGTGTTTTTTTTTCACCAAAATCCCATCAGCTTTGACTGTGATGAGCCAGTTTCCTGCACTTTTTTGTGATTTTTTTTGCGATCACGGTTTGCCAAACTGTCTTAGCACACTATTCCCAAATTGTCCATACATTTTGATGTGTTTTTTGTTGACATGCTCCCATTTTTGCCAAAATTAAAAATCTGTCCGGAAAAAAAAAAGACTCAATTAATTTTGATCTAATTTAGATTAATATTGGTAAGGTTTGTGCCTTGCCTCTTGAAAAGGCAGCCACACAGAATTACACTAAACAACACAATACATGCATAAGAGCAAAAGTATGTCTTAATGAGGAGGATGCACACATTGCCTCTGGTGTTATTCAGAGTACGATGCTTTGCCATGTGTGTCCATGTCTTGCTAAAATTAAGAAGTGAGCTGTAAATAAACTTCACTTATATCTAAAATGTTTCTGCTTGAGCAGTGTAAATGTGCATTTATTAGCTGTTACATTATCACACAGCTGGACTGGAAGAAGTACCAATGACCAGTTTTGGGTTCAGTGTCCTGCTCAAGGACGCTTTCATTCATGGAGATGTCAAGATGGAGGAGTGAACCACCAACCTGGAGACATAAAGACAGACGACTCAGGGCTTCTTCGTAAAAGCTTTAAATAAAACAATGAAATAACATTAACAAAGTGCTTCTAATGCAACAGAGATGTTTTGGGTTTAGTTCCATCAGTTAATTCTGCCAAGTAATGTCATTTTCTGGAAGTTTAATCTGCATAATGAATTCATAAGAGTAATTGCTTACAGATAATGTCATTACAGTGATGCACTGCTTTGTGAAGCAAAGAGGTAATATTGCTACTCATAGCATCTTGTGTGGATTTCTTAAATTGTCCAAAATATTGGGATTGTACTTTGTGCACATACAATGAATAGGATTTTCAGCCTCAGTGTTGTTCAAGCTAGAAGATTTACACCTGCTAACATTTAGTATAATTGCGGGAAGTAGCGTGGCCTTTATACAGCATGGCAGAAAGTAATGCTCTGAAGGTTGGCGATATATGAATGTGTTCTGTGTTTGACTTTCATGCTGAAGTTCACGTCGTGTCCCATAAAGTAAATTAACGTCCTGCGTGATTAGACCTTTGCTTTGGCTGTGTAGATGCATTCAGTATGACATCGCCCTCCTTCTCTGAACAGTTTGGTTGTACTGCATTTGACATTTTTACGTTTGATGACTTCACATAGCCCTCCGCATGAAAAGCACAGGCCGAATTTAATCTTCATGAACAACAATGCTCCAGCTCATCCAGGTGGCGCCTTTACAGAACAGCTGCTGGAGACAAATGGAGTGGCCTGCACTTTCACCAGACCTGGATCCCGTAGAAAGCCTCTACGTGGCAACACGTAGAGGCTTGTAACTCCATCACAAGTGACCTGAGGGCCGCCCTTCAAGAAGAGTGGGATGCTATTAAGACTTGAATATGTATTTGTTGTTGTGTTCTTTCCACTCTTGTTGGCTTTTGTTTAATTAATTGTTTGAGATGAGGAAATCACCATTACATGCTTCTACCTAAAAGTCCAACTTTCGTGATATAATATCACTGTGGCATGAACGTTTAACATTTTACATACATTTCACCCAAAACCCAGATATCCCTAACTCTTTGTGAGTACTTAAAAAAAAAAAAAGAAAAAAGCTGCTTGCTGGTTGTCATCATCCCTCAGCTGAGCTCAGGATTCAGTGCGCGTCATTCCTGAGTTTGTCCTTTTCTTTTCAGACAGTCCTTGTTTACACCACCTGATTTATTTTTCTGTGAGCTCGATTTTTTTTCTTTGATTTGTTATCAATTCCTCTCTCTTTTGGCTTTCTGAAGTGATCCCCCCACAATTTTGTTTTACTGAATAAAATGGGCTTTAGAGCTTGTGTCTTGCAGGTTACAGTTGGATCCTCACCTGTCACATCCCCGTCTCTATGAAGGCATTTGTGTATCATTCACTTGCCCCGATTCACCCCAACCATCACGTCCCTCATTCAAATCCTCTCGTTCGATTTCTTTATTCCTCTCTTTGTGCGACAGAGTGGTGTGACAGCAGAGAGCAGACAATGTCGGGTTACCCTGATAATTTGGGAAGGAGGACGGAAGTATCCTGGACGGGCAGCATCCCTCCTCCCCATGCTTCGAGTGTCCCACTGATGATTCACCAGGCGGCGTGATGAAGGTTGGCGACCCCAATTTGAGTAAGGTAGGAGGAGGAGGAGGAGCGGGAGAAGAAGGCAGATGAGGAAAGGGGATAATAAGAAGGAGGGGACGGCGAGCCTACGTCAGTGGTACTTGCTAATAGGCAGATGTCCTTGTCCCTGACACAAGTAAATCATGTCTCTTGGGGAAGAGAATAAAAGAACGAGAGAAGAGAAAGGGAGGAAACAAGTGAGGCAGAGATTGAGATTGCCGTCTGGAGCAGTGGGGCGTTGGGCTGGACGTGAGTGTGTGTCTAAGTGAAATTATAAACAATTAGTTTAGCCTCTGAGTCCACTGCAGAAATGCTGTTTTTATGAAGACAGAAAACATGGAGGAGGGAAGCTGGAGAAGGTGAAGTGACTCACTTTAAGTGTTTTAAGCTGTTTCGGTTGAATGAGCTGAGTTGTATTAAAAACCAGAGAAGGACACGGATGATCTGAGTAAGATAGTGGAAGAACATATGAAACGGTACAAGAGAATAGGGAAACCTTTCAAAGTGAAGGTAGGTGAGGACCCAAAACCAATCCCATTTCAATAAGTAGGGAACAGATAAAATCAGAGCTTTGATCGTGATATGCAACCTCCACCCCCACCCCCACCCCCACATTATGTCCAACAGTAAATACGCAATCCCAATCCAATGTAAGGCACTATTATGCATCAGTACTTAATTCACACCAACATGAAGGTGATCGACAACCACAACACATCAAGTCACTACTGTGCAGCTTCGCCATCAGATCATCTTCCAGTGTTTCCCACACGTTTGCACCGAGACTGGGGGTCGCAGCGTCCGACTGGGGGATGAATGTGTGCTCTTCTCTGTCCGTGTGCACGATTGTATGGGAAACACCGCTTTACAACGAAAAACAGCACCAAATACCAACAGCAGAAAAAGGTCCCTGAAACAGGTCTGCTATCGTATCATCCAATCTTGCTGTTAAATTAGCCGCCATCACTCCAGAATAGCAGATAATAACAGCGCATCATCACGCACCTGCCCATGGGCCAGTCAGTAAAGCTCATTTCAATGACGACACCAATCAGAATCTCTTTTTAATTATTAAAAACAAAAAAGAAAAAAAATGTATGACAGGACTAGCAGTGGTAGCCCTGTTGCCCCTGACTGCCCACCACTGGCAAATACCCCACTCAAACAGATCATGTGTAGAGCTTTTGCTCTCTGAAAGCCTCAGCAATTCTATTTATGAGAAATACTGTGTCTCTATGTTATATAACGCGTTGGTTTCGAACTGTTTTTCCCATGAGCCCCTCAGATGGCATCTCAGAAAGTCAGCAGACTCCACTCTCCGATCAACACACAGAAGCAGGAGCCTGCCAACTAAAAGCAATGGGCAGTTTCCTAGATGACCTCAGACCAGAGAAACTCTCTGGCCCCCACGCCAGGTTCTGGACTCAAACCAGTGACAGCAACTTAGCCTTTATTTCATTTCTTGTGACAGATTAGTCTTATGTACAAAGTGTGAGTCTCATGCTCGTATAACCAGTTAGAATAAAAAGAACGAAGAATAGCACGGTCATGATAACTTCAGTAATTTTAACAACATGATCTATTTTAGAAAACTAAGTTACAAGTTACTAGGTCATTACTTGCAAAGGCTACAGTGTTACAGTAACTGATTACTTTATAACATGTAAGTCCAGCACAGAAGGGTCAAATACAAAATCACTTTTTTTTTGGTTGGTTGTTTTTATTCGTCATTTGTTTTTTTGTTGTTGTTTTTCCCCCCCATTGTTGTTGTTTGTCACCATTTACCAAGTTATCAAGTCATTTTTTTTCTTTGACCCTGGATGTTCAACATGATCAGCATCTGTGGACTTTTGAGCTTTTGTTCAAAGTTTGTAGGTTTTGTTTGCATTACCAATGCCAGCCTTGGTAAAGAAAGAAAGAAAATAACGTGTTGCAGCGAGCAATGGTAGAATTTCTCACCCCTCCCTGTTGAGTTGTAACACACAGTGCTCAACATGGAAACTACTTCAAAAAAGGAATCAAGGGGTGGGGGAATTTCCACATGTCATTGCTAATACGTTTAACTGAGTTACACTCCAAGATCGATATCCACCTGCACTTGGTGGGTCTCGGGTGATAATGGTGTAGAGTACCATGGCACCTGTCACATTTGGTGTGTGAATATATGTATAACTGGGTAAATTTGGTTCATCATGTCATGTCTGTGAAGACTGTTGAAACAGTATAAAGTCAACTTCTGAGTAATGTCAATTTGCCAGTTAGGAAAATACAAGTAAAGGTAACACAGTGTAGAAATACTCAACCCACCGTAGAGTCATCACATGGCAATGAGGTCCAAGTGTCACGAGTGCAAATGAATCTTGAGCTGGAGTAACTTGGGATCTCAAACTTTCCATATATGATACACATAAATACCTTAAGATGGTGGACAGCACCACAAAGGGAAGTGCAGCCCTCAAGAGTGCCACAGACTCAGCTAATGACTACAGGAAGATAAACTTTCACAAGTATGTGATCTTCCTCCTGATTAAATTGTTGTATACCAGACAAGCAACCGCTGTGCAATGGAACCTTCCCCTCCCAAAGACCGTCACACAGCCTCCCTCACAAACACATCTTAAAAAGCAGCATAGGAATTTGAGGTCATGGAAAGATTCTTAAAGGAATTTCTGCTGACTGGGGGGGTACCTTATGTTTTCTCTGAGAAGATGCTGATAACAATAATATGATCCCTTCAGAGAGAAGGCAAGCACAGATGAAGTCAGGATTGGGCCTGTGCCTGCAGCCTGTTTCAAAGGGAAACCACTTCTCAAATGCTGCATGAACACTTCCTAGTTTTGTCCAAACAAAGGGCTGTTTCACTAAAATTGGAAAAAAAAAGATTGAACATCTGGCAATTGTAGACGGAAGTGGTCAGTCAAATCATAGTGAAGTTGGAAGCACTTTCATATCGCAAACAACGGTTGAGTCACTTTTTTTCACATTTCTGAAACAGTCAAGGGAAAAATAAATAATTGAAGACCAAAGTAAAACCGAGGTAACCAAACAAGCAGGATCCAGAGGATTTTGGATGGGCTTTAGGTGACAACAGCAGCTGGGCTGTTGCTCTAAGCTGCATCTTGTGATCGTCTGTCCTGTCGCTGAGAGGCCCTGCTTCTGACCGACACTGCAATGCTGTAATGATTTACAGTCAAATGGATCATCTGTATTAACGTTGTGCACATCCAATTCTCCACACACTACACAAGGACAATCTACATTTTCAGCACTTACAAAAAATGTGTTTCTGCAATTATCCAGTTTTGCAGAATTTTTCAAAACTTTATAGTTTCAAAATCTGTCTTTTTCTCGACGTTTGTGATTCGTTTCCTTATCTGGCTCGGCCATTGTGTCAAAGAGTCATTAGACAAACACTGGCCCCGTTTCCACTTCACTTTATGGGGGGGGGGGGGGGGTCAGTTTACCCGACACCAGTGTGCAGATGCACTGTATTCGAGAAGTTTTTATCCCGGCTCCCAAGGTGGGAAGATTCTTTCACGGTCGCTCTTCCCTCCAGCAGAGACTGCCAGAGGCGACGGAGCCGATTAGAGCGCATTCGCATCTCTCTACCTCCCCCCTGCTTATGCAGTTGAAAACAAACATGGCGGACCCGTAGTGGCATGACTCGCAGTCCGTATTCTAGTTTTATCGTCCCTATCAATAGTTTAATGCATGGTTTAATATGACAGATTGTGTATGGTGTCAGATGGTATATTATTTGTGTGTGTGTGTGTGTGTGTGTGTGTGTGTGTGTGTGTGTGTGTGTGTGTGTGTGTGTGTGTGTGTGTGTGTGTGTGTGTGTGTGTGTGTGTGTGTGCGTGTGCGTGTGTGTGTGTGAGTGTGTGGCACACACGGTCCAGAAGATCATCAGCAGAATTCTCCTCACATTGGAAGACCCATCGTAAAGATCCACCTATTAAAAACATTTTTAAATTTGTTGGATGATAATATGACGTAAAATCTATATACCAAATGTATCTATCAATCTAAATAAATAACCTTAGTAAGGTCATGGTTTAAATCATAAAAATGGTTTGTGAAAATGTCATTGCAGTCGATGCAAGATCGACATCAGCCACACTTTCACAAAGTGACATTCACAAAGCAGTTAGGAAAATGTCAGCGTCTGATTGGTCAGGATGATTGGTACCAGCCGGTGAATCTGTCCAATCGGCCATCCCTCAGCATCACAGACACTAATTAGTAGTATCTTCCTGTGTTTACTCCTGTGGGAAAGGGAGGGGACCACAGCGGAATGCACAAACTTATAGACAGATGAAGATAACTTTAATCTCATTCTAATTAGCGCCTCTCTTCTCATCCCACCTCCTCATACTGTCTTCCTGTCTAGACTAAAGTTGTGTGTACGTTTCTTCTTCCCCGTATGATGTGGTGGAAACATCTTGATCCTTTGCACATCTCCTATATGTTATATGTTATGGTTAAAGTCTGATTTTGCTGTATCCACTGCGTCACAGTAATTAACAAATCGAACCCATAAGGAAAAAAAAAACTGTGGATTGACTGTACTCACCATGAATACAGAATAAGTAAACAGTTATTTAGCCCAAGGATTTGGCTGCTGCTGGTCTCTTTATCTCCTGAGCCACTTCGGTCAGGGATGTGAGGCTGCCACACGTCGGCTTGTCCTCACACTCTCTGGAGCTCCTCCAACTTTTCCCCCCTCCGAGACAACTCAAACAAGCCTGGAGACTGAATGTGACTCAGCCATTCCCTTTGTGTCTGCGTGCCTCACTGATGGGACAGAACCTCTGGAGAACACTTAACAGTACACTTCACAACTTCCCTTTAAGGAAAAAAAAAAAAAAAAAAGATGTTTACCAGCACCTGGAATGTTTCGATAGGTATATTACTGTTGTGTTTAGAGTGAAGGTCATATAACAGCTAAACAGAATAAACCTTATGCTATGTGATAGTGCGAAGGCGGGAGCCACCCTGGAGAGGTTACATCATTTCAATCGACTGAAACTCAGTCATATTGGGCAGAAGTATTTTTTTTGGTCTGACTTAATCAGTTATTATCAAAACCCCTTATATTAACACGGGGGGGGGGGGGGGGGGGGGGGGAGTGTACCTTATGGTCTGGCATATGAACAGCAACATTGAATTGAGTAAATTACAACTGTTTTCTTCCTCCACTGTGAATCAACACATTTGTGGTGTGATGGACACCATGAAGCAATGAATAATGCATCAATGGGCAATTTTGTAAAAAAAAAAAAAAAAGAATTACGGTACCTGTTAAATGTAATTAAGTACAACATGCATCATGTGTACTAATCTTCAATTGATTTACAAGTTCCAAGTGACACCCTGAGGGCCGGTAAAGCACATCCAAAGGGCTAGCTATGGCCCCTCCAGCCTTATAAGGTGCCAGCCTGCTCTCTGGAATACAATTTGAGTCATAAAGAACTCTTTGTAACACTGGTTAAGAATGATTGAATAAACAACAACAAGACAAAGCAGAAAAAGCATATGAGGTGAACAGGTGTCACGCAGACAGCTTTCAAAAATGGAAGCAATTCATCCTGGGTCACACGTTCAACACAGGGACTGGTGGTGATAACTATTTGATTTTACTGTTAATGCCAACAGTCTGCACAGAGCGCAGGCCAGAGACAGCAGCCCGACAGCTGCTTTCACTTACAATATAAGTACGAAGCTACTTGCATTTTTAGGCCTTTGTGTTATTCAATTCATATTAGTAATTAGTTATTAGTAATTAGTTTTATAAGAGCACTCTATAAAATGTTTTACCCCACAAAGGCTGGTTGAGGCTTCAGTTTCATCATTTATTTCTCATGAATCTTTGCGGTTTCGTTCTATCCACGTCACAATTCTGTGGAAATGTGATTATTTATTGTCACCTTGTATGTCAACAGATGTCAGATGAGCTCTATGCTGTGATACTCCTGTCAACTTCTTCAACTAAACATTGTGTGAGTCATTGCCTCCTCTCCTGAAGGTATTGATACATGCTAAAAATACACACACACACACACACACACACACACACACACACACACACACACACACACACACACACACACACACACACACACACACACACACAAGATCAGTGCGCAATTATTTTTGTCTACTGGCAGGAGTTTTGGGCAAAAGGGTGATTAAGTGTTCAGACGCTCGCCAGGAAGTGAGAGAGGGCCACAAACAGGAAGGAGAGGAATGTGCTTCCTGTTGGCCGGTGGTGTGTTATACAGGGCAGATTCCTCGTAACATCGTGGCTGACGCACTGATATGCCAGCACACACACACACACACACACACACACACACACACACACACACACACACACACTTGCATCCTAAGTAGCAGGAATGTTTTTCTTCTGAAATCAGGGAGAAGCAGACTGTCAGGAAAGACAAACAGTGAGAGGAGATAACATTGAGACAGTGTGTCCCTGTGTGCTGCCACAATGGATCGAACTGTAGCCGCTGAAATGAAATCATTTCCAGGTGCATTAAACAAGTTCCCACTAAACACATCATGTAAATTGCATTGCTCTGCACGTGTATGATACAGATGAATTCTTCATTGTATTCATTATTACGCCTTTGATTTGAGAACGTGGGCCCACTGTACCTTTATTAAATGAAAACCAAACATAGATGTTTAGGGTTTTAATGCAGCGGTCCCCAACCTATTTTGCTTCACGGACCGGTTTAATGTCAGACAATATTATCACGGACCGGCCTTAAAGTGTGGTGGATAAATACAACAAAATTAAATGATATGACCAACACAGAAACTGTGGTATTTTGTAAATATAATAATAAACGTGAATCCACTGTCTACTTGTACATCTTTCTACTTACTTTTATGTTGTTCTTCTGTCTCCTCACTGGGCCTTTTCCCCTTTGCAAAGAAATTTTCTAGAGACGTCTTTTTACTCATTTTGCTAGCTTGTGGGTTTAATATCAACATATATGTGTGAAACATCAAACCACTTGTTGCAGGTGTACACTTTTCTTTATAATATTCTCAACTGAAGACTCAAAGAAGCGACATTCCACTTTACTTTTTGATAAAGTTGCTTATTGAATGAATTCAGAGGCCTGACATTTTGTTTTACCACTGTTGGATAGAAAGAACAGGGACAGAACATTTTACAAACTCAATATGTTGCCATTAAAGTACACATTGAGGATGTGTGTGGTTGTCTTTCGCCGCCTTATATACTGTTACATGTAAACATGTGTTGCTTAAACAACCAAAAACAACAGAAATCTAGAATTTAATTGATGTCGTTGCCACAATATGATTTGTGTTTTTCTTCAATTTGGTCAACGAAATACAAAATCAAAAGCACACATTGTTGTTCAAACTGGAAATAGTAAAACACAACAAAAACAAACAAACAACATGTCTCTTTCTACTGAGATGCTCCTAATTCTGGATATGTTGCAAATCTACTATAAATTCAAATTTATTTTGTTGAATAATACTTTCATCACGTGTTCCACCAACCTGTTTTCTTTGTATTTTTAGAAAAACAAACCTTGCTGGGAAAGACCTTCCCCTGACCATGAGATTGTCCCTGCTGTTGCACCAAACCTGTACGTGCCGAGCGCTTTCAAAGTCGTTAAGAATCCAAGACCACTTTTGAATGTAGCTATGGATGAAATATAATTGTATAAAAGAAAGCAACTGCAGAGAAAAATCAAACGCAGAAACAAATAGAAGCCAGGAACCTTAACACTGACCCTGTGAATGCTATAAAAACTTTGGATGTGATAAGATGAATGACAATCAGAGCTAACAAAATAAGTGTATGCTGCTTTAATCTTGAATGAAAACCACATGTTCAGGAGTGAACTAATTCTTTGTTTTAAAGCAGCAATGCCTCCATGTAGACATTATTTAATACCATTTACGTACGAGTCATGATCTGAAGATGCATTATCAGCAAGTTCTCTTTAAAAAGTACTTATCCTGAACGGACACTGTTTCATTATAACATATTGTATTGTGTGATTAATATTACAGACGCATTTACAAGAAGGAGCTGACACTGTTAAGAGCTAATTAAACTACTTTATATAGTGTTGGGCAGCGTGATCTCAACACTTCATCACATTTTAGTACATGTGCCTCAGTGTGTGTGTGTGTGTGTGTGTGTGTAAAGCAGCTTAGCAGAAGAAAATACAAGAATATTGCATGTTCCCACATTTCCTGTGTTTTTGAAGTATTAATGGACAGCTGTCAGAGAGACGAGAGAGGAGTGAGGGAGCTGAGAGCTGCTGGTCATGGAACAGCACGCCTGTGTATATGATATTAACATTGGTTGTCCTTGAGGGGCTTCCTGATTGAATCACGCAGGCTCGATGACGTCATGCAAGGTTTAAGTCATATTTCGGATTAGGGAGGGCGAGGGAGAGAGAAGGGGGGGAGACTGAAAGATGGAAGGAGAGGGGGGATGAGTCACTGCCTCGCTGATGACTGTCTCCACTGAGTGGTCAGATAATTCAGGTACAAAAAGAGACACAGGCACAAGCACGACCGCCTAATGGCACTCAAATAAAATGACTTATTGGGAACTCGCAAAATACACCTTTTAAGAAGATTAAATAGTATTGATGCTCTCTCTGTCCTCTCCATGAGGCTGGTGCTAAACAATGATGAATCCTGTTCTGTATTATATTTTACAGCCAAGCATTTAAATAACTAATATTCCTGCTGCTGTCACAGGTGGCCCCTGGTCTGTTTTTGAATCATCCAGGAGAGGCTATTGAATGAGCACCGGATGCATCGAAGACCTCAATATTCATGATTCATCCTATAAATATCCTAAACTTGTGCCCGGAATCCAGCAAAATCCAGGGAAAATTCAGACAATTGTTTCCTCTTGAATCCACTCAGTCAGTGAGGCATTTCCAGTTGGAGCACTCAGGGTCTCAGAGTGCACGTCATTCAAGTATGTATGTCACAATACCTTAGTGTGGTGTATAGAAACACATGGGCTTAAATCTGATGTACTTTTCCTCATTTTCCACCAGAGGTCCTGGTTAACTCTGTCGCCTCACTGCTGGCACGCTCAGGACATGTCTGTGTGGAGTTTGCATGTTCTTGGCTATTAATCTTTTTTTAATAGGACTTCGTCTTTCATGTGTGTGGGTGTGCGTGTGTGTGTGTGTGTGCGTGTGCGTGTGCGTGTGCGTGTGCGTGTGTGTCCATATGAAAGTGAAATGCCCTGTTTTTTAGCCTGGGTCACTGAACCTCCTTCTCAAGCAATATTTAACTCACTTAAAATTACAAAAAGAAAGACAAGATGATGAATAAGGCACAGGACAACTACAGACATAATCATTAAAAAAAAAAACACAAACAAAAAACCTTTGACCTTTTATGACCTTTTAAAATCAGGACTTAAAACATGGTTATTTGCACAAGCTTTCGAATAAACAGTAGGCTGTACTTTAATTAATCGTGGTTTAATTTCTGAAATGATGCAGTGAAGCTCTTCCTCCGCTCATGAAGAAATCTATTATTTCTATGTTGGATGGGTAGAACACACAGCATAACAGGTGGGGTTCTCTGACGAGAGGACATGATGTTTGTAGGTGATTTGGGATGCCAACCGTGATTATGATAATTTCTTGTTTTAATGTATTTGTTTTATTTGTAGAACACTGTGAATTGCCTTGTGTCTGAATGGTGAAAAATAAGTTGGTCTGGCCTTATGGAGAGCCAAAACGATCTCACTCATAAATAAAATAGCAAAAGAATTGAAAATACACTAAATGAATACAAAAAAAAAAAAAAAGAACTGAATTGATCTTACTTGTAAAGCAGCACTTTGGTAAATTTTGAGAAGTTATACGTTTCAGACCATCTTAGATGAAGATGTGTATCAGAGGGGAACAATCTGGGATATATGGAAGTCGTCGCCTTTCGTCAACTTGCGTGACTGGAAGTGTCTCCACATCAATGCCATTAAGACGAAGGAGATGGTGATAAGATTCCTTCCCACCAGTGAATAAGTACTGGAAGTAGGTAAATGTTCTCTCTTTTGAAAATGCTTTTGAATATTATTCATCCCAATGTGGGATGAATCAAGTCTTTATCTTAACTTGTCTTGTCTTTCTTCTTTGGGTGAATGTGCCTTGACGCCAGAGGAGAATTGTCCGATTTGTTTGAGATGATAAAAATGCAACAGTAGACAAGATGGCAAACTGCATATCCCGTCTAACAGTGGAAGGCGAAGCGCTACACCAGCTTAACTGCACCAGGTGCCACTGACATCACACCAAGCTGAGGCCACAGTCCACAGAGACTCATCAAAACTGGACAAAAGAAGATTGGAAATACAATTCCTTAACTGATGTGCCTTGATTTCTGCTTCAACATTCAGACAGTCGCATTAAACTCTTGAAACCGGGATCCTTCCAGCTTTGTATCAATGACTCAGTTCCAACGTTGCTGGTGTTTAGGTGTGGGGGATATTTCCTTTACAAATTTTAGGTCCTTTAGTATGAATGGCGCATCGCATTAATGCTACAGAATACCTGATTGCTGTTGCAGACTGGGTTTACTGCACTCCAATGCCCTTCGCAGTCATATCTCAACCCAAGAGAGCATCTTAAGGATATTTAACATTAAATGTGTCATACATCACATCATAATGACACAACAGCACCTATGCACATTACATGAGAGTTATAGAGTGGAATTTATATGCAGATGTAAATTAATTTGCTGAAAGATGCTATTAAGTGTTACATATTTGGGGACAAAGCTCAGGGTTGTTTTATCAGCCTTTAAACAGATCAAATCTTTTCCATCTTTTCTTTCGAGTTCCTTAAAAAGGTCCTTAGAGGTAAAATGTGGTGGAGGAAAGTTTTTGTTTTCCTTCTTGAACAAATCAAAAGGAAAGCTTTCTTCAAATGATTTGCAAATATCAATTATTCTGTTATAAGATTTCACCATAACAGATGCTTTACACAAATAACACTGAATATGTAAAGTTTTCATTGAAGAATTTGTTTAATCAGTCTGATTTGCTGTTGTGGGTTCATCAACTTCTCAAACTTAAGCTCAGGAACAGTAAAAGTCTCTCCTTGCTCAATTACTTCTCAAGATGGTCAAACATATATGAGAGTACTGATATGCATGAGAAAAAAAACCAGAAACATCGTAACGATATCGGTCCTTTGCAAAAAACAAAACAGTGATTTCTGAACGTCAATAATAGCTTCGAGTTCCTTTATAAAGTTCACACGCGCTGGTTTGAACACAAAACAAATGCACATGACTCCCTCTGGTGTTCAATAAGTGGAACTTCTTCTCAGTCCAGGATTTTTAAATGCAGCCAAATGTCAGTATCATCGACTGCAGCCGCAGTCACTCCAGGCAGGATACTAGCAAAAATAAACATCTTTACAATCAGGTTCAGTTTGGAAATAAAAGGACATATTTACATCCAGTAAGTACCTTCCAGTTTCTGTGCAAACCTCTTAAAGTGTTCATACATCAAAAGTGAATGATATGACATCCTGACACCTGATAAGTGCCTCTTTCTGCACTCCTATGGGAGTGTGCAGCTCTGACACCTGGAAGTTCAGCACGTCGATGTCCGACGCTCCAAACGTGGCCGCCACCTTCACGTTCTCGTGCATGTGGAACTGAACTTTCTTGTTGCTTATGGAGAGCAGACACCGGAGGAAGCGTTCTCTCAGGGCAGATCGGGCATGTTGCTCCTTCTGCAGCTGCTCGGCGTCTCCTCCTGCTACGGCTGAAGAGGGAATGGAGGTGCGGCAGAGTGCGATGAAGCGAGGCGAGTTGGGATCGAATCCGCGGCTGTTGGGGTCGGGTCCCTTTGGCAGGCGGAGCACGGGCACCGGGGTTGCCATGTTGCGGTCGTTTTTGTCAATGTCTGAGCAGAGAAATGTAAGGGATGAACCAACATTCAAACAATGAATACACTCAATATCATTCATTATAAATCACATCATATTCTGGAGTATATTAACACAGAAAACTAAAGTTTGAATTGACTACACAAATCAGTCAAAGACATTTGGGCCATACTCTTAAGTACTTCAAACAATTGTGACACCACAACCTCTCCTCCTATAGAAGATGCCAAATCCTTCTTGTAACCCCTATAAAAAAAGAGATTGTATCGTTTAATATACTTAAAGGTATAGTAGAGGATTTTCTTCTTCCGGGTGGATCATCAAAATAACTGGTCCTCCCAATTGTCAATCATTCTGGTGATATATGACGTAAGCCCGTCGTACGTGCTCGTCCCTGCGCGCAGCTCACTCCACACGGTTCTCATCAAGCCGGTGGCCGACCCGACGCATTATTCTCGGACATTTTTACACAGTTTCACCCCCTCTGGTGCAAATCTTCTTGTAAAGTGAGCTTATGTGAGCGATGCCGACTTGTGACTTGTAAACAGAGCGTGCACGAGGAGAACTGGGCTCGTGCATGTCTCTCGCACGCGTTTTAGTAGGCGTTCCGTCTCGGGAGCAGGTACAGCGTTGCGCATGCGCATTTTTTTCAAACGGTGGAGAGGGTGGTTCTTTCCTAAAATTCCTGAAAATCCTCCTGTATACCTTTAATATAAATACTAGTGATACTCTCACAAGCATAATCTCTTTTCTATGATTGACTGGTGATCTGCCCAGTGTGTGCCCAGACCATGAACTGAACAAAGCTCTATACAAGATTAAAACAACTATGCAGGGACTTCCATCCAGCCATTTTCTTAGAATGGATACACGAGTTCATAAAGCACGCGTTTTTCCTTTTTCTTTTAAAGCACTTTAATGAGAGTGAAATGAACTACCTGTCGGCATTTACAATCAACTGGAATAGCTAGAAAGTAACGGAATATCAGATTAAAAACGTGCTTCATGGTTATCCAGCTAAGTTTTGTGGCAGAAGCCAATCCCAGCTAAATGCAGCATGCGCCATCGCCATCTCCTTAAATATGAGCCGACTCCTCCCGTTTCAACTGAATGTTTTAATCAAAGCTGACTTAAACGAGAAATATCCACACAAAGTACTTCAGCTTGAGGCTTCCCTACTGTAAAACGAGCTATTTTTTTAATCGCTCATGACGAACATTATATTATGTTCACAATAACTTTGTTGTGTCGTGCTGATGCAGCACCGAAACCACTGAATATATCCAGGACTTCACACAACTGCAGGAATACCGCAGAGTTTGGCAAAAAAGAGTTGAAGTTAATTCTCACTCACTGACTGAGTCTCTCCTCCTGTTTACACACGCAGCCGCTGCAGCTTCCACTTCCGCCTTTGCTTCTTCTTCGCAGCAAAATGCTACCACAGCAAACACTGCCCTCTGCAGACCACCAGGGGAAACGCAGCTTCGCTTCACTTATAAGCGTTTCGACAAAACGCTTATAAGTTTTCACGTCTTTCACTTTTCATCAATTAGCCTTCATTTTGCTCCAACAAGCTGCTTCAGTTCAACGTTCTCTTCATATGTTTACCACAGTAGGTAATGTGGAGTTACAGAACTGAAACTGGAGTAGTAAACAATATACTCACGCATTTGTTATTGAAGTAAGCTGCATCACAGTGAAAAGGTCTTGGGTTCAAATACCTGCCAGGCATGTCTGGCACAGGCATAACAGAGATACAGCCATTTGGAAGAGATACTTTTCTTTCTTTCTTTCTTTCTGGCTTTCTTTCTTTCTTTCTTTCTTTCTTTCTTTCTTTCTTTCTTTCTTTCTTTCTTTCTTTCTTTCTTTCTTTCTTTCTTTCTTTCTTTCTTTCTTTCTTTCAATTCCACTCCCAAGTGAGACCTTATCACATGTGAGGGTAGGTGACTGGAAAGCATTGAAAATACTTGCATATGTGACCGTATCACTAATTATACCTACTTTATTGTTGGTGTCAAACAAGCTATTTTGTATTTAGAAATTGTCAAATGTGTGCCTGGTCAACTAGCCCTTGTACAGCAGCCAGAGTGTTTTCTGCTTACAGATCATGTCCATCGAACTTGATCAGGTTTGATGGGCAAATGCCTGAATGAACTGCTGCATTCTGCTAAGAGCAGTACTTTGATAAACTCATGGATTGTGAACATGGTGGAAACTGGGAAATATTCAAAAGCACGAATCAGCTTAATGGCTTTACATCATTGGTAGATGAGCCCTTTGAAAATGGAGGACTTAGTACATTTGAACCACAGATGATATGTTGAATTCTGTTCATTTTGTCATTCTAAATACATATGTATAGGCTCTTTTTTTTAAAAAAAAACAGGTAAATGCAGGAAAACGTTTTTGACCTGGTGGACATGCGTCTGCAGCCTTCCTAAGTGTTGCAGTACATTTTCTACTGAGAATCATTTGTGACTTCAAATGAGTTGATTTTGGTCGGTGACCACTGAAAAAGAAGACAACCACGTCATATATAAAACAACTGCGTATTGGATATCAGCTCAAATGATTAATATTACAAGATGTGGACTGTTACAATCGTGCCTTATGGTGAAAGGTGTACTTCATTGTTTGGTGCTTCGGTTTTTCCCCCGTTAACGGTTCAGTTAACTTTTTTTTTCACCCCACGTGTGCCTTCTTGTCAACATGCGTGGTTGCTCAGTGACTTGAAAACCTGTTTAAACAGGGAGGAGACTGCAGCTGACTGTCTTCCCTCATTCTGGCAGGAGCAGCAGAGCACTGGCAGCAAGCATGTATGACCTCACGTATCGGCATCTCCCCCTTGGTTTGTGGTGGATCCTGTCGTTCAGGTTTCGTCGCTTCATCTTCCTATGTTTAGTTTAGTTTGGAGAAATGTATACACATGCTTTCCCTTTGAAATTGTCATCCAAAGTACAATACTTTCACCCAGTGGTGTTATGAAAAGATCTAATGACGAGTCTGTGTCTTCAAACATGGCTGACTGTAGACCTGGAACTATCTGGATGATCTCAGTAGCAGTAAATCTACCCTGATGCTGAAGTGGGGAAAGGCACCATGTTATCTTTACATTCTTGGAAAGGATGGTGTTTGTTGGTCTTTGAGCTCCTTTCGAGTGTCTGACACCAGTCTTGTCCCAAGGCTAAAAGCATGAACAAGAATACTTTATGAAGAACAAAATGCACAAGGCTGAAGCAGAAATGTAGTGTAAATGTATACCTTCACTACAGATGCATTTCGTGGATTTTAATGCATCTTTTATGGTAGTAAACCATTCTCAAATATCTCTCAGGGGAACCAAATAAAGTTGGTATTGTGAGAGCCCCGTTCCATGTGGTGCTATGTATAATTTTGCTTCATTAAAAAAAAACAAAAAAACAATCAAAGCTTCATTATTCATAATTATTTAAATTTCCTTCTCAAAAGAGTTGGTTGTTATGTCCAGATCCCGGAATATTCAGAAATACAAAAAAAAAAATAATAATTTGAAAAGGTGTGATCTTCATGTTGTAGTAATGCAGTATTAGTAGTAAAGGTATGATGTAAAACTACCAGTATAATATATAAAGACAAATGAAGTAGAAATGAATTTGTCATATGGGATCACAGTTTGTGGTCCAAACAAACCTGTTTTAATAGATGGTATTAATTTGTAAGGTTTGATTTATTAAATAAAAGTACATATATCATGCATTGTATTAACAGTATTGTTTGAATTAATATGGCCTTCTATGGCCATAAAAGTATGAAAGTATGCTTTCACCCCTAAATGACTGAATTTAAAATGAGTCACATTTTAACTGCACTTCAAAGTAAAAATGTGTATATGTGGTGAAAACACACATGTCACAGACAATAACAGCAGTTTTCAAAAAAAAAAAGAGAAGCAGGTTGATACCTTCTGAATCCAGGATTTTATTATCCTGACTATCAGTGAGATTAATGCACTCACCTCCTCACTCTCCAAAGCCTCCTTCACTTTTGGAAAGATGATGTCAACAGCCACCTCCGCTGCCAAGACGTGTATGAACACTTTTCTGGAGGTTGCCAAGTTTACACGAACAACCCCGGCAATATGGAGGGACTTGGAGATCAAACACGCAGACAGACAGACAGACAGACAGGCAGACAGGTAGACAGACAGGCAAGCAGACAGACAGACAGGCAAGCAGACAGACAGACAGGCAGGCAGACAGACAGACAGACAGGCAGGCAGGCAGGCAGGCAGACAGACAAGCAGACAGACAGACAGGCAGAAAGACAGACAGACAGGCAGGCAGACAGACAGACAGGTAGACATGCAGGCAGACAGACAGGCAGCCAGGCAGGTAGACATGCAGGCAGACAGACAGACAGACAGGCAGGCAGACAGACAGACAGGTAGACATGCAGGCAGACAGGCAGGCAGGCAGACAGACAAGCAGGTAGGCAGACAGACAGACAGACAAGCAGGCAGACAGATAGACAGGCAGACAGACAGACAGACAGACAGGCAGACAGGCAGGCAGGCAGACAGATAGATAGACAGACATGCAGACAGACATAAAGACAGACAGACAGACAGGCAGGCAGGCAGACAGACATACAGGTAGACATGCAGGCAGACAGACAGGCAGGCAGGCAGACAGACAAGCAGGTAGGCAGACAGACAGACAGATAGACAGACAAGCAGGCAGACAGACAAGCAGACAGACAGACAGGCAGAAAGACAGACAGGCAGGCAGACAGACAGACAGGCAGGCAGACAGACAGGCAGGCAGGCAGACAGACAGATAGACAGACATGCAGACAGACATAAAGACAGACAGACAGGCAGGCAGACAGACAGACAGATAGACAGACAAGCAGGCAGACAGACAAGCAGACAGACAGACAGGCAGAAAGACAGACAGGTAGGCAGACAGACAGACAGACAAGCAGGCAGACAGATAGACAGGCAGACAGACAGACAGACAGACAGGCAGGCAGGCAGGCAGGCAGGCAGACAGACAGACAGACAGGCAGACAGGCAGACAGGCAGACAAGCAGGTAGGCAGACAGACAGACAGACAGACAGATAGACAGACAAGCAGGCAGACAGACAGACAGGCAGGCAGGCAGACAGGCATGCAGACAGACAGACAGATAGACAGGCAGGCAGACAGACTGACAGACAGACAGGCAGGCAGACAGACAGACAGGTAGACATGCAGGCAGACAGACAGACAGACTTTATTTCTCCCTGAGGGAAGATCAAATCCTCCAGTAGTTCATAATCAAATCCATAACACAACAATTACAGATAATAGATAATAATCTGGTCTGTTCTGATGGGGGTGAGGTTGTAGAATGACATGCACATTTAGATATTTTTTGAACTACATTCAGCTACAAACATCAATTGCATGATCAAGTAGTAACCCTTTCCTTGTGCAATGGTGTGGTAAAAGCAATTTGTGTTGGGGTCCTGAATAGTTGCGAACACAGAGGGCGAGGGGAAGGAGGGGAAGGAGGGGAAGGAGGGGAAGGAGGGGAAGGAGGGGAAGGAGGGGAAGGAGGGGAAGGAGGGGAAGGGGCCAGATGCTCTGCTCCCAAGGGTCACAGGGGTCGGGGGCTTGGCCTCTGGAAAATGACAGTTTGTGTTGTCTGTGATGCACACAGTGCCAGCACCAACCTGTAAAATTGGATGGAAAGGAAAATAACTCCACTGAAGTCTTTTATTTATTCACAGTCATCGCAACAACGCAGCAGAACACCTTTGCTCCAACACAGTCATGAAAAATATATAGGCACACCATTTTAGTTAGAAATCACCGAGGAGTTATTACAGTATGTGATTTAATTTAATATTAAATGATTGATGTCCCTGAGAAATTTCAGTTCTGGTCTGTCTATTGCCATCATACTGAGCAGATATTCAATCAAATAACAAACAATTATGGATTGAACAGTGTTTGATTCCCATTACTGGTAATGAAAAGAACTCATTCTCGACCGCACCCTATCATTTGTACCTCTATTTATAACACCATCCAGACTGCATTCTTCCACCTCCGCAACATCTCCAGACTCTTTCGGCATTTTTCAGTTGCAGTCAGGTTTTTGGGAACCTTTAAAATATGGACACAGGATGTTTATAACTTTGCTTAATTTATTGTAACGGTGTGTTGACAGGCCTCAGTAAAAAAAAAAATCTGTCAGACACCTGCAGCTCATCCAGAACGCTGCAGGCAGAGTCCTCACCAACACAAAGAGAGTGGACACCTGTGCTCTAATCCCTGCACTGGCTGCCGGTGTGTCAAAGGATTAACTTCAAAATCTTACCTCTGGTTCCTTTGAGTAATCTCGGGCCTAAATACATCTGAGATTTACTTGTAGAATGTAAAACCTCCAGACCTCTGAGGTCCTCAGGAAGAGGTTCACTCGGTGTTCAGACAGTCAGAAACAAACCAGGTGAGGAAACTTTTAGTTTCGACGCTCCTCACCTGTGGAATGAACTTCCTGAACACCTGAAGACTGCTGACACACTCACTTCTCATCTATAAATATTTGCCTGGCCTTGCCTTGCCCTATGGCTGTTTATCATATGTGTGGGTTTGTCTGCAACTGCTTCTCTGCTCTTCTCAGGTCTTCAGAGCTTTTGCGGATTTATCTGGCAAAGGTCGACTTCTTTGATTCAGATGTCTCAGCCTTTGCACCACGGAATCTTTTCGTAATTAACAAATATGTCTGTCCACCGAGACTAGTTTGACCAAATACAGACATCATACAAATCAGAATACACCATTAATCATTATCTTAAATTGATTTCAAACATGGTTCCACCTGAAAAACTCTTAAAACTCTGATTGCTGAAACACCTAATGACACATACTGCTTTGACCAAGTGAAGGCTCCGAATATAAATGGGATTCTACTATCATTGCAAATTAAATAAATTCAATAAATCTGCTTTTGCTCCTCTCTGTCTCTATAACAGAGGTGACAACGAGGATTATAAAGGATTCAATTATGAGATAAAAGATTCTATTCTACAGTCGTGTAGCAGAAACTTACTAGTATACGTGCATTTGGTATTCTTCACGAGTCTGCCAGCTGACTTTTGTGACTATACAAACATAAATATCAACATTTGCACGTCAGGCGTGTCAAACTCGAAACTTGTGAGAAGAATTGAATTATCTCTCTCACGGCAACTTCACAGAGTGAGGTTTTTATCCGTTCCAAAACATTCCCTTTCATGTTTACACAACACAATCCTAGACTATGTGTTCTTTTTTTTTTTTTTTTTTGTTATAATTATTATTAATATCTCCTTTTGTTTCAGGGTTTCTGATCCCCCCGCCCCGCCCCGGTAATACGTGCATTCTCATCTATTCTTGTTTCTTTTCTTCCTACCAAGCGGCACGAGAAAATCACACACACACACACACACACACACGCACGCACACACACGCACGCACGCACGCACGCACGCACGCACGCACACACACACACACGCACACACACACGCCCACTGTGTTGCTGCTGCTGTTGCTGCTGCTATATAGACACTCCCAGGACGGTGGTGTGACACACGTGCGCCCGTCAGCAGCAGCAGCAGCCTCAGAAGACTAGCGGGTGGTTCGCGGTGAAGATGTGGTCGCTGTGGACATTTGGTAGGATCTTTGTGAAAGTGGACTTTATTGCATCTGAGTAAACCTTTAACTGCATTACTATTGTTATTATTATTATTATTTTAACGGATCTGCTTGCACTCTTTCAGCTTGGCCGTTCGTTATTTATGGTGAGTACCACTGGATTCTATTCTGCTACTCTGGATGAATGAGCACGTGTGCGCGAACTTTATCTGGTCTGTCATTGAAAAAAAAAAAAGAAGAAGAATCTCTCTCTTTGAGAGAGAGAGAGCGAGAGAGAGAGAGAGAGAGAGAGAGATAGAGAGATGTAATACTATGTGCAGGTGAGGATTGCTGCCGACGTTTGGTGATTTTACATCTGTGTTACTGGCACCACAAGGTTGCCAACTGTCCCTTAAGAAAACGGAATCGTCCTGTGTTTACAAACAGGAGTACAGGTCCCGTAATGAGCTGAAAATGCACTTTTCCCCGTAATTCCGTATCTTTATGGAAAGAGTTACCATGAAGTCATTCCTCTGCAGCTTCTCGCTTCCCTCTTTCCGTGGATTCAGTGCTGCATGGTGAGTGACTGGGATTGTACACCTTCGACCTTTGTCATCTGTTGATTACAAACACATATTAGAACCAGATGAAACACACAACCCTCTCCTTGTTGCAAACTTACAATTATTAAACTAAAGTAAACTAAACTAGACCAACTAACCACATAACAAAAAACACAACACAATCACTGACGACACTACCAGCTCAAACTCTCATGATGCATCGTTGCACAACATTTCAGTCCTTGGAATCAGCTTCATGACTGCTATATCATTGATGGTTATTAACAAAATAAATACAGTTTACTGATAATATATACAAAAAAATGACATAACCATCAATCTTTCAGGATACACACAAATAAGCAATCTTTTATACAACATTTTACATAGTTCATATACTTAATGTAGGAATGGATAAATAAATAATACATAGTAAACTATAGGAGTAGTTAAAATACTATCCAAAATTATGACTATATACGATATGATTATTTTCTTTCTATTTGACACTAAATGATCTCAGTGTGACTCATGACTCAACTTCTCATTTTCATTGGCAAAATAAACATCTCCATGGATGAATGGGTGACTCAAACAGCCTTCTGGAAAACCTCACTACAGCACCTCACCATAGAACCTCACTCCAGCACCTCACATAGAACCTCACTACAGCACCTCACCATATAACCTCACTACAGAACCTCACTACAGCACCTCACATAGAACCTCACTACAGCACCTCACATAGAACCTCACTACAGAACCTCACTACAGCACCTCACCATAGAACCTCACCATAGAACCTCACCATACAACCTCACTACAGAACCTCACTACAGCACCTCACATAGAACCTCACTACAGAACCTCACTACAGAACCTCACTACAGCACCTCACCATAGAACCTCACCATAGAACCTCACTACAACACCTCACCATAGCAGCCTCAGGAGAAGGAAACATGGAAGTCCAAGAGAACAACAGAGAGACAGATGCAAGGTCTTCAGGCTGCTGACCTGAAGACCTTGCATCTACTTAAATTTAGGTTCAAGTCAAATAGTTAAAAATTTGTTTTCCCACACAACAAAAAGGGCTCAGTTAAATTCACCACGCCGGGAAGGGGTGAAGGTAATGGGGTGGGCCAGCCCTGCCAGTTGAGTTGTACTTATTTATTCTTCAGGGCGTTGGAAGGCAATTGAGACAATTGAAAAATGCGTGTATGTGTTTAGTTGAGCAAACATTTTATTGCATATTTACATTGTTACTCCTGTCACATGTGGCACAACCTTGTTGTTTCATCAGTCGCCATGACAATGGTTTTTGCATTGCTTTGCTCACTCTACTTCCCCACCGTGTGAGATAGGTGCTGGTCATGTTGACTAATGCCTGCAGCATTAAGTTGGTGATTTCCACTCTGACAACTAAAATTCAACGTAACAGCTTTTCATTGTGTCGCTCTGAACACTGAAATATGAGATATAGAGTCAGAACAGGTGTGGCATGAAGAAAAAAGGTTTATCAGATATAAAACAGTTCGAGACTCATCTTTTCTTGTCACGGATGTGAAAGGTGATAAATAGACAGAACGATACTTTGAATAGCTCATCAAGGAGCGGAACATGTCTGATGGCAGCCCCTCATCCTTCCATGGAAACTTCTCTTCTGATGACTTTATTAAATTGGAGTCTTTTGAGTGATTCATGCTGGGACTGCTTCAGTTTGTGATTATCTCAAACTGAGGGCAAAATCTTCTTGAGGGGAGTGTGCAGTAATATTTGCACTGCTCATGATCGTCACAGCTCACTCGTACCCTCTAACAAGTAACCCTGCGACGCCGAGCCTCATTACAGTGACAGTCTGCTGCCGATTAACAGCAAGTTACTTAGAGATACTAATTAGTTACTGATTACTTCTCCGAGAAAGTACTCAGTTGCTCTTACTGATTGCTTATTTCCAACGGTAATTACTTTACTTTACTCACTTTCAGTTCATTTCCAAAAACATGATGCACAACCTGAATACGCTGTGAAGCTTTTGACCTTACAGCCTCATTTTATTTTTATTCCATCATATAAAACTGAAACACGTAAAACCTTTGTTTCCTATGTCTTTGTTTCAGTGGTTTAACTTTATGCACATTGCATCCGGGAAGGGAACAGTAATGTAATTGCTTTTTTTTTTCTTTCTTTTTTTGCTAAAATAATCTCTTACTTTACTCATTACTTGAAAAAGTAATCAGATTACACTACTGTATTACTTGTAACACTATAATGCCCATCAGTGCTTAACAGTTTAGTTTACACACACACACATGCGTGCATGCACACACACAGATATGTGTACAAATATCAAATATGTTGGTGGCCCTCTGGTGACATTGGTGAAAAAAATATTATTGCTTTATAACGCGTGGCCACGCGTTATTAAGGCGTGGGAACGAAATAAATAAGTCGTGGCCACGCGCAGGGCCGCCCCTGGCCAAGTGGGGGCCCTAAGCAGGATTTTAGTTTGGGGGCCCCCTTCCAATAACATAATGATAATAATAATAATTATTATTACTATTATTATTGTATTGACGTTTGGAAGCCATCTCTCTCTCTCTACTCTCTACCTGTAAACAACTGCCTGCCGGCCCATCTGACCGCTGATTGGTCAGATGGTGATACTTCGCGCTTTCGTCTCTTTTTTTTTCTGTCTCTCCTGCCTCAGGCTGACTTGGTGGCGGTGCCCTACGCGCCTCTCGGCAAAATGCACGCGCATCCTTTGCGCATTTGCAGATTATGATGATACTTTATTGATCCCGAGGGAAATTCAATTCACTTGCACAAAATGGGGCCCCCCATGGATCGCGGGGCCCTACGCACAGCGCGTGTTCTGCGTGTAGGGAGGGGCGGGCCTGGCCACGTGTTATTAAGGCGTGGGAACGAAATAAATAAGTCGTGGCCGCGCGTTATTAAGGCGTGGGAATGAAATAAATAAGTCGTGGCCACGCGTTATTAAGGCGTGGGAACGAGATAAATAAGTCGTGGCCACGTGTTATTAAACTGCCGTCAAGTGAGCCGGCACTCAATTTTAACTGTGCTTTTATTAACGCCTTTACGGTAAAACACAGGTCAGCGTACGGCCGCAATGCGGACAGGAGTATGCCTAGTATTGCACTGAAGTGAAATTGGGTGTAAACCTATGAAGGATTCCGTTTTATTACATTTTGAAATCAGATCATCTGTCTTTCTGTCAGCATTGCAGCCGTACGCTGACCTGTGTTTTATCGTCAAGTGAGTGCCGGCTCACTTGACGGCAGTTTAATAACGCGTGGCCACGACTTATTTATCTCGTTCCCACGCCTTAATAACGCGTGGCCACGACTTATTTATCTCGTTCCCACGCCTTAATAACGCGTGGCCACGACTTATTTATCTCGTTCCCACGCCTTAATAACGCGTGGCCACGCGTTATTAAGCAATAATATTTTTTTCACCAGTGTCACCAGAGGGGCTCCGTAGATATTCGAGATTTCAAGATGTAGAGATTTCTTGTGTGTGTGTGTGTGTGTGTGTGTGTGTGTGTGTGTGTGTGTGTGTGTGTGTGTGTGTGTGTGTGTGCGTGCATGCGTGCGTGCGTGCGTGCGTGTGTGTGTCAGAGAGAGAGAGAGAGAGAGAGAGAGCAGCCTGGGGCGATGAGTAAAGCTGCCCTGTGGAAGCGGGGCTTAGTAGCGACAGACAGAAAATTAAACAAATCAGCGTCATTTCATGTCTGAGAATTGGGACGCTTTTTAAATCGCCCCTGGCCAGACCTGTTCAGCGACTGGCTTCAAGTCCATTCTGGTTTGTTCTCACAAGTAGGGGGCACCACCAGCCACCGCTGGTTACCAGATATGCAACAACATTCATACTCCATTTCGTTCAAATGTGGATTGAGTGGATTGTGCCGTTTCTTTTTTCTATTCATCAAAGTGGTTTTCTTAAAACTTTTTTTCTGTTTGTATGTTTGAAATAAAGATTCATAGAAGTCAGAAATCATTTATTCCAGTAGTTTCAGCAAATATACACACATTAAACACATCCACTGTTTGAACTGAAGTCAGCAAAAGAGAACGTCTGAGAAACAACATGTTTAACGTTGAAGCAACAGAAAACAAGACTTGAGTGGCAGCTGAGTGAAGGCTGAAAAATCTCACGAGGGAATCGTTTTACAACTCGCCACAATGACATGGACAGGAGAGAAATCAGAATTCACTGTGACCATCTTGCGCATCCACAATTAAGGGGTTTGTACAGTTTTTACGGCACTTCTGCAGGACCTTTTTTGGAAACATCTTTCTGAATGAAGTTTAAATCAGAATAAAAAAAAAAATAGACCAAGATATTGAGATTATATTTGTACTTCATGTATTTGTCTTCAAATTTGTTCTCATATCCTACATTTACAGTTCCTGAAATTGAATGATGATATAAATGTGCAACAAGTCCAACCTTTTTTTTTTTCTGTGATGGAAAAAGGGACTTGATTAAAGGTTGGCAGATCAACCTGATAATGTACCTTGTTTTTGTGTACAGGGATTTTCCAGGGAGCTAGTGCACCGGTTAAAAACAACTACATGTAAGTGTGCCACTATTTAGTTTTTTGAATCACATGACAATTTGGACCAAGTACAGTTGAACAGCTGCCAATGATGCTTCCCTGTGAGTGAGTAATAAATGTGGCTGGCGGCTAAATTATATCAGTATCATGGTATGTGGCTCTGTTTACTTTTTTTTTAAGGTTTTTCCTCAAAGTATCTCATATGCTATGGGTGTGTGTGAAATGCTCTAAGAAGGTTAAAACAGCCCAATTTAAGTAATATATATATATATGTATATATATATACATATATATATTTGCCAAAGGAAGCTGTGATAATAATCCTCATCAGATTTTGAGAAAAGTCAAAGTTTGTTGAGAAAAGTTAAAGATCTAACCAGGTGTCAATATATTTATAATTGTTTCTACAGAAGCCCTCAAACATTGAGTGTTTTATGACCAAAACATATTGTAAGTTAGAGCGAGGCCATAAAATGTGATTTATCAGGTCATGTTTATAGCTCTTGTAAGTTGTAATGAATTCATAAATTCACACACACGAGACAGTTTTCATACAAATCCATTAGGGGGCGATATTAGAATAGATAAATTCAAAGGATCTTAGAACGAGCAAGCACACATTACTAAAAATTGATAAAATAAGCATTTATTTTCACTGTTATGGCTTTGGTATATCAGTGGGTGTCCGTGATAATAGTGAGTGGTGTATCTTCTGTGTATTTCCAGTGAGACATGCTTGGGAGTGCAGCATGATCGCAGCCAAGGCGTTTGCTGTGGGAATCAATTTCATCCAGGAGCAGGACTGTCCTGTTGTGGAGTGAAGCCTTTCAATCCAGGAACCGCCACCTGCTGTACAGTACGACTTAGAGACAAACAAAGCGGTAACACATCTTTAATCAATCCAGCAAGAATTTCAAAAGTTGGCTTTATTGTTATATGTTGTAGCAGAAGGAGATACAGTAAGTTGCTGAAATATGTGAAATATGACAGAATTTATATGATAAACAATAACAGTTTTTGGAAAATGTTTCATTTTCCTGCGCTGACTGTAAGTCTGGTGCAGATGTTATTTCATGTTTCTTGGTGTGTGTTTTTAACACGTTTGTGACATACTTCAAACATGATCAGAAAAAGTAATGCCTTGCCAGATAAAGAATCATATAACTTGTACTGATTCTTTTTAAATCGAAGCTCATCACCCGCATCGATTTAACATGACCGTACATTCTGCAAAACATCAGACGTGAACTCCTGTAACATGTCGTCTTCACAGTGAATGTTACGGAGGGACTAAGTCAAATGGTGTCTTCTTGCTGTGGCCTGAGGGCCTACAACAATCTCACTGAGATGTGCTGTCAGTCGAAGGTCGTCGCCATGCCAACAGCATTTTCTCAGTGTTGTGGCAAAGGTGAGAACAAAACTTCACACTGGTATAATACACGTCAGACAAGACGCCCTGTAAAGGGACTGTCATTAGATTTATTTTGTAAACCATAACAAGGAAATAATAAAAGGCTGGAGCACCGGTTCCCACTGCACAAAATGTGCAGGAACGGTTCGGTACGGTTTGGGGTTTTCATGTGTGTCCGCTGCAAAAGGTGCGGATGGTACCGAAAAAAAGCCCTGGTCCCACCGCACACAAGTGCCGGGACGGAGCGGTACGGAGCAGTACGGAATAGAGACCCCGACCGAAATTTTGGGTCGTGTCCCCACTGCAGAGAGGAGCGTGAAAAGTGGGCGGGGCTTATGCGCTCTGCAGAAATGTGACATTATAACAGAAAAGAAAGTCGTCAGATGTAGATCTTATGAATCCTCTATTGTTGTTTAAATTCTCCACTTTGCACTGTTATTTTTTGCAGCGGAAAAAAAAAAGTTGCTTTTTGCAGCAGTCATTTTTTGCAGCGGAGAGCTGCAGCGCAGCTTCCGTGTTTGTTGTGAGAGAGTGAACGCTCGGCCACTTGCCGGCGACTTGAGGCGACGTGCCCCGCACTCGAGCGCTCGGGTGCGGGGCAAGTGACTGGAGCGTTCCCCCCGGTTGACTGAGGCACAGACACGGGAGCCTGAGCTTTCTGCTCAAACGCATGAGGCACTCCACTCCGGCGCTGATCGCGGTCCGGCAGCACAGCACCGGAACACGGAGGCGCCGAGCTCCGAGCTCCTTTTCATCGCTTCTGCGGTCCGTCCCCGCGATAAAGCGCCACTGACCGCGTCCGAACAGAACGCTGACCGCCTCTGGAAAGCGGAGCTGCCGGAGCGCGGTCAGTGCCGGAGACGAAATCTCCAGACTCCGGTGTCCCGGACGCGCATCCACGCCACGGCGAGCGCTATGCTGCAAACAGAAAACTCCAACGCGATGCAAAGTCCCGAGCCCCGGTCTCCCCCTGCCTCAAGTCGCTCTTTCACAACAAACACTAAAGTTGAGCAGCACCCTAGACACACACATTGCACCACCTCTTCAAAACACAAATACACACATCCACATGCACCCAACACCCCACAGGGTGGAGGGGGGGGGGGGGGGGGGGTGGGGGCTCCCCCCAGCACCTCCCGCTGTGGTCCCGCCGTGTTCCGGGGTGAATGCGGCTGGAGTACGGGGGGCACGCTTGCTCGGGCGTGGCACCTCCGGGGGGGCTGGGTAGTGGTTCTCCCTCCCTATTCACAGTTGTATTGGTGGAGGAAGAGATCTCGTAGTGGCTTGGTGGGGGCCTGGCTGGTGGCCTGGGGAGTGGGGGGCACCCCCCCTCCCAACCAAATAAATGTATGTACGTATGTCTGTATATATGTAGATATGTATGTCTGTGTGTGTATGTGTATGCTTGGTGTGTGTGTCTGTGTGGGTGTGTATGTATGTCTGGGTGTGTGTATGCGTATGCTTGGGTGTGGGTGTGTGGGTGGGCTGGGATTAGGTGATGGGGATGGGGGGGGAATTGGGGCTCCTGGGGGTTGGAGGGTGGCTGTCCTCCGGCCGGGCCTGGCTGGGCCTTTGCTCTTCCTGGTCTGGGGGGGGGGCTGGTCTGGGGCTCGGCGGCTGGGGCCTTCTCTGTCCCGCCGGGGTTGGGGGGGTGGTGGGGGGGATGGCCCCCGGGGGTGCGGCGGGCTCCGCTGTCGGGGCCGGGGGGGCTCCCTGCCCGCGTGGCCTGGGAGCGCTGCACTGGCCGGTCCCGGCTTGGCGGCTCGGGTCGGGGCCCGGGGCTCTGCGCCCTTTATCCTTCTCTTGTGGGCTCCTCTGGCCTGGGGGGGGGTCCTCTCTGCGCGCTCCGTCTGGTGCCTTTCGGGTTGGGGCGTGGCTCTCCGGGGTGGTTTGTCGGGGCCTCCCTGGATCCGGTGGGTCGCTGGGTGCCGGAGTGGCGGCATCCGGCCCTGGTGGCCTCGGGCCCCGGGGTGGTGCTGCGGGCCCCCCCCACAACAATTCCATTCACATCCAGAGGACAAACCACACACACACACACACACACACACACACACACACACACACACACACACTTCCACTCCTCATTGGCGAGATTGTTCTGTTAATTATCAAAACCAAGTTATTTGCTTTTGTTATTGTTGTGTTTGTTTGTTTGTTTTATTTATTTATTTATGTATTTATTTTTGTTTTATGTCCTTTTGTTTTTGCTTTTGTTATAATTGTTGTCATTATTTAGGTCTTTTGCTCTGTTGTTGCTCAGGCTGGTCTTAATCTCATGGCAGTTGGAAAATATTTAGATCACTGTGGTTAATGTATTATCAAAAAGAAAAAAAAATGTATGTAGCACTAACAAGGGTATTGTATGTATTTTTTATTTATTTTTTTTTTCCACCAAGTCTTTCTCTGTCTCTCCTCTCCTCTCCTCTATCCTTTCACCCCAACCGGTCCGCAGAATGCCGCCACCTCTGAGTCTGGTTTCTGTAAAGGTTTCTCCTTGTTGGGGGAGTTTTTCCTTTCCACAGTCGCAAACACACCTGCTTGCTCATGTGGATATGTTGGGCTTTTCTATTTTTTCTATAAAAGCAAATTGGAATGACAAAAAATAAAAAAAAATAAAGTTGAGCAGCAAAGAAAAGAAAATGAAAATAAAAACAACCAGTGCACAGCTGACCACACTGACAGCAGAGGATTCAGCCGGCACATTAACATATTGAGGTCGTGTAGTAAATCACTGACCAATCAGCAGACAGACACATTAAAATATTGAGGGCGTTTAGTAAATCACTGACCAATCAGCAGACAGACACATTAAAATATTGAGGGCGTTTAGTAAATCACTGACCAATCAGCAGACAGCAGCTCAAACTCAGACCCGTTCCATGGTCCCCGGCACCCCAACGGAAGGGTAGCGGAAAAGCGGTCGCCTTTGGAGCGGTTTAGACCACATTCCTGTCATGACACGCGAACCGGAGCGGTTTAGACCGGTCTAGGCCGGTACTTTTTGTGCGGTGGAAGCGGGGCTTAACTGTACCAAAGGGTTACGCTTTTTTGTCACTCTTCCATTGGGCTACCCAGCACGTCTGAACGGTCCGATTTTGAGGAGCCGTCTGCTGATTGGTGAGTGATTCACGTCACTCCCAACACACCTGCAATATTTATATCTCATTGGCTGTATGAATCTTTTGTTGTTTATATACTCAGCTTTACACTGGCGACGCGACAGCGGCCTGTGCACATCAGCTGGCCGGTGACGCGGCGCGATGGTCTGTGCAAAACTAAAACAAACAAACAAACAAATAAACAGGCTAACAAAACAACTTGTGCAAAGCGCAGTATGTCAGCGACAACTGAGGATTCATACAGCCCGGATTGGGGCCCGCCCCCAGCTGAGACTACTGTTTCGACATCATATATCTGCAGCGCTCACAATCTCGCCTACATGTTAACCGTACCTTCTGGAAACGCGCAACAGATTTGGGTCTCGCTTTGTCGTAGCGCTCCGTCCCGTCCCGTCCCGTCCCGTCCCGGCACATTGTGTGCAGTGGAAACGGGGCTTGTAGTTCAGAAACTCATTATAATTTTACTTTGACTTTATGAACATGAACTAAATACTATAGGAAAATCCATTGAGAGAAAGTCTGTTGATAAATTGGGCTGATGCTGTAATTGTATTAATCTATTTTAGAAGCCAACGTTCCAACCTTTTAGCCTCAGTTGAAACTGTTTGTTTAAAGTCATGCTCTCATTTGGTTTGCGTATGTAACAGTTTGCTGTTTTAGTGAAATCAATTGAAGTGTAATGATTGAAACATGATGGTTTTCAGAGGCTTTTGATAACTACACCCAGTTGTGCTGTGGCCCGCATGATGACAAGAAACTCTACCAGAGGACGTCCAGTAATCACCGGTGCTGCGGTCAAGAGCAGTATGACACTGGGACTCATCAGTGTTGTCAGAGGCATACAGGACCGGAGATACAAGCTGTTGGATTGAAATGCGATGCCAGCGACTCAGGTGCAGCCTTATGGCATCTCTGAACACTGCATTTGTTCTTCTTTTATAGAACAAAACTGTTTCAGGACACTCTTTCCTTCTTGCCCAGTTGATCTTTTTTTTAGCTGTCATTTGTTCTCCTGCAGCTTCCTTTGCAAGCTTACATTTGTGCTTATTGCAGACATTTTGAATGAATGACATACTTTTAATATAAAGGCTTAAACATAATAGTGTTGTGACATAAATTAAGTAAGAAGTTGACTCACATTTTTTTTCAAAACATCAAATTAAATGTTATATTGAGCTGATTGTATTGGAAGAATTTCCACTGTGTGACACAATCAACATTTATGTGTGTACGACCTAAAGCCAGCATTCTGAGTAATTAAACTAATCTGTACGGCTGCTGTCAAAGTGGTATTAAGTATTAACATCTTTCCCACAGGAATGGTTGACAAGGACATCCGGTTGCATTGTGGCCCGCATGATGACAAGAAACTCTACCAGAGGACGTCCAGTAATCACCGGTGCTGCGGTCAAGAGCAGTATGACACTGGGACTCATCAGTGTTGTCAGAGGCATACAGGACCGGAGATACAAGCTGTTGGATTGAAATGCGATGCCAACGACTCAGGTGCAGCCTTATGGCATCTCTGAACACTGCATTTTGCACCGCACCTTATTTCTTCTTCTTCTTTTCGAGAATACTCTTCAGATTCACATCCAATTGAGTATTAGAGCAACACGTGACCATTAGTCGTAGCAGCTTTTTAATGCAAACTAGTTTTATTATGTGAATGGAAAGAGATATGCAGGAAAGAACAAGATGGGGACACACTCTTTAGAAGTCATAACAGTCACTGTATAAGTTCATCCAATGCGATTGGCAGGTTTGGATCCGGCATAGGTTTTGAGCCAGACAGGGACCAACAGTGCTGAACCGATGTTAGTGAAATTCAAAATTCAAAACAGACAAAAACACACCAATGTGAAATACAGATTCTTTATTATATTTTGTCACGATGAGGTCCTTTTCTCCGAGGATGAACTTTTTGGGTTTACACACCGCCTCAGGGAGCTTGGTGGGCTGGTGCCGCTTCAGCTTGCATCGTTTCAAACTTTGGTTTGCCAATTGTTTTGGCCACAAAAGGTGCATTGAGCTCCAATTCTGTCCATTGCTTCTATGAAGCCAAACTTTATGTAACTGTTTTGTGACACTCTTTCCTTCTTGACCAATTCATCTTTCTCTTTCAACTGACTTGCTGGGTTTTTTTGTGTCTTGCTGCTTTTTTTTACAAATTTACTTTTGCGCTTATTGCAGAAATGTTCACATAGAATCTTTTAAATACATTTTAAAATGAATTATACACTTTTAGTATAAAGGGTTTAATTTTGGTAGCTTTGTGACATAAATGAAGTAAATGCTGACTCTTAGATTTGTAAAACATTAAAATATATTTTAAATGAAATTCCACTGATTGTATTGAAGTGTTTCCACCGTGTGACACAATCAACATTTGGAGTTACATTTATGTGCGCTGGACCAAAAGCCAGCATCCTGAATAATTAAACTAATCTGTATTCACATCTTTCCCACAGGAATATTGGACGAGGTCAGCTGGTTGAATTGTGGCCCGCAGGACAACAAGAAACTCCACCAGAGGACGTCCAGTAATCACTGGTGCTGCGGTCGAGAGCAGTATGACGCCGGGACTCATCAGTGTTGTCAGAGGGATACAGAACCGGAGATACAAGCTGTTGGATTGAAATGCAACGTGTTCAACTCAGGTGCAGCCTTAAAGCATCTCTGAACACTGCATTTTGTACAGCATCTTTTTTCTTCTTCTTTTCTCGAATATTCGCCAGATACGCATCCACTGTACAAGGTGGTGTATTTTTGTGATTCCACACAGTGCAAGAACAATGGCATGGCAATTGCAATGGCATGCGCACGACGGACGTCTTGTTTACCTGGTCGCCGAGCAACCGCCACGTCCCCAGAAAGAGTCCGCGTTAGATGACGTTTGTTACTTGATTGTGTTGGTTTATGAAATATTTTCTGAATTATTTATGAATTAATGCATTTTTGTTAATAAATGCCTTTTAGCTGAATTGATCGATTCCTGGTAATTATTGTGGATTTATTGTTGACAATTCACTGGTTTGTAACAGTCTACGCTCGAATCTCACACCTTCCCTGTTATTTAAGATTGTTCTATTTTACACAGGACTATTAACTAATGTAAATAACCCTTTTTACAAACGAGACTGATATTTTATTTATTCAAATTAATAATTTCATTAATAAATGATTTTTGATAATTTAGTCACTTTTAAGTAATTACTGAATTACTTTAGAAGTTGTTCATGAGTAAATTACATTTTACTTCCATTAATAATTAAAATTTGTCATAAATTACTTCCATTGATTTATTACTTTCAGTAATCTATTACTTACAGTAATTTTAATGCTAATAACCAACCGTAAATCCCAACAAGTCTGCTTCTGGGTTATCCTCGGACCCTGACAGCTTTCTTTTTAAAGCTGCCATTGTTGAAAGAGCTCATTTGATCTCAAGGTTAAGTCCGCTCGATGCTATTCAAAATTATGAAATTAAAGAAAAATGTTGTGCACTAGACTGTCCCTCTAAATACAAATTCCATGTGTATAATTTGACCCAGGTAATAATAATGATGTAAATGATAATACAATTTTATTTATATATCAGCAACCATGGAAAGTCTCTAGTTTATTCAGATTCTTCTGTCCAAACAAACTGTTGTATAAAGATTCCTATCCCCACACATGTAACACATGGGGGACATGGGAAAACAAACAACTGCTGCAGGCACGGGCCCCCAAAGCCCCAGACCTGCCCACCCCAAGAAGAAGAACATACAAACTGCAGACTCAAACGAAATTCCAATAAACACACTCCTACACCTTATGGAAAGCCTTCCTCATAGTGTTGAAGCTATTATACCGGTAAAAGGTGCAGCGATGTATTAAATCCTATTTTAACAATGAGATGTCACATAAGTTGCATTTGAAGGTAGAGGAGTGAATACTTTTGGTAACTTTGGATATCTCTAAATTCATGATTAATAAAGGTTGCAGATGCTGAGACCATGACCAAAATTGGGGAATCCAATGGATTGAATCGTAGAATATCTTATTCCATCTCATGTGATAGCGCTTACACACTGAACAATATCAACAGTATGTTGTATATTTCCTGTTCTCAAGCTATTCAGTGATCGTCACTATTTTCTTTATGTTGGTGTTGTTTCTGAGTGCATGCTGCATGGAGACCTTAAGTCCAAGGTGGTGTCATGAGTCACAATAGACATGTCGGTACCGCTAATTGTCGGTGATCCGCCGTCAGCACATCCTATTACGTGGAAATATGTGACTTGTCCTACAGTAGTTGACCACATCCATAAAACTTGTGTTGGAAGATGCAGGATGAGTCACTGATTTATCTGGATGTGAAAAACAATACACTTCACACACACACACACACACACACACACACACACACACACACACACACACACACACACACACACACACACACACACACACACACACACACACACACACACACACACACACACACACACACACACACACACACACAGACAGGCCTTCCTCAACCTCAGAGGTGGCGGCATTCTGCTGACCGGTTGGCGTGCGGAGATAGAGGAGAGGAGAGGAGAAGAGAGGGAAGACAGAGAGATAGGTTGGGTGGGGAGATACAAACCTTGATTCAGGTAATCAGCAAGAATCCAAATCTTAAACTCTGCATGATTGACCAATATGTCTACGTTTTAAGGAGACATTATTTGCGCATTGCAGTTTCATAGAATGTGGCATGGAGCCCTGCCAATCTAACCACTTTTAATACAGGTTGGCTTTATTCCAAACCAGCCAAAAGAGAAATTCTTAAAACTTAAGTGAAGACGTTGAAACAGTATTATAAGGCTGATCAGGAGGCTGTTTCTATGTTTATCCATGGTTTTTGACGTAAGTCTCTCAACTTCTTAAGTTAATAATATGAGTACTTTTGTTTTAGTGTGGGTAAATAATCCAGTGGTACTTACAGTAAATATAACCACCTGAGGAGGTTGTGAAACAGGATAACATGCAATTAAACCAACATGGGGACATAATGCACTCTTTAAGTCATGTGTACTTTGGCACTTTACAGTAACATCTTAGAATCTAGTTGATGCAGTATCTTCTTTGATTTGAAGTCAGCAAGATTTCTTTCTGCAGCATTTTGCAAGTCACATATCTCCTGCTTCTACTGTTATTGCTGTATTGTAGCATGTTGCCAAGGGCATATTTACTTACATTTGCATATAATTATGCATATTTACAATGTTTATTCTAATTGATGTAATGCTGACAATTTTATTAATACATACATCTGAATCCGGGAGCAGATGCCGATGAATGCATTATTTTTTGTGGATGTATTATACATTTATATTCACCTAAACTGCCCGGGGCAGCTATTTTTTGACATATTGATCCTTTTTTAGGTGCATCAATAAATTAGTGAGCCAGTGGAAGTTGTGAAACATGTTTTCTTCTAATAATGGTTATCTGATTTTATTTGTGTCTGTCTTTGCATACCACAGCATTAAACCAGAGTGCCGCTGTGGTGATTGCTGCCAGAGAGACCAGTCAAAGGCTTCTGTGCCTCAGGTAATGTTCCGTGTGCTCGGGTGTGGTGGATGCACGAAATGTGCCTGTTGCGACCTCATGAATCATCCCCTCAAATAGTTAAACAAGACAGTTGTGGGAAAGTACAAAGTCATGTGTTTCGATTGTACAAGCAATAAATTAAGTGTCGGCAAATCCCCCTCAAAACCCACATGATGATCAGATTAGTTTTAGGAATTATTTCCGACATCCAAGTTTCCTGCAGTGACAAGTTAAGATACCTAAAAGCATAAAAAAACATGTTACTGTGCTGCAAAACTCTGCACATTTTCACTCTGGGATTTGTGTTGAATAAGGTTTTTCTTCCTTTATCAAGCTGTACTCCACAATAAATGGAAACACATAAGATTTCCCATATTTTCCATCCAAATCTTCAGCGGACTCCACATATGTGCTCACCTTTAGATCAACTTGTGGCCTAATAAGGATAAGGAGTAATTTTTATAAACCTTAGCAAAGGATTTACAGGTGTGTGAAATAGGCAGCAGCAACAGCCCAGAATTGATGATTGAAAAATCCCCCACTCCACTGTGAGAAGACAGTCCATGTTGGATAAGCACGTGCTTATTGTAACGAAAAGTATATATAAATAAAAACAAAAGAAACAGCCTGGATATGCATTCATTTTCTATTTATTATATGCACACATATCTTATGACTTCGGAGTACATGCCAAAGACATCTTTAATAATTAAAAAAACTATTATTGCAGACAGGAGTGTACATCCCCCCTATTGTTGCACTGTAAGGCTAAAGTAGGTGGACCTGATGATGCAACGCTAGTCCAAAATTGGGAATGGAAAAATTCACATTGCATCCTGTCCTTTACTTTTTCCATGTTGTCCCTGCCAAATTCCTTACATATAGAAAGTATTTCTCAAGGCCTCTGTTGGCAGACAGGCTCTCCCTTGTGTGTGTCAAAGCGACCACTGTCTCGAGTAAAAAAGACGTGGGAGCTGATCTGAGTCAGGTGTCTGATCCCCCACTCAAATGTTTTCCTGTTTTTTCCAGACACAAATTTTCTGGATGTCCCAGACACACAATGTCTAATGTGAGTTTTCTCTTCCTGTCCTCCATTTTAGGTGAAAGGAATACCAAACCCACTGTGTTTAACCGCCATATGCATATCTGCTGTGATGGTTGCTTATCTGTGAAGACACACCGGCTAAACCAAGTATTAATGACTTTATTGTTTGTTTGTTTTATTATCATGCTACTTCAGTATATTTAAACAGGTCCTTTATGTGGAAACATGTATGATAACTGTAAGAGTTCCCTTGACAAATAAACCTTTTTATTCAAATAATTCAAACAAGAAATATGAGACTTTGACAACTGAGTGCAGCACAAATAAAGCCTCTGCTGTTTCAGTGCAGCTTCTATGACAGGTCCCGGAGCTCCTCCACAACTCTGTTTATACAGTTACTGAAGGTGCTTTTCTGCCTCATGTATACGTTTTATTGAACGGCAATGGCACATATGTGGACTACGCAAATGAGAATGATATCTGCTCCCTGGTAAGACTTAACTAACTTTGGCTCATTGTGTGTGTAGAGTACTGTGGATGGACGTAATGATTTAATTGTAAGTTACATCCCTTATTGTACTTAGATCCTTCGAGGTTCAAGGTTCCTTTATTTTTATCCGAGGGTAGATTTGTTGTAGAGCTTTTGGTCAAAAGCCATGTTTGTATGTATTTTAATGTGCGTTGTTTACTGTTTCTCCTCTGTGTCTTGAAGCACAGTGGGCAGAGTTTGTTTCGTTTGGCAAAAACTTGCAGTTCCCTGTTAGAATTTATATGAAGACATAAAAAATGGAGTGGACTGTCTCGGCTCAATGTCCTTGACAACCCAGCTAATTGTACTTCATGTTGTTTTTAGCTTACTGACGCTCGAGGACGTCACTGCTGTGGAACAGACGTCTTCCGACGGCAAGAGGAAATCTGGACGGGCAATGGTAATTAAGTGTGTCTGTGTGTGTGTGTGTGTGTGTGTGTGTGTGTGTGTGTGTGTGTGTGTGTGTGTGTGTGTGTGTGTGTGTGTGTGTGTGTGTGTGTGTGTGTGTGTACATTTCTGATGAAATCCAGCGAAATGAGACAGCTTGGTGTGTGTTCTACATGCATAGTTTGTATCGATCATGTTTTCCACACAAGCGGAAGCAGTGTCGCCAGAATGTTAATTCTTCCCGTCTGTAGACATAAATCCAGACGGAGTGGTTGCAAAACAAATTCCTGTATCTGTGTTCAAACATTCTATTAGCTGCCCGCCTCTATTCTTCAGTCTGGCTGTCTTAAGAAGGCTCTGATTTGCAACACTCAGTAATGTTATCTTGGAACTTTATCTTTTGAACATGATGTTTTTCCAGTACATACATGTGTCTGTGACACACTTATGGATTGCATGTTCTGGCTCCTCTTGAATCATTGCTATTTTTTCTTCTGTGGTTTAATATACTTTATTGAGACTATTATATTTCTGGGTTAAAGTCATGAACTCAGCATTTAACATTTTGGAATTAAAGCTACAACACACTTCTTAATGTGCCAGTAAGCACTGCAGCTTAACCACTTAGCTACTTACGGTTTCTTTAATCCTTTGTGGGCGTTTGGTGGGATAGCTCATTCACATTGAGATACACTGAAGGCAACCATTGTACAACGTTCCATTCTTAAAATCTATCAGGTGACAAAAAACATTAATATGCTTGTTGTTCCTCAGTTTGTAAACCATTTGTTGTTTTGGGGCTGTGAGAAAGCTCGACTCCATAATGAGATGACATAATAGCTCTGTTTGATGTGTCGGCAGTAACGCAAGTTGAACAGAGCCTTTGTTGATATTGGATCCTTCATCTGTCACATTCTCACTAGTCGACGTCTCTAAAATGACCTTCGGCAATTTCTTTGAATATTGCATACTTTTTTTTTTTTTTATGAGGTGGAAAAAGCATTGACTATAGTCAAGTTCTAACTTGTGTCATTGCTTAAACTGTCAGGCACAAACGAAATGTTCTCAAAACATACCCGAAAGAGGCACCTATCTGACTTGTTAAGGATGCCTTAAGGAGTGCTTTCAGAAAAAGAAGTGAGGCTACATCTGAAGAGTCCACACCTCTATTTTGTCAAAAAACAAAATAAATCCAATAACCAGGTGTACATTCAGATGTATTGTGGAGAAATGAAGGTGTAACCATTAAAGACCAAAGTCATGCCAACTTCATATTTATTCCATTTTTGTAAGAGCAATAGTAAATCAGTAATACATGCATTCGACATTGTGGTGATTTTTTTTTTCTTGTGGGAGGTCCACAGTCCTATACAAGATAAGACCAGATGAAATTAATCTTTATTGTCATTGCACAAATCACACATCAGTATGACAACAGCACAACGAAATTCCTCCCTCAAACACAGTCTTTCATTGTTCCGCTTCAGTGCAAACACACTGACAAAGAAGTTATTGTCCATTTATATTGATGAGGGTTTTTTTTTAAGAATAAATACATACTTCATCATGCTGACCTTGACTTTTGCTGCTTTTTAATCTTCTTCCAGACACCCCAAAGGCCCAAATGTTCACTGCTGTGGTCATCAAGCCTACAACATTAATGACCCATGCAAAAACCCTGTATGACCTGAGTGCACTGGATCATCATGCGACTCATGTGCGCTGCTTTGGCTCTGTTCTGCAAAACCAACACATATGTTGTGTTATAAATAATCCTGGAAATTACATGTTTATGTTGTCATCAAGCTGCAAAGTAAGAAAACCCTTGATGGTTCCATACAAATCCCATCCACGTTTGTTTCACATTTAGTTAGAAATGGCATCAGTCATTTATCCATTTTTTCCTCATTTTTTAGATGACTTGTTTTGTTGTTCTGATGAAGTTCATCATCATCCTGAATCCACAAAATATGCGCAAATTAATCTATCAGATGTTTATAACCACCTTTTTGCAATAAGGTAGTGTATGAGAATGCAATTTCTATTGGAAGGTTAGGGGTTGCAAATTCATGATCTTGCTAATATTCAATGGTTTTGCATTTTGTTCAAACAAAAAAATGGTGTCCTGTATGTCTTATTAAAATGATTGGACACATCAGTTTTATCATCATATGAATTTTTTATGAATTTTATTTGTATCATTCATAAAAATATTGACTGTGTGCTTTAAAGGCAAGTCTGCTGCTCTGGTGAGGACAAAGACGTGCTCTACTCTGCCAAGCCAGGATTCAGATGCTGTCTTTTTCACATTGGAAACATTTGTCATTTGTCTGTTAACAGCCTGAATGAGAAACATCTTTGCAATGAAAGTGAGTTTTTATTTTATCAGTCTATAGTCTCAAAAAAATCCTGATAATAATTACAACTCGACAACATTCCACAAACTGAATTATGGAGACGTTTTTTTTTTGGTATTTAATTTTTTTTAAATTGGCGTTAGCACGGATTTGGCAGATCTTACATCACTTGATCTGCAGTAAACGGCGGCAGTATGGTGTTAGAGTGTACATTAGTTAAACTGTAATCTGTGCGGTTGCTGTTAAAGTGCTGTTAAGTATTCACATCTTTCCCACAGGAATATTAGACAAGGTCAGCTGGTTGCATTGTGGCCGGCATGATGACAAGAAACCCCACAAGAGGAAGTCCAGTCATCACTTGTGCTGCGGTCGAAAGCAGTTTGACTCCAGGACTCATCAGTGTTGTCAGAATGATACATGCATACAAAGTGATATGTATGATGTGTGCATGATTCATAGTAGGGTGTTAAATTGTTGTGAAACATTGTTTCAATGAACAATGAGAGATCATCGGCATTAAGGAGGAAGTAGTACAAAAAAAAGCCTCTTTCGCAGACAATTTGCTAGTTTGATGATTTGCTAAATGATGCATTGTCCTCCAAAAATAAAATAATAAGCACTGCAAATTTTATTTTGGACAAACACGTTCATAAAATCAAGTTAATTTCATTGCAATGTTTTAACGTTCCTGAAGATCAAAAGACTGATAAAATTTTTGGTGTAAAAGTGGAGGCGAATACTATTTTTTTACTTTACATTTTTTTTTCTTCCTTGTGTTATGTCATAGTTTAGGGTACACTGGGACCTAGAAAGTGTATCTCCATACGCTGTCGTCGGAGCTGGACTCTGTGTGCATTTGACGTAATTACATCAATGCGTGGACATCCACGGATTTCAATTTCACAACCTGCAAAACTACTTGTCAGAGCAGTGAGTCGTATTGTATTTTTCTATCATTAATCTGTCAGGAATGTGGCGAATCAGAAGAATTTGTTATATTCAGTTGAAATTCTCATAGAGGTTATAGATTTCTATGAGAGACGTGTGTGACACTGTATAACACATCAATGAACATCACAACTAATCCAGACGCTCAGTTGCAAACTTCACGAATACAGATGATTCTTGCTATTCTTGGAAGATTGGCAGCCAAAATGATGTTCCACGAATATCAGAAATGTCACGCCCATTTTAGAACTATATTCCGATGCATTACGTCACTTATAGAACAAGGAATAAGGAATATAAGGAATAAGAAATGTGGCAGGAATGACGAAAAAGTGCTATTGGTAACTCATTGTGCAAATGTGTAAACGCATTTAAGTGTAGAATGTGAATGTAGACAACTGCCTTTCATTTTTTTCACACTTAAATACATTTATTAACAAAAAAATTATACATTTACCACTAACTCTTTGCTGCAAAGAAAATTGGTTAATAAAATAATATGTGTAAATCCGTCAAATAATATGCGAAGCTTGAAGGGAAAATAATTTTTTTTAGTAGTAGTAGGAGGATCACAAGCTGTAAAACTTCCAAACTGTATAAATAGGTTTACATCAATAGATAAATAGATAAAAGGGTATGAAACTTCAGACTAAATTTGTATTTGTGAAAGATTTCCTGTCGCAGTATAAATTATTGGACATACTTAACAAAATGTTGGCTTCCAAGGAGGCGATGAGTCGACTATTAGTGGCTGTCGCACTCACAAAGGAGGTGGTGCTGATATTTTGTGACTATTTTTCAGAAAAGAAAATGTGCTTTAAACTTGTACAATGAAAATAAAAATCTTTTCTATTCTATCAATGTCTGTTTTGTTTTTGAACACACATTGGCTTGTTTGCCTGTATGAAACTGCCCTCTCTGTGTTGTTTCTCTTAGTAAAAATAGAGGATGAAATGTTTTGCAATAGGGCTCCAGGTCGGGGTCACACAGTGGTGCAGTGGTTGACGCTCTCACCTCAGATCACTGGGCCAGGGCCGGGGGCCATAGGTTGGTGACTCATAAAAGAAAAGTAAAGACCGATTATTGAGCTGGTGATGAGCAGTGAGCGTAGACAAACATCATTAAAGTTTCCCCTGCACTGTCAAGAATACCCCCCCCACACACACACACACACACACACAAATTTAAAAAAAATAACCCACCAAAACACCTATGGAGGAGAACTGTGTTGTTTTGTAGAACGTATATATGCAATACTTGTTAGATGAGATTGGACTGAGAAAAAGAAATTAACTTGACTAACATTTGTCTCTGCTCTATCACTTGTTTACTGATGGTATCAAACAACTGTGCAAATACTGCTTCTCTACTTGGGTCTATTTAGCACACTGAATCGCTCCACAGACTTCAAAGCAGACAGACAGTCTGCAGCTTTGAGGCAATGGGGAGAAATCCGTCATGCTGCTGTCCGTCCCTGATCCCCAGTCGGGAGACACTTCAGTTCTACCTGCTCGGTGTCCTCATTGCTCTTTATATGCTGGTTGGTGCCGCCATTTTCTCCTCACTGGAGAGACCAGCAGAGATCCAGGCTCACCGTCTCTGGGAACACAGGCTGATGAACTTTAGCCATGAATATAATGTCAGCTGTGAAGAACTAAAATCACTGTTGCTTTATTACGAGGAAGCCAGGACGGCAGGTATCCGGACAGAACGAAGCAGAGCCTTGTGGGACGTCCCAGGTGCTTTTTACTTTGTGGGAACAGTCGTCTCTACTATTGGTAAGTCAACAAGGAAAACCATCCTGTGGATCCAGTGTCAGTAGCTCTGTAATAATTGACGCTACGATGAAACCTAAATGTTTGCAATTCAAACAGTAGAAAATTTTACATTGCATATCTGTCAATTTTCAATCTGAAAAATAACTTTAGTTAAGAGTAAGAGGGTGGGACAAGTCTGTTATTTCTCTACTTGCATGTTTCCCCCTTATTTTTCTTCATCTCGTATACCAGTGAATGTTGCACTGTTCAAATCGAGAATGACTCACTGCGTAATTCCTGAGAAGTGTCAGTCGGTTACTGTATCTCCAATAAGGCTGCACAGACAACTAGTCCACGGACAACTCGTCTACAAAACTACAAGCCTGGATGATTCGTCCATGTGTTCCCGGACAGCTCATCCACAACAGATTCTTTCAGCATTATTGATTTGAAGGATTTTAAAGTATATTTGACACATTCGCAAAGATTGTTTAGTATATTTGACACAAAAACACAAGACATGTAATTCATTATGAAGCAGTCTTTAGAGGAAGGGTGAGACCTGAGGTGGGATCAGTCCAGTGAAGGTGTGAGGGAGGTATGATGAGCTAAATTTGAGCAATTCTAAACAGAACCAAAGCCATATACTAAAGATATATAGACATCTACTAGATATATAAAAAATATATAAAATATCACTTGGAAAGAACAATATGTTACAGAACATTGTACAGGATTTAGTTTTCTCAAATAATTTCTGAAATCTCATTCGCGGATCAGTTGTCCACTGAGGGTGTTGTCCGTGGTTGGACAAGTGATGAGGGAAGGTAGCAGTTATATTGGACAATGGAGGTATTAGAGACAGATGAAAAGAATAACACATCAAAGAAGATTCATGGATGTGATGAAGGAAGATATGTAGATAGCTAGTGTCACAGCAGTGGAGGCCCGTGGTAGTGTGGGATGGACTGTGGTGACCTGAGAAGGAAGCCGCTGAAAGATGAATGTGGAGCAAACATCCAGCTTTGAAAACAGCTGACTACCACTAGGGTGAATGAAGTGCCTTGCACCTTGAACCCGACACCCAGACTCAATTCATCCGGCTGCCGCTGTGGACCTCACATGAAACAGACTGAATACAAACAAATGAGATCGGAGCTATAGTTTTGCTTTTCCAATTGAAGAAAGCACACAGCCACAGCCATTTTTGACCATGCCGCACCATTAGACACAAATGAGCCAATAATAATGATTGAACGCATGAGTCTGCATTGATTTTAGGTTCAGGAGAGTCTCACCATGTTAAATGTACCTATAGAGGACAAACAAGACGGGGGAAAAAGACCCGCCGCATCTCTCTTTAAAATCAATTTACAACCCTGCTGTTTTCTCCTCTATCTTTGGAGACTTCCTGTCACTGTGGAAACTGCAGGACAGGCTGCTGCTATTCTGGATCAATTTCCGTTCTACAACAACCTTTGAATATCCTGTCCACAGTCGTTTAGACATGTAATGATACCTCAGGGTTATGAGATATGGAACACAACTCCCACACACATTTTTGTTTTCCCATGCTGAATAGAAGACAATTCCTAAAGATTTTCGATTTCTAAGTTGGGTTCCTTCACTAATATGCTGCTTTTCTACTCTGATTTCCAGGATAGTATCCTAAGTTGAATTTAACTGAAGCTCAATGTCTTGTGAAGCTAAATTGTTGAACATGGTTGGCGTCCATACCAGTATCAATATGAACTTGACTGACTTTACTCTGACATTTAATCAACTGATGATCTAAGTGGACCAAAATAGTGATACAAAGCATTTATCACAAAGTTGACAATTCTGGAGGATCCAAAGAAGATGGAGAATGAATGAATTTAAATGAAGGTAGACTGGAAACTCAGTTAAAAATAGGTAACTAAAACAATTAGAGGGCTTTTGGACCGACTGACATTTGATAGGTTAGCACATGTTAATGTTGAGCACTTAATATACCCGATTGCTGGCAAATTAATAATAAATCAATAAGGATTGTAAGAGGAAAACTATCAGTGTGTGCACACAAATATGTTTTTGCTTCAATGAGTCACAGAGATGTCTGACTTGTCCATCGGCCCAAAATGCTGGACAGGACAAACCAGAAAATATTAACATTGAATCATACTTTATTTATATAGCACTTTTCATACAACAAAAAATTGCAACACAAAGTGCTTCATATAAAATAGCAAAAATATAGAATAAAATAAAAACACGTACACGAACACACACACACACACACACACACACACACACACACACACACACACACACACACACACACACACACACACACACACACACACACACACACACACACACACACACACACACCACCACCACCACCACTACCACCACCAACCCAAGTCATTTAGTTGGATTAAAGCCAGTTTTTCAAAAATTTTGCTTAAAATAGGTAAGTTGGATACTGGTCGGTAGGCTTCACCACCGCCGTTTATAAAGGCAGCAGGGAAAACACTCGTCTGAAGAGAGTAATTCATGATGTTACAGTAAGAAGCTCAAACTCAAAGAACCCATAGAATGTTTTTAAAAATGGTGTGGGAATCGGCTCTAAAAGGCAGGTTGTGGGGCTAACTTGGGAGAAAACCAAGTGTCTTGGTGTCAACAAGGACAAAACTCTCCAGTGTCTCCTCTAATAAAAGCAATACTTCAGAATCCTCCAAAGTAGCTTATTGAGATAAAATACCAGTTCTTATAGCATCAATTATACTTCTGAAGCTTTGAAGGTCTGCAAAGTCCCCACAATAAGCGTCTGTTAAAATCCTGAAGGACTTATTCAAATCTGTAATAATTAAAAGATCAATGGTGGAGAAGAGAAATCTAGGATTTTTTAGGATTGTTTTTTATTATCTGAAATAAGTTTAGAAAAATTTGATTTCTTGATTGTTTGACTTTATCGTTGGAGATTTTGAGTTGTTGACAGAAGACTTGATGGTGAATGATTCATTTAGTTTTCCGCCATTTCCTTTCTGCACTCCTGCATTGCCTCTTGCAGGAGTGCCTCTAGACTCAGTGCCTCCACTGAGTCTAGAGGCTTGTCATGCATTTACGGTTTAATTTATTTACAACAAAAAAAAAAAAATCACAGGATGCAGGTGAAATGTCAGCAGGAGTGCACTGTAAAATTTGCATTGAATTAGCTGCCACTTCAGAAGTAAGATAGCGTTTCCTCACCGTTCTCACAGGGGCTTGACTAAAAGTAGTAATGTTAAAAAAGACACAGGCCCCATGGTGGGGTATAACTATGAGCCAAAATAAACCACTACACCACATAAAGGGCAAGACGGCTGCATGACCGGACATGAAACACACAGAACCGTAAAAATCCTAAGAATCATTAAAATGTAAAATGAGCTAAATTCACGTCAGTTAATCCGGAACAACGTAATCTATTTTGAGATATATTTCCCCTGACCTTCCTGAAGGATCAAATGGATGAAACTGCAGGAAGACCAAAGAAGGTGAGTGCAACATTTAAAGGAAAGGCTCTGCTTAAAAACAGGAACATCGTTCTGTAATTAGTGTGAGAAAAGTAAAAAGTGTGTGGGAAAAAAAAAAAGATTTCATTCATCACAGCCGGAGGCTTTACGCAGGGGGAAGGTCATCAAGTCAACATTAAATAGGTTTCCTTTTTTTTTTTTTAACAATGGCGCTTGTGGCTAATCCTGTCATTATATTAATAAATGAACAAAAGGGAGACAGGATAGGAAGATCGCTCCATCACGGGTACCTCAAAGTAGGATTTTCAAAGGTCGTCACATCAGGAAAACTTAAAGGAAGCAGCTTCTTGTCATTTACTTGCTGGGAATTAATGCATATTAAGACTTTGAACACATTTCATTTATGGGAAATAGATAGTTTTCAAAAAGTATACTGTAGACAAGTTGAAAAGAGTGGGGTGGACCCCTCCTGGGGGCTTCGGGGGGGTCGAGCAGTAGAAAAACCAACAAAAACTGTGAAGAAGTGATGTTTTTCTCTTTGATTTTTCAGAAGAGACCATGTCAGGAACTGAAATGAACAATTCTCTTTTTGCAGCGACGATATGACATGATATGAGTCTGGACTCACTGACGTCTCCTGTTCTGTTCCTCACAGGATTCGGAGTGACAGCACCGTCCACCGTGCTGGGGAAGGTCTTACTCGTTTTTTATGGTTTGCTGGGCTGCTCGGGAGCAATACTCTTTTTCAATCTATTCCTTGAGAGAGTCATCGTGTTGCTCAGCCTCCTGATATTCTGGTGCCACACGAGAAGAAGCAGACACAGTCGGCCAAAGGACAGAAACAACGAAAGTAACAGAAAAGAGGACTGGAAACCGTCGGTCTATCTCGTCACGCTGTTACTTTTTCTTGCCGTTATGCTGGTTGCATGCGGTGCTGCCTCGCTCTATTCGGTAATGGAGGGGTGGACATACTTGGAGTCACTGTATTTCTGCTTTGTAGCATTCAGTACTGTGGGCTTTGGGGACTTTGTAAGCAGTCAGAGAAAACACCATGAGAAGACTTGGGCATACCAGGTTGCCAACTGTCTTCTTATGCTTCTGGGAGTGTGCTGCACTTACTCCCTCTTTAATGCCATCGCTGTGATTATGAAACAAGGACTAAACTGGATCCTGAGGACACTGATTTGGATATATAATCACATGCAACACCACCGGCTGCAATCCAGAACTTTGCTCAAACTTTGTTTTTCTGACTCTGAGCCACCAGCTCGTCCTCTGGAAGATGAAACTCCACATCGACAGCAACAGCAAGCAGCGTCCTGCTCGGGCCATAGCATGTTGTGGCGATCATGCGTTCCCAGTGCCTTTGGTAAATGCCTCTGTGATGAAGCTAAAGTAGAAACAGTATGCCATAATAGCAAAGATGAAGAAGATTTTGGAATACAGGAACAGGGTGATGGTCCGTATGAGAGGAATTCAGTCTATGCTAAACCACTTCCTGGCTGGCTGAGTTAAAGTATGACTTCATTTTAAAGATTTAGCATTTTTTTTGCGTGTTATTTCAGGCATGTAGGCTCTTCCGATCATTGTGAAGCAGAATTCATCAAAGCGTTGGATTGTTCAGCCACTAATGGGGAACGTGAGCTGGGTTTTAGACCGTCGTGAGACAGGTTAGTTTTGCCCTATTGATGATGTGTTGTTGCAGTAGTAGTGCTCTTGTAAATGAGTTGCAGGCAAGTCACAAGTATCAGTGTCAAAATGTACCTGTCCAATATTGAGAAAATGTTCAATTCCAGGTAACTTATATTTAAAAGTTTTGATTCTTTAGCGAGTTGTTGTCTCCCGGTGAGGTAGAGACTGGAAGTGGTCAGGACAGTGAAGGAGTGAAGAATTCTGATGTCGACAATAATGCAATGTAGATAACGCTTCAGACTTCAAACCTGATGAGGTGACTGTCTTTCACCTTGCATTCCTTTGTTTGTTTTTGGGAGTTGTCATGTTGGTGTCACTTTTAATAATTGTCTGGTTTCGAGTTTGCTCTTATTAACTCTGAATGGGCTTGAGGAGGATTGTTTAAGCCACTTTGATCATCTGAAAAATGGGAAAATAAAATGTGTTTCAGCAGAGGAAACCTCAGCGATGAATGCTTACCAGTGTGTATTTTCTTGAAGCCAATTCAATTCTGTTCATTACCAGAGCACCAGTTATAGTAGACTCAGCTTCTGACACATTAATGTTCATGTAAATATAATTACAACCTCAAAGTGAAACATTTCCTTCAGGTTTCATCCTATTTTTTTTTTTTTTTAATATATTGACTTTATTGGTAAAATTACTTTGTTCAGAAGCAGCTTTGAAGTTTAAAATATACAGTTTATCAACATACATGTATTTTTAAAGAACATCAGTTTACTGGGCCGAATTCTTTTGACAAAAATTGAAAGATGAAACATGTAGCTCTCTCTGGGTCCAATTCAGGTCCTCCTCCCACTCAGAGGGGTCTGAGTCTGCCAAATGGCTGAGCAGTGCGGAAGAAACTCATTCCAGCTGTTTGCATCCGCAATCTCATGAGCCTTGATAACCATGTGAGAGCATGTGAGGGTAAATGGGTGTGTACCCATTGACCATTGACCCATAAACAGAGAGCTTTGCTTTACAGCCCAGCTCCCTGATTGCGAGATCCCAGAGACACTTAAACTCCTCCACTGCTCCCTCATGTTGGACTTTGCGGGTGGAGGACATCGTAGCCTTCCCACATGACTTAATTGGGCTGTGCATGTTCTGTAATACGTGGACGACCCGGTTCCCAGGGCCTCGCCGGTTCACACCTCACCCTGGGATTCAGGGGCGTGTCCCGGTGACCCTCATCCGGGCAGGTGAGGTGTTCTTCTGTGTCTCTTTTTCATGGGTGAGGTTTGAAAAACACTCGCCATGCTTAATGAGGAGCCAGTTGATGGACACTTGCAGCCAGTCACAAGCTCACAATGTTTTTTGGGGTTGTTTGTTTTTTAGAACTATATTTCATGTTATATATCCTCCAAAAACATGCATCCACATACAAGGACATCATATGTTTGGGTGTCTGGACCATGACACCTAATTTTGGTTAGTTGAAGCTTTTAGTATTCAAAAGCATCACCATTGTGTTTTTCAGTCTTCGGCCTTTGCATTGACACATTTTGAATGTGTCAATGCAATTAGTTTTAAAGACACTGCTGTTTACAACAATTGTAATAATATTTATTAATATGACTTAATAATCAAAAGATTTATTCAAAACAAAAGCATATTTTCAGTGAAAATACTGAATGATTCAATAAGAAATTAGACAAAATGTTCCTTCAGTTATGTTGCATATTTGTCATGGCTTGCAAATATGACAGATATCTATAACACCAAGGAGAATCTATGTCACTAAACTACGCACAGTGACAGTTTCATTAAATATAAATTGTCAGCAAAAAACAAATTCCCTTAGAAAGACATATTTGGCTGAGTTTGTTTTTGTTGTAAAATGTGCCTTCTTCACACGTCATCATCCATGATGACCTTCTCCTAACCATTTAACTCTCTTTCTCCCTTTTGTTTGTTTTTTCTCAGCTCTGTCTGCATTTCATTTTGTGAGTCATGTGTTGTTTCTAAGATTTCCCTGCTGCCGGTCACGATCAGCCTTAACCAAGCACAGTGTTTGATGATTTACCCCTTTAACTTACACCTCAAAACACTTACAGTGTTAGTGGTTGCATGCATAGTTGCGCTAAAATCAGTTTTCAATGGACAATTTTAAATTTACTGGAAACAATGTCTCTCAGTTGAAGCCAACCCCAGACATGACATAATATTTCACATGCAGGCAAGTCATTACTAATTCCTTAATGGCTGGCCAAGATGTCTGACCTCCAGACTAAACATTGAGCCTGGTATCTTGACTGCAATGGATCCACCAGTATGCTTGGGAGGAGCCACATTGCAAAGAGGAAAAATTTCTTTCTGGCCATGTTTGTCAAGACATTCATACTTCACATTGTAGATAGATAGATAGATAGATAGATAGATAGATAGATAGATAGATAGATAGATAGATAGATAGATAGATAGATAGATAGATAGATAGATAGATAGATAGATAGATAGATAGATAGATGGTCAAGTGCAACTTTCGTCAGTAGACCATATTTTTTAAATTGGCTGCAAGTGAATTGCTTGTGAACTGGGTTCAATTTATTTATCATCTCAACAGATCAAAGGGCCTGATCAGCTGTTGAAACTCTCCAGTGTCAAAGTTGATATTTTTTTCTGTCCATCTAAATGAAGAAATTGAGAAATGTACTCCATGTTTACAGCAATAAAATGTAAGTAAGCTCAGAGAATCAGACACCTTCATCAAGTGCATTGATACAGTTTTTTTTAATGCTGTATTTGTTGTGTTGAATATTAAATCATCCATTAGTTAACATCGGGTGTAGAAATTTGATTGAGGCCTGTTATCTCATAGGCCGTTTCAACTTTTTTGATTGAATATTGTGCTTTCTCTCCGTCAGCTCACTCAACCCAACAAACAATAATGAAGATATATCTCCCTCTGCTGGAAAGTCTGTAAATCACAAAGATAACAAAGCCACATGACATCCAGTACATGTAGAGTGTAAAGTATGATTGTGGTACTTTCCTTCGAAAATACACTCAGACGAGACACACACTGCTGTACCAGTGTTCATTACAAATTGGACATAAACTCCCAAAACACAGAAGAAGGAGAAAACGTTTTGGAAGAGGTGATCTTGATCCTGTCTGCCATTCCTTCTCCAACCTCTGATAAAAGCAAATATCAGGCAGAAATATGACATGAATTTGCCAAAAATGTCAACAGAGTCCCCACTCTCCCATCCCTCAGTAAAACCACAAGTCACAGTCACTTTGTAATTGACCCTGTGTCAGATTCCAGTGTGGGCCTGCAGTCAGCTAGGACCAGTGTGTCTGTCAGGCCCGACATATCAGATCATCGTTCAGAGATCTGCTACGAAGACGCTCTTCAACGAAAAGTCACAATTTTCACAGTGAATCCTCATCAACATATTTTACAATCACAACACCACATTTAAGTTCAGGAAATATAAAATACTACTGGAGTTGGTGAGGCAGTGATAATATAATATAATATAATATAATATAATGTAATATAATATAATATAATATAATATAATATAATATAATATAATATAATATAATATAATATAATATAATATAATAAAATATAATATAATATAATATAATATAATACGATATGATGTGATATAATATAATATAATATAATATAATATAATATAATATAATATAATATAATATAATATAATATAATATAATATAATATAATATAATATAATATAATATAATAATTCCTTTTAAATTTTAATGACACGTTAAGGGATACTACTGTATATCAATCCTCTTGGATATATACTGTATATATATATATATATATTTATTTATTTTTATTAGATGGTTTAAATATAATCATTTGCACATTCTTCAATTTGGCAGGTTTACTTCACACGCACCCCCCTTGCTTTCTCAAATGCCAAATAAATCTTTAGGGTCAATACGACGCATTGACTTCCTGTGAAGGACCACAGGCGCACTGAGTGACGGCGGAGGGATACAACTGTCAAACTGTGGCGAAGCACGCCGCTGAAATGAGGTTTCGCATGTTATGATGAGTTTTGCATCTCCTCGAATTGCATGTCTGGAGGAGCGCGCACACCGCAAGACTGTAGAGGCTGCTGAAACAGCTATACTGATTTGTCATTTTTCATTAGTAACAGGAACCGAGTCAAGTAAAAATTAAGTCCGTAGAATTCCGGAAAATTTGAGAAGAAAAAATGTCCACAAAATGTATTAAACCAGGTGAGTAAAGGGAATTCTAAGATATGTCTGACATGGATACAGGCCATTTATCATTATAGGACTGTATTACCTTTCATAAGGCGAGTTTTGTCAAATATCAGTTCCTTTACATCATCTTGTTTCTGAGGTTAAGCACAGTTCATTCATTTTGGCCAATATTAGTCCAGCAAGATTGCAATTTAGTGCATAAATAATATTTCAAATCCAAGTAAATGTAATGGAAATGTGCCTGGTAAAAAATTATTTTTGAGCTTTGTTTTGTCATACATGTATGATATTTCCCTTTCAGATTATATAGATTAATAGAGTAAAATTATTTGTGATTACACATCAGTTTTCATCAGCTCAGTCTTTAAATTTTGTACTTTTTAGTGTTTTGTTAAGACATATTTCATAAGACCTATTCCTATGAGTACCATTTTCCTTTTGACTAATTTGAATTCTTCTAAGCTATATTTGCCATTCTTTTCTTGCCATCCTTTTCTTTCTAAAAGCATTCTTTGTATCTTGCCTTGTATGTACTGTTAATATATAACTATATAAATAACGATAAAAGCTGCAGCGTTCACTGCACGTTCATGTTTCTACTTGATCTTGCCATATCATTATTGAATGTTTTCAAAGTAATTTGTACATTCTAGATTCTGTAGCGCTTACAATTAATTGCTGCTCAACCAAAGTGTCATGACGAGCCAGCCGTGCGCGCTCCCGCGAGGCGTGAACGCGTCCTGTGTAAGGAGCAGAACGCGCCTCAACACCTGCCAACTCCGCCGCAACACCAAGATACGCGCCTCACACAGTTCCCCCCCTCAAGTCCGTTACCTTTTAATCTCTATATCAGAGCAGCCGACTCTCCACCGAGTTTAACACGTGTCGCATCGAGGTTTTATTCTTCTTCACGGCGCTAAAGAAGTCACCGGGACCATGGTGAGTGAAACGTCGCCGACGTGTTTTAGCACCGCTAGCTTAGCACCCGTTAGCATCGATTTGTGAGCCGCCGCGAGAGAATAACGGCAACCGAGTGATCCATACGGCCGTCATCCGTGATATTTAAAGCACGTAATCAGCTCGCTGACATGTAGACCGAGTAGAAATGTTCTACATTGGCTTCTTAACGTTATCCACTGGCAGAGGAGCCTCCGCTGGACGCTGCACGTCGCGCTTCATGTTCTGCGGGCTGATATTTCAGTGCAGCCGATGAGAGAAACTCGTTTTCCGTGTGTGTATCTGCCTTGTGAACGATGCTGTGAGACGATCCACTGCTGCTTTGACACAACCTGGCTTCATTTGCATTTTGCAACACTCCCGAGGAAGGTTTGCAGCATTTTTTTTTTTTTTTCATGTCGTTCGCTTGGCTGGGGAGTGGGCGTGGTGGTGGTAGTGGTGGTGGTGGAGCTGGTGGAGGGTGTAAAAATAGACCGTCCACTGCGAGTGTGTCTCGTTAATCTTACAAGGAAGACATCCCGGCTAACTGCCTCTGCTAACTACCATTTTGTCACCCCACACAGGCTACTGTTGCTCGAGCGGCACTGGGAGTGTGGCTCCGGCACGCGCTGTGTTGTCAGTAGTTGGACATGCGCAACAAGCGAGAAAAAAACAAAAAACCAAGGCTTATAATGATCCCCGATTGCACTCAAATACAGTCTCCGTGTTATTCGTCTGCAGCTCGCCTACGGCGACAACCGTTAGTCATGTTTTGCGGTTTTCAACCACCAGATTGCAACAGTTTTGGTTTTTTTTTTGCTTCTTCTTCTCGTGGACTGACTGTTCTCTCTGCCACCATGACACCACCCCCTCCTCCGTTACGTATTGCGCCATAACGTCGAGCCGCATTCTGCTCCTGCCGAATGATCCTCCTCACCACCCCTCCTCCCCGCATTGAACCAAACCATGCTTGGTGCAGTAGGCTCTCAGGACCCGCAGTGCACCCTCCAAAATGGGAACAGAGGTCCAATCAATCTCAATCCTTTTTGCTCCCTGTGGCCTGAGACACGAGCCTTCAGCAACCGAACTGTTGCAAAAGATGTGAAGGAGGATGCATATATACACGTAGATGCAACGTTATCAACAAAAGGGAGCAAGTCTCAAGATGCATACATTAAGATTGACATCTATACATATCTAGGGATGCACACTAACTTTTTCTTTTTTTTTGTTTCCCCTCCCAACCTACAACTGATAACTTCCTGCGTCTCTGCACTGATAACCTTTCGAATAGTTTACGTACACACCTGGAGCTGCTGTGGCAGAGCAGGTCATCTCTCCATCGGAATGTTGCAGTTTCTAATCCCCGTCTGTCCACATGTCGGAAGTGTCCTTGAGCATGTCACCAAATGCCGAATCGCTCCCAATGGATGGATTGAGCATCTTACATGGCCGCTGCAACCATTGGCGTGTGAATGTGTGTTAATATGATGAACAATGTAAAGCACTTTGGGGACTGCTCAAACAGTGGAAAAGCACTATATAAGTAAAATCCACTTACCATTTTACCATTAACCGGACTTAATGAAAGGCGAAGACGTAGTGAGTAAAGATGAATTTAACATTATAACTCTGCCCCTGGCAAACAGACATCACTGGTGTTGTAATCACAAGTAAACCAAGAATCTTTATGACTCTAAAAGACATTTATTATTGCGTCCCTCAGCTGCATCAGTCAATAAAAGATGTTAAAGAACAAAAATGCAAAAAGAAAAAGCATGACCATCCATGCAAAATGAAAAAGATTTCCAGAATGTAAACTGTGCAAAGATAAAGTGCATTACTGTTCTCACAGGAGATGGAAGGCTTGTAAGTTTGTAGCGAGGCTCCAAATGATTGAGAAGATGGCAAAATCTTGGGTCTTCAGCTGCAGAGAGCAGCTGGTCGTCCAGCGCCATAAAGTCGGCAGTTATTCCGTTAATTGCCTTGGCCCTTGGGTCGTTTTTCTCAAATGGCTTTGTTTTTTAAAATGCCATATCAATGGGCACAAGACCAGATGCTCTCGACTCTTCCTTTGCTGCTTGTAATATATATATATATATACATCGTTCTTTTGATGGTGACACTTGGCAAATAAGGTTGGATATGTCGAAACTGTTAGACTTCGTATGCTTACTGCATACGGCAATCACGTCTTTTTCAGAATTAAAAATCGGATTTAGTTTATGAGAAAAAATGTCATTATTGGACTTGTCAGTGCTACGTCAATTTTCTCCAATATCGGGCCCATAGTCATCGGTACCGATATTTATCGTGCATCCCTGCACATCGTATATTATTCCGCCCTCCTTGCTATAACCAGCAAAGTCGAGCATCATCACCACTTGTATACCTGCATAAATCGGCATGCGGGCCAACAAGGATATCCAGATATTGTTTATTTTCTCACATGGTGACCTGAAGAAGTTATTCATGTCAATAAGCCAACACATTTAACTGGCGTGTGAATCATCGTCACTGTAAATAATGAAGTGCCCTGTAAAGGTTTTTCTTCAAGATAATGTCATATAAGGGGGAACTTGCCATTTTGTAAGGTTTATTAGAATAGTGACTGGCACTACTGAGCAGGGACTATTCACCTGTTAAAGTAAATGTTTGATAATATGTGGAGACCTGTCTGATGATAAAGATCTTATCAATATGTGATTGCCACAGCAGTGCTGTAGCTGCACCAGGCCTGCAGGTGTGTCTCAAGGCTTAGTTGGATTCCTGCTACCATGGTGGGCCTCTGTGCTATTTATCTTGTCTTCCTCAGACATCATTCCAATACATTTTATTTTCACGTATAGCAACACGCCACGTAAGTATACAAACTCGGGACATGAAAATGTCGCGTGACCTCACCGCAGATACGAGCTCCACCGACATACAGCAGCAGAGAATCGCATTTGACTCAACTACCGTACTTTCAAATGGTTGGAGTAAATTTGCTTTGTAGTTTGACACCGACCTCAATGCCTGATGCTGTCAGGGGCAGATAAAAAAAAAAAAAAAAAAGAACCATTGTTATGAAATGTGATCAAGACATACAAACATGGTCAGTAATTCCAGCAGTTACCTGGAGGGGTGTCCAGAGGAGTGAAATGTCGCATCATATCTCAGATTCCTCCACGAGGAACATGAACTATGAACGTATGAGAAAAGTGTGCGTTGATCGATCAAAGTGACGACCAGAGAGCTCACTGTTTGACACGCTGATTCAATAGGAACATCTTATGCCTGAAAACTTGGATTTTGGGGATCTATTGTGGCACAGCAAGTATTTATCCTTCCCTCTGTGGCTTAAGTTGTGTCTGTGGTGGTTGCGCCTTATCATTTGAACGACACACAAAAACTGTCCGAATCTGCAAAAAAAACCCAAAAAACACCGCTCTACCTGCAGCCTCTGTGGTTTGCAATGCTCTCCAACACGAGAATATGCAACATAATCGGTGCTCCGCTGACGAAATGAAAGGCTTCAGTCCTGTTGGGCTGAGCCCATTTCTTAGCAGCCACGTAAATCCTCCCAGCGCTCAGCTCTGATCCAGACATTGCTTGCTTCAGCACCATTGAGCTGGCTGTCAGTGGACAGTGGATAGTCTGCATCCCCCCCCCCCCCCCCCCCACTCCTTATCCCCACTCACCCCCACCCTCCAACCAACATGGTGACTCACTGAAACTGACTCGGAGAACACATGGCTTCACCAGCACCTCCAGCTACATAAGTGCTAAGGTTAGAAAGGGCAAATTCTTTTTTTTTTTTTGTGTGTGTGTGACTCTGTTGTTCTTTCACGCCAGTATCAGGGTACATGGCCATTAATAAGAAACATCATTTTTAATTTAATTTGCTTTACCTCGACAGTCACATGAGTTATAATTCCGACCTGTGATTGAATCACATTTAAAGCATCCTTAGGGGTGTGTGTTAATATCACATCAGATTGTCACCAGTGAACTAATAGGCTCTTTGTAATGCAGCAGTTATACAAACAGTCATTATGCGGGACGCCGCAAAGCAGCCAGTACCGTCAAGCAACAGTTGTCTCAGAGGTTAGCTTATTATTTTTGAACTGAGCCTGACGTTTGGAGTAAGAAAAGGCACAAAGAGGTGGTTAGTCGCAGTGATATTCAGTGTGCTACATTGGCGACCCTGTTCGTGTCTCACTAATTATAGCAGACGTGTGTATTTCGGGCGGTGGAGTATTTATACTCGTCCCTCATCACACTTTCTCAGCCTGAAGTGGGCATGTAGATTGACTTAGACAGGCCTCGTAAAAGCTCTGATGAAAGAATGAAATTGTAACATTAATTAATTCGGTATGTAAAGAGTGTAGTTTTTTTTTTCTTCTTTTCCTTCCACCTCATGTAAAATTCCAAAAAATGTATGTCAAAAGTTCAAGTTAAAATTCTTCACAAAGTCCTGGAGAATATTTGTAACCTGGAAACACGATTAAATAACATTATTCACAGTTTATCCTCCGATATTATTTCATGGAGGATACATCTCCCTGAAAAGAAAGCGACGCAGATTCGACTCTGTAAAGCTCTACGGTGCTGTGCGGCCCATCCCAAGCAGATTAACACAGAAAACTGAGCTGCCATCAGTGAGTGCAGATTCTATCCAGTTGAACTTCCTCCCTAGTAAGTTTCCCTAAACCTGCTGTCAATTTAGTCTTTTGTCACGTTTTGCTGTATTCAAATTTCAATAAGACCATTTGTTGTGTTGTATATGTGCCAGGTTCCCTTTAATTAACAGGCTCCCACAGCCAACTAGATACACGGTTACCTAGATACGTAACTCCACTTTCAGCAAGCAGCATGAGGACGTCCCCTTTTATGACTTTACCCCCAATAATCCAACTCGTCTCGCATTTCCTCGAACAGAACAATATTCTCGTGTGACAAAAGCTTGCTGTAAATGGGAGATAATTGCCACATTAATCGGCCCTTGATGCAGTACCCTTTCAAACAAAGGGCTGCGAGGTCGAGAAGCAATTTAGTACGTTTTTAATTCCGATAAACAAAAGCCTTTCGCTCCGCCGGAAGGTAAGAGTGTGGCTCCAGCTGCCGGATGAGACCACAAGCGTGGTTGGAATTAGTTTGTCAAGTGTATATTTGCATTGGCAGCGCGGCTCGTGTTGCTCGCACAGTGGAACTGGCTGCAGGTGCTCCTCATTAGGCCTGCCGGAAGTTTGATCTCTGTGCTCATTGTGTGGACAATTTTTCAAGTCATACCCACGCACAATTAGTCTTTGACAGATGGGCAGCCCCCCCCCCCAAAAAAAAAAAAAAACATTGAGCAGAAAAAAGCTGCCAGCTTGATTTTGCAGTTTGGACTTTTCAACCTGGCATTTATATATATATATATATATATATATATATATATATATATATATACACACAGTCTGCAGCGCTGCAAGAGATGATGAACTGTTTGTGTTTTATCGGCGCGTGTTTTTTTCTTCTGTCCACAGGCTGATCAGCTGACTGAGGAGCAGATTGCTGGTGAGTGCATACCTCACCATGTTTGGTTTGTTTTTGCTGTGGCAGCGCCTCAAATTCACCACCAAGCCAAAGAAACTTCCAAGATGAAGTGAACCACAGGTTTGGGGGGACAGCAATGCTGTTGGTCCACATGACTAGTCTTTAAAATGTTGGTCAGCGGGGTTTTTTTAATTCCAGCTTATTGTTGAAATGTAAAGTCTCGCATTTTACACTGACGCATTTCTACAGGCTTTGCGCGTCGCCTTGTTGTCTCAGACTGGTCGAAAGCGATCGCCTGCATTGAATCGAGCATTCGTGGAAACTGAACAGGGCTATTTCTGTAAATCCAGAGTTCAAGGAGGCGTTCTCGCTGTTCGACAAGGATGGCGACGGCACAATTACCACCAAGGAGCTCGGGACGGTGATGCGCTCTCTGGGACAGAACCCCACCGAGGCCGAGCTGCAGGACATGATCAATGAGGTGGATGCCGACGGTGAGGAGAGAAAAGCTCAAGGACACCAGAAAATGACTTGTGGAGGTTTTCTAGCGCCAGTAAAGAATAAATTGGATCGGAAACGCAACAGATAGCCGTATCCAAGGAAAGATTGTTTCACGGGAGTGCAGGCAAATCTGTTGATGGAATTATTCCTGTCGATTCCGCCCATCTGATTCCTTGCTGACCTTTTTATAAGACGCCTATTGATAATGTAGAATTTCAGCACTTAATTGTTATTTCAAGATGGGCTTTTATAAGTTTGTGACTTTTTGGAGTCCGTCTGAAAGAAGTAAAAAAAAAATTTTTTTTTAATATATGTAATAAAAATCCATTTGGAAGTTCCAGACTTATTAGAATAACGGTCATAATTTACAATTTACACTACATTTCTATCGATCCTGTACCTGTTATCTAATAACATTTAGTGTTAAAGGAAGAAAAAACTGCAAGTGAGCATAGAAGGTTATTTCTCCATAAAAGGCGAATTCCACGTGCTATTTGCTTTTTCTAGTGGTTGTTGGGACAAGAGAACAAGGACGAGGATTTACTTTACCTCCCTAGTATTGTTTGGTCTTTATGTTTGCCTTTCATGAAACTTCAGGTATTTGTTTGATTTAAAAAGAAAAAATTTTTTTGTGTGAATTTACATCATACTAACAGTACCCACAATTTCTCCAATTGTGTTTTTTTATGGGCATTTAGGAAACGGGACAATCGACTTTCCCGAGTTCCTGACCATGATGGCCAGGAAGATGAAAGACACCGACAGCGAGGAGGAGATCAGAGAAGCCTTCAGAGTCTTTGACAAGGTACGCCGGGGTCCCAAGTCGCCTGGAAACAGGACACATCTGCGAGCCGCACGTCCACGTGATGGACAAAGCAAAAAAAAATGCGTTTAAAGCCACGAATTCATCAATGTTTGGAGAGAACAGGATTTGTGTGCGACTGAGCTGCAACATTGATGCGCTTCAGTTTTCCTCAACCTGGTCCAGTGAAACGCGTCGTGTCTGAGTTCTCCGAGCCGTTTGGCGTTCGACTCATTGAGGCGAAACAAGCAAACTCAAATCAACAGTGTGACTTCACAGGGGAAGAATATAGTAAGTCTCTGTTTCTCCTGTAGAATCAAGTTTTTTGTTGTTGTTTTTTTTTTTGAAGAAATTCAGAGAAAGGCAAAGAATAGTGTCATTTTGTCCGATTAGATAACGGATGACAGTTACACGATAAATCTATTAAAAACCAGTTATTGCAAAACACATTTACATAGTTTATTTCACAAAATTGCACGAAGGAAAGAGATGAATGTTTCCTATCCCATTGTGACTGGGCTTATTCATCTTCTTTCCAGCTTTATCCAACTGAAGGCAGATTACACCGAACACGGAGAGAAAGACCCCCCCCCCCTCACACTCACATTCACACCCAGAAGAAAAGCAACACGTACACTGGGCAACATGCAAAATACCAACCGAACGGCCTTCGAATTCAACTCAGTCAAACGTCTCGTCTCACAATAGACGAGAAAATGTAATGTCTTCTTTCTTCACATCGAATTGGCGGCGAGCGGAATGACAGAATTAATTCGCCGAATGTGATAACTTCACCTTTCAAGTGATGTGCTGAAATTTGGAGCTAATTCTTTTTTTTTTAAACGGGTAACAAAACAAAAAAACTGTTGAAATGTCCAACAAGTGAAAGTTGAGTGTTTATTAAACTGTTATTTTGCAAAAGGTTGTTCCATAAGCAGCTCTTAATGTCAGTTACAGTAATGCGTTACAGTGCTCCATTACTCGGCCACAGGCAGAAGTAATGGGATTACAGTCACTTGCCAAGCATTTGTCGGAACAGAAACTCGACTCTGCTGAAAACGTACCGGATACTGAAGCCTGTTTAGGAGCGGCTTCTGTGAGAAATCGGATTGCTAAACGCACGGGTACAGATTTGTTCCCGTACAAGTGTTTCAGAGGGTGTCGACATATCGACCAGTTTTCTCGTGTTTTTAATCTCTCGTTCAGCATCCCGTGACGCTTTTCAAATCAAATCTTGAATCATGTTTTTATTACTAAAGCCCGGCGGAGTCAGGAATGCAAAAAAAAAAAAAAGTTACAGACAAAAAAATGACAACGTTGCTACATGAGGTCTCCTTGATCCAACAGGAATGTCTCTTATTTGTGTGCGATCATCCCACAAATGCACATTTTTCCACAAACGTGTCATCATTCAGACAAGAAATCCAAACATTTCAGTGTAAAATTCTTTGTTTTTTGTGTGTAATTCATGTTAATCCTGCTGGTTTTGGTTTTTTTGGGGGGCCTGCCTGCAGGATGGAAACGGCTACATCAGTGCGGCTGAGCTACGGCACGTCATGACCAACCTGGGGGAGAAGCTCACCGACGAGGAGGTGGACGAGATGATCCGCGAGGCCGACATCGACGGCGACGGTCAGGTCAACTACGAGGGTGAGTTTTTTTCCCCTCCTCCTTTTGACCGACTGCACGTAATCCTGTTGGTCTCGTACCTTGCGGGCCCACGTCTAAAATTGTTTTTCTCCGTGGTGTTTTTTTCTTGCAGAGTTTGTCCAGATGATGACTGCCAAGTGAGAAGAACACTGACATTTTCTCTCAGCGTTGCTTGTCCTCCCTAAGATCACTGTCTTTCAAGAACCAAAACGACAAAGAAGAAGAAAAAACAAACAAACAAACAAACAAACAAAAAAGAGGAACAATTTACAAAACCATAACCTACCACCCCAAACGAATCACTCAATCGTAGAATTTGGCAATATTGCGCTCCAGTACACCAACTACTTCTAAAGGTATCTGTTTAGCAAACACCAACAGAGTAATCCTTGTGGAAGTTGAAGGACCAAGCTTTAAGAGGGCTGAAGCCCCTGTGCTTCAGACCAAGATTCTGCTGAGTCACCCAGCGCCTGATTAATTTAGAGGAGAGAGCAACACTGAAAAGGCAGAGGGAAAGGAAACCACGCTACAGTTTGTTTGGAGAAGTTGGCTATTCAGTTCTTGACAGATTTGTCTCCCATAGAAAAAGAAAAAAAAAAACAAAAGTAATTCCCTTTGCACAAGTGGTGATTCTCCACGTACCCAAATTCAGTACTTTTTTTTTTTTTTTTTTGTGCATGCACCCTTTCTGTGGCCGTTCTCTTGTGGCAACAAGGAGGCTCTGGTCCATTCAGAGGTAGTGGTCAACCTGTGTACACACTGGAGGCATATACATAAATATATAGCGATATATCTGTATAATTGGTGTCACTATTGATTATTGCAGGAGCAAATAGTTGAAGTTGTAGGGTGTTCTTTCGGTGCTCGCCTGGAGATGAGCATTCGTGTACCTCGGAAGAGTGAGGACAAGAATGGGAGCTGGAGGTTGTCTGCCCTGTGGGATTGGTATCTTTGTCTTGTTTCGAGTGGTGGGCGTCACTCCGCCCGCAGCACTGATTGGAGAGCAGTGTGTTGGAATTGCTTCGGGGAGGATTCTTGTAAAAACATAATTTGAGGACTGCAGTTATTACATTTGTTCAGATAACCTGACGATACATTATTGATGTAATGCTTTATAAATGTGTTCTCAGATATTAATGTATTGATGACAAACTTTGGTCACAAAATATATCTCTATATATATTAGTGTGTCGTAAAGTTTGCATTGCCTATTGTCGTAGTAAATGACCTGTGACATGTTTTCTCCTTTGGTTTTTGAAATGTGCCATATTACTCAAAGAAAAAAAGAAAAAGGAAAAAAAAAAAGCCTCAACCTTCTCGCAAGACTCGTAGTTCATTAGATTATAATAAACCTACTTACAATGATAACATATAAAAATACATGCAGTTGAACATATTTGCACTTTGGTATAAACCACATGGATGTTTAAAACAAAAACAAAAAAAAAACCCCGTTCTGTTCTAAAAAGAAACCAAATGCCACTTGCCGCTGCTATAACGACTCCGGTGTTTCACTCATTTCTCGTCCTTGTTGGTGTCTGAGCTTCAACTTGTAGTCCGGTGATCAAACTTTCAGTCTGCTTGCTGTTTTACTGAACAGAATACATATACTGTATATTCACAAATACTCCGTGCGGTAGGGGGGTGACGCGTTTCATCTGGGCTATCAGAGTGGGACTATGAGATGGGGATGAAGTGGGTTTGTAGCCAAGAATTGATGCTTTAGATGTGCGATTGGTTTCGTTGTTTTTTTCTTTTTTCTTTTCTTTTCTTTTTTTTTTTTTTTTTCCAAACAGTTGGCTAGATTTAAGAAGCTGGGGTGTCTTCGGATTTCCTCCCAACTGAAAACAAACAAAACAAACTGCTGCATATGAGGCGTTTTTAATTGGTTACCTTTGAGTGATGTTTGGAAGTAAATGGTTTCTGGACTGTTAACTTCTGAAGGTGTCTCAAAAATGTAAAGATGTGATATATTTTCCATAAATCAATAAATTGACTGAGCTTTACTTTGCCTGCATTTCTATGACGTGTCCAATGTGAGTCTGTCTTCGCCCGCCTCAACTTCCGTCCATCTTTTTGACACAGAGCGCAGGAAGTCATTCACACACGCCGAATACATATGCCTAGAATTGAAAGTGCTAACCATAAGCAGCTCAGCGTCATACACATCAAGATTTGTTTTATTTAAAAACTTTTTTTTTTTTTTTTCCTTTTTAACTTAACCACAAAGCCCCGTCACTGATTTTTCACTATTTATTCTTCTGGGCTTGTGGCCACACCAGTGAGCAGCTCTCATCCAGACGCCCAGATTGGGCCAGGGCAGGTCATTAAAGCCCTTCACTGGAGAAACTATCCCAGGCACAGGCTATATTTAGTGGCTCATGAGATTGCTCCAGGAGCCTGTGGTAATCCAGGTCAGCAAGGGCCGCGACCTCTCGCTCACACCCCCGACACAAAGAGAAGCACTGCCTCCCTCCCCGACGGACGGGATCAAGAACCAATGGGAGGGGGGGGGCAATCTGGGCCAGGTGGCCGCGATTGGACGTGCGCTGACACGCTAATCGTGTGGCTAAGTAGATGAATTGGGGAAACGGGAGCACACTCAGCAGGACAGTACGGTCTGCAGCCTCGCAGGTGTGATTAACCGGCGGTTGTGTAATGACTCGCTGAAGAGGCTTATCTGTGTTACTCCTGCAGTAACTGGATAATTCTTACAAAGAGCGTGGAGCAGGACTTTAAAAAAGTCGACCTAAAAAAAACTTTTAGGGTGTTTTTAAATATCACAGTAAAGCAATTTAGCTATGCAGTATACACCACTTTGGATGGAAAAATGTATTGAGATAAAGATGTAAAAATGTGTGACTATGTTGGATTATTTCCCTGACTTGTGGGATTACATTTTTTAAATATAGAATATACAGGAGTTTCACAGTTTGAAGCAAAACAACATTTTTACATTGTATTCAAATTTTTCAAGATGCATTTGCATATCTGTCCATCCATCCATCCATCAGCATACATAAAAATGTAAATTAATCTATATAATAAGCTAAAAAAAATTTAATTGTTTCTTTTTAAATTAATCCAAGACTGACTTGCTTGTGAATTCCACATCAACCATCAACAATACTGCTTGTAAGGAAAAATATTCAGTACATATGTTAGTAGCAAAATCTGGAATCTGTATAAATAACATTGTTCATGTTTTTAATAGATTTAATAGACTTACATTTTTTGTTGTTGATATAACTTTTGTGCTTTTACCTCATTTCAGCTTGTGAAATCACACACACATAGCCGCAACAAACATAACCAGATTAAGCGCTGAAAGTTTATCAAACTTTTGTAGTTATTACCATCACAAGTTGAATTTTTATTTAATATTCGAAACTTGCTGCTATTCATGCGTTTAGAAATGAACGATTAAACTTTACAAGGTTATTCTCATTATTATCTACATCTTTTAGTTGGTGTAGGCCAGGGGGACTCTTGCAGCGGCATGAACACCAGATGGTGCTGTTGATTCAACCTGCGATTTGAGTTTAAGTGCAAGTCTGGTCGACACAGGAAAAAAGGTTTGTGTGAGACACTCAAAGGGCCAAGTTGAGCTGCCATGTCGAGGAAGTGAAATACAGCCTTAAAATGCAAACATTTATCAAGAGTCACGCAGTGAGGAAAGGTTTCAGTGTGTTTGCAGAAGTCCACGATGTTTGCTTGAGCTGAGCGCCACACCCACCCTGGTTATTATGACTATTATGACTACTTTTCACAGTGTAACTCAATGACAGGAGCCCAGAGAGACGGGGAGGGCGAGTTGTATCTGAAAGGCCTTGTGCAAGACAGACTCCTGAATAATACACCTGGAGCTATTTTTAGATATAATAGTTGTACAGTTGCAACACTGTAGGTTGTGCGTACAATCCTTGGCTGTCTAAAATCTCTCATACTTCATCTTGTTTGCTGATTCACATTTGTGTTTCTTGGCATTTCATCTCAATTTGCATGTGGCTGAACACATTTTACTAATCGCACACAGTGTATTCTATTTTTCTGTTTATGTATATCAGCACACAATAAACCTGACCGCTGGAGTAAAATAGTGATCAGTTAAGGTTTTTGCACACTTTATACACAATATTTGTCCAAAGATCTGGAAATACTGTTAAATTGTGCAGTCACACTGTGTTTATATGCATTGTGACGTGTTATCCATCATAATGCTCCGGTGTAGAAAACATTGGTGTCAGATAATTCTCCAGACGACCTTCTACGTTACTCCAGTTTATGGCTTTGCTGATTAACACACTGTAAACTCGGTGTAATGCAGCTTTTACGACCAAATAAATCACTTCATTGTCACACCTTTCAACAACTCATTCCTGGTTGTGTTTTGTCTTCTGGGTCACTGAGATTTGTTGAGGAGGAATGTATCATAAGTATTATACTCTCTGTGACTAAAAGCTTTACTTGTTTTTAAATAATTGGCGGCCAATTCTGGTTTGCAGGATATATCCTGAGTTGGAAATTAACCACAAATGACACTGTTGCATCTCAATAACCACAATGAAGGATAAGTGACATTTTTGGGAAAATAAAATATACTTTAATGACAAACCTCAGATTAGTAACAGGAGTGACGACGACAGGAAGTAAATATGCCTTTCCGATTACGAGCGTCCAACTAAAGCCGAATACAAATCAGCAAGTGGAATCTATTAACCGTCGTTGAATATGGGGAAAATATGTTCATGACCTTTATGACATGTCTTTTTTTCTTGTCATTGCTGATGGTTAAAGATGCAAAAAGTATGTTTTAAGCTGAAAATTATCTCAGTAAAAATCTTTTTTTAGACATGTGTGTGTAAAGAAATAAAATACAAAGAAATAAACCATAATATAAGCAGCAGTGTGGAATGCATGTAATTGTCCAACGGTTACAAGCCAATATATCTGGACCAACCCAATGTCTCGTGACAACAACATCTTTCTTTGTGAAATTGACTAGAAACTGAAGTTTCAACCAAAATGTACCATTCAGTGTGAGACAATATTTACGTCTACAAGATGTGGGAGAGTTGCCATAGGGTGACGAGGACACAAAGTGATTATGAGAAGAATGTTGCTTCGTCTCGACATAAAATGTAACTGTAGTGGACAAAGAAAGAAAGTGGGGAAAGAAGTGATGTAGTAGTTGTGCCATATTAATAAAAATGTTAGAATAAAATGAGGTCCAGACTGAATACTGTAGGAAATAAAATGTAAAACACAACCCCTATGCTTTATATCTAAGAAATCTCAAAATACAAATGTGTTGATTGCATAAAAACAACTACGTGGTACAAAAAAAAAAAAAAGTGTTACAGCCAATGTCAGACAAGACAAATGAACAGGAAAAGGAAATTGTGGCACAGGAAATACAATAAGATAATAAATCACATCAAATGTACAGTCGTCGAAAATACAAGTTTCAATCTGTTCTAAACTTTGTCCAGGTCCACCCAACACTGCATTTTTAAGACTGGAGAGGACACACACACACACACACACACACACACACACACACACACACACACACACACACACACACACACACACACACACACACACACACACACACAAACAAGAACATTTAAAACGTATCATGCTCATAAAGGAGTAAGGAGAAGCATAAGCTTATTAAATCCACTCTCCAGTCAGTCTGTTTGCACCGTCCCCCCCCCCCCCCCCCCCCCACCTATACATTACCGCAAAACAAAGCAAAGAAAGCAATTAACAAGTAAACATAATGTAAAAAATTAAATAAAAAATCCAGCCCAGTAAAGACCTCAGGAAATGTGACTGAGGTGAGATGAAGAAACGCAGAAGTGAAAATCTCTTGCTTTCCTTGTAAAAAAGGAAACGTCAGTCAGTGTTCCTGAAACTGACTCACGGTTCATGTTGAGTTTCTTTTTGTCTCTTTTACTTTCTCATAATGTGGTTATCATCCTTTTTTTTTTTTTTTTTTTAAATGAAGGAATTTAACCAATATTTTCGGGATTCTCGGAATGAGGTTTTTGGTTGTTGTTTTTTCCAAGTGCTTATATTCCAAAGAGAATTTGGTTATCATGATCATTGCTTTGAAAGTCTGACCACAATTATTTCTAAGGTCGTACACATGGTTACGCTCAGCAGGGAATCACATCCTCTTTTTTTGAAAATGTCCCACAGACTCCAGTGTTCTACTACTGCCAGTAAGAATCTCTCGTGGGTTTTAGCTTTATGCAACTGAAATCACAAATGTTTATCGATAAACCGCCAAAGAATGAGACGGTACAAGAAAAGCAATAGAAGTAATTAATAAGGAAAACAAATTAACAGCTCCACCTGTTCTCACAATATTCTCCATGGAAGTTCTATAACAACTTATCCATCTCAGGGTCACATTCGTTACACTGAAAAAGGTTTCCCTCCCATGATGGCAACCAGCAACGGGGCCCAAAACTATGCTGCGTCCTCCCCCATACTTTAACATGCACATTATTCCCAGTTCCGAGTTCACTTTTACCTCAACAAGCAAATCTGTATGCCGCCTTCAGCAGAGTTTGATCACAATAGAGTAGGAGCAACAGGTTGACCCACATGTACAGTAACTGCCCTGTTGTGATAACACTTGGTTTCAGTATAGCCCTGAGTATCCGTGCCAACACTCCCAGAACAACATGGCTGTAGATGATAAGTTGCTTCTTTGTAAAGATTAATTATTAAACAAAGGCATGTTTGATTCTATTCTCGTCACAATCAATAGCACAAGAGTCGGACAATGGTGTGGTTAGCGCTCGTGTGTCACACTCAGAATGTCCCTGGTTTGAATCCTTTGCCAGGGCTTTCTGAGTCTTTTTCCTACGCATGTGTGGTTATGATGGACACATCTGTCCAGGGTGTGGGATCAATTCCTGCTTTGCTTTGCAACCCCCAATTTGATAGAGCGGTGTCTAAAAAGAATGGAAATCTGACTTTGACGTTCAGTCACCAATCAACCTGTACTCTGCGCAGTCATGCTTCTTTTACCAGCAGTATTCAGCCTCTGATTAGAAATGAGCGTCAGGCGTCTCGATTTTCTCGTAATATTATTGCAATATTATTTACTGTTCCACCATTCCCAGGGGAAGAAAGAGTTGAAGAGACTTCAAAGACGTGGTCTCTCTTCCTGAAAACGACTCTCTTTCATCAGAATATCACTTCCCCTCAACTCTCAAGAGACTTTCATCCCTGGCTTCCACATCAATGATGTTGCGGAAAAGCCCAAAGGTTGACTCACTTTTTTGACAGGACACCTCATTTCATTTGTGGATTTTCACATCTGACTAGCAGGTTATTGTGCTGACAGAGATTTTGTTATTGAGTAATACGCTCTTCAGTGTTTCTCTGGAAAAGATATGGTCAGTATCTCCGGCTCTGAGGCAACCACATCAAATGAGCTGGTGGTCTTCACTCTGTAGCGGCTTGACAGCTCACATAATATGAAATCAGTTGTGGTGATGAAGGAAAACACAGGGCTCTTTCAGCTGGGCATCTATGAACTGTAATCTTTGTGACGTCCGCAAAGTGATGAGCCAGATGGATTAGAAATCGCGATCGGAACAAGTTTGAAGTATGTATATTGCAGAGAGCTCACTCACCACAGTTATTTGGGGTTATTTTTTTCTCTGAACTCCTCACTTTTTAGGTTTTGTTTTTCTGTTGAAAATGTTTTTTTTTTGTTTTGTTTTCAGGTTCTTTTTTTGGTTTTTTGTTTGTTTTTGTTTATTACTTTTAAGAATTATTGTTACTTTGTGTCCAGTTTTCTGTTCACTCATTTTGACTTGCATTTAGAGATTAAAGATGGGTTTTGTGTTTCCACTGAAAAAGTTTACTACAAGGAATTAAGGGAGTTTGTTGTCGTTATAACTGCTGTTTTTGTGTTTCTATTATTGTTTCATCAGTAATTGTTATTACCCCATCATTATGTTATAACTGTGTAACAACATGGGTGAGGTGGGTGTGGCAGCCGATCACTTTGTGTTTGAATTCATAAGGTCCACGTTCGAAGTTCCAATGTGAACTCTCTGTCATCAATTCATTGCTCCGCCCCGTTGGAACTACATAATACAAACACACGTGTACAGTAAACCCCTTTTCAATGTCTGTCTGTTCGCATCAATGATTATTTTCAGATTTAAAAAAATTATAATAATCTAAAATCAACATTAGACATGGCTGAGACCTTTGTATCAACATCTTCAAGGTTATAATTAGATTATTGTTGTCTCTGTGGTTATTTTTCGGACCCCCAGAGAGTAATTTTCACATCCTATCAGTTCATATTTGAAAGCAGCCACAAGTATTCCATTTTGACATGGTACAGAACCCTCTATACATAATCAATCTGACGCCGTGGTGATGGGAGATCAATGAAAAAGTTCCCCTAGTCCATCTATAAGCAGTTTCTGTCTGACCATACATGTGGCCTAATAATTAAAATTAATTATTAAGTAGAATCGTCATACCAAGTCTCTGATTAGAGGCTTGAGCTGCTTCAATAATTCATTTTCACCTTCCTACTATCAGGCTCCTATATTCCCACGAGGCCACAGGGCTAAATTTAATTGTTTTCTAGATCCTGATGATGCTTCTGTTGGATATTTGTGCATTTTTTTTAAAATTTTTTCCAGTTTATTTACTTTTTAGCAATCACTCTTATGCTCTTTACAAACTACATGCAGGTCATGTCAAGGTTGAGCAGAAAACTTGACTTGTGTGACTTTTTGTTTTTTCTTTCAGGGATGTCACATTTCAAAAATGTTGTGCAATTCCATACACAACCAAAATCCCTATATCAATTAGAAAGTGAACAAACAGAGAGCTTCACTTCAGGAGGCGAACACGCTACTACTGATCGACTGATTTTTCAAGCTGACTCTGATCACCTTGGACTTTTTTCCCTTTGCAGGAGTTTCCATATGCTTTCCATGATCCATCATGTTCCACCATTCACTTTGGTTCATCAGTAATAATGGCCGCCATGCGCTGTTCTGATACATCATCGGGAGCAATTCTGTGTTCAGTGTTTTTTCACATGGACCAATCCACATGTGGCAACAGGATTCGACCGCCAACCTGATTGAAAGATTGTCCGACAAACTGAGGCAGTACCAAGAAATTGGGAGTTAAACAAAACAAGGAAACATGACAAACAAACAAACAAACAATAAAACCACAACCAGACCAGAGGGTCTTCTGTATGTTGTGGTTGTTCTGTAATAATTGATTACAGTAAATGTCAACGGTATAATTTTAGGAACCAGAGTAAATGTATTATGTGTTATGGTCTTGGTGTCTTGGATGTTATGCTCACAAGATCGCCTATTGGTTTGGGCAATGTGTGTGACTGCAACTGCATTTGTTTTGAGGTTCTATCTGTTTATTGAAAGGTGACAGTCTGGTTTATTTTATCTGCAGTGTAACTGTAAACACTGTAAGCATTCGAATTTGAAAATGCCCTGTGGTAGTGAAAGTAAATTAGTACTTTGTTTGTGAGAGAGAGTACTGAAAGATGAAGTTCAACAGAGAACAAGGTCAAAAGAAAGTCCAAGTTTTTGAACATCAAATATTCCTCTTTAGGAATAATTATGTGTGCAAAGAACAAGGGGACACCTAATGTCTTTTCCTCCAACCGCAACTGAACATTTGACCTCCTCTGTTCTCTTCATGTCTTCTTGGTGACAAAAACAGCCACAGGAAGCAAGTGGGACTGGAATTACTCTGAGTGGAAGTGGAGGAATCAAATACAATTACTATGCAGCCGTTTGCCGTCACAGCCGCTGGTCGTGATGACCACATTGTCGGAACATCAAATTTCTCACAAGAAAAAAAAAAAAAAAACCATTAGGGACCAGAGCGATGGCTCCTCCGGTACTTTATTATCATCGTTGCTGCATCCGGTGTCTGGTGAAATGCTGATGTGTTCATTAAATGTGTTTGAGCCATTTACGTCTTTTCAAAAATATATCATCAAGGCAATCTCATCTCATTACTCTTCACTTTGCAATAATGGAGACCTGACAGTGGTGCCATGGCACCACCGACCTCATTGGGAAACACTCTGTGGACATTTATTCTGGTTGGTGAATTCACAGCTCCAACAAATCTATTCAGAACGAGACAGGAGTAATGCACCATTATTATATAAAGTGGCACTACCGGGAGACTCATTAGTTTGTCTAAAAAGATGAGGGAAATCTCAAAATTTACAATTCATCAATCTTTATCATCCACTTTGAGGTATAGCAATTGGTTAAGCACTCGTCATGTGAATGTCCCACCAGAAATCCGACCTGTAAGATACTGCAGACATAATTACCAGAAGGATATAACTATTACTACATGGTTAATCGCGCCCGTCAAGTTTCTGTTGAATTCTAAATAGGTTTTCACAATGGAGACTCCTGAGAGCAGATCCAGCTGCGAAAGCACGGCGCTGAATGTAAGCCGTCAATCACCTTCAAACATGTAACTACAGGAGAGAAAGGCAGAAAGAGTGACATCAATGTGTGGAGAGGAAAATGTTTTCTTCATGAAATAATGTCTCCCAGCAGTCTAACTGCACAACAGATGAACTAAAGTCAATAGTTTTCAGACCAGTAGACACTCCATATGAAACACCAACATGCACATCGAGAACACGCCACAAACGTGACACAGAAAAGTCCCTTGGTCTGAACCAACTTTCATGCTATGAGATGATAGTGCTCACCACGAGACAACTCTTGAGATGACTAGTTCCTTTTTTTTTTTAATATAGCTTCAACTTTCACCTAGAAAAAAGCTTTCACCATAAACAAGGACTGAAATTCATTAACTTGTGCAACATTGGCAATTTAACATGGATAAAATGTCGCTCGGTTTTAGCTCATGTGTGAATTAAAATGAACATTTTCAGAATGCATAAATATTTCTTCGCAACTGAAGCAAAGGAAAACTTGGAGTTGTCATTATCGGTAGAGTATTTGCTGGTTTGTTTGAGATCCAGTTTCACATTAGAGTGCATGTGGCCCCTGAACTTGACAGCCCAGCTGTATAGCTGAGAATTATATTGTTTCTTCTTCTTGTTAAAAAAAAAACATGGTGGTTAATTTTTATGGGAAGAAGGGGAATGGCTGAATTAGATTAGGTTTTGATGGACGTGTCACCTCTGGGTTAGGAAGCTGGTTTCATACTGATCTGAGTCACAGTTGTGGGAGGGACCAAACATCGATGTGAAACCCAGAGTGGCACACACACACACACACACACATATACACATACACATACTCACGGAGAGAATGTCAGAGGAGGAGAGGCACACTGCCGACAGTCTTTCTCTGTGTCTGTGGATTCAGAGCCAGGATCCCGGCAGCGGCAGTTTTAAACTCCCAATCTCAGATGTTTACTCACAGGTTGCGCTTACCATCCTTCTGAACCCGAGGGAACAAAAGAGGAACGATCGGAAAGAAGAAGCTTTTTGTTTCACGTGTTGCTGCTTGGAGGCAGACTCACTGAAAGGTGAGTCCAATATCTTTACTCAAAGATTAGAACAATAAATCAGAAGAAATACTTATTTGGTTGTTGAGTATTAAATTACAACCTAACCTGAGTACGGACATTTTCTCTTTGTACTACAGGAATAAATGAAGAAATAGAGGAGAGGAGAGCATCATGTTTTAATCTGTCCAGCATCATGGATCCTCTCACGTGTCATCCTCCACCAAGAAGACAAGATTTCTGTTGTTTATCAGGGAATCCTGTGGTAATCCTGCACTAAACAGACACTTCCCCCCCCTTTCAAGGACTTCAAACATGAACAGTAGCTTCCCTTCAAACGGATCATGTCACAGTACCGCCTGCATTGTGGGTCGGGATGGCAAGCCAGCTCCCAGCATCGTAATGTTCCTGGCCGGCGTGGTGGGAAACCTGCTGGCTCTCTTCATCCTCGGAGTGCACCAGAAGGAGCATCGCTCCAGGTCGTCGGTCTTCTGCATCCTGGTGACCGGCCTGGCCCTCACGGACCTGCTGGGCACCTGCCTGCTTAGTCCACCCGTGTTCATCTGCTACGCCCGCAACATGTCCCTGATAACTCTGGGCAACGAACAACTTTGTAACCTCTTTGGATTCGCCATGAGCTTCTTCGGCCTGGCGCCAACGCTCATCCTGTGCGCCATGGCTGTGGAGCGCTGCCTGGCAATCAGCTACCCTTATTTTTACTCCGTGCACATCCGCCGCAACTTTGCTAAAATCACCCTTTTCTTGATTTATCTCTTTTCTTTGGCGTTTTGCCTGCTGCCGTACAGCGGCTATGGTAAATTCAGACAGTACTGCCCGGGGACGTGGTGCTTCATCGACATGGACGCAACCGGGGACGAGCAGGCCAACTTGGTGCTGGCCTTCTCCCTGTCCTACTCCACCCTCATGGCGCTGCTGATCTTTGCAGTGTTTGTGTGCAACGGGTCCGTGATTGTCAGCCTGTGCCAGATGCACCGGAGCCAAATCATCCGGCGCGGCTCGGTCGCCTCGATGGGGAGGAAGAGGAAGCTGAGCCTGGCCTGGTTCGGACACGGCGAAGAGGAGATGGATCACCTGGTGCTGCTGGCACTCATCACTGTCATCTTTGTGGTCTGCTCCCTACCACTCACCGTGAGTTCAAGTTTGACTTTCCCTTCAGCCCGTGTTCACGCAGAGCTTTTCTCGTCTTGAAAATGCTCACTTCCACTTTTAATGAATTGCGATTCGTCAGCCTCTTGTTTTGACATTTCATTCTGGAAAAAGAGAGGAGAGGTAACACCCAGATGTGTCATTTTTCTTTTTTTTAAACCACATTGAACTATGAATCAGAAATCAAACTGCAGAGACATCAAAACAAATTAAATAGACTTTAAGCCTAATAGTAAACAGAGAATTGACTTTTGAAGTGGTTTTTTTGTCATTGCATGCTGTCAAAACAGGGTTCAGTCTCCAGGAGGCTCTGTACCCCCCCCCCCCCTGTCTCTTCAGCTATAAAATTAATTTCCTCTCCCCATTCTCCAATCATTGTGTGCAGAGGAAACTGGGATCTGGGATGGCTTGGTGATGGTTTTTGTTTTTCTTCCCGAGGTATGTGTTTGTGTGCCCGGTTGCAGCCTTTAACGGTCGTGCAGCGCTCCGCCGGCTCTGCTAATAAAAGGCGTGTCTGGGTGCGCAGGCATCACCTCACACGGTATGCGGTCAATGCCTTTGTGTGTGTTTGTGCTGTGTGTTGCTAACTCTCCCTGGCTCTGTACGTGACCCTAATTGAGAGGAGTGTAACTTGAAAACCCTGGAGGACTGGTCTGGCGTAGCCCTTCCCTGAGGGCAAAACTCCTCTGGCTGGAGTCCAAGATCAAACAGGCACAACTGCTGAGCACGATGCGCCATGTCTTGAGAAATGTTGCATTCGGGAAATAAAAAACAGCTGTAGGATACTGACTGCGACTTTACAAGGCTTTGTTGCTTTGGCACGTTGTGTTTTGGACAGCGGGTGGCACGTTGTTTAAAGACGTTTACAGGAAATGGGGAGAAATGACTCTTCATGTTCTTGTTATTCACCACCTACTCATGGCTTGTTTCTGGAGGGTTTGTGGTCACGCTGTGCCTAAAGGATTGAATAGCATGTGGTATACGCGCCGGTATTCGTCCTGAGTCTCTGTTGAAAGCGCCTGTGGAGCGTGAGCAGCGATGATTGCATGTACTTGTCAACACACTGAGTAAGAGTTCAGGAAAGTCCAACGTCACCCCTTGCCAACACGTGTGTTACAGCCACACAGTCTGGAAAGTAGTTCATGCACAGGCAATGGTTTCATGTGCATTTTAGACTCGTATTTTTAACTGAGAACTTTCACTTTTTCTAATCGAAAAAGTCGATTTTTTTTTTCTCTCTTTCCTTTTAAAGGCACCTACGTGTCACAATCTCCTCAGGAAATCAGAACAGTGCAGTGAGCCATGAACAATAAACCAAACACTTTGAAGGAGCCCCTTCAGACAGATGAGAGACACACTGGACACCACAAAACAAGAAGTCAATGTCCCTCGAAGGCAAGGAGTCAATGAGAAATTTTGAAAGTAGTGGCTGAGCTTAGATTTTTTTTTTTTTTCCAGTAAATAGGTCATGAGCGTGGGAGTACCTTTCACTGCATTGGAACATCTTCATTTGAATCATCATCACCAGTCAAAACAAGAAGAAAGACAGATTTGACTGATGCAAAAAAGAAACAGAAGCTTGCCATAGCTATGTAGTATTGTGGTTTACAATATCTAAAAATAAGTTTTTCTTAAATTTATGAGTGAAACCTTTGTCTTGGTTCTCAACATTAGATTTTCATATGGCCACCCTAGAGTCATTTATATGCCAGCTCTGGTGGAGAGTATCTTGAAATTTGCTGTGCCATCACATTAAAATGAATAGATCTTTAAAGAAAATGTTTACTGTCATGTTGACATCACCCAGAGGCAAAATCTTGCTGTATTTTATTGTATTTCTCAGTAACTTTGATGTTTACTTATGTAGTTAATTTCTAATGGAAGCAATCTCAAATTCAGCTCCCCAAAAACTAATCCATAATGATTTCTGTAGACAGAACACTTTTGCCTTGTTCGACACACTTTAGAAACAGTCAAACAAGTTCTATCCTCTATAATGGGCCAAATAATAAAATTATTAATGATGTGACACTTAGCGTTAACTTAAAATCATTTCATGACTAGATGAATAAGAATTTTGCTGCGCTTGGTTTTAAAAGGGGTTCAATCTGATTTTATTTTCATTATTCTTTGTTTGTAGGGATGATGTGTTTTTTAGACGGAGCATATTGATATGAATGATTTAAGACCCCGTTAGTTCCGAAATGAAAAATTCATGTGTCATCCCAGCAGACGTGTGGGAGTGTTCCGGTTTGCTCATGTGCATGTATAACATGAGGTTGTAACCAGATGACCTGATTCGGTTGCGGTGAACGGTGTGAGCACTTGCAAGCAACGCTGACATGTCTCGAGACGCATGTGGGCTCATGATTAACACCATTTGGTTTGCCTGAAGCAAAACTGATTCTGGCACAAAGCGTGAACCTGTTTATTGCCAGCATAATAGTGTAAAGTTTATTTACAATCCGGACTTGCAAGTTTTCTCTTCCAACAACAAGAGCAACTGGCAATCAGACAGATTTTTTTTGCACTAAACACACACACACACACAAAACATGCCAAAACAAACCCCCTTCCCAACATGTGTTTCAGTTTAGTTGTAATTTACTTTCAACATTTTATTGTAATTGAATGTACTTTAGTTTGCTTGTTATGTGATGGACTGCCGATCTGTCCAGAGAGCTTCTTGCCTTCACCCACAGCCAGCTGGGATCTGTTCCATCTCCAGATAAAGCGTAATATACTGTAAGATGACTGGCTGTACTTTGAAACACAAGGTTTTCTGAGTTCTGTCTGTCGTTAGGCTCTCTGGAGGAGCGGCTGTCCAAAGGTCAAAGACAGGAAGAAAAAAAAAAAAAATAGTGACTGAAAAATGAACACTTCCCTTTCTAAATTGGAGTCTGGCAGAGTAGGGTTCTAAAAGAAATATTATTTCTTGCAGATAAGGATGACTAATGCTTTTAGATTTTGTTTGAACAAATTGTTTTGGACAATCTTCGTTTTTGCTTTGTGGCTTCAAAAACGCTTCCTCGGTACACATGTGAGGTGTGGCTGTTCCTTCAACATTTTTCAACTTCTAAGAGGACAGAGCTTGAAGTTGTGGTGTAATTAAATGCAATGTGTTGGAATTTTAAAAGTGACATTTTCTTTGTTTTCTCAAAGGTCAGAGTACGACATTCTCCAAAAAAGCTAAATTTTTTGGAGGGGACGTGTGTTTCAGTCCAGTCAATCACCTCTGAACGTTTGTGTTCTGTGTTTCCTGACGCATATCAGCCTCCCAGTCCTCTCACTCTTTGGTGTCATTTATTACCTTCCATTGACTTAAACCACAGAACTTTACAGTTCTATAGGATGATTCTTGTGACTGGAAAAGATAAGAACCCATTAAGTCATTCTAACGTGTCAATGTGATTAATATTACCACTTCTGCTGCTTTGATTTGTCTGATGGAGCCTGAAACTGTTTTTTCTTGGTTTATTCCACACTTGACTATGGAAACACTATAAAAACTCTATTGCCGAACTGAATATATGGTTTCTCCTTGTTCAGTGATTTAAAACAGACAAAAATCCAATTGCAAAACAAGATTTAAAGCCTCCACTACGACTTGCCGTAAACACAATTAAATCAACTTCCTGCAAGGTCAGACCACCAAATCACTTGGAGGACATGCAACACTAACAATTTTGGAGTGCTTATGCCATTCTAAATGAGATATGTGTGGGTGAAAAACACAATTATCTCAAATTGAATACACAATATGAATTACAGCTCTGTGGACTCACATTTTTCTTGTATTCTAAAGTGTAGGAACTGTACTGAGCTTCTTTATTTGTCCTCCCCTCACTATAATGATCTTGCAGGAACCACAGGCGCTGCTCAGGGGAAAAAGCCACCGCTGGTCAATACCGAGATCGATAAAGTGCTGCACTCATATCACTGCTCATTGTGAAGATGTGTGTGTTTACATCTAATTTACCCTGTTAAAACATGAATAATACAGAATAATAAATAACATATGCTTATGTTTTGCCAAAAGCAATGAAGTTTCCATTGAGATACGCCTGGTCTTCATCAGCAGCCCAATATTGATGCATGTCTGAGGGGTTAGATGTCACAAAGTGCAGGAGGATCCATAAACTAAGTTTCACCTCCCTGATCTGAAAGTAATGACATGTCGTTTACTATACATCCTCAAACATCGCTGATCTAAAAATACACTTGGTGGCTATAACATTCGATTTCCGTGCAAAATGCTGGACAAGAGGTTGGGAAATTGGAAGTGTCATAAAGAGATAATAGTGCCCTGTGGAGTTCCTCTTGTAAACAAAGCTCTTCAATGTTTCTCACCAAAAAAAAAAATTGCAACACGGACATATCAAGAGTATTTCCTTTCTCTTGAAGGGTTTTATTGTTTACATCCATTATTGCCAGCTACAAGTAATTTTCTGACACTTTGAGCATGAGCATCCCAACACACATCAAAAAAAGCAGTAAAACTGTTGTTTGAGATTAAGTAACTTTACTGCTTCTCAGGAAAAAGTGCACCACACTCAAACTACACTTAACTGTGGCTGATATCATTAACAGTGAGTTCTGATGGATGCAATAAAAGCTGACGGAATAAAGATAGCCATCCACAAAAAATAAAGTCCTGGAGATTCACAGAAACTCAGCATATTCTGTGATTTAGTGAGGGAGAAAAAAAAAGGAAATGACTTCCAAAGGCTTTGAGAAAAGTCAGAAAGCATGATGATTGCTGGGAAGACGCTCACTGGCTGCTTCGATTCGTTTACAGTCAGAGGGCATCACCACTTCAGAAGTGTATGAATCTTGGGAGCTTGTCAAGCTGTGAGAAAGAAAACACACAGAAAGAAAAGCAAAACACAAAAAAAAGTGTGAATAAAATAAATGTTTTCTGATGTGTCACTGTGGTTTTCAGAGTTTCTTCCAGCAAAAGAGCCTTGCTTTCTATTGCTTAGGAATCCTAGTAGCCATTAAGAGTCATATCTATTAGCATTTTCAAGTTTGACATTTACCGTAACCAAAAATGGGTATCTATCTAAATAAATCATGTGTCGCATGAGAATTGTGGCGACACAATGTGGTTGAGAGGAAGGGTCTGTGAGAGGGGCCTCATCCTCCCACACAGCAGTCTCTCTCAGAAAAAAACCCAATAAACAAGTGTTTTCCTCGCATTACTGACAGACAATGGACAAATTATAGCTAAAATGTGATTCTTACAATGATCAGATTTAAGTAAATGTGTTTGGTTGCCTCGAGGGATTTAGACAGAAAACAGACAACAGAATCACTGTCGCTGTTGTTCCAAAACAGCCAAGAGTGATGAGGTCTCTGGACGTGCCCAGTCAAAGCCCAAGTCTGAATGCCAAAGAAAATATGCTGATGGACTGGCTAGGTTTTCACAGACACTCCCCGAGTCCAACGACTTCCAGATCGGGTCATTCAGTGTGAACAAAAAGTGGGGAAGTCCCTGAATCCAGACGCCCCCGTGGAAACTTGAAAAATATCTGTAATAACTTCCAGAGATGGTCTCAGATGGGTTTGCTTCTCTACAGAATCCAGAACTATCTGTTGATCTATTTGGGTGCATTTCATTTGCCTAATCTGATTCGTCACTTCCCTCACTGAAGTTTGTTCCAAGAAGAAAGATGAATTTGGCCAAATGGACATTTTAAAAGAAGGGAAACGTTTTGGAGCAACAATAAGCAGATGGCCTGCACCTGTTGGCTGCAGCTTGAAGGCTGGGTGTATCAGCATGTCACACAATGGGACCAATAAGATCGGCACAATTTAGGCAGTTTAGTTTTGTTTATGACATGTACCACCCAAGCACACATTTCAAAGCAATATAATGCTGAAGTGTTATGCATACAACAAAGAGCTGTGGGTCTGTATATTGAACAGCACTCACACATTTCCTGTTGAATGAGTCACGATCAGGTTAATTACTGAAAGAGGAAGAACAGGAAAGTCTTGAAAAGTGACTTCAGGATGTATTCAAAATGTGTCTCTTTCAAATAAGCATGCATGAAATATTACAGCATCTACGATTACTGCCAGTCGTCTTTGTTTTTTGTTTTTCAAAGTTTTCATGAACCGTGATGTTTTGTGTGCCTGCAACAGTTTTCCTTTCACTGCAGCATCGGATCAAATAGCCTGTTATAAATAACAATGCTGTCTGCTGCAGACGCATGAGTTTTCTTGCTCCTGGAGCCTTTTCTGTTCTCACGATGAATCCTGTACTTGTAAATGATTGCAACTTTACCAAAATGGCGTGAGGGCAGATTCAAGCATCAATTAGCTGAATGGAAAGCGAGCTTTTGTGTTGTCAGCCGTATATATGACCTTTGTGAGGCTTCCTGGATGAATATACACGGAATGGGAGTGGTCCAGTTAGAAATGTAAGGAGACCCATGCTGTGTCAGTTCAGAATAGCTGTATAGGTAGAGATCAGCTTCGTCTCCTAAGCTATTTATGTGCTCCCATGCTCTGTGAGGAAAGATGATGCTCAGCAACCAGCGCCTGCCTTTATGAAAGGAACAATGAGGATTCCCTTTAGTGATGGGCAAACATTTAATTTGAGTGCAGCAGACACACGGAGACTAAACAAAGCATGCATGCATTTCCTCTTGTTGCACTTGTCCATGTGGTTTGAGCGATGACTCTGTGATAAATTACCGAGAGTTTTGCCTGCAGTTCGAGACATACACAGGAAACGAGACAACAAATGATATCAATTCAGGTCCTCCAGGTGGTGTAGATATTGAAGTCTTTGTAGTGTTTATCGTGAAACATGTGGCTGATGGAGATCATAGCTTCCGGGCTCCAGTCAGTGTACTATGAGAGGTGAGTAGCTGCTGAGGACCCTCTTAAAGGCTGAGAAACACTGTGGTTTAAAAAAAATAAAAAATAATTGTTTAAACACAAGTGCTGAGTCCAGATCAAGGATGAATAAAAACAAAATAATAACAACTTAGGAACAGAAATCATTATCACATCAACTTTTGTTTAGTTATCTAAATGAAACATATTCATGAGCTTCTAGAATGACCAATTTAGGACATTTTCAAGTGTCTCGGAATGAGTGCTTGAACTAAAAACAGTGCAGCTTGAAGGGAGAACACCGAAATACTGTGATGTTCTTTAGAGTTGAGCCCAGCTGCTGAGCCCAGCCAACACGTGTCGCGGTAGGTTTGGCATGCTGACCCACACTTTCACAAGTAAGTGGTCTTGTCCCAAATCACAAGGTGAGACATGATAGTTGAGTTTCTCATCATCACTGGATTGTATTTTCATGTTCCGTACCGCTTTTTCGACCTGCAAACAAACACATGACCACCGGTTTTTCTGTTTCTACACCTCAATAGCGTCACATTGATAGTGAAACTGGGGTTTCGGAGAAAGTAAAAACCTTTCAGTACTTTTGACTGCACTACTGAGCTCTTTGTAACTTTTCAGTCAAAAAGAAGCCATTTCTTGTAGCTTTTCTTGAAGCATTTCAGTTTTCAAAACGTGTTTTCTGAATCTTGTTCTCAGGAACCTGCAGTTAACCACCAGTAGGAATCGGGTGACTTGGTGCAGGAAATGTCTCCGTCGGCAGTGTGAGAACATGAGCGCCCGACACAGATGTTAAACCACATTTGTTCCACACCTGACTTCTTGACATAATGTTGGGATCCATAAGAAAGATAAATCTTCTCCTGCTATTTAATAGCTTTGAATTTGAAATATCTGTGAGTCCTTCAAAAATAACCCTTGACTGTCATAACAGTTACTCTTATGATTTGTTTCAGTATTTATTTTTTGAATTACATAATAATTTCATGCAATATAAGACCGGGGGATAGAAACATAAGTCATAAAAGCATAATCAATATTTTCCTACGGCTAAATTAAAATCAGTTTGAACCAGTGTCGTTCCAAAGTATCTACGTTTGTTGCATATACACATCTGCTTTTGTGCCTCACGATTGGCTTTGAGAGTAAAAAATAATTTTTCCCTTGAGAATCAACTTCCCAAACAGTTTTATTGCCTACAACTAATACTACACTGACTAAATAATAAAATCGCATTGATCTGGGCAACAGGTATTGACTGTGGCTCTCGTGATAAATCTGTCCTCTGACTCATTGCTTTACTTCCTCAAGCTTTTATTGGAGGCTGAGTCCAGCTATACCTGAATGAAAAAAAATCATTCAGTAAACTGAAACAGACCAATATTTATTTATTTATTGCTATATGCTGTAAAGAATTGGACCTGTGATGAAACAAATGTATTTTTATTTTTCTGTACTATATTTTACTGTGTTTAGTACCACTTCACACCAACTGCTGCTGTGTGGCTCAAAACAAAAAAACTTTTACCGCATCACCCGCAAAGAAAATCCCCTTGATTTCATGTTGAGATTTATATTAAAAATGTGTGTTTTTTTACGCGTGATCCACATCTCATCTCATGGTCCCAAAATGCTAAAAGTGATCCCAGGTGACGACAGACAGACAAACTCTCACACACTTATTCACACCATACGAGCAATTTAGAAACTTTCTGTTTTGAAACACTGAGCACTGAACACTGAGGGAAAATATTCCCTGAAAATCTTGCAAACAATATCTACAATAAGTTAGAATTTCTTTGAGAGCGCAAGAGAAACAAGCGTCTTAAAATAATCCATTGGAAACATTGGAAGTCTCGCAAATGGCTGGAGATTTTCATTTCATAAAGCAGGAGCACAAATTAATCTTTACCTTTTAGTATTTAATGGAACTCAAAATAAAACATGTAATGTCTTATACAAATATGTGGTAAGGAATATGTCAGAGCCTAATCTCCTGGATTATTTTCCCAACTGCAGCCAACTGAACCAGACCTGGACCTGAATCAACTCATCTGAGTTGATGCAATGATAAGATTCTTTGGGAAATGTTGTAACAGAAAAGCTAAATTGTTCTTGCTTTCTTCTCCACTTTGGCAGCAGCGTCAGTTGATATAAGACCAATAAATCTTGGCTGAGACACGGCAGGGAAACACAACACCCTCATATCAAACAAACCCAGAGGCACAATGTGCCGGTCGGCTGTCAAGGTGCTAAAGGACACGTGACAAAAGGAATCATTTGACACCGTCCTTCAATTGAAAAAATAGAAAGATAGGATGTTTGAGTTTCCAAGATACCCTCAGTTCTTGGATTGATAGGCTCGCATTGCAGAACAAGAAGCATGACACATAGAGAGATTTAGTTGGAATGTGGCAGTCATGCAGTACGGCGTTTTCATGGAGCTTTTGTTGCTCAATTTACACTTATTGTTAATTTTAATTTGTATTCATTACACTTGCAATCAATTGAGATCTGAATAAAATACATTTTATGTAGAAACTTGGGCTGTCAATTGATGCAATGTTGTTGTTGTTTTTTTTTATTATCAAGGATATTTTAAATGAACTGCCCTTTTCTGAAATTTCTTGTATTGTACAGCTGTACTTGTATTGTACTTGTTAACTCGTTATAAATCTTTTTATTAACTTTATTTCCATGCATTCAATTTCATTCATTGGTTTTTTCCCCCCCTATGGTTACAATTTATTCCACAATTATTTTTTAAGTTATTTCAACAACATCAAGGAAGGAATAAAAAGGTGTGAGTTGTAAGTTTTAAGGTGGTAATTCAAACTCACTTGACATTTAAATATACTTTTTTGCACACATTGCAAATTTGTTTTGACTGTTCAATTGGACAATAAAACACCAGCTGTATCGCGTGCATGACGCAAGATCAGGATGAGCAACTGAAAAGGACAAAACATTAACGTTAACATGACTTGTGGGTAAACGAGTCAACAAATTTAACAAGGAGATAATTGCAACCAGGCCTCAGTATGGATTGGATGGTTTGGCATTTTCAGTGCAAGTGAACCAGAGACAATGTTTATAAGTGTAAATATGTCATGGGAATAGGTTTCCTCAACTCCCCAGTGGCTCCAGAAACTCCCTCACTGTCCTACAAATAGAGTCAGCAACAATACTGCTGACGGAGAAATTGTTCTTAATTTATTAACCTAAGTTATTCTTAGTCACACGTAAGAACTATCTACCTCAGACTGTGTGCAATATACTATATTCTGTGCAATAACATGTACCTTGTGCTGAAACCGCACATACTCATTCAGCCAAGGTACCTCAAGTAGCTAGTTTTGTATTTTATGTAACTTATTATCGGTTTGTTTCTTTTTTACTTTTTTTACCTACTGCACTAATGTCCTCACTTACTCACTCATCTGGGTGTGTGTGAGCGGGTCTGTGTGAGAGCTGAATGTGCATGTGAATGTTTAGGTTATTCTGTATATATGGTGTGTCTGCTGAGATGAATGCGATGCTGAATGTGAGAATGGCTGCCTGTGTTCCATCGTATGTCTACTGTGTGTCTATTGTAGCTACACCGCAATTTTGTTGTACCATGTACAATGACAATAAAGCTTCTAATCTAATCTATTTTTACATTAGTGCAACTGTGTAGTAGATTTAAGAACTTGCAAATGTGGGAAAGTTGGCTAAGAGGTGAGAAAATAAAACAGCAAACAGGGAGGACTGACACGCACGGCTCTAAATGAACTGTTTTATTCAAGTCAAAGTCCAAAAACATGCAACGTGTAGACAGGAAGTCAGTCCAACAGGCAAAGCTATAACAGGATCACCCAAAATTAAGATCCAGAAAGACAACAAGATCTGGTTCTAATGCCATAAACTCGCAACTGACTCAATTGAGGACAACACATTTACATGCATTTCGACAGAGCTGGAAGTTAACAACACACACTGGTTACAAGGGCAAAAAGGGTCCATGTGGGCGGGGCCAGAGGAGCTCCTGAAATAACTATGAATGACTTAAGGTTAGGTTTAATTGAGCATGGAATGTGTTCAGAACATACAAAATATGAACATTACTATGGGAAGTTTCGGATTTGTGTTAAAAAGTATTAAAATGGCTCACTGCAGATTCTGTGTACCTTTGTGCCTCTGAACTCGTCACAAACTTTGAGGGGACGACACAAAGAAAGAGACACACACGGAGTTCAGGTAAACATAAGATTTGATAATCAAATGTCTCAGCCGGACAGAAGGGAGGAAACAAGTCGCTCAAGCACAGTTTTTTTTTTTGTTTTTTTTTTAAAGCCACCCTGTCATACCTTCTCAGTCCTGCTGGAGCGCTTTGGATCAGGAAGTGGACCTCGTCTCAGCCATATTTTGTCCCTGTAAACATAATTGGCATCCAAGCAGCATCCAACAATCATAACTGAAATACATTTTTGATCAAAGAAGATGAGAAAACAATCAACATTTTGATTGTGTTTGTTGTTAAATGTCCTTCATTGCACATCGAATTCAAGATACATGCAAAATAAATAAATGGAGCTTAAGGGCACTGATTGGAGGCTAATGTATGTGAAGGAGTGGGTTTGAGGGGAATTTAGCTGTTTGAGTTTGGTCACTGTCTGTTCCTCCTCCAGGTGCCGGCAGGCAGAACAGGTGTTTTCCACACTGGGCGGGGCCCTTCAAGGTTCAGCTGACTTCCATTTGTCGTTGGTCAGTGTCAACGTTTGGTGCTCAGAGTTCATGTAGTTCAAGCAAATATTTAGTCAGCACAGCAGGTAATTAAGTGACATAAGTGTCAGTCCGAGTGTGAAAAGGCGAAGGTGTGAACAGAGACAGCTGAAGTAACCTGGAGTGATGGATATCTTGCAGTATAATAGGAACAGATGTCATACGAACAGCTTTATTGGCACTATTGCAAAGGTTGTTAGCTGTACGTTATGTACGGCAAACATCTCTTAGAACCGTGGTAAAAGTGTCTGTCTTCATTTAACCTGCATGGAACAACCGGACCAATTTGATATCATTTACACGGAGACACTGTAATGCCACCTGGTCTGAGATGAAACACAGTTCATCACAACCTTGCAAGATGTGCTTCAACTTAACTTTTGTGATTCTCAAGGCTTCAGGAAGTTAAAAAAATGTTTTGGTTTTACTCGAGATGAGTTGACTAATATTCATTGACATTTGTATTAAAGAAAGCAGTCAGCAGTTGCTGAACAGTTGAGAGGACATGATGGATACACCTTCAAAACTAAGGACCCATGTTTTAAAATGCACCAATAGTTTTAAGTGGATGTTGTTCATTGCCAAGTCAAAATGAATGTCTGCAGTTCATAACTTCTGGCAAATGTAATGAAATGTGCATGTAAGAAAAGAGGAATGTGCCTGCTTGTGTCATAATATGAAACATTATCATAATTAAAGGTCAAAGTCAGAGATGATAATGACAATTAACTCAAGTTTTCATATTCAGTTGTAAATATTTCCTCTAAAATACATATTTTTTTAGAACTTAAATTAGTCACCTGCTGTTTATATTCCGTCCGAGAGCCAATTTGAGTCAACTAGCAGTTTATCACTAAATACCAGGTTGGCAAACTGTGCAGCTTCATCTCTGACTTTAGGAAGAAATGCTAAGTGTGTTGCAGTAAGTGCAGGATTTTGAAACGATGTCAACATTTTACACAATAATTGACTCATATAATGTGAGCTCATATCATAATGTACATTGGGCAACGCGAAAGTCCTTCGACAGTTGCTTCGACCTGCACTTCCTCTTTTGGTTATCTGTCAAAAAAAAATATTTTTGAGGTGTATGTGTGTGCGTGTGTGATTACTGAGGAGGATAAGGATCGAGGCTAATTTGACATTCTGTATTAACATAAAAAGTGAAATTCATACTCAGTATCTGTATGTTTTGTTTTCACAACGCAAAAATAAGAATGAAGCAAATGTCAATTGGATTGATTTGCTGCACATGGCAGTTGTTTATTTTGGATATCTACATTTACAAAGTGTTGTTGTCTTGCACTCTGTGCTCTTTTCTCTTCTCTCTGCTGCCTTCATATTTTGTGTGGAGTGAACACGTCTAATGGCTCTACTTGTTGTGCACCTCTTAGTGAAAACCTCATTAATGGAGTTTCAGTCACTGTAATTCCACTGATTTAATGTGTCGGAAAACAGGCTGAGTTCACTGCCACTTAGTACATACCACTGTTTTTTCATGACGTAGAAGCTCAATAGCAATCTAAGGACTACTGGGGGATGATAAGAAAGAAAGAAAGAAAGAAAGAAAGAAAGAAAGAAGGTCTCAACAGAACTAGTGGGTAAGTTACTCTACTGATGCGACTGAAGCATGCACAGGGTCCATGTGTTGTGTTCTTCCTGCGAACAAACACCCACTATATGTTTTCCTGTATGTCGAATATCAGAAACCACCTTCTCTGTGACTTCCTCATAGCTGACTGTGCAGGGGTGAATTTCCCCAGTCTTCACAAACCCAGCGAGAACGTTCATTCTGAAGCCTCGATATGCCGAGCATGAGTCACAGCATAAATCAAACAACAGACCCTGCTGGGCCGACTGTTAGACTGGATCACTTTTAATCACAGTGTTTTCTATGAGCATGCGACATGGCAGCGATAGTGTCATTATTATTTCCAAAGTAAATGTCCTGCAAAATGAATCATGAGGTTGCAGTTTGTTTGACCTGAGGATCGTGTGATCATGAGCGAGACCATCAGCAAATACGTGAAACTATTTAAGTCTGGCGACAGCAGAGATGTGCACATTGGTTGACTCTTTCACATCACTGCGAGAATTCCTTTGTCTGAGATCACAGGACATTGTAACATCATGTTAGGATGGAAACCTGAACTATTCTTTGACATCTGATACCTGCTGACTGAGCATCAAATGATAAAATATGCTCAGCGTTATAGATCGTGCTGATTTTTTTTTTACAGAGGTGTGAAGTTAAGATTTGAGGAAGTGTCTCTGTCTTGTTTCTATTTCTCTTACTTAACTGCCCTTCAATAAACTGCTTGAGATAGATGTGGCCACTTCTGAGTCTGGCTCTGTAGGTGCATGCTTCCTGTCAGAAGAAAGATGTTTTTCCTGCTTGAGCCATTTGTCTTCATTTGTCATCCCTTTCATGAGAACATTAGGTGACTCTCTAGTTATTATCAAAATATAAGTAAAACTAAATTCAGATTCTACTTTATTGCAATCCTGAACACCAGTCTTATGGACAATACTTATTTATCAAAATGGAGTATAAAGGCTTAGAATAAGTGTTCATGTGTGTCATTTCTAATATATGGAAGTGAATATAAAGATGAATTCAGTATTCATGGTGAATGTTTTCTTCCTTTAAAGTATAAGATAGTGGGATTTAAAATTTTTTTTTTTTTTACCATTGTTGACATGCTGCAGATTGAATTTTCTTTATGACACCTCATGTTTGAAATTAGTCCAAATATCTGATGAGCCAAAAGTATTTGAACTGTGTTTTTGTATCACCTCACTTTCTGTTGCATGTGGTGTAAAACAGACACAATAGTTCCAGTTGCCTTTGTTAAATTATGCTCTTGTCTCATACTTTGGCTTGAACATCATGTCAAACTGGAGCTAATTTCAAAGCATTAGTCCAACTCTGTGGAAGATCTGTAGAGTTACTTGTTTTTTCAGGCCGGAGGTGAGAACACAAGACTCCCAAGTGTTCAGATTAAGTACATGGGATGTGTAAAGTCTGTCAAAAAGAGCTGGAAAAAACTTCAAAGAAGAAGAAAAATTACTCCAAAATGTGGACATCAGTTCAACATCTCTAAAGGTTTTGCACATATAACAGTGAGAACATTAACAGTGTGTGTGTGTATATGCCTGTATATGCCTTGATTTGTTTGCGGAGCACAAAAAAGTAAAAAAAAAAACACATCACACTCATCCTGGCCTATTCTTTGTAATCCAAACTGATTTACATGTTCGTTTTAATGTTTAAGACATGTGTCAATGACTCAGATTAAAGTTGGGTTCGACACTTAGTTAGATGGAGCTAACCTATTTAGAGCATTTTGCCACTTGAGTGCTTTCAATACACTTTAATAGATCCTTCAATAGGACAAAGTGTGGAATTTAACCAACAGTACAACCTTAAAAACAACCTCCTCTCTCAACTTCCCCAAATGTGATAGTAAAGTTAGAGCTCACAAAGATACCACCAAAAACATATGTTCGAGTACATATATGTCTATGTGTGTGTCCATGTATGTACATATATGCCTTTTGGTAGGAACATAAATCTCTTCAAATGGTCAAATTGATCGTGAGCACTTCTCTTTTTTTCACCAGCCAAAGGTAATAAATAAGTCCCATCAATCACAGACTGTACCAGCCAACACTGGGGGAAGGGCTGAGGAGGGAGAAGTGAAATTAGAGCAGAGTTAAGGTAATGAAAAAAAATGCAACTATTTGTACACTCCAAAAGTATTTGACAGCAGAAATCTTAATCATTTATACTGGTTTTGTAGTTTCATATACACTGAAAAAAGAAAATAGTTGGAGATGGATCACATTAAATGAATTGCTTCTATTCATGACACCTAATGAATCAAGTGCTTTGAACTTAAAGTAAATCATTAGCTTAAGTTTGAAGAACTCGATTCATTTAGGTGTTTACCAATGGAAGCAATTCCATTAAGTTGGTCCAACTATTTCCAACTATTTCATTTTTTTCAGTGTAGAATATGGCTGCTACCTGCTCGATAGCATGTTTAACAAAACACATCAGGCATTTTTAAAGCTGTGTTTATGACAACAATTTGGTTTGAATGTGTGCAGCGTGAGTAACATCAGTGAGTAACTCCATGATCAAAATCCCCCCTTCATTCATCCCAGTACACCATCGCAGGAGGCTGCGGTCGGTTCTACCTGGCAGTAGCAGCGGTTACATGTACTGGAATCAATTTGATTATAGGGAGAATCCAATTATAATCACATCATATAAACACGTCTATCTGATTAGATAATAATTGGAAAATAATGAGGTTAGACCGATCCCATTGAAATTACGAGCAGATCAGAGGAAGCAGTGTAACCTTGTTCATGATCCCATCAGAGTTCACGTAAAATGCAAACCAGATTGTTTCCCACCAACAGAGATTTGTTCACGTGTCTGTTAGTAATGCACAGTGTTGCGAGAAAAACTAAAGTGCAGAGCAGGACTGGTTAATATGGGAGACGCTTCTATATTGCAACTAAACAAGCACAGCATGCTCTTCTCAAACTTTCTATCAAAAATCACTCAGACTTTAGCAAAAAAAACTGGAGGTGGGATCATGTGCGGATATGTTATAAATGGCCTGCGACACAGTGCAAAGCATTATGGGATTGACCCATGATATTCTGCGAGTGTATAAATCTGCACATTAATGACCATGGATACGTAGCCAGAGGTTATGAAGCAGGATGCATTCTGGAGAGTTTACCGGCCCATTAAATCACACACACACACACACACACACACACACACACACACACACACACACACACACACACACACACACACACACACACACACACACACACACACACACACACACACACACACACACACACACACACCAATGTTTAGTCAGCAGATAACATCTCAAATGCAGTTATGTGAAGAAATATGGGTGTGTACAACCTGCTCAACATCAAACGTCTGTTCGACAGTCAGTCACTCATCAGTAAACTCAGCAGACAATTTAACAGCACATGATGGTTTCTTTGCTTTCTCAAAATGGATTAAATCAAAAACGCACAACTGATTTCCAGCTTCTTGCACACTGGAAGAAGACAAATATGTTTCCTAAAATATGAGACGCCTCCAGGGACTTCCATAATGCTACAGTACGTCTCCTCAATGTAAACAGTCTTCTCCAAGAGGAGCGCGATCTCTGTTCTCTCGCCTCATCTCATACTCGTGTAATTATCACGCACTGAAACAGGATCAGGAAGAGAGAGTCAGCAAGAGTCCACCAGGACCACGAGATGGAAAATAATGGATCTTAGAGTGTATACATCCATTACGTGGTCTGCTTCCTGAAAGATGCGCACTGCAATCATCAACCTCAAATAGCATCTCATGTCGTCCTGACAGGATACACACTTTAACACCAGACGAACTGGATCCAGGTACAGGCCGACTCTGACTCACTGGCAAATCAGACCTGACCTATTTAGATGAGCGCTGCACTTTGAAGTAGTGATTAAAACTCTCACTTTACAGGCTCAAGGCTCTTCCAGCACATATGTGGGTTTTCCCCAGGTAGTCAGGCTTCCTGTTACAAAATAAACACATCTCTGCTAGATTTGTGTCTCAACCTGTGACACATGGAAAGGATCAATCCCCAGCAATGGGTTCCAGCTTCTCAAAGGGGATAAGGATTTTCTCAAACATCTCCCATGGCTTTAGGAAATTATATATGTGTACATCAGCAGAACAACTCAGCCTTGTTGGTTGGGTCCTCCAGATCACAAAAACACCCATTCCTTGAGGTGATCACACCATTGCCTCCAGATTATGCACATACTGTATATCATGGCTGTAAATCCAATAACCAAGTAAAGGCCTGGCCTGGCCGTCACCACTCATGAAAGATAGCTGAAAAGACAATCTCAACATTTAAATCCAAAATCGAATTACTGTTTAGACCATACAGATATCCAGTCGTGTTTGTCGGTAGCCCACAGTCTTTTTTGGATCACGACGGACGTGTTTGCACATGAACAACATGCAGAGTCAGCCGTCCGCAATGTACTGTATGCATCTGTGTATACAGTGCGTGTGCAGATGTGTTTGCATTTGTTGAATTTATATGCCTATAAGCACAGTCACAGTGTGTTCCTTCAAAGGTCTGCGTGCATCTCTGTTCTCCTGACCGGTCGTCACCATCCTCCTCCACATGTTGCTGGTCGGCCCTTTAACCACAGTCTGATGCATTACTATCCCCGCCGTTTAAGGAGAGCCTGACATGTCATCAGTTTTGGCCCCACAGCCCGCAGTGCTCAGAGAGGACGTCTCGTGATTTATGGCTCCCTCCGCGGGGCTTAAGGTCTGCAGAGAGGACCATAAGAGGCAGGGTGGCATGCAGCAACAGGCGCCCAAGTGAGGGTGGTAATGTGGAGTGAGACAAAGCGATGATGGAGGCAGAGCGTACGCGGTGGCATGTCTGTTTGAAATGTTTGTGGCTGTGCTGCGTAATAAATTCAGGGGACAATAACTTTCAGTGTTCAACCAGGGACATTTGTCTTTGAGTTTGTTAGTGTGTTGTGTCACTGCACGCCATAAGTTTATTTTTACTTAAAGTATTCATTCTGGGAAAAAATGTTGCATCAAGGTTGCTTGTTTCTGTCAAATTAGTAGTTGTAGATTGATGACAGTCATAGAAAGCATGATTAAACGGTTCTACATTGACAAACGTGGTCTTTTTACGCTCTAATAAAACATGATTTTTCCCACATTTATTAAACTTATTTGACGCGTTTTACATGAAAATATAAAAACAACCAAACAAAGTCAGAGTGCAGAACGGTGTTGGCCTCAGTGAAGTAGTGGTTAATCTTCACCACTACTGGTGAATGAATTCTGCATTTTGTTGTTTCTCAGATGAGTTTGCATGTTTTTCCAATATTTTTGTAGGTTTCTTCTTACTCATGATCCAAAATATTCCTGTGAAATCACAGTCAAAAGAAAAACGTCAGTGTTTTTATTGTGTTCATTGGCTTGAAGTTCAATTATCTCACGATTCGTGTCAAATTATTGTGGAAGAAAATTCTCTACTTGTTGTTTGTGAAATTTGAGAATGACATAGGTCTCTCTAATTCCTGAAAAAATGAATGGATGATTGAAACAGATGAAGGCAGTTGTATCACATCAGTGTAAAACCAGAGGCAGAGGATTAACAATGAGGTTGAATACCGTGTGGCTTACTGGCAGTCATGGCTACAGGTTTCAAAAAAGAAACTGTTTATGACATGCCTTCTGTGAAGTTCCGGCATGTCGTCAATCCACCTTCTGTAGCTCTTTATGCTGTTCAGGGTGGCAAGGCGATCATTTCAGCATGTGTGAATGTAACTGCCATCGCTAAATACTTGCCTCTCATGCTCTCATGCGTGATCCCTGTGAAATCATCCGAACACACTGGTTGTGCAATTCAAGAAAATTCATGCAACTGCAATGAGCATAATTACTTCCCAATTGGCGAGGAACATCTGGACATTGTTTTGTTCCACTCTGGACTGTAACCACCGCTCACATATGATGACTTTATTCCAAGTGTTGCTTGTTTTTGTACTCCGGTCCTTAACATGAACGCAACATTGCAATGAATCCGCCCAGAGTTCCGATTTTCTTCCTTGTAAGAATACCTGGAGGTCAATACGTGAACTATCAGTGTGAGTCATATAATCATGTGGTCAGCATGTGGAAGCCATGTGGCTTACGTCTGGTCTTTCTGCTCATCTGATGGCCCATCTACTCAACTGATTTGGCCTGGCTCTGGATTCGCTCCCTCTGGCCCCTCTCACACTGTCTCCAGCTTATTAGTTTTCAGTTGAGACCCTAGCAACAGGGAAACATTTACACCAATGTACAAAAGCAGTCAATCAGCACAAGCCATTAATTAGGCCACTGTTTGTTGGATATTGCATTGAGAGAAATGGGGGATTGTTGATAGAGGAGATGAACAAGGTGACAAAGAAGCTTCCTGAGCCAGCTGCTGCTCCTCTCTCTCTCTCTCTCTCTCTCTCTCTCTCTCTCTCTCTCTCTCTACCCAGCATGAGTAAGAAGCCAGCAGCTGCTGTCTGAGCTGTCTGTCTGCAGTCTGTCAGACCTAAAAGGTCAGTTGCAAGATAGAAGGGGGGAAAGAAAAAAAACTTGTGGTTTTGTCATGTAGCTTTGTGCTGGCTTGTATTTAGGACATCTTGTATTTTTGTTGGAGACGGATGTTGACATTTAGCAAAGTCCAGCACAGCAAGACAATCCACAACTGTAGCTGACGCTGATGCTGCGCACACAGTCACATTCCCACTCGAACACATGTGGAACTGAATAAGTTCCACCAAAAGTTCTAAATAAAAGAAAACTTGAATAAGAACATAAATTGGCTTTTACTTTTGAAATGAAAATTGTTTTGCTTGAATTGCCAATAAAAAGCCTTTGGAAGCTGCTGTCTTCTCTGTCATTGATCGAGATGGCCTTTTATACCGTCACGCAACATATTCCGTCTTACTTGGTTTGGATTAAGTATTAATATATCTTTGAGTTTGAATGCAAAGTCTGTGATGCTCCACTGTCCTCTCTATTATCCAGTGTGTCAGATTTCTATGGATATCAATAGGCAATAATGACGGCCATGCCCGCCTTGTGGATGCCCAATCCCATCAGATCTCAGAAGCTAAGTGAGGTAGGGCCTGATCAGTGCCTGGATGGGGGACTGTGAGCGAAGCCTGGGTGAATGCAGAGTGAGTGGTTGGTGGTGGTCGGCGGGGCCGATGGCGCAGCCTCACTTCCGTCAGTCTACCTCAGGGCAGCTATGGCTGCATACGTAGCTTACCAACATGGAGTATGGAGTGAATGAATAATGCAATGTAAAGGGTCTTTGAGTGTCCAGAAAAGTACTATATAAAAACTATGCATTATTACTATTGTCTACAAAGCAATACAGGGTCAACTTCCAAATTATCTTGGTGTCTTACTTAACTATGGTTCAAGCAGAAATAGCAAAAGCTGCCTGTTCCTACTATGGAGCCTGATGATAAAATCATCCAGAAGGTGAGCTCAAATTAGAAACACTCATATGCAGCAATACATTTAAGGACATTATTAGTAGTTTGTTTCATGCGTGTCTTTTATAGTTCATTTATTGTTGTTGGGGTTTTTTTTACATGTTTTGCGGCTTTCTTTTGCCTTGTATTTATACATTTCTACTGGCTGCTACATTGGCCTGCAAAATAAATAAATAAAAAATAAAATAAATATTTTGCATAGTGATCAGATAATTATTCCAATTTTTTACACTTTACTGTGGGATTTACAAATTGGCAGACTATGTTTCTTTGTCGAGTTCCTTCTGCAAATTAATTCCAGTAATGTACAGATAAGGATTTCAGAAGTAAATCAAAATCACAATCGGAAATAGCTGAAGTTGTTAGTGCTCTACAAATAATATGTTGGATTATTTACATCTTCATTGTATTCATTTGATTTGATTGCCTTATTTAACTTCATTCACTCTCTCTTTCTCTCTAGATTGCTGGTTTCATCAACGCCATTCATCCATTTTGTGGAGACACAGAGAACCTGACCGCTTTCCGTTTCTATGCCCTCAACCCCATCGTGGATCCCTGGGTCTTCATCATCTGCCGCAAGTCTGTTTTCCGCCACCTCTGCTCTCTGCTGAGCTGCCGCTTCAGCAAAGGAGCTGTGAAGACGACAGCACACTGTGCGCTGTCTTTACCCCTTGACCATAACATACAACGCGACCCACGAGACACGACGGTTGCTCAAGCCAACATGTTCTCAGGTTTACCTCTATGACCCGCAGACAGCCTCGGCTCTGCGGGGTGACGGACAAGACGCTCGGGAATCTATGAACATTTAACATGTGAATACTGGATTTCTGAACTCAACATTTTATGGCACAAAGACAAGTATCTGTCACAATGGAAACCTTTTACCAGTGGCTGTTCGAACTTTCAGGGAAACAAAACGATTGCACTGACTTATAATCGTCCCCTGACCCATGGACGCTGATTCAACATTGCAAGATGAGTTAATGCCGTGGAACAAACCAAACCGACTTCACACGATGGGACACAACAGATCACATGAAGGCCATGGAAAAAAGCTCTGTACTGGGCTGAAAAATATGCTTGAATGTGAACCTTTTCTCTGTCAAACAACCTTTAAAACATCAACTGTGGAGCTTGAAGTGTTTGTGTCCCTTTCATTGTGCATTCATCACCACAACCAGACTGTTGTCTAAAAAAGGGAGATACTGTGCAGGCTGTAATCCAGAATGCTTATTCATGTCTTAACTAGTACGCAGCCATGCTCAGCAGTCCCTATCGAGCTTTATTTTGGCATAGCTGCACTGATGTTGTCCATGACTTATCAGCACAAAGCTTTAATTGAGTACCACTTAAGCTGATGAGAAAACTATCCTTGTAGAAATTAGTGGTTCTAAGATAAATTATTGAATAGACTTTAGCCAATAATGATGTTAAAGGACAGGTTAAGAGGGTAGCCATTAGTGTAACTAGCACCAGAGACTTCAACAAAATTCCATGGCAATCTATCCTAAGGTTTACCATTTAGCTTATCCTCGCAATATGTCACATGAAATGTGACAGAACATCAATGTGGTCCTCTTAAAGCAGACTTTGAGTTAGTGAGTATAGTTAAGGTGCCACTGTTTCATCTGTAGCAGTTTGTTTGCTCTCAGAAAAGTTGCAAGAATGTGAAAGTGTAATTCGTAGATATAAATCTATCCTTGTTTTTGCGACGTTGTAAAAGTGAGCAACCTGTTTTCGAACATAATCAGATAATCTTAATTTGTTTTAATTCTCTCAAAAAGTAAAGAGTGTAACTTGAATCGCCCTTGTTAAAAAGAGAAATGAATTAGAAATAGTCCAAAACGATAGTGACATTTATCTTGAAAACCACTTTATTCTCCCCTGATTTTGGTTGCAGCTCGCCCTGAATGTTGCTGTATTGCACGAGCACTGCTTTCCTTTTCTTGTCAGATTTTTAAGCTAAGTATGATGATTGTGAATGTTCTCTTACAAGCCCTTGCTTTTAAAGAATCTCTGCTGCTGCAACGCACACTGTGATCAATCGTTCATGTTTATTCGATGTGTTTTTGTTTGTATTGCTGTGTTGTGAACTCCTATATTTGTGTTTTTCTATGAGATGTGCAAATACCAGGGATGATGACATGAGGTACTAGTTTGTTTTTTGTTTTTTTGAGTATGCTGGACGTTTACCTTTTGCTTCCGTGCAGTCATGCATGGCCCCATGTAAATTAAGTATGTTACCACTTGCACACAATTGTTATTTGAGGGTGTACTGTAAAACATTCATACAGCCATTAAAATAAGTAAAAGAAAATGTATTTAGGAAAAATGATGACATGGTGCAGATTTTGTTAATGCAAAATAAAAAAAAATTAGCAAAATACCACTCAATTTCTGATTTTACAGGTTATTAATTCTCTGTTGTACAACTAGAGCATTTTTGCACACATTTACATAAAAGAAGGAGCAGCACTGACAAGAGTTAAAGTAGATGTTAATCTTTAGGTATTTTTGAGTTGTTGAAGCCCTCAGGAACCTTTAAGCTGAAATCATAGTTTGTATATGTATATCCTTTTCAACATGGTTGTCAGAAATAAATTTAGATGACTAAGGTTCACCTGTATGATCTCTAATTTGCCAAAATATTCCATGGAAGACATGTGCCGGAGGATACCCATCCCCACTAACATAAAGAAGAAAGTGTGTTACAGTAGTTTTCTTTGACATTACCAAGGAATTTTGTTCGTGATTTTTGCTTGTAAAGACATTAGACCATGGCTGCTATTATTGTGGCTGATGTTGGAAACAGATGTTGTCGGAGAAATGTTTCTGCCATCTTAAACAACAGCTCGGCTTCTGGTCCTTTGGCAGGTATAGTAGTATCTTTGCATCATCTCTATATTAATGAAGAGTAGCATGGTGGCACTGGATGATGTGACCAGGTAGAAACATCCAGCCATCTTGTGTGTTTGTTTGAGTTGTTGGAACCCACACACACACAGAAATGAGTCACTGATTAGCCATGAACTATTTTTTGACTATCGGAGGAAACTAGAAAACCTGGTTGGGGGGGGGGGGGGGGGGGGGACAGGCATGCAAACCCAACGCGAACTCGACATTTCTATTATGAGGCAAGCTTACTAATCATGTCACCATTATGCAGAACAAGAGGGAGCATATAGATCCACAATAACATGGGATCTTAACTGGAACTTGTCCACCAAAGGTAGGAGTCTTTGTAGAGAATGAGTTAAAAACAAGAGCCGAGTTGCAGCAACTTCTTGTTCCCCCAATTTGACGAAACTACATCTAGAAATTGTTCTTGAGTCATCAAAAATTACAGCCATTAAGTTTAGATTTTATCGAGAGAGACCATGCTACAATATGGCTTAAAATTATGGGCCCTGCTGTGTCAAACACCTTTTTCAGAAAATGTTAAGGAGCCTATAGCGGTTATCTTATTTAAATCCTGGGGGGGAAATAGTTAACAATGAAGTCTATAATAAGAAGGAAGCACACCATTAATCTGGGTTGTGGCTCAGGTGGCAGAGCAGGTTATCCTTTAATCTCTAAACTGGTGGTTCAATCAAAACACTCCCACACCTGTTTTAGGTTTTGCAAGTGCTCAGTGACAACATGCTGTATAAATCCAGTATTTCACCATTTACACACAAGTAGCCAAGCACTTAATTCAACCAGAAGTGTTTGCATGGGATTAACTTGTGACATTTTCAGTAGAGATCATTTCATTAACAATTGTGTAACTATCAAGACTATTTAAAAGCTACCGGACTGCTGATTAGACAACTTGCTTCTTAACTGATGAAACCCATTGACATAACATTCAGCAGCCCATTAACTGGTTCCACAGCACCACGCTGTGGTTCACCAGTGAATCTCTCAAACAGGACGGAGTAGATCGTCCATCTTCAGTGCTGTAAACTTAAATCTCATTTCCACTCAGGCATCAGTTGTTCCAACACAAGTTTAATGATAGAGTTGTAAACTTTTGAGTATTAATCGTTCATGAGCAGCTGAACAATGCAACTTAAGAATTTGCTTCTTGTAATGCAGTGGGACATGCAAGGAAGATTAGTTTAATGGAAAAGATTTGACCTTTGCAGTCTTGGTTTAGCATATTTTTAATTCCCAAGCAAGAAACTTGGCTTTAACTTCAGAGTTTGAAATACACAGCTGGGGACAAGCAGTCATCGTCATAATCACCATCTTGGGCCCTTGAACAAACACTATATTGCAGCAATCCCAGTATATGCAGTTAAGTTAGCTAATGGTGTTCAAAAATAGAATAATCTCCCCAAGCGGACCAATAAACAACTCCCAAGTCTTATTACCATCTCCATTACGCATTATTTTTAGTGGAGAGGACCTTTAAATTGAAGACCATCATAAAACCTGGACAGTAAATCACTCAAGAGTTGAGGAAACCATTAAAATCATCCAGAATCATTTATTTTCAGTGAATGCAGGAATTGAAACGGAGGAAAATACAGATCCAAAATTTTAAACTCAACTGCAGTATAGAGACTATGAGTAGCTTCCTCCTTGAAACAGTTTGATCACTATTGCTTCATAGGGCTGCACTTTGAGTGTGTACAGGGAGGTTGACCCCAGTCGGTCCATGCCTGTGCTGGACACAAACACACCGGCTTCAGGCAGGCTCGGAGCCCAAGCAGGATCCAGGGCATGAGGCTCAGGACCCACGTTTAGCAAGATCAGAAAGTGAACACAGCCCCAGGAGCGCAGGAAGGCCAGGATGGGGGGAGGTGGGAGAGATAAAAAAGTAGAGTTTGGGGAGAGAGAGACGGATGATGTATTGAAGGGGAGGAATGTAAAGTTCCCGTACAGGAGAGCCTCTTCTCTGGCTCTGGAGTGGCTGAGGGAGGTGAAGAGGGCCGCAGCTGAACGCTTTGGGTCTTTGGCCTGAAGAAGAATAGCAGAGACATGCTAGAGAGGTGGAAAATATTATCGAAAACAAATACCTGCAAATGATGCACTGTACCTGCAGGTATTCAAGATGACACGTGCAATTATTTTATAGGTAAGGTGATAAATCTACTCAGGTATTTCTCAAACAGCTGGCATCATTACTCACTGTGGAGGCATCTGATGGTTCATCCACCTCGCTGTGTAATGAATCTACTTTCACAGATGTGTTCTGGAAAGCACAAAAGGCTTTATTTGGCATCATTATCACATAAAACACGTGAATATTGAACTACAACTCAAAGGAATTTTTACCCGAGCTTGGTGGAGCTCTGCATCCCATTGGACCGTAGGCGATCCTGGCAGAGTCATCGTCAACACCAAGAGTAACTTCTTCAAGTTATAAGATGCTTTACCTCCGACCTGCAGAGATGTTCAGCTGGATTAAACTAAAGTGTTACGAAAGCATTCAACTAAAAGCTTTGAGAGGACCTACAAAATGTGAGGGATGACCGATTAATGATATAGTTTTACAACCAATTCTCCTCTACATAGACTTGCATGTTCAGCCAACAGGATTGCTTTTGTCTTCAGACAATTTACTGTAAAAAATGTGGGCAGTCACTCTGGCATCTGAGACATCAACTATTAAAATGGAGCTCATGTGCAAGTTCAATGAGTAAGATGTGCAAAAAGTGTTGTCTTGATCTTTTTAAACTGGTCATTGTAGGAAGTCTTTAAGAGCTCAAATTATATTGACAATTAAAATGGAATTTGCTGAACTATGAAGAAAATATATATTTTTTAAGGTTTAAAAACTTTAATATACAAAATTTAAAGAGTTCATTACATAAACTGTGGTGCATTTGGGTAAACGCATCTTACTGTCCAGCTGAGCCATGTAGTTTGGTCTTGCATTTGCAGGTGTGTTTCTATGGCCTCAGCCACCTGTTCCACCGACAAGAGCCGATCTGAATGTGGCAGAATGGACCTCATGACCATATCCACCAGCGTCACATTGCCAGAGTTGCTTAGAAGAGGAAGAAACTCCCTGGACTGTTTGACCATCACAATCCTAAAGTAACAGAGACGGACAGTTTATTGACAATCCCACAGGATATTTTATAGTAAAAAAAAAAGTTTTTAAATATGGCCACATATTTAAGTAGAGCTGCACCTTTCCTCTTCTACACTACTGAACTCCATCAAAACATTTCTCCACTCCAGCAGAGTCTGAAATGCAAGAATAAACTCAGCCTTTGGACAGACCCCTTGTGTCAAAATTCAAAACAGCGACATTTCACCTTCTCCGAATATATTTCATCTGTGTCACAGATGGCAAACCCCGCCACACCTTCCTCCATCCAGAAGCGAACTGCATGCTGAAGACAAAAAAAAGATGTTTTTCCCCTAGATCCAACATCACTGATTGCCTGAGCAGATAGTAGGTTTTACCTGCATGGTGAATGAAATGTTTGATGGCTGGTCTGCAGTTTCTTCTACATGCTGAGATCCCAACAGATCCAGGTCACAAAAGTCCAAAACCACTTTGAGATCTGCAGGATATGGAGCCCAATCATCAGATGAAAACAATCCATGTTATAAAGGTAATTTGACACAAAAGCAATACAAACTCACTTACTTGCTTTATTGCTCTCTCTGATGAGATGTTGGATCTGAGTCAGCATACCCAAGTTTTTACTAAATTCATTGAGATTTAAAGGCGACATCTCCTTATCAAACAGACCCGGCAGGATTAGAGCTCCTAAACCCAAAGACTTCAGGTATGGAAGCTGCTCTATCAGCGCTAGAAAGAAATCAAACAGTTAATTTAACAAAAGAATCACGTGCTTACACTCACTCCTTTGCACCAGTCGTGGCAATTACTCCATGCTTCATTGACAGCCTTCAATTCATATTATCGCAGCTTTTAATGCAAAATGCATCCATGCTGTACCAAGGTCTTCAGTCTGTGTTGCATTAGTTAAAGTAAACCTGACCTGGACAAATCCCATGTGTTCTGGCTGTTAGGTCAACTTGGGTCTGTAAATGTCGGCAGGTATGAATGAGAGATTATGATCGTGCTTGAGTTGGAATTTGGATGAACTGGCGACCAATCTAGGAGCTGCAGGCCCTCAAGTGGGTCATATAGTATAGATCAGAAATAAGCACTTTCTTTCCAAAAAAACAAAAAACAAATCTAAATTCCATGGGCAGACCTTAAGTCTTACTGTAAACTATTTTAATAGAGAACGATACTCCATATCGTTTTCATCCAGACAAAACACTGCGTTGCCCGGTCCAACATGGCGGACGCTTCGACGGAGCTTACCACTCAAGTTTAGCTGCAAGCCGTCGGCTTGGAGAAGCAGCTGCGGCTGCACCTGGTAGAAGGGCGCCCTCTGCCACCACTGGGTCTGCGGCACAACCGGCCGCGGGCTGAGGACAACGATGGCGACGGCCGTGGAGAGCATCGCCAGCCAGGAGAGCCAGAACAGCAGCACAAGGTAGCACCGGACTTTTCTCCAGCCCGGACCACCTGCAACGGCCTGCAGCTCTGTCTTGCTCAAGGGCTGCCACGTCTGTATCGTCCCCTGGTCCGGCTCCGGCATCAATAGCGGGGTCGTCTCCGAGGAGTCCACGGTGTCCGGGAGTCCGGTTCCTGGCATGCTGCCATACTCTGCGTCTCCTGCGTTCAGAGGCATCTCGAGCAGCTGCAGGACAAAACACGTGCAAGTGACATTCAGAGGTGTCGTCAGGTCAATGTTGACGGTACACCTTGCAAAAGGTAGGACGTGGAACTTGTTTCATTTGGTCACCTTGCTGTCTCCTGATCTACTCTTGCACGAGCTGACTTGTCCCACCTAAGCTTTCCAGGTGGTTCAGCTTTATTAATGAGAGGTCAGGTGACTCACTCGGACCAATCAGGTTGTTCCTCCATCACCTGGCAATGTGAAGGCAGGTACAAGCGTGTTCAGCTGGGCAAGAAAAAAAAAAACACTTGATGGGGCAGTTGTGGAGGAGTTTGGTAGAGCAATTGTCTTTCAATCCGAAGGTTACAGGTTCAACTCTGTATGCCAAAACGTCATCGAGCAAGACAGCAATAGAGATATGAGGAGACGCAATGTTTACTGGCTCAGGCCAGACGAGATGGAGCGACCCACGCCACACAGATGAATACAGTCCGTCTCCTCATTCTTGTATGTCAGCGCCACATTTGTGAAATCAGTGACGTTTTGGAGTGATGCAATGACGGGGCTCTCACTTGGCTCTGTTAACTGTGGAAAAAGAACCGGTTCATTTGGCGGTATTCAGTTAAGAACTGGCCCTGGCACCGGCCCTGAACTCGCTCCGGGTTCTTTCTGGTGGAAAAGCCCTAATAGAGTGCCTTGCTTGGCAGCCATGTCCACTGGTTAAGGTGTTTCTCTCTTGCATTGATAAAGTATTTCTTTATTTGGACAGTTGAGGTTAGAGAAGCAGACATGGGATCTGGAGTTTCCAGGTTTGAATGCCACAGCTGACATGTCACCTCTGTGGGTCCCTGACGAAGAGCCTTGAAATCCATCATCTCCCTGGAGCGCCATAATGTGGCTGCACCTCCGCATCCCAGAAATGGGATTGGTCATTGTGGGGGAAAAAAGGAATTTTCCCAAGTATATTAATTGTAGTTGCCAGCGGATAGTGTGGTTGAAAGACAATGAATCAAGAAAAGTCCAGATAAAAATAAAAGAAAAATCCCAAACTGGAAAGACAACGTCACTAAAAGTGACCTTACGCAACAGGTTGAGAAGGAAAAGAAACTTTAAATAGATTATTTCCAGTGTTTGATAGTTTAAACTGCAAACTAGCAGAAGCCATGTGTCAAGTAAAATTCCTTGCTTTTGCTGGTTTTAATCATGCATACTTTGAAAATGTAAAATTGTGTAACTCAAAACATGATATATGCAGCTGTCAAGTTTATCAAGCATTTTCTATACATAAGTTGCGCTAATTTACCTTGGCATGAGAACCAGACGGAAGTAAATGGAAGTGATTCCTCTTTGTATAACAACTCTGTGAAATACTTTTTTTTTTTTTTTACATCTTGATCAACCTGAGGTGACACCGTCATTGCAGCTCTACCTGCCTGCATGGTGTTGGTTTTGAAACGGGCCTCCGGCGGCTACGAGGCTATCAAGAACTGCTGACTTGCATCTTTTGGCTGCGTGGAGAAACTGCAGCACAGATCAGACCCAGACATCTCAGCGAAGTTCAAAACCTCTGCGACTTTCTGCTGTGAGGCAAACGCTCCCTATTGGTACCAGTGTTTCTTATCAAAGCTCCACACACAAACTCTTAATCTTCTGAGGTTTCTTACCCTCTGGGGTTTTTTTTTTCCCCTCTCTCTTCTCCTCCTCTTCTGTCTCTTTTTGCGCGTCCGCAGTCGTTCCCAGCTGAACAGTGTTGTCCTGAGTTGTTGTCTCTCAGGGGAGAGAATGAGAGAGAGAGACGACCTCACTGTCCAATAAAAGCTCGGCTCAGTCAATTAATACGGAGGTGCTGAGCCTTGCCGCACCCTCACAACACATTCTGAAGAACCCATGACTGCAGGAGAGAGACCGTGGACCGTCTATCATGTTCTGTTTTGGGTTATATTCATAATAACACTGTACAGGCTGATGAGTACATCGTTTTGGTTGTTTACCAGACTGTGACATACAAAGAAATCTTTGAAATATAACCTAGTATCAGGTAGAATATCTCAATTTTTGTGGTAAGAGAGTTAAATACAAAACAATACTTCACCTACAAAAACTATTAAAAATACTCTTAAACAGACTTATATGGCTGATAATGTAATGTATGGAGGAAGTGACATTATCAGACAACGTTGCATTTCCTCCAAAATACCAATAATAAGTTAGTGACAGTCACGTGATAAATGATTACTGAGTCACACTATTTTATCAATGTGCTTCTTGTTTAGGTTTTGTATTTAAGATTTACACCATATCAACATGAATACTCCCTTTGACTTTTTAATGTAGTGAAGCGTCTCTCACTCCTTAAGTTAAATACATTACAAGACTTTCTGGATCCTTAATTAAGTTGCAGTGGGGTACTTTATTTACATTGTTGTTTTTTTTTTTTAAATACAACAAACACCATGGCCCTCAGTAATGTGGAACACACATGTCCAAAGTCCTGACACAGTCCAGTCTTATATGGAGTGCACCATCTGTCCTACAGTGTTCTTTATATATTTATTGATAACCAAAACTATCAACAGATGCATCACACAATAATTATATTTACTCTTTGTGTTAGTGTCATTGTGCAGCATGAAATGACGAAACAACCTTTTCTGCCTGCATGGATTTCAGTCTTAACAACAGTTTCTTCAAGACAGTTCACACTATTATTGGAGACGATGTTAACAGATAAATCAATAATCGATTTTGAGGTTTAAACTGTTACGCATCTCATTAGCATTCCAGAACGTTGGCTGTAAGTGACTTGTCATCAACGAATAAATAATCTAAAGTCATGCATTTATATGAACGGGGGAGATTTGTGCCGCATGTGCAGATCTGGTGGCTATAAAACATCCTGCAAGAGAAACACTTTCCCTGCATGTTGATGCAACACATCACACTTCCCCTCGAAAGCGCCACACGTTATGAGGTATGTGTGCTACTTCTTGGGAACATCTCATCGTGTTCCCCTGTCCTGGCCCTGGACGCCCCCCCCCCCACCTCTTTCTCCAACACTCGCCTGCATTCTTCATCCTTTTGTGTCTCGTCCTCTGGCTCTCCTCTCTTATGGCTTATGTTTATGCTGTTATGACAAGTCATTGCTATCCGTGTCACCTTTGCTCCCTGACAGTGTCGTGCAAACTAATTATTAGACTGTTGGTTGTCACGAGACTTTGTGATGCATGTGTCCACATGTGGAGAACAAACCACAAAACCCTTTTTTTTTAATAAAGAGTGAAATACTCTTCATCGATATACAGTTAAGGAATCATAACTGAACTGTCTAAATTGCGATGTCCAGTGTTCCAGTAGAAAATAATCCACATCTATTCATTGATGTGGTGCTGGTGGAAAAAAAAAAAATGGAATAACTTTGAATAGTTTTTTATCTCTCTGAAATGTTATAAGAATTTATTTTTTAAGTTGATTTGGAGCCTGTTAAATATTTTAAGATTCTGTACTTTAAGTTTTTAATTATCATGAAATATAAAAAAAAAAGAGACTTGAAATGTTTCAGTATATTTGTAATAGATCATACATATATGGGGTTTCCGTAGATATGTTGTATGTAAAGTTTTTCTGGTGCACAACAACCAAACAACAGGAATTTTATTCAAATTACAATTTTTTAATTACCCAGGAAGCAAGTATGTGGCCATATTCGTGCAGAGAATAGATTATGATTCTGTGAATAATCTTCTTCATCTAAAATGTAAAGTTTCTCCTCCAGGCGTCATGCTCTCTCAGTGGAGGAGGCGAAGTGTTGATTCCGTTTTGATGGGACCAGCTTTAGGTTGAGTCCTCCTCCGATCCTTCAATGTCCTGAAAGGTCACATGAGAAAAGGTCGTGTCAGAAACAGATGACATCATCGTTCAGTCCTGACGATTTGATCCCCACTTGTTTGTCTGTGCAAGTTTGCGTGGTTAGAACACAGACGTTTTGTCCCGGCGGCCACCTTGTATTGCAGCCTTTGCTGCACGTATGTGTGACTCAGTAAATGTGACTAGTTTAGTACCTAAGTGCGGGGAAATATTCCCGATACAAGTAAGGTCTTTATACATTTATAGCTGATGGCATTACAACAACCTAAAATTCAGTTTCTTTAAATTTTTAAAATGTGAAATATTTTTAGATTCAAGCCCCTCAAATGTGTGAATTTACTGCTTTCTTGTGTTCTTGATCCACTGAATGCAGTAAAGCTTTGAAAGGAAAACTCTTCAGTTTGACATTTGCCAAAATTATATCTCGGTGCATGATTGATCATCATGTGGCGTATTTTTTTCCCACCTTTAACTTTCTGTGTGTTAATGTGTCCTTCATCAGGCCTTCCTGAACACAAACATTGGATATTAATAAGTGGAGTCTGTATCTGGCCTTGAACCCTTTATCACAGTCATTGATGTAGCAGGTTGATCATCACACATGTAGGAATCTTATTGGTATAAAAAGTGTTGAACTGGTATAAAAAGTGGGCATCGTTATTATGTGGGATTAGAAAAGTGATGTAATGAGATCCACCTGTTGTTTTCAATGTGTCCTGATAAAAGCTGTTCTGTTGGTATAACATGTGTGAACATTCATTGGGTTAAACTGTCAGCCAACCCTGGGAACAGGAGAACCCACATTTTATTGCAACATTCTTTTGCTTATTAAATTTACCATAATTGACAATATAGACTTGTATATCCAGGTTCTGTATTTTTATGTTTCCTCTCTCTATATTTTAAATAATCAAGAAGAACAGTAGGATGGGTGAAGGGCATTTCCTCTATTAACAGATCATCTTATTGATTGTGTGTTGTGACTGATCATTTGTATATCTGGTGAATGGAGCTCTTGACTTTCCACCTCTTGAGTCTGGATCTGCTCGATATTTCTTTCAGATAAAAGTGAGCTGTTCCTTCCCACTGTTCCCAGTACTCACTCATGTGGTTTTGTCAGGGTTTTTTTTTTTTTCTGCATTTGATTTGACCTGTAAAGCAGCATAAGCAGTGGCCATGTATGTTGAACATTCAAATATCTTACCATTGGCTCCTGAGTCCTCAGAGCCATGATGTGTTTCTGATACGCAGAGATGATGCAGTCTCGTCTGCATAGAGAAACAACAGGAGTCATTAAAAATATAAAAGAGCTTAGATGTAAATAATTGTTAGTGAACTGATTGCTCACTTGCTGGTGATGCCTCCTCCTGGTGGGAGCCCTGGCATCTCCTCCGCCGCCAAGAATTTGATCACATACAGAAGGTCGGGATCCTCGTCTCTGGACTTCATCATCTGGAGGATCTCTGTCAGAGGACAAGGCCAGATTAAATGGGTCGATAAAAGGGACGGATAATTGTCTTTTAATATGTTTTGAGACTTAAAGTCTCTTAAAGTTTCTCCACCTTCCACTTTCATGTCTATCTGCTGCTCCAGCTCTGCCTCTTGCTGCAGTGCCTCCTGTGACACCTGGGGGGCGCCAGGGAAGCAGACAATGATGATACTGATGTTATCCAGGCTTCCCTGCAGGGGGAGACACAGCAGGTTAATGCACAAGGAACCGCAGCAGAACGTTATGGGATATAAACAACTATATTAATCAAAATACACCTTAAGACTGTTTTGATTGATTGATTTGATGATAACTTTGTGCCTTTACACACAAAATGTCCTTGAGACATATTACAATGCAACATATTCCTTTGGAAATACTGTCAATTCATTTATACTGTATTGTTATTGTTATAATAATGACAGTAAGTAGTATTAAAGAGGAACAACCTCATGTAATCTTAACTAGATATATTAAGAACATTCAACTAATTTATAAATGCTTTAAAAAGTGTAATAAAAATGTTGCCTCCAATAGAATTTCACTAAAATGGCCATTTCTTCATGTATTAATATGTATTTAAAAATAGATTTACTTAGGTACATATGTTTTTTTTATGTGATTTTTTGTTTGTTTTTTTTTAATTTAAATTAAAACAAAAGAAATAAAACCATTAAACAACTGGGCACTGCAGGGAGTGTACACAAATAACAACAGAGGGCTTAAGCCTCTCTACTAATAACATTTCCACAAAGCTATTAAGAGTTCAAAATTAGGGGGAAAAACAGAGGAATGCATAAAGAAATACACGTTAAAGTAATGTGTATAATGTTAATTGAATGTAATTGTGCCTTTTATGGAGGTCTCTCCATATTTTTGTAACAATTGTAATATATTATGTGTTTTTTTTTGTAATTACTGCGATAATATGGATTACCCATACAGTCAACTAAGTTTTGTGAAAGAAAAACATGTGATGTTGATCCTTTATGAACACATTATTGTAATTTCAGCTCAAATTTTTTGAATCGTCCTCTCATTGTTCGGACTGCCGTCCCTTGTGACCCTGAATTGGATAAGTTGATTTTGAAGATAGATGGATGGATGGATTCTATGAGTATGTGAGCTCAGCAATGTGAGGTGGGAGAGTGTACAGCAGCACTTAGGCTTTCAACAGCTTCTATAAGCCATTTCAGCAGAAATAAATAGCAACCCATCATGGTTGGAATAAATCCTCTGAGCTGGTGTGTGTTGAGCTCCCGTCAACACACTCACATTCAGTCTTAATCCCAGCCATGTGCAGCTTTTCTTTGCTCCATCTTCTGTACTGGGATTCCTTAAGACCACTATTTATAGGGCGGGCAAAGGGCTTGTCTGTGTTTAGATGAATGGCAACTAAAAAAGCATTAGGAGGAGCAGCGAGTGAAATCTACTTACATAACAATGTAGTCAAAGAGACTCCACCCACAATGTCCCACACTGTCAGTGTAAAGAGTCCCATTCATAAAGCTGTGCAAGGTAACACTGTGTTATTGAGGTGACGTGCTGCAGCCACCGCTAATGCGCCTAATGCTGCTGCATGTACACCAGTCTGGAAGTGAACAGCTTGATTTGAATGTTAGAATCATATTGAATAGTTCTTAAAATAAAATCTCCATGGACTATTGGCAGATTGTTAGAATAATACATTAAGTCTGCATGAATTCTGATTTTGTTTTCTGTTGTACAGACTAAAGACACAAAGAAATGCCAATATTCCATGGAGATTTTATTTTAAGAACTATTCAGTATATTTATTGTTTGTAACACATTATAGTTTAAAACCTCACCGTTTTGAACATTGCATGTGAAATCTTTTTATTAAAGCTTGTTTTTTTTTCATTTTTGTACAAAGACACAATGTGGTTAGTACTCCTGCTTAGAACCATAAGATCCCACGTTTGATTCCAGCCTTGCATGTGTGGGTTTTCACTGGACTCTACACTTCTGTCCACACTGCAAATACATGTGGTTGAGATGAATTTATTTCTCTGAATTGACTGTAGGTGTGATTGAGACACTGTGTGGTTGTCTGTTTGTGCAGGTTATACGTCCAAGACGTACCCTACCGCAGCTCGGATTGACTCCAGACTCAAACTTGGACAAAGAGGTACAGTAGATGTTTTATACCAGTTGGTGACACTAAGAAAATCATTCAGCTTTTGTGGATTTGGCTTGACGCAGTGTGTCTGTAACACAGAGCTTCACTCGTCGTGTTTAAGTATTTTCCTATTTCCTGTTTCCTGTTTCAGATCAAAACATTTCCAGGGATTTTCATAGATTTTCATAGCCTCTTTAAATGTAGAACATTTCAATTACATCAGATTTTTTTTTTTTGTATTTCTGTATCTACTACTTCAGAATCAAAAATAATTTATTAAAGGTCTGTCAAGCTCAATGATGCATTAGGTCATTTTCCGTTTTTGTGCCCACTGACCATTGGCAATAATTTTCCCTATTTTGGCAATTTATGCTTCCATAATGATGGTACTTCTTTCATGATGCAGCCCTTGTGTTCCATCTGAGGTTTTTTTTTCTTTCAAATGACCAACCAGGCCTGTTTGTGTAAGCATTTAAAGTGCACACCCCACACAGCCAGATTTCTCACCTTATACAGGCAGAGGTCAATCACTTGGGCACAGATTTCCCTCAGGTCATCGCACACCTGCAGACGGCTGCGCACAAAGGCGCACAGTTCCTCGTTCCCGATGGCGTCCCATACGCCATCACAGGCCAGAATGAGGAACTCGTCTTCCGGCGTTCTCTCCAGCTCATACACTTCTGGCTCCGGTGACACGAGCTGCTCTGTCTGCGGCCTCCAGTCCACCTGCTTGAAGTCAAAGTCCCCCAGGGCTCTGGAGACTGCCAGCGAGCCGTTCACTCTCTGGAGGGTCACCGAGCCGCCGGCGTTCTGAATCCGCTCCTTCTCTCTAGGGTTGAACGGCTTGTGGTCCTCGGTGTAGAAGACCACCTGGCCATCGTGGCAGAGCAGGGTGCGCGAGTCGCCGCAGTTGATGAAGTAAATGTAGCGAGAGGAAATCATGACACCTGCTGCGGTGGAGCCACTTCTGTCCCAGCTGTCCTGGCGAGCCAGTTTGTGCATGTGACGATCAATGTCGAGGAAGCCTTCACGGATCCCCTCTTTCACCTGCTCGGGGTCCTCGTCTGCTTTGATCCCACCTTTAGAGACATGGAGATAAGATCTGCCTTTAATTGAACTTTCTACCAAACTTTGTGCTCTCTATTTGATTCAGCCGATTGTGGAGGAGTAGAGCTGTCTTCCTCTCTAGAAAAGCTGCATTGATTTACTGAAAATGTTTCAGTCAGGTCAAACACTGGATGGCACACACATCCTCAGCAACTCATTAAAGCTGGGACCATCAAAATAATATCCCACTGGTAAACTCATTAATCCAAAAATTGTCTCATTTTGCTTTTCTCTGTATATTGTTATTTGGACAATCCCAGAGCAGGCAACACTGTGGTTCCCCCTTGTGATCTTTGGCAGTCATCTAAACTGGTCAAGGACACCAGGTTGGTAATTGATACTCTTTTGATTCTGGATAGGTATTTGAACCTGGGTACAAAAGTAATTTCAACCTTTTTACAATTCATTTTGTAACGAGATGCTTGTATTTTGATCTTTGTTCCATCCATTAATTTGCTTTACCATGGATCTTGGATCAAAGAGTGCTGGAAATCAATTCTGGTTGACTACAGGCGGTGGCATCTTGCATAACCACCATTTACTGCTTGATTGCCAAATGTGTTGCCCCTCATCAAGTTTCTTTTCGGTTATGTAAAGTTTCACTCATTATTTTCTGTGTGAAGATACAGACAGAAGAGGACCAGCCCATATGACGTAGTGTATGAATGCGTTGGTGAATCTCCTAAATGAAATTGAGTATTTTTAGCTGGGATTAATCTGCTGATCAGCACTGCAGCTCCCCACCAAGTCCATTTGACAGCTTATCACAGTGGTTTGAACACGTTATTGGTCTGCAGCGTGATAGATGACACTTTGGCGACTTTGCAGACGAATAAACACAGCAATTGTTTGTTTAAATGTTTGATCTGATGAACAGTTTAATTTACAGGATATGTACCCTGCAAATTATATGTTGTCTTCTTCAAGTATATTTTGATGGTTCTATATATGTTCAGGGCTACGGATTTGTATCAGTCAGTTGTTCTTTACCTGTGGCCAGGATGTGATCCAACAGATTTCTGGAGCAGTATTGAGCAACCGTGGTTCCTGCGTGTCCGTCAAAAACAGCAAAGTAGGCCCAGTCTGTCAGCTCTCCTCTCAGCTGGGGCATGCAGGTGTGGGCGTCCTCCATCTGAGCCCTCCAGCCCTGCATGCTCGCTACGGCGTAGTTTACCCCCAGATCAGACCCCCCCTCTGACACACGCTTCTCCAAGATGGGACGCTCTAGGTACGGGCTCGGCATTGAGTCGTCGTCATCCGAAGTGTCCTCCTCTCCAGATCCTGCCTCCCTGGATCCTCCTTTGAAGAAGAAGGTGACCATCTTCTCTGTCTCTTTGACCAGCTGGCGGAGGAAGGAGGGCACCTCCACATTGCTTGCACGCCTTGCCGTCCTCATCACCCCACGGAGCCGGTGCTCAAGCTTCCTGCTCGACCTGGCAGCGGCGCGGCTCCTTCGGGTGCCTCTCCTCCGGCCCTGAGTTTTCCTCAGGAGGTCCAGTGCAGCAGCTTAACTGTGGCCTCTCAATAGTGAACTGTAAGTAACTTCAAATAGGATCCCGTTAGACGAAAAAACACCAGGCTGGTGCTCTGCTAAACAAGATCCGGGCCATTGTTTTACCCCTCAGCTGTAGATTTCCTTCTTCTGCACCCGATGTAAGTTTCGGATGTAAACACAAGGTGTGTTTTTCTTTCCGTCTCTCTTCGTTGTGTAACTTCGTCTCCCTCCCTTTCCCCTTTGGCCCGGCTCTATCAGCGCTGCACTTCTATTGGCCTATCTATTTCTGTTAATTCATCCTCTGCTTTGTCCCCACCTACTGCCTCTCTCCTTGTCCCGGCTCCCTCCCTCCGTCTCAGTGACACTGTGAGTTAATCACCTTGCCAACAAGCAAGCGCTCAGGGCTCACATATACACGGATTATGAGCATGACGTTGTACACAACCTATATGGGAATCCTGTGCTCTGCTTTGCTTGTTTGTTTTGGGATTCTATATCTGTCCTGGAAAGGTTTTACAGCTCAGTATTATGGTCACTACTGCACTGACATGGGACTGAAAGCTTTTCTATGTTGAAAAGAGTTTAAGTCCTCAGCTCAAGAAAACATGTTTAAACAGTTTTGGCTTTTTTTTATAACCAAAATGTAAAAACCTCCTCCAGCACAGAGGTGCAGTGGTACGCAGTGAGGCATCACAGAAAAACATCTGTATACCTCGGGACAGTCTGTAGAAATGTAGTGTAAAAGCTGACAATTTGAGTCATTCTTTGCTAAATATTAAGTTCCTAACCTTTGACATCAGTTGCTAAATCTGTTCTCCTTGGATGACAGCTGTGCTCCTTAATCTTATTATCACTTTTGTATTTGTAGATTTTGACCTGGTTTACTTGTAAGTACACTTGTGATTTAATGTCCTTAAAGACTATATATGTGACTGTCATCCAGCTATATTTAGGAGGACTTACCCTGATGCTCTACTGGCATTTGCAGCAGGTTTGTTTACATTTACTTATCCAGTTTAGATGGACTATGCCCATATCAAATAGGATCAGACAGGTAGTGATCTCCTGATGGCCATGTTGTTTTAGAGTGATTTGTTCAGCATTGTAGCGTATAGCTTTTTAAATACAGAAACTTCTTCTCTAATTGATTAGTGCTTATTCTTTAACGGATACTTAATGTTGTTCTAAATTCTTAAAAGTGCAAATGTTTGGGTATAGTTGTTGGGCCTCTGATTGGGGAGCATCGTATTCTGTCCTGATGTGCAGTGGTTTTCTGTTGAATGCTGGACTTTCTAATAATCTTCACATTTAAAGATATATTGTTTGGATTGTTAGGCAATCAAAACACCAACTCTTTGCAATCTAGATAGCTGCTTTCATTTGACAATGTTTCGTAAGTCTTCAAAAATAGTCTACAGCTGCCATAACTGTAACATTCATGGTTTTGTAGTAAAGCGTATTTTATTACTTTTGATTTACCCATACAATAGAGTTTGGAGGTTATATCGATAAAACACATTTTTAGAATAATTAATAGATTCATCTTCATTTTATCATAATTCTTGTAAACAATTCAATGGGGAAAAAAAAACCTGGAGGAAGAAGGCATCCCCTGACTCTGAGAGCTTCCCTACCACTCTGTGCCTCCTGTAGCTCTTTGGCGCCCCCCAGGGGAGACCCACCCCACAGGCTTCAATCTCTTCGTGTGTGTGTGTGTGTGTGTGTGTGTGTGTGTGTGTGTGTGTGTGTGTGTGTGTGTGTGTGTGTGTGTGTGTGTGTGTGTGTGTGTGTGGGTGGGTGTCCTGCCCATGCTTGCCTCACATTATTAATGATATTGTGTCATTCTTTCTCTTGCTTCTTGCGCCTATGAGATCTTGAGATTAAACCACATGATGAGGAAGAGACAGTAGGATAGGTGAAGATAAGCTGTGAATGGAAGATGGCAGTATAGGCTCAGATTGACACTCCTGCTTCTCTCCGGTGGCTGTAGTGCGTGCTTCTCCCTCCCGCTGCAGTCATAACAATGCAGGAGGGGGAGAGGATGGAGCCGAGGGGCAGGATGGTGGAGTGAGGCAGGGCGGGGCTGTGGAGTGACAAAGCGAGAGGCAGGAGAGAGAGGAAGCTGCTGCTCAACACGCCACCAAGAAAACCAACCAAAGGAGGCAGGTGAAGGGAGGAAGGAGAGCGTGAATCCACAGGACGTGAGAGCCGGCAGCAGAGGAGGAGGAGGAGGAGGAGGAGGAGCTGGGGGGGCTTCCAGACTGGATGGGCCCAGCAATGCCTTGATGGAGCATGGGCCAGGTTTTAGGATTCTCCCACTGCCGTGAGTCTGTTTCTCTTCTGCTTCTCCATCTGCGTCTGTTTATCTCTCCGTACCATCGGCACATTTGTTCCAGCTCAGCATCTTTCCTTGCGAACTGATGTGAGCAACGTACGTGTGAGCTCACCCCTCCTGCCTACCCTCTCTTCCTCTCTCCTTCTACCGTCGATAAACACATGGCTGAAAGGATGGATGCAGTGCAGAAGCACACCAGTTCATGACGTATTGATGTGCAGATGTTTACTTGCTGGTGCGTTTGCTGCCAGGCGTGTGATGCAAGTTAATTCTCCTTCAATGCTTCTGTTGTGCATCTGTTTCACTGCTAAGTCTGTTATCCCATATGTTTTCCTACTCACTAATCTCTACATAGTAATGGAAGTCAATGTTGTTGTTTATTTGCATGTGTTCTTGTCAAACGTGGAGGGGAGAATATGCTGCGCTCATTTCCCTGCACGGCTCATTTATTAGCCTACTGTCATGCTGGCTGTCTGATAGTGAAGGCCTTTTCTGCTGCCAGTTCAGCTCTGAAAGGAAATGAATCAATATGCAGTGACCTATAGCATGTGATCAAAGTTGTCACCTTCCCGGGATCTATAACTGATGTACAAATACTTTTATGGTCAGGACTCAAATTGTATTTGTTGATTGGGTCATATTTTGATGTGGAATTACATTATGTAGCACGAACCAAGTTTCGGTTTATTCACTTTCACAAAAATAACTCCATTAGTAGTAAACCTTCCCTCAATGTTTGAAAAAAAAAAAAAAGACATAATTGTGCATCAGTGTACAGTGTTTTTTTGTGATGATATCAGAATTTAGAAGAACGTACATCGTCCCAGAGGCTCAAGAAGAATGCACAGCAGCAAGACAAACCGAATCCAATCCACTAAAGTTAAACATTGAGCCCTCTGACGGTGCAGTGGTTTGCACTCTCCCCTCACAATAAAGATTGTGTTTGTTCGAGCTTTTTGTATTCAGTTTCCTTGTGCTCCCTGTGTATACTTGGGATTTCTACTGTGTCGCGCTACAATCCAAAATAATATATATTCAAGGTTAATCCATGACTCTGAAATTGCCCTGAAACCACCATGGGTACCCGATGGTGATTGATTAGACATTTTGTCTGACAGACCAGGAGAAGGCAATAGAGGGTTTCTCGTGCCACTGCAACAAAGGTTGACCGTCTCCAGTTCGTAAATATCTGGATGGGAGACAGTTAAATGCAGGAGAGAGACTGTATATTGTCTCAGATGATGCTCTTGACCTGCTGCAGGGATCTCAGCCATGAATTCTCAGCAAATGTTATTGATCCTGATGAACCACTTTAGTTGTAGATTCATCTTAAAGTTTTCCTGTTTTGTGTTCCAGAGGAATATGGCTCTGTTGCATCCACTCCGGATTCAACTCCTCCGTGCACTGATGGTAAGAAGTCGACAAGAAAATCATTCTTATTATCTTTTCAAATGGAATATGTGTCCTGCTTTCTGATGCGTCTTTGCCACTGAAATGAGTTAATCCATGCACATCTGACTGCCAGCTTCTCTAATGCAACCTTGTGAAAATCCACAGGTATGACAAAAAGGTGCTTTCATTGTTAGAATTTAGAAGAGGAGGTTTTTTTGTACTTATCAAAGGGTTTCATCTTTTCACAGCGCATCTTGTTCTCTCCCTGCCATCAGAAAGAACACCTGGGTGCCTTCATGAGACATGTCTGATCACTGAAAACTATTCCAGCAATGTATTTGATTGCCTGTGTATTTGGGTGACCACCTCATTTGATCAACACCACTATTCTTATAGAGCTAATGGGTGAACCGATGATGCCGTGTGCGCTCATGGGCCGAGTTCAGGAGAACAAAAAGCTAAATGTCTTTCCTCGTTGTGACTGACACTGCTAATAGATTCTGACACCGACTGTTGTATGTGTTTAACCCAGGCGGGAATGAGGAGTCAGAGCTGTATGAGCTGCAGACAGCCAGAGAGTGGTCCGACGATGACATGGGAGATGGAGATCCAGATGACGACGAGGAGCTGGGTTCATCCCCGTCGATCTGGGGCACGCCACGTCAGAACTCCTATGAGCTGACTTTCTCTTACATCGCCATCGCCGAGGCCGAAGCCGTGGGAGCGTCGCGGCACCACAGAGAGCGACGCAGGACCGGCAGCTCTCGGGGGAGTCGTACGTCTTTAATCCGCACGGACACTCTGGAAACACTGTTGGACTCGCCCGACGTAGACTGGGACCCTCAGGCATTCCTCACGCGGGAGGAAGAACAAGAAGCGGCAGAAAGGAGGGAGCAGGAGAGAGTTGAGGCGAGGACAGCGAGCGCTTTGGGAAGGAGTCAGCCGGAGCAGACTATTACAATTCAGCCCTCTTCTCAACACCTGGACCCAGAAAGTCAAAGCGGAGACGCACTCGTCCAACAGGAGGAGAGCGTGACGCAGTCCTCCCCGGCATCGTCTCAAACCCAACCATCTCAGCAGCAGAGCCCCTCACACACGCTGCAAGGTAAGGCTTTGTGTCATTTGTTATCAGACACAATGACGAACACCTATAACGTCTGGAAACTAAAGATGTTCAGCCACAAATATGAGGGACTTTGTTCACCGAGCAGGAGATGCTCAACAAAACCAAAAAATTGGATTTGGTGTTTGTACAACTGAGATGTAATTTGATTCATGCAGTGAACTGGATGAAACTTTTCTTTAAAAAAGAAGTTTGTAAATATAGAATATGTAGAGCATGATTTGAAATTCAATGTTTGCGTGTCATTAAAATGTATCCTGTAGTCACTAATCAGTTAATCAAAACCTTAATACCACATCACATGACATTTGTCTGAAAAGAAAGGTGGCAGATTCCATTGTCAAGTTTTGTCATGATATGATAGAATGGATTGAGGGCAGGGAAGAGAAAATCAAGAGGAAGAAAAAAATGTCATTTATGGCTTTTCTATGTGGAAATTCAAAAAACTATTGACATTATCTGTGTGCAATGTTTTCAAATGTAGCAAACAGTGTCAAGCCCCATTCATTACAATATGAATACATTATAGTAGAAGGCAGTTCACATGGCCTTCAACATCATGTGGTAACCTCAGGAGAAGCTGGTTGTTTGTGTGATGATCACTTACAATTGAAACTCTTCTTCTGAGGGATACCACGCAATACTGCAAACAAAAAGGAAGAGACGATGCATTTCTCAGAGAGAAATATAAGAAAAGGTCCATGATGTACTGTCAAGGTAAAGCAATGGGGTGTATCTCATCATTTTTGCTGTTTTTGTGTTTTGTTTCTAAACCTCACCTTGTAAAGTAATTTCCACATTGTGGATGATTAAATCTTCTGGATTTGTAAAGGACCAAAACACATTAACGGGAGACGACTATGACTCTGTACTAACATGACATCATACTTTTTGATAGGTCCAAAGTCAGCTGTAAAAAAAACACAGGTGCATTTCATATTAGTATAGAAGGGATGAATACATTTATTCAGTGAAACATTATATCAAAGATATTTTTTAAGACAAAATTTTCTTCTTTTCTTCTTTATACTTTGGCTCAAATAAACACAGTGTCTTAAGATTCAGTGATATTTGATATCAGATGTTTTACCGATTTAACTTTGTTCTATCTGTTTGTTTGTGAGATGTGTAGAAATACAGGACAAAACAATCAACATTTGATTATATTTAATGAGATGAGTCGGGTTCCTGCATCAAACTGATTTTAGAAACCTATTTTTGTGGGGAAAAAAAGGTGAAAAATTATTGATCTACATATGTCATACGGCTTTTTAATAAGCAAGAACAAAGACTGGCATAATCCACGTTGTTCTAATATACGTTATGTTTCTAAATACAAACTATTTTTGTAGTATAAAAGTGAATAATTTTGCTCTGATGGTTTTATATTCTGATTAATCTTCTCTTAATAAAAGCAGTGTAACCCTAAATTGTGATGTCAACAGTGATGTTATCGCCATGGTGACGTCATGCTCTCGTTTCCTGGCAGCTGCAGCCTCACCAGCCTCTGAGCCAGAGTCTCCCGTCTCCAGGGAAACCATCTCGGTCAAGCTGCTCACATCTGTGCATCCCAGAGGCCCAGTGTCCTCGCAGTCGACCCCCGTCGGCCAAAATTCTCAGGAACAGCTGGTCAGCGATCACTGGTTCTCAGCTCTCAGCCTGACAGAGGACCTCACACTATGCACCCACATAGCAGGTACGGTTCATGGCTCTATAATCTTTACAGGTAAAGTCACAATGACTTGATTCGGATTTGTGTTGGGGATGGGGGCGTCATTTGCTTAACTCTTGTCCGTTAAGAGAAATTGAAAAGTGAACACAGCAGAGCTCATGGTAATAATAAGGCTCTTGACAAGAATTCAGAAAAACGGGACTCAAGACAAACTGTGAACTACAGTGACTCACTAGTGTCACCTCATGCTCTAAGGCGCGATCACATTTCTTTTTAATGACATATAATCTGATAAAAGACTTCACAGCAGGTGGGACCATGTTCCAAATCCGATTGATATTATTCAGTGGCCAATTGCAATATCTGCATCTTGCATACCGCTTTAAGCTGAGTGTCAAGCTGATGCTGCTGTTTTTGCAGACGCAATACAGATTAATTAAATGCAGAGTTAGGAAACGCCCTCAAGTGTAGTATGAGTCATCAGGGGGGTTTCAAGTGATTTAAAGGGAAATACTGAAATGTTAGATATTAGGCCATTATTTGGCCTGGATCAAAAAATATATTGACAGTAAATCAACAGACACGAGACAAAGCCTGCAGAATTATATTTTTGATCTCATACTACTTTTAAATGTCTTGTTTCTTCTGACTTCTGTAATCTTCTCATCTCCATGTCCTTTGCTTCTTTCTTATTGCTTAAAAAGATCCTTCCTCTCAGCTCCACAATCAATGCTTCAAATGCAGAAAATATCAGATGTCACGTTTCTCATGGACCTTCAGTTGGCGGCAGACAGATATAGACCCCAGCCCCCGTCCTCCAGCCCTCACTGATCCATTGTGTCTTCATGGAAACTCTCCGTTGGGATTTGAGGAATGATCAGCTCATTGTATTGAGAGCATTTCTGACATTGACTCTTTTTTTGAGTCGCCACTCATGTCAGAGGTGTCTGCCACTCTGAGCTATTTTTTTATTTATTTCTGACACAGAGGGAAAGAGAAAATGACAGCAAAAGATAACATCCTGTTTTCTTACTTGAAGGCACTTTAAGTGGACTGTCTGTGCTGGGTCTTATTTTAGTAGATGTTAGGGGGGGGCAGTAAACCCTCAGACTGTTGATTAATGGTTGGTGAAGTTGTTGACAGAGTTTAGGGTGTCCTTAATAAATAGCACACATGCATCTCTCGGAGCATCAAATTTATCTGCCTCTATTATTTGTTTTCAGAGCCGTGGAGCAAATCTAAGTTTGAAGTTTAAGACAGAATCTAAAAACTGCTTGAAAAAAACTGGCAATTCAGTTTATTTTCTGAGATGCAAAAAAAGGTCTTGTGTAGAGGAATATTTAGCGTAGTCTCCTTCAGGCGGCATTTTGAAGACATTTCCGAGACGTAATTGGCATGTTATAACATCTCTTCACACTGACTTTCAATTCTCCACGTAGAGAAATATGCTTTCACAACATCTTAGGGTTACAATATTTAATCTACACATACTAGAATGAGTGCCCTACATGGGTTAAAAACAAATATAAAGTCTCATATCAACATTATGTTATGTGTTATAATTTTAAAGAGATGAATATTTGTAATTGTGCCGTGATTCTTTCAAAGTGAGACAAAAGTATAATACAGTCTGGTGACCAAGAACTACATAATAACCATTGTTTCATGACCTTTAAATTACAAATGACATTCCTCATATTTGCAACAATGCAATCATTTATTTTTCTTTAGGTATTTGAATAATTGCAACAAAACTGAGAAACATAGCAAACATTTCAGTCTTTCTTAAGTTACATGTGTTGCTGGTGACAGAACATTTTAGCTCGATGACATAATGAAAAATAGACTCTGGTTCTCCTGTTTCAGGTGCACTTATATAAACACAGTTCCACAAAGAAATCATGAAACTTTACAAACAAAAAAAAAAAACAAACACAAAAACCAGAAATGCATCAAAATCCGAGAGTTTTTCATTAACTTGAAAGCTGTGCGGAGTTGGAAAAGCATGCCGTGGTTGTAAATCATCTCTTTATGCACGAAGCTCTCGTAGTCTTGAAGAGCGGTGGGCGGTGCTTTGAACCAGATTATTTTGGGCCTGCCAGGCCAGTGGACTGCTGAGCGAGCAGTGGGCGGCCAAAAACAGCTCAGAGGGGCGAAGGGAGCACAGAGGGTGTGAGGGGGAAACGCTGGAGCAGCAACCAAAATGGCCAGTAAAGGTGAGACTTTTGGGATTTGAAACACGATTGCCGTGCTGCTGTTTAGTCAAAGACTAGAAGTCTGGATACTTTGCTGATCTGACAACTCCTGTAGAATATGTGTGGGTTTGGGTTCAGTTTAAAGCCAGGAGGGAAGCAGAAGCTGCATATGCAGATGTGAAGGAGCAGACTTGGATCTGAACCAGTAAACGTTTGTGGAATTGGTGTGAGGGAGTTCAGCCAGGGTGAAAACCTTGAAAAATTCATTGCATCTCTCTAATCATTGTCTGAGAGTGATTCTCCCCACACGACGGCTTTCATGAGTTTTTCATGAGTCGTCACCGTGTAAAACACCTCCAGCCATTCAAATGACTGCAAACTGTCACATTGTGGTATGTTGTTAGCACATGGTTGCTGCAGAGTGGAATAACTTTGCCAGCTGGTTTTTCTTTCATTTTAGTGCTGCCACTTTCGGCTGAATAGCTGGCACCAGCTGAGACATTTCAGTCTGTAGTGGGATGAGGTTTCTTAGTCCGGCCGCTGAGCTGACATGACCTGGGTCACATGAAATGGTTGTTGAGGTTAAAATGAAATGCTTTCATGGCTTTGTCGGTGAACCCACGTCAGTTTTTCACTTCTTGTCTAGCGGAGGGATGTTTAGTTGATGGCTTGATTTGATTATTCATTCCCCACATGCAGTAATTCAAACCATGATTCAAGGAAAGATTGAACACAATGACATAAGCCTTTGCATTCAAACTTGTGTGTCCTATATTTTTATACTGCTTTGTCCAACGTAAAGCCTCTGTGGAGTTTGAGCCACTCCCAGCTGTCAATGGGCGAAGGGAGAGTTCAGTCGGGGCTGGTTTCCTGTCCATCACTGGCCAACACAGACAACCACACACACATTTACACCTAAAAGCCATTTAGCGCTCCAATCAAGCTCCAACTATGAGAGGAAACAGAAGGACCCAGAGAAAAACCTGCACATACACAGGGAGAATATGCAAAAGTCAACCAGAAAGCTGGTTTCGTGTGAGACAAGAGTGCCGCATTCCCTAAATGTCATTTTATGATGTGATTGCAGCAGGTTTTGTGAGGGTTTGTTTGAAGGAAAGGGAAAATATAGTGGCAGTAATCTTATGATGTTACCCCCAAATGTCCTAAAACTATAACAGTTCTAGGAACTGGCTCTTCCCCAACATGCCTCTGCTGCATTAAATAAACTCCAGGATGAGTGATCTATTAATACACTGTGGATACTTCTGTAATTCCTATATCTTTAAATAAAGTAGTGTCTATGTCAATACAGATTTAGTCATCCCCCGTACCTTCGTGTGCAGACTATCCCCCCGTCCCAGAATGATAACAGCTCAAACAAACACATGGGACAGTCGTGTCCCAGTGGCATCGTGGGTATTAATTGTGTTCATTGATGTTTATAAATAACCCACCTGCTGTCAGTGCACTCTATTCAAAGAGGCTTCCCTCTCTTCTAACGCGGAGGTTTAGCGTTTCACTGAATGACGGGCACAACCAGCTACGCCGGCGTCAGCCACGACGACACAGAGCTGCACTTTTCATCGGTCGGATCAGTTTTTCCTGAAACGACGTGACTGTCAAAAACATTTCCATATAGAAATAGAACTGCTTTTGTTTTCTTTGTTTAATGAATTGTGTCTCATACGAGAAGGATTCTCACCGGGCGTCATATTTGAAAGAGGTCGACTGGAGTAAAGCATGACTCTGCAGACGGACGGCCTGACGCCTGACAGCAGGTGCTGTGAAAGGCTCCGTTTAAATTCCCCTCGACTGCTCGCTTCCCTCTTTCGCCTGCGAGCTAAATTTAGCCGAGGACGGAGCCCGGCGTGTCCTGGTAGCTGCAGCACGCTCTCGCAACGCCGGGGAGGCTGGAAATCCCTCCGAGCCTCACAGCTTCTTCCACCTCTCTGGTCTTTCTTCCTCACTCCATCCCCACATCCCTTCTTCACACCCGTCCGCTCCCTGATTACCCTGGAATACAAGAGCGTCTAATTTGCCCTTCACTATTACGTCAGTGGCTCTATTATTAGGACGATTGCAGCGATGTACAATGCGGTTACTTGTGTTACTAAATGTTACTAAGTCTGGTCAATGAAACGCCATCGTTGGTCCACCGAGCTCAAGCAAATGTTTAAACTGTTTTAATTGCTTTGAATGACTACTTGTGACATTGCGCTATATTAAAACAATAATTTTAAAATGCGATTCATTTGAAGGGAGGATAATTACACTAGGAATGCAATGAGCTTTAGTAAAAAAAAAAGAAAAGCGCGTGACAGGTAGAATTATCTGATATGTATCGTCTGTAACTACAGTAAGTAGCACAAGAAGAGTATTGCCTTTTTCTGCCTATGGATTATAACAACCCCTAACAACTTTCACAAATAAAAGAGACTGCTCCTGACATTTAATACAATTTCTGTGATCACCAGAATCCAAATGTCCATGTCGTAGTCGGATTTTTTCCTTTAAAAGTGTCACATCTGTTGCCTTTAAAAGCAAAACAAGAGTCTCCCAAAAAGATGAGCTGCTGTGCATTAAAAATTAAACAACTTGTGATTTCCAATGTAATTCAGTAAAAGTAAACTATTCCCAAGAAGTGTGGGAGCCACATGCATCTCCACAGTTGCACTGTCGCATGCCTCCTGTCCGTACATGTATAAACATGTTGTCTTTTGTGCCGTTTTCACTGACGTTCTGATGTTTTAATTCCTTCTGCCTGGCTGTGTGTGTGTGTGTGTGTGTGTGTGTCAGTGATGGACCTGATCTACTGGAAGGACACGGAGCGCACCGGCATGGTGCTCACAGGGCTGGTGGTGGGTTTGCTGTCCCTGTTCCAGCTCAGCATCATCACCGTGGTCTCCACAGTCTCCTTGGCCGTCGTGTGCGTCACCATGTCCGTGCGCGTCTACTACCATGTGCTCCACGCCTTCAAATGGGGAGACGGAGAGCATCCATTCAAGTATGACCGCATGAGGAACGCCTGTGTGATGGAATGGTTTCTTCTTTCGTCTTGGACTGAATGTTGAGTCTTAAGTCTTTTGATTGTTTTTCCATTTAAAAAAAAGAAAGAAGATTTTCTTGATAATCTATCAGTGACACCTGCTCCTGTGCATAAAACAGCAGCTATGTGCACTGAACTAATTATACCAGAATTTTGGCAGAATTTTTGCCAGTAAAATGTTGTATGTTGTAACTGATATTGCTCGTTTGAAACTCTTTATTTTTTTGTTTGTTTTCATTTCTATAGAGATAATTATCGCCTCTGGTTTAGGAAAATGCACAAAAGTTCTGAGGAATTATTCCAACATTTTTTGAAACAATAATATCAAATGTTAAAATTCATGTGGAACAAATCTTAAATATATGAAAGGTTCAGTGCCTAATTATAGGAACATTTAGCTCCTTTACTGTGCCATTGCTAACAACATTGTCTAGATTCAGTACCACCTTGTGTTCTTATAATTCTGCCTTGTCTCTCAGGGCGTATCTGGACATGGACATCAGTTTCAGTGGCGAGCAGGCGGACCGCTATATGCAGAAAGTTATTGTCATGACTCTGTCTGCTGTTGACACTTTGAAAAGACTCATTTTTGTTGGAAATGTTTTTGAATCCATCAAGGTAAGCTGGCAAATCACCTCAGTCTTCTTTGAGTTTTGATTTGCGCATGCGCTTTTTTTTTTCTTTATGCGCACACTGTTTACTTTTGAGATCGGCTCCGTCTTATCCAGACCTTCTCCCTCCTCGTTAACCCAGATATCAGCCCGTCTCTGCATTCTGTCATTTCGCTCCATCATCTGTTATCTCATCTCGCTCCAGCATCGCGAGCGATGACAGCATCGCACAGCAAACCCTCGCTCTCGTTATGCCCGCTGAGACCCGAAGGCTCTGCTCATGAATTTAAGGAGGAACATCCCTCATGGCAGCTGTCACTCTCGATTACATATTTTTGCCGATCATTTGAGGGGCTGCCACCCTTTGGAAGTTATCTACAGATTTCTTATGAATTTTAATTAACAGCAAAGGAAGGAGATGATCTGACGGGTTCTTCTGATCTCCACTGTTTCTGTTTCTCATTGTGTTGAAGTCTAAATACATCTGTCAGCAGGAAGTCTGTCACAGATTAAGTCTGTCCCAGCGATCTATATACAGTATATACCGTGTTTGTTTTTTTGTAGTATTTCAAAACCACATTATTGGCTACTTGACTACTTGAGTTGTCCTCATCTTTACACGTTGATTTGTTGCTGAATTTGATTTCATTTTCGCAAATCTATCTATTCACTTATTTTATCTTATTTAACAACCACACACACTCACCTTCACACCTAGAGAAATTCAGGGTCGCCATTTAACCCCACATGTATGTTTTTGGACTGTGGGAGGAAACCAGAGTACCCAGAGGAATCCCACACACACACAGGGAGACCATGAAAACTCAACACAGAAAGGCCAGTATTCAAAGCCAGACCTTCTCGCTATGACAAGAGAGCGCTAACCACTGACCCACCATGTGGCCATAATTTAGAATGTTGTTTTATTTCTTAAAATGTAAGCTTTTAAGTTAAAAACACCAATATGCTAAATCGTACTGTTTTTTTTAAAGATCTGATTTCCTTTCAGATTTTTTGACCACGTCACAATGAAAATGTAAAACCTTTTATATTATGCCTGAAAAACAATTAACTTTTCAATGATGTGATTTTTTTTTTTTTTTTCAATGCAGCTTAAGCCTCATTTAGTTCACGTTGACCTGCTGAGTGCTTTGTATCAGCTGTATATGGGAGTGTGTATGGACAAGCAGGTGAATTTGATGCAGTTTCACAAATTTGAAGTCTGACGGCTGTTGTGTGAAGAGTATTAATAGGGAAACATGCACAGTAATAATAAAGCAAAGAAACAAAAACAAGATGGATTTTGGTCTGGCACTAGAAGCAGTGCTAACTTGTACTCAAGCCAGAGTAATAATAAAGGTATAAAGTTTAAGAGATTCTGCAGCTCGTAGACTTAGACCTGCATCTGAACAGTAGTAAAGGTGCATAGCTAAATACTTGTTCATATATTTTGCACAGGTGTTATGGAGATATGTTACAAAGCCAATTTGAAAACACACAGGTCATTTTTGTGTCAGTGTCTAAAGAAACGATCAGTAAAATATCTTTATAATATTAATGATAATGATCATCATCTAAAGACAGAACCATAACCCAATTTAATCAAATTATTAGGAAGATTCAGTGCAATTTGAGAAAATAAGGCAACATCCAGCCTGGTTTTTAGTGACATTGTGAACTTGGTTATACAAACATGAAAACAAACTTAGAACTAAGTTTCTCAGTTTGCTTCAAGACACGTTTTTTTTTTTTTTTCAGTATAAATGATACAAATAACACATTTTATAGATCGTTATCCAAACCTGCTTCCAAAATAATTTCAAGTTAAATCGACATGCAGCCATTTACAAAACAGTGACAAGACAGTGGTTCCTGCTGATGTAATATTCATTATATCAGACACTGTCACTGTGATAATATAGTTAATCCACTGATGGTACTGAATTACAATCCTTAATTTTGTATTTGCTGAAATGTCTCTCCCCATTTGATCTGAAAATTAATTTGACATGTCAGCGATCATCCACAAAATCGGTTAACACCTTTCCAGTAAATGTTGAGTCAGCGAACCACAGCACCTCCGGGCGTCAACCCTGACCTGGCCGGTATGTGACACAGCTCTGGGGAGACACCCGGGATCAGCCGGAGTCTCTTTCCATGTGGGACAGGGGTGTCCCATATCAGGGCAACACTGGATCCCATTCACAGGGGCTGAGGCACTGAGATATAAGCAGAAACACCCCGATCCATATTAGGAGCTTCATATTTCGCAGGCTCTCCTCTTGATGAAGGAGAAATAGATGTGGATCATTTCATCACATTGTTGAGTGAATCACATGCAGCAGTGGATAATAACCGGGGAACAGCAGCACTGTATGTTGATGTGATTCGGTAAAAGGATGAAACCTATGTAATTAAAGCAAGTAGATTGTACGCGTATAGCACATTTTAGCAGTGACAAGTCACATTCATCCATTCACATCCTCCCATGGCCGATAAGCAGCGTGCTCACACACCACTCAGTGCTGCTCTCGGTGTATTGCAACATACTAACATATGATACTGAGGTTCAAATCACATGAGTTGCTCCACTAATTGATCAACGAGTGTTTCCAGATGATTGTCCTCATGCAGGTTCCCGTATTGCTGTTTCTCTTGGTTTTAGTTGCTGGTTCTGATGTACCTGGTGACCTACCTGGGACACCTGTGCAATGGCCTTACGCTGCTCATCATTAGTAAGAAACGTCACCAGTTCACATACCACATGCCACTTTGCTGTCTTCTTCACTTCTCTGTCTTCTTCTCCCCCCCCCCCCCCCCCCCCCCCCCAGGTGTTATTGCTGTCTTTTCTTTGCCACTTTTCTACAGACAACGCCAGGTAATGACGCAGAATTTAGCATAAATATTGACAGTTAATTTCATGTCCACAAGCATGCGTTTTACGTTCCCCTTTCGTGGTACGTCACAGGAGCAAGTGGACAGTTTAGTGGCAAAAGTGCAGGCCCACATCGACAACATCAAGGACATGTGAGTATGGCGCCATCGTGTGGCTGCAACCCGGCACCGCTGACTTTTCCCAGCTGAGACAGACTTTAATAGCTTTCAATGCACACTCGCATTTATGGGAAATAAACATCTTCCTGTGAAATATAGTTATAGGAGCTGCAGCTTTGTTAGAGTTGAAAAGGATATTATAGGACATTGTGTCATTCACTGTCATTCAAAGTTCTTGTTTGGTTAATGAACTTCCATATGGAGGGAATAATTTGGGAAACAAAAAAAACGACACATAAACACTATTCACACAAAGAAAGACACTGCAAGGGGTTCTACAATCATTACACATCAGTTCATAATAGAACAACAGTGATGACTGTGTCAGAAAATCTCATTTCGATGATCTTTAAACAGACGATACTGCTGATGTAGATACATACATACATTATTATTTAGATATCGATAAACAATATGTTCACTCATTTACAACCTTTGGTGAGAAAATGACTTATAGTTATTAGCTTAAAGGTATGCAGGAGGATTTTCCCGAATTTTAGGAAAGAACCGCCCTCTCCACCTTTTGAAAAAAATGCGCATGCGTAACGCTGTACCTGCTCCCGAGACGGAACGCCTACTAAAACGCGTGCGGGAGACGTGCACGAGCCCAGTTCTCCTCGTGCACGCTCTGTTTACAAGTCACAAGTCGGCATCGCTCACATAAGCTCACTTTACAAGAAGATTGGCACCAGAGGGGGTGAAACTGTGTAAAAATGTCCGAGAATAATGCGTCGGGTCGGCCACCGGCATGATGAGAACCGTGTGGAGTGAGCTGCGCGCAGGGACGAGCACGTACGACGGGCTTACGTCATATATCACCAGAATGATTGACAATTGGGAGGACCAGTTATTTTGATGATCCACCCGGAAGAAGAAAATCCTCTACTATACATTTAAGTAGCTATAGTCAGACATTTAGCAATCCTAAAACTGATGTTTCCCAAGTTTCTGAACTTTGGTTCTTTTTTATTTTATGTTTAAGATTGTATTCTTCATGTGTATACTCAATAATTAAATAATAATTACTCAATAGACTGCTCCCTTCATGAGAGCGCAGGCCATGAAGGGTTCAAGGTCTTTCCTATTGATATTCAGACACATTGACACAGTGAGAACTCAACTAGCTGAACCACAACACAATCCACTCTAACTTCGTCTAATTGGCCAGTAACTTGTATCAAATCTATTGAAATATTTTACTTGTGAGGTGATTTAACCTTAATTCAACAGTTTATGCAGGAGGACTCAAAGTGAACCTGGAATAATGTGTGAACTCTCCAACAGACTCAGAAGGACAGTGTTTATTCTGTATGCAGCACGTCTGTTGATATAGTTTGAGACTTCTGATAGCCGTTAGAGTGAAACACTGCCGTGTGGAGGCAGATCCTAAAGTCTCAGGTCTCTGGGCCTTGACAAGTCATGGCTTGTCGGAGACACAGAGTGTGACTAAATGTGCAAATTTGCAACAGTTTTCATCCACAATCACACTGAATTGGTACTTTTTTTTTTTCCGCTTATGTTGCATGAATGTTGCAAGAACTTTGCAAAACTCTCATCGAAATGTGGCCAAATTCTGCCTGGAGTTGTAAAAGTTGATGCCGTGCAACAGCCCTGTGACATCTTCCATCATGTTTAAAGAATTTGTACTCTATTTATCTTGACATGCCCATAAATGTAACGACATACTTTTCTTTAGTGTCCTTCTCACTATATCAGATCTTATATTTCAAGTTGCGGCACTTCAGTAAAAGTAAATATCTTCTGGTTTCAGTCAGGGTTGTTTCATAAGTAGCGAAAGTAGGTCACCTATTATTTCCAGAGTGAGGTATACATACTGTACGCGCGAACAGCTTCAAGTGTACATATGAGTGTGGAGTGTGTTGATTTTCACCGGCACTAACTCTCCTCTTGTTTTTCCCCCCGTAGTCTGCGAAGGCTCGCCCAGGGTGGCGGCCCTCCACCCGATCCAACTCCTGGCGGTGCCAAACCCAAGATGCAGTAAAACCTCGTGGATGAAAATTTAAAAGAGAAATTAGCAGAGTTACAGACTGTCACTCAGATGTCTTACTTAGAGGTCTGTGCTCAGAGCTCTAGATACAGCAGCTCCAGAGACTTGGGAAGGGAGGCTATTAAAATGAATGACGAGGAGAGTCACTCTGTGTCAACATTACAGGGGTTAGAGGACTGGGGGGTTCGACGTGATAATTCTTCTTCAAGGTGAAATCAGGGTGTCTGAATCCTGAGCGAGACTCTGCTGCCGACAAGAGAGACAGAGATTCATCAACACAGCTTGTAATGTGTGACCATCTTTGGAAATCTTGTTTTTAATATGTTTAAAAAAACAAAAAACAAAAAAAAACTCAAGAAGTGTCTTCAGTAGAGCTGTAGTCCAAATGAGGTACCAAGACCATAAATGGGAAGTTCTCACTACGACGGCTGTACACCGGCGAATAAAGCGAAGTCAGTTGTGAAGGTGACGCATGTGAGACGATAAAAACGGGACATTATTTATCATGGCAGCATAAAACTAGAAATTAAGTATGCATGTGTAAGTACATGGACATTTCTAAGTGCATATTCATTTTCATGGCTGTGTGTGCGTGCGTGTGTGTGTGTGTGTGTGTGTGGGTGTGTGTGTGTGTGTGTGTGCGTGCGCGTGTGTGCGTGCGCGTGGCTTGTTGAAATTAAAAAGTTAACCACAAACAATTAAAGTCATATTTCTTCATTATTTTCCAAAAACGTTCTTATTTTCTTCATCGGTATTCACACTCATTCGTATCACTCATTCATCACAGTACTTTGAACCAATAATCACACCAGGGGTGTCAAACATAATTCAGGAGCAAGGTACACGCTCAGCTTGGGTTGTTTTTTTTGTTGTTGCAAAATTCTATCACTTACAATTGGCTGCTGAGTTTAAGACGTCATGGTTGCATCGTGCTATTCTCACTGGAGTGCGATAAATTAGGAACATAGTGACTTTTATTACAGACTCTAGGCCAATTAATTATTTGTCATTTTTACATTTTTCACAGTCCGTGACCTATCAGCAGGCCTTATGTTTGACGCCTCTGGTTTCCACCAATTGTTGAAACTTTCCATCAAACTTTGGTGTGAATGAAAGTTAAAGTTTTCCCAGACAGTTCTTCAAATTGCAGTGTGATATAAATAGAGCGAAATCACATGATGGACAATGTTAAGAATGACAGAGCAGCAGAAGTGTTGCTGGATGGTATTATGGATGGGTAGAAACCGAAAGTGAAAGATTTCAAATAGATATCTTCTCTGTGCTCTTAATTCAAGTGTTTTCTTCAGGTGGAAGCACGTGAAGAGATGTGGGGTTGAAATACAGCAGGTGCCTTTCTAACTGCAGATTATTGTGCGTGATCTGACTCACAGTGCTTACAGCCACTCTTCCTCCTCCTCCTCCTTCCACACTGAAACACTTCTCATATCTACCTGACCATTGCCTTCCTGAGAATGGAGTTTTGTATGTGTACAATCCCTGTGCAACACTGCTTCACATGTACCATGACAAGATATACAGAATTGTTAGTTGAAGATTTTTAGGATTAATAAAATTGTTCAGGGCACTCAGCTGCCTAAAGTGCATATTTGTTTTCAGTTTTGAAAATGTTTGAACTAATTTGTCATTTATTTGCCATTTTCTTGCCAGCGCTGATGAAATTTAGAAATAATAGCTTGTTTTCCAGAGACATCGTGTGCTCCTTCCTAATAGACCATCAATTGACAAACACAGCTCACTTCTATTTTTTTTTTATTGGAAGACATCATTATAAATTAATCTACTTTTTGTTTGCCCTGCAGCACAGCTCTGTTGTATTTCAAAACAACTACACAAACAACTACAATACAAAAAAACCCCTCCTCTTTATTGTTTAAAAGTTCCAACAGCTATTAGGAAAAATATTTTAAAGTAAATGAAGCTTACATTGTATTTTACCACTCAAGCACTACATATCAGGTCCTCGCACACAATTGGGAGCTTCTTGGTTGTTGAGTTTCTTGCCCAAGGGCACTTTGACACATCGGCATGTTGAGCTTTCGGCACGAGTCTCCAACTTCAGGTACGAAAGACAACATGGTCACCTGAACCCAATGAAAGAGGAAAAAAAAGCTAATAATCCTTTGGTCTTCTAAAGCGCTGTATTCAAACATGTTTTTTATATATTAAGCAAGAACAAACGAGCATTCAAAAGTTACAGGACAATATGAGCTGCACTGAATTATACTAAATGCAACATAAAAGTGAAAATCTGATTATGACAGGAAAAGGTTTTAGTATATTAATAGACAAAATAAAGTAAATGTGTGTGTGTGTGTGTATATATATGTATATACGTGTGTGTGTGTGTGTGTGTGTGTGTGTGTGTGTGTGTGTGTGTGTGTGTGTGTGTGTGTGTGTGTGTGTGTGTGTGTGTGTGTGTGTGTGTGTGTGTGTAAATAAGGGAGCGTTAGAATCAATTGTCAGATTGAAGACAAAAAAGTATTGCAAATCTTCAACAGCTTTGATCATTTAGTAAAGTGGGCCACTCGAATAGAGTTTTCAGCTGGAGGAGATGAAAGAACATAGTATCTGTATTAGAATGAAGAATTTTGCATGGAGGAAATTATAATTAATCAAATAGCAGAAGCAGGCATTCTTGGTGCTCTCATCTTTAAAATGAAGAAAAAGTGCATCGTTAACAGAATTAAAAAAAAAGTTTATGTTTTGTTGGTTCAGAACTTTTGGGATATTTTTCAATCAAAACAGTGAATGAGAACTTGTTTCTATGTTTTTTTTTACAAAATGTACAAGCGGTATCAATGTCTGTACTTGATGAGACGTAAATCAACTACACGGCTGACATTTTACCACAAGGTGGCAACAAAAGTCAACATATTACTTTAAAAAAAATCTAATCTATCCGAAAGAATAACTCAAACGACTGATTTGAACAGTATTGTACAGAGAGTGAACAGGATCCATCCATGAAGCACATGTCCGCTATCAGAGCTCTAATGCAGTTTGTTTTATTTGTTCGTTTGTTTGTTTGTTTGTTTTCCTTTACTCAACACAGTGGCGACAACACTGTGGCCCCTGCCTGGCTCAGCTCGTTGGGGTTAGATTTGAAGTAGGTCAGAGGGTTTGAGGGTCTGAGGTTATGAGAAGGCGGTGACATTGCAGGACTTATAACGTGCGTCATTTTGTAAAAACGGACATCAGGACTGTCTCTCCTTCTCACCAGTCCAGACGTATGTCCGCACTGGTCAAACACACGGAGCTCATAATGTGAATGTGGGATTTTAACCAGACCAAATAAGACCGTGAAAGTGAAAGTGACTTTTATTCAACTTAATCTACGATTCCTCTGACATTCTGTCAGTCGTGGGGCAGCTGGACTGACCGCTTCGACCTGACCTGCATCTTCCCAGCGCCGCTCCTCCGCTGTGAGGAGGTGGAGGAGGTGGGACTAGTCAAATGATCCTGAACATATAAAGGCTCTGACCCGCCCTCAAACGGTAAACTGTTGCCTCGCGGGCTGTGGTAATGTGCCACACTGGATTTGACAGCGCGCGGGACAAGTGGACTGTCTTTACGCACGACGCCAGCTCGCGATCATAAAGCGCACTTGTTCTTTCTGTCCAACTTGAAGAACTGGTGGGAAGCTGTTTTTTGTTTTGTTTTTGCTTCTCCCCCCACCCATGGTGGGTGCTTCGCCATTCGTCAGGAGACCGCGGTGAAGTGCTGGCTGATTGAATGTCACCTCCAGTCATCATGGATTATGGAAGGACCATGGCGCCTCCGGTGCCGCCGCACAACCCCACACCCGCCCGGCCGGGGCTGGCGCAGGAGCGGCTGCTTAAGTGCGTCCTGCTGGGGGACGGAGCGGTGGGCAAAACCAGCCTGGTGGTCAGCTACACCACGAATGGTTACCCGACCAAATACGTCCCCACTGCTTTTGATGACTTCTCTGGTAAGAGAAATAACACGTCTTACTTCTACAAAAAAAAAAAAAAAGTGGTGAAATACGCACAACGCGTACACACTACAGGAATAACGACGTCTCAACATTTACGATTGTTCAATTTAATAAATCCTGACTGCATACACCTATACTGAGCCTGGAGCATGTGACTGAATGATTGCAAGGTGAATGATGTTTGAATTTAACGATAATTTCCCTTGGAGGATTGCATGTGTTCCTTTCACCTGCCACTCACTCTCCCTCTCTCTATGAACTCTTCAACTCTGGTTGCTTGACACATTTCCCCCACCGCACCCAAAACTTCTCTTTTCCAGCTATTATTCCACTCCTGTGATAGATGTGTTTGTGTTTCCTGTTATCTATATTCCATTGGAGTTCATGCACACCGAGCCTCCTCCTCCCCATGATGAAGTAAGGTTTTCCATTTGGCACAGATCCACTTACCAAACTCTCTCACTCACTGTAGAGCTTTGCTTTTACGAAAATAGTGGATTAAATGAAATCGTATAGAAACGACACAATGTGAGCAGGGGGTGCATATTTGACTCAGTGGTTGACTTTTATGATGACAGAAATTGTTGCTCTTTAGTTCCAGAGCAGAATATTCATGTTATCTCTTAACTTGACATTGTGGTGACAACATGTTAGAAGACAACGTGTTGTTTCTTCTACCTGTGCACACGACTGTCAGATGATTGTAAGGTCATTGTAGGTTGTAAAGGAACTGTCACGCTCAATAACTCTTTGCTTGTTATTTCCGTTGAAAACAGTTCAGCTTCAGCATTGTATACAGACACCTCGGCCAACGTCAATTCATTTCAAAATGCTCAGTGACGACGTGCATTGCCCCCAGATTGGCTGAAACCTGCTGCATGGTGCAGACAGCGTCTCTGGTTCGGGGGTTTTGGATTGCACAACTCTGCCTATTGTTGCCGGCCTTGACCCGCCAGCCCTCGCCTCAATGCTGGAATGGGCACATCTGTTGCAGTGGCTCTGAGGCAGAGATTGTCTTTCGCCTTGGCCTGACAGAGACTGATTGTGCAGTTGGGGCCCTCGGTAGTGATGTCATCTTTCAGTGCCCGGAATCAGAGGGTCCTCTCTGGAAAGCTCAACTTCTGGTGCAAGTTATGCAACGCCACAGGTGGCAGAGAGGCAGGGAGAAGGGGACGATAAGGGGGAGCACTGGTGCAGAAAATCAAAGGACTATCAAATGTCAGGGCTTAAGAAATGATTACACAATTGCAGCGCTCTCTCATTTTCCATTCTGCGTGCTCCTCTGCTCTTTCTCCACGCCTGCGTCGGAGCAGACTGCTCTGATAGCTGAACGGCTTCACGGAGGCTTCCAGCAAACTCTTTGATCAGGTGGTATGACCGACCACACACTATTGTAAACGCTTCCATGTGCCCGCTGCTCCTCGGTGTGTTCACTCTCCTGAAAAGGATAAATGGTCCTGTAATGAAAGTCGCCGTGAGATGACTCATTCGATTTTCCCTCACTGGAAGGCCTATTGGACGAGTCACTACATAAACACAATCTGCTTTGTTTTTGGGGGGGCAGACAATCTGGGAGTGGACCCTGCCAAAAAAACAGCAGAGAACAAAGCTTGCAAGCGATAGTAAAGTGTTATGGTCTCAACAGTTACTGGCAGAGTGGGTGGGCGAGACAGGGGGGGGGGGGGGGGGGGGGGGGTCTTTGTGTTCTCAACTGGCTCACTTTTGTTTATTCCTGAGAATATTCCAGCTGGTTGGTTCGTTGCCTGCATGTGCGTCAGGTGGAGGCTCACTTACAGCCCTTAACTCGTGCTGACTGATGGCTGTGACCTTATTCCTGTCTGTCTCTGTGTCCTGCAGCTGTGGTTCAGGTGGATGGAAGTCCCGTGAGGCTGCAGCTGTGCGATACTGCAGGACAGGTGAGTGCTGTTGCCACACAAGCACATATTACATCATCACTCAGTGCCCGCATACCTCTCGTCCTGTGCGATTCACAAACATCGAGTTTCACGCATGGGTGTAATGGATTGGAGAACATGGAAACTCCACACAGCTCCCACAACTTTCTCATCAGGACGTTCACGGCCTTTACAGTGACTCGAAATATGAATATGTAAAGGTGAACTAGTTATTGTCTGATGTAATGTCTCAGGAAACCTCTTGAGTTAACTTCAATTAACAGTTAACATCTTCAGTTAAACAAAGAATTTACTTCAGGTATTTGTAGGAAAAATAATCAAAACACGTTTGAATGTATTCCTGGGCTTTTTATTATAATTTCACAATAAAGCAGAGTTGTTGTGACGTCTACACAAATACCATCTCATTGGTCACTCCATGTACCTGCTGGTCAGTCCTAAAGGACGTCAACTTGGGGATCAGACACTCTGTGTGCCAAGATCAATTTCTTAAATCTTAAACCTCAAATTAATTTAAGGAGGAAATATAGGATTAAACTCTTCATGTATTTGATTTCTTTCTCTTTTTTTTCTTTTTTTTTTTAGGATATTTCCACATGTTTTTCACTCCAAAAATGGAAATAAAGCTTAAACTACTTGACAAATAATGCTAAAACAGGGCTGTTCTTGTTTTTTGTGACTGAAGCTCAGGACCAGGGAACTAAGTAGAAATGTTCAACCAGTTATTATTGCTGGTAATGGGAAATTAAGTCATTTTTTTGCAAATGTGAAAATAAAAAAATTAGGAAATCATAACATCTGAACAATATGCAAAGTTTATTCCAGGTAAAAAAAAAAAAAAAAAAAACACTAGGTATACCTTGCTTGTAATAGCTTTGATAGTTGCATCCTTTTTTCTTTTTTTTGATGTGTTGAGACCATAAACACACGGAGCCTGCCAAGCAGATTTATTGACTCATTATTATGTTGGTAGGGTAATCATGGAGGAGCTGGTTGGGAAACAGTGTTTTTGTTTCCGTGGGGCATGGGTGGCTTGTTTCATAATCCAACTCGGCAGCACCCAGCCCTGGGAGCAGCATATTTGACATTCACAAACGCTGCGAGGAGACTGCCAGTTCCGTGTCGAATCAAAAACCGCTTGGCTGTAAAGTGGAATGAGGCATTTGAACAAACCCGTAATACGTGTAAAACCTCACAGCGTGTTGTAAGCCCCCCCCCCCCCCCCCCACACACACACACACACACACTCTCACACACACACACACACAGACAAGCTTGGGCAAATACGGGTTGATGAAAGTCGACAAACACTTACTGTTCCGGTGCAATTTTATAGGAGGGGAAGATTTGCCAGGAGCAGATTGGGGTGTGCCAAGAAACGTCAAGATGAGAGGGAGAGAGAGGTAGAAAAAGAGTGCCAGGACAAATAGACGCACACCGCCTGGAAAAAGATGATAACAGCTGGCGTCGGTGCTGATAAACAAAGTTGCTGCTCACCCAGCAATGTGGACGTGTCTGTATGTTCTGCGGATGGAGCTGCGTCAGCAGGTCACAGAGCTCCTATGAAGTGAAACACAAAGTCGACGAGCTTCAGCTGCATTTCGAGGCCTTCGAATGGCCACGTTAACTCCAAGAATGCAGCATGATTATCCAGATATCAGCTGTGATTTCAAGATCAGATAGAGTTCATTGTTTGATTAAAAGGAGGATTACGGAGGTGCCTGCTGGAGTGAAGCGGCGTGAATTTAAAAGAAGGGAGAGGTTCACGTCAAGTTTCCGCAAACATTAATCCGTGTACCCAAGGACGTGGGAGGTCGTTGTAAGGTGGCTCCAAAGTGTTAATTTAAGAGATTTACTGCAGACGATATAAACGAGTGGGCAGGGCTAACCTGGGCTATATATTAGTGCAATATAAACACACTTTAGACAGTTAGTCCCACGGAGCGCTTATTGGCACAACTCCCTTTCCTGCGATGTTTTACTCCTCAACGGTGCATTTGTGTATCTGTGGTCAGTTAGTGATTCATCACAAATGAAGCGAAAAGGCTGAGGCGTCACATAGTTCACTCCCTCATGAGATGTCCCTGCTGGTGCAGTGGCTAACGCTCTTGATTATATCACTGCTCAGATTCGTGGGAACTTTCCTCCGGCGAGGTTGCATGTTCTCCCAGCCTTTGACCACATAGTCCTGAGGCTAAACTATTAGATTTGCATATCGGAAGTTTGTGAGACAAAATGTATGTTTCGAGATGCCCGTTGCATGCGTAACAGTGATCCAGAAAGCACATTGAGACGTCGTCGTCTGTCTTTATCTCTTTTCAGGACGAATTTGACAAACTGCGACACTTCTGCTACAGTCGAACCGACGCACTGCTGCTCTGCTTCAGCGTGGTCAGCCCCGCCTCCTTTCAGAACGTCTGGGAGAAGTGGGTGCCCGAAATCCGCCGGCGCTGCCCGCTCACGCCCGTCCTCCTGGTGGGCACGCAGTGCGACCTGCGGCAGGACGTCAAAGTGCTGATCGAGCTGGCGAGGCGGAGGGAGAGGCCGGTGGCGGAGGAGGATGCCAGGGCGCTGGCGGAGAAGATCGGGGCCGTGACGTACGTGGAGTGCTCGGCGCTGACGCAAAAGAACCTGAAGGAGGTGTTTGACGCCGCCATCTCGGTGGGGCTGCGGCAGTCCGACAGGAGGGTGCGGCGGGAGAGGAAGGTCCGCAGCACAGCCGACAAGATGAAGATGCTGTCCAAGTCCTGGTGGAAGAAATATGTGTGTGTCCAGTAGGAGGAGAGGAGATACTCTGTGCGAGCGAGGCCAAACTGGAACTGCTGACTTGTGTGGAGGGACAGAGTGGAATGTAAGGACGTCTTTTTACCTTCACATGGACGAACCACCACGAGCTAATCTGAATGACTTTGATTCACTATATCCATGGTTCAATGGAGTATGCCGACAGGAGCCATCTAATGTTTGTGGGCTTCAGTTCCACCAGAAAAAGCTTCTTCTTCTTTTTTCTTTTTTTTTTTTTTTCATGGAAGCCTAAGAGACTCATGAGGCTGTAACCACTGTCTGCTCATCAGAGCCAGTTTGAACTGCTAAATATGACTGTGACCAGCATTAAACCAAAAATATGATATTTAGGCACATAGGCTATAAATCATACCGGACCTGTCCAAAGGAAATGTGAAATGACTCGGGTGGTTTCATACTGAAAGTGTAGTCCTCCAAGTACGTCAGATTCAGTCCCGTTCTTTAGAAAAGTACCGTAGCAAAATATTTTATGTGTTCTACACTGTAATCTAATGACCCCCGATTTTTGTTTTCACTTTTCACTGATCTAAAACGATGAACTCGGTGCAAACTACTCATGTTAAAACCTAAATGCATTGACACAATAATTCTTTAATCAAAATGTCAAATAAAGTCATAAACGACACTTCTGAAAATTAGAAGGCCCCTGCTGTTGCATACTGGGGACAGTGGGAATAAACCGAGAGTTTTTGTTTCACTGTCAAGTTTTCAGAGCTTTGTATTTTGGGAGGACTCCAAATGGAAATAAAGGAGTGAGAGCCAAATATAATCTGCATTCTTAAAAACATATAACACTATATTTTTTGGATTACAATTAAATGTACATGAGCAGATCATTTTTTAATGAGATCAGTAATGTCTTCAGGCTATGAGTAACGTGTCGTACTATGAAACACGTTTGTTTGCGCCACATTTTTAAGCAGTTGTCACACTTATTCCAGTTGCATTGTAGTTTGAAGCCGTGAAATGTCATTAGACTAAATCAAATTCAAACAGACGTTGATTGTCCAACCAGCTTTATCTTCAAGACGCCTATCTGCCACCGGTTTCTGTAATGTTTGAGAACGTTCAGTCCTTTGTTTAGACTGAAACACTTCATCTGCCAACAGTTTGTACAGGCGGTGCAGTAAAACATAGGTGGTGCCACTGTACATTGCACTTGTGAAACATGTCACTCCAGCCTGGTCATACGATGGCCTTTGGACCAGTTGTGAAGTGAAACTTTATTTCTCCTTGGAAAAACAACAAAGAACTGGTTGCCAGAGCAGCTCAAGTCATCGGTGGGGCTGTTCTACACGGCTGGTTGAGGCAATCACAGGGTCTTTCATTGTCTCAGTGGTCAGGGCCTTAAACAGATAGTCTTCCATCTTGGTCAGAATACTGAGCCTTCTCCTTCCCGTATATTATACAGTAATTGAGGTGAAACCACCAAAGAGACTGATTCTGTGTTTGCTTCTTATTTTTCAGAAGCCTTTGTTCAGCTTTGTCTATTTATCTCATTCATTCTGGGCCAATAACAGATCAGGAACAATCCAGATGTGTCATTATGTATGTTACATACTATTCATATATGATGTTTGTAATGTCATCACCATAAATCTGTGTGAACACGTGTAAGTCACCGGGTGTGTTGGCCAACTCTGAATGGTACTTAACAGTGTGAGCGTCTCAGTTGGTGTCTGATTCTGGTGTGTGTGAGGAGTTTGTTGGTCTTTACGAGTGGAACAAAATAAAATGTGAAATATTTAACCTGCTTTTACTGGGGTTTTTTTTTCCTTCTTCTTCTTCTTGGAAGATATGTTATCTTTACAGTCTACAGAGATAAAGAAAGAGTTTTTTTAGGTCAATGGTTACAAATGGAAAGGTGTTTTCACACACAAGGTGTTTAAAAAGGCAATCATGCAGTTCAATTTCATATCGGAGCCACAAAATGTGAAACAGTTAGGAATATTTATTTGCACCAGGGTCCCTGTTGGAGATGAATCCATCTGTTTGACTGCTCCCTTTTACAGGGATTACCACAACAACTTAATCCAGCTTGTACCATATACTTGCCTGGTTTTCAGTCAATGTACCTTCTGCCACAACTGGAATGGAGACTCTAATCCCCCATTCTCACGGTCAATGTTTAACCAGGTGCGCCATATGTTTCAATTCAAAGCATGTTGGGTAGTTTTATTGTTTGGATGTCACTTAAGGTCACTGATCATGGTGTGAGTTGTGATGAGGGCATATGGGAGGATGCCATTTATTGCAAGTTTTAGACCATTTTTAATGCTGCTCTGATAGTGCTGCTTTACTCAGTTTTTAAAAGACTTTTTCTTTTTTTTGTCTAACTTGCTGGTCATGTTGCAGTTGGGGAGGAATCATTTCGTGATTAAAAGTAATTGAGGTCTAGGTTATAATATTTAAGACACTTGGGCACAGAAAACATACACAAAATGCACCATTCTTTTTTTAATGCCAGGGTGAATACATTCATACATTTTTCTGGAAGAACAAACAAAAACGAAACGCCCCATAAAGTTTCTAAACAGTTAAATGTAACTTCAAAGACTTTAACCTCAAAGTCTTTGTAGGCACAAAGACTTCTAACTATGTGGAATCAGATGATTATAATTGGTTAAATATGTCTTTTCTCCTATTCGTGGCTGCGTCTGCGCCACAGGATACAACAATGGGCAGAGAATGGCGGTTAGCTCGGTATCTTGTGCTGGTTTAGAAGCGCTAATGAGAGGGCAGATGGCTAAAAAGGAGTTTTGTGTTGTCTGGCAGGCTGCAGATGTGTATGCTGTCCGGCCTCAGACTGGGTGAAACCCAGGCAGCAGCGCTGCTAAGTGGTCTAATTATGATAGTCAGGATGGCTCCGCTTTCCACCGATATTTTAGCATAGCAGGAACTTTATTGTTGTGTCTCAGAGAGGCAGTGATCTGATGAAACATCCTGTGATTTGGCATCGTGGCTTCTCTGATTGTCTGTAATATCTACCTGTCTGCTGAAAGTATAGGTTATTGTCTGTGGTAGAAAATCCTGGGCTGTCGTCAGTCTCGAGAGCTAAAGAAGACGACTTGTGTCAGGCCTTTAAGTTCCTTTGACCGTGTTCCCATTTACAAGATTTTCTCCTTGATTGAGCCAGATTTTCTTGGTGAATGTAGACCTGAAACTGTGATGTTTGTTATAATGTGTATTCATGTTCTCATGGTTTGGTCGAATGTAAAGTGCCGGTTGATTTTTACACAATCAATTTCATACCTTAGTCATTTAGTACATATATAGAAAAAGGTAATCAGGTCCAAATAAATCAGGAAATAATCAATGAAGGGTTATGTTTGGATTTGAATACATCACTCACCTGGATGTATTGTAATAGTTAAATTTTAAATCCAAAGAAAACTCATGGGATGCCAGGCTTATTATAATCTGTGATAAATGAGACCCCCCACCCCCACCCTGAGTAGCTGTAAAACAGCTTAAAAGTAGGAGATCTGCATTTCATCAACTTGAAAAGAAAAGTAAATAATCAGATTAATTTAATTAAGTGATTTATTAAACACAACACACACTGGGCTGTGAGTACATTGTGAGCACAGAAAGCAAGACAAGAACGCACAAACCCTTTCTTGGTTGCCGTTTTGTCATGATTAGTTTGTCATAAAGCTGTGAATGAACAGGATAGTGGCTCATTTGATTGATTCAGGTGCTTCAGAGAAGAGAAATCTATCACAGGGAAGACACCCACTTAAAAAAAAAATACAAAAAAGCCCCCAAAAACTGCTGACAGACTAAAAGACAACGTACCAAAACGAGCCAACATTACGAAATCCTTGAAAACTAAATTAATACCACGAAGCTTACATAACAACAGTAACAACTATGTGGACTCGAGCCACGTCATTCTCATGATTTCAGTGAGGACAGCCACCATTTCAAAGACCTTTGGGTCTTGACCAGAAGGGTTGTGCTTTGGCAGATCTCATGTTTCGACGGATAAATACAACTTTTTTGTTTCTATCAAACTTTTCAGTGTGACGATGTCTTAGGGAACCATGAACTGTGTAAGTCAAATTTAGTTTATAATATTTTTTGACTCTTAGATAATTAAACTTATTCAAATGATTTGGGGGAGAAATATCTATATATATTTCTACAATTTCTTTATTTAAAAATTTTAATGTATTTTATTTACAATTTCACACAGACATGGTTGATCTGCTTCCTGAAAGTGTTCTATCAGCCTGGAGTAATTGGTGCCCTCCATCTTTACAATGGCCAATAAAACAATCAACTTTCCATGTCGAAAGATTTGAATGTGTAATCAAATATGATGCAACCGAGTCGTTCCTGGTTCATTCTCTTACCTCCAGTGTGTTAATGGACATTTTGTTCTATGATCACCCAGCATCCTGTTAAAGCTGCAAAACCCCTTCATTGAGGTATAATCAATAAAAATGAAGAGCCTCAGTGTTAATGAACATGTTAGATGTGTCACCACTGTACAGTGGAAGTTCACTTCATGCCAGGCAACTCCACCACTTTAAAAAACTGTGCAAGTTGCTGTGGTTCTCTGGGGTCGAGGTGTGAAACGGTCTGCCCAGTCAGCTGCAGCCTCCCGCAGCTGTAAAAACTCCAAATGGTCATTTAACCTTTCAAGTCCTGTAAACCCACTTTCTTACATAACTTTTGAGAATCTTTTAGGTAACAACTGAACTCTAACTCCACATGAAAGCTCAGCTTCGTAATCAGTTTTGATGTCTTAAAGTTGACGAAGGATTTCTCCGGTACCCCCTCGGATAATTGCTAGCATGATGACTGGAGCTCGGCCCACAGGGCGAGATTACCCGGGAACATTAACCATGTTAATCGGGTCTCCGGGTTGGGAAGGGATCCAGCCAGCGGACTGTGGTTCACTTTGTACATTGTCTTTAGGATTAGCTGTTGCTCAAGCTCTTGTAATGCGATGCAATATGTCTGGGGCCCTGATTAAAGACACCCACGCATAAACCGAGTACACTTCATTATTCTTGACAGAAATCTGCTTTCCAAGTATGTTAAAGACCTCAGGCTCACTCTCGTAACCATGCAGTGAGAAGGTACTTTGTATGTCCACAGGCCTGTGTGACTGTTGGGTGCAGAGTCTGTATGTGATTATGACCCATACATTGAATCCAAAGCAGGTCATGTGTTGTAACATAGAAACGTCATGCACCAGGAGTTAAGTGTGACTGAATTTCATTCGTAAGTGTGAACTGGCATCATTTTCTTCAGTGTTGTTAGTTGGCAGAGCTTCGGCAAGGGTACTTATGAACAAACATCTGTCAGACACCTGCCGGGCGCACTATCTGGCATAGCGGGGTTATACTGTAGGTGGTGAAATGCAATTTTACTGAGGCTTTCAAGTCAAAGCCAGGGCGACATAACAACCTGTTACACAGGCCTGCACTGACAGATTCATCATGTCACCTTCATATGTACGATTTAATTATCTATCTTAGATTCTGTGACATGAAACATGCAGATCCCCTGACTACTGAATATGTTATCACTTGCACAATATTAAACATATGGATTGATGTTTATACTTTGTTTTACCTAATTTATTTGAATGAAAAAAGACCCCTGGTTGCCAAATGGCGGGAGGACGAGCTCCACCTCAACAAGCCTGAACCACATCGTGTCCCAAACTTAACCTTTATTTCACATCTCGAAATTATCTTTGGTTGCATGTCAATGACTGTTAATGACTGCTGGATTCCAGAGGCAGTAAGAAACATACCTGCTTTTCATTGACCTTTGTCTTTTGTTTTTAATCATGTTTTTCTTACAAAATTTTTTTTCTTTTTCTTTCTTTTTTCTTTTTTAAACTTCAAAGTAAAACACCAAGCTGGGAAGAGACATGTGCCTGTGCAGCTACACATGTGCGCAACAAACAGAATGTATGATCTCCCCTATAAAGACTTATTCGGTGATGCATACGAGTTCAAGATTTTTGTGGGTGAATCACACATTAGGATTCTTGTTGCTTCAACAGGACATGATTGGGCCAAGAATCCATCTAACCACTCTTAATTATAAAACCAACACGCCCAATGACACCGCAATTATCATTGGCACATTTTGTATTCGAAGAAATAGAACAAATGAGTCTGTCAGACTCCAGCAAAGATCCTCTCGTTCAGATTAACGCATATTATCAAAAGGTTTTTCACGTGATTGTGTGTCACAACACACACCTTCAATGATGAAAGTGGCCGCATCACCACGTCAACATTAAGGTTTCTTCCCACTTGTCTGATCTGGAACTTATCCATTCAGAGTGTTAATAACCAAGAAAAATTGAAGATCCTTTTTCACAGCTCACACCTCCAGTCTATAACTTCTTGGCCCGTGCCCAGGAGGATGAGACCGACTGAGAAAGTTGTTGACCTCACAGACCGTATCGCATGTGGGATACCAAATACCTGCGTCAAATGAGAAAGTATGTGGGATCTGATACAAAATGTCTTATGGAATCTTTACCGGAGGAACAGATCTTGAATGTGTCAATAAAGAAAGAATAGCTACATATTTACACAAGTTCAATATTGAATATCTATCTAAATATTCCATATCCGAAATATAAGTCCTATTGACTTGCTCCGTGGTTGCCTGAGTAGCCTGTCTGGCATGTTACAGTATGGCCTTGCAAGTGGGATTATATTTTAATAAGCTTATATAAACACACACCCCCCACTGTGCGGTCTCATTATGGGAAGCTAATTGAGTGGCTCTGTCCCGAGGTCAGCGGGGCCTCTTTGAACCGCTCTGTGTTTTGCTATAAAGAGGCCCATCATTGCCTCCACAACATCTGTCCTGTGGTCTGTACAACATGTGTCTTTCCCTGCAGCTAACCATCTGAGGACACGTCTTGCACAAGTGCGCTGTAGAAATGTAAAGCTACATACTGTAGATGTTTCACATCTTGAAGAGAACTATTTTAGTTTGGCTTTTTTTTGCAGGGCAAATAACATAGAATTGAAATTTTGTGCAACAGTTGAATCGGGTTGACTTTTAGTTCCAGAGTTAATTTTATACTCAGACCATAAATCTCTTACTCAAGAGATCGAATATTTTTGTAAAACTCTCTTTACGACTATGAAACAAACAGTAAACGAATCTTCTGCATGTGAATATCTAAAGACAAAAATCCTAGATTTGATGGTTAGAGATGTTTTGGTTTCTGTTAGTATTACTGACCAGTCATATTTGGTTTAATTGACTCCAGGTAAACAGTCTGTGGCTATGATGACAATGCCAGAATTAAATCCCGAAACAACAGGTTATTGTGAGACAATGAAGGGGAACAGTAGCCTTTCTAAGTTTATATGCAAAGTCATTGAGGTCAGGTCAGTTGTTGCTATACTGACTCCCAAATTATATTTGTTGTTAAATGTTTTACCATATGTATCATAGGCAAACATGTGGAATCAGAAGCGTCTATGATCACGAAGAAGATTGACTTAATTCATTGTAGTTGTGTCAAAGTTTTCAACATCCTGGCTTGCATGCTTTAGAGTTAGAGAAGTGGTTTTTACAGCTGAGTTTGGAGAAATTCTGCACAAAATAGATCCATCATCCAATCCAGGGTGGAAAAGTGCTGGAGCCGATGCCAGCTAACTACCCAATGATACACCCAGACACACACCCACATGCACACTGATAAGCAATTAACCTCTTTTTGGACTGTGAGACGAAGCTGGAGAAAACAGACACAGGGAAAACATGGAAACTCCACACACAAAGGCCCAGCACAGATCTGAACCCACAACATTGTTGGGTTTTTCTCGATAAAAGTGCCTTGAAATGACTGTGGTGTATTAGGCACTATTGAAATAAAATTAAAACAAAAATTAAAAGTCATTAAAACTTTTCAAGTCTGTATTCAAATCAGTATGTGTTAACAACCAAATTATAGCTCATTTTATTTGGTACCATTCTCTTTTCTGGGCTGCACGTGTGACGTTGTGGTTGTGAGCGGCCACTATATTACTACATTTTCTCGTTTGATTTTGTGATTGAGGGTCAGTACTGTGTAGCCTTTGCTATTCTCCATTTGTGTGAGTTCTCTCTGGGTGTCTCGGTTTCCTCCGACAGTCCAAATTGGTGAATTGGTGTTTCTGAATTGACCATTGTGGTATAGATCTTGGCAACCTGTTTCCAGTGTCTATGGTGTAAGCTAGATAACGTAGCATAGAAGGCATATTCTGTACTCATGTACTGTGTTGTGCTCCAACACTCTAAATATCGAACATGAAAATATAACGCCTGGTTTAAAAATGTGTTGTTGCAGTGATTTCAGTAGTTAGAAATGCATTATTTTGCACGGGTTGTTGCTTCATTCACAAACATTTACCTGCATGTGTGCCTTTGTCACATGTGGCCTTTCAATACATTGAATGTCGAGAGGTAAACAGAGGAAGGTTGAGTAATTTTCCATTGGTTTATGGCTGAGTACACAGCTGTAAGATAGGAAGTTTCAGATAGAGTAAAATGACAGAAGTGTCCCTATCTGCTGATCTGCAGCCCAATGGAAACATCTCCCTATCAAAGGCAGCAGTTAATAATTAACTTGAATTATGTCAGAACTTGACACGCTGTCTTGAGCTACTGAAAAATGTGAGAATTTGTATTCTTACATTTAGACACGAGGCAGATGCTGTGTGCTTCTCTATAAGGAGAACATCTGCTGTTTACTGACAGTCTCATGTTGCCTGAACTCTACTTGGTTTCGGTGCTCGGTGCCAAATTGTATCTGGGGCATGAAAAGTTGTTCTTCCTTTACGTAGAAGGTGATATGGCGGATGAAAGTGGAGTACGGGAGTAAAATCTTGGATCTAATTCAATAAGGTTTTCATTTCCATGAGGAACCATTCTTTAAAAGTGAGTCTTTCTTTCTCAAGTTAATCATATTCCCAGGTTTCAATCCATCTGAACAGCTGATGTCACCAACAGAGATTGTGATTGGCTGAACAGATACAGCACACTTGGCTCATGCTATCAGATTGGCCTCCAGAGACATACATAGATCGTTCAATGCAAAAATGGCTCATGAGTGTAGTGACCTCATTTACTCCAGGACATATGTGAATGCTCTTTTTGCAGCTCGTCTCTCCCTCTCTCTCTCTCTCTCTCTCTCTCTCTCTCTCTCCCTTCTTGGCTTTTGTTAACTCAGTCCAATGCTTTCCATCCCTGTCTGCTGCCTCCATCACTTATCAGTTTATTCTGCAGGCGTTCCCTCATTCTCTGTTTGATTGCTCGCAGCCTGTGGTGCTTTGATCTCGCACATGGGGCAGATAAGGGCGCAGGGCGGGTGCGTGAGTTTGCGTGTCCATATGTAGAGGCACAATATTGCTCTGTTTTGCCATGTTGTATTGTGATTTACTGCTGTTTGAACTGAGGGCCCAACAACCTTCAGTTTGACTGATTCAAACAGCAAAATGACACCTCAGATAACAAATGACTGGTGACTATTGATCGCGGAGCGTTTCCAAACATCCGTGCAGAATCGAGTTTATCAGCAAACGTGCAATTTTATTCCTGAAAGTAAACAAACTCCAAAGGAGTCGGTCCATAGGTTTAGTGCTGACTGATAACAGGTGGAAGCTGATCATTTACCAATCCCTGTGATTCATTAGTGCCTGGACCACCAAAGTGTCTCTTCTTGCTGGGTAAACAGAGATGGTTTTGCTCCGCATGAGCAGAGCTTTAAATGAGGGTATTGTCAGAAGAGAAAAAAAAAAATAAATAAAAAAATTTAAAGTTTCAGTGAATCAAAGTTTTAAATGCTTAACCGTGAGTAAAGAGTAAAGAATTAAATCATGTGACTCAGAGCAGAAGTGGGAGGAGGTTGGATCAATACATGGTTCAGCAAAACATCTGTCTTTGATATAACGTCCCTCTGTCAGATTCCAATTTTGTTCAGACTATAATGGTTCCCTTATTTTAAGCATTTTTCAGTCAGTCTAGTGCATGGCAGTCGCATCATTATTGCCTTAAGTCGGACCCTTTGAGGTTTCAGCCAACATTTTGTTATGCAAAGATACATGAGGAAAAAATGGATCCTCAGAGTTTGATCTTCTTCTTTTTTTAACAGTTTTGTTATTAACATTTGAAAGGTTTTGTGAGTTTGGTAACCTTTGGATTTAAGTAGTGAATAGTTTTCTCACTGTGTAGCTCACTGTGTTCATGTGCAATGTTTCCACCATCAAGTCTGCAGTGTTTTGATTAGGGTTCTGCATGATGTCAATGTGTTTGTTCTGCTTTTAATAGTATATAACACCAGCCAGGGAATCAGAAAACCACTTTAGGTAGCTCTGCTGGAGGGTTAAGGAGGGGTTTTTTTTTCACTTCGCTGTTAGTTATGCTTATTCATCTGAGATTGTCCGGATTTCTCTCCACTGTTTTTTTTAGCTTAAGCAGTGGATAATTGATACTATAGAGCTAAGCTGAATTAAATTGAATTTGAAATTATGTAATTGAATCAGAGTGAGTGCATTAAGGATGACATCCAATCATTTATTTCAACCCTGACACAGCTGAGGTCTCCAGCTTCAACAAAAGAGAAGGATAATGTGGAAAAAAATTATGTTATTTGTGATATTCCCAGGGTGTCACATGGGTTTAGGCAGTGTTACATGTAAAATGTCAGAGTTTTGAGTCCCAGCCTGGATCTTTCTCTGTGGCGACTGCATGTTCTTCATGTCTGTGGCACAATATGAAGACATGCATGTGTGGGTGACTGTCTGAGTGTGTTAATTCATGGTTTCCAAACTGTGGTTCTGGACTTCTAGAGGTCACAGTTTGGCTCAAGCCCCTCTGGACGTTGCCAAAATTGGATAGATTTTGATGTCAAAGGCAACCAGAATAAGATACTTTCTTGAATCTTGAAGGTACCTGGGGAATTATCCAATTCTTTTTAATTCTCCTTGGTTGAGTCTACCAGCATTTAGTTTCACTTTCTTATGAGGTGATATGTATAACTACTCTGCCCCGCCACCACGCCCCACCCCCTCAACCCCTGAGGAGCTATCCAGGTCATATCTGCCCTCTTGTCATCAGTTGGGCTTGGTGCCTGCCCCCTGTGACGCTAGCCATGATAAAGAGGTTCAGAAGAATATCCAAATAGATGAAGAAGTAAAAACATCGAATCTACTAACGTCCTTTCGTTGTTTCATTTGAAGGTACTCACTTGTAAATTTACCTTGGAGAAACACTAGTTGGAATTATTTCCCTCTTGGCTCGTATTCAAATTTGTTTACCTGAATGGTACATCAAAGATATACAATTAATCTCATGCTGAAACTCGTTCAGGAGCAGTCAGTCGTCGAGGCCGAGAAGTGCTACATTGCATCATCATTTGTTTGAATGCGTTTGAAATGAAGCTTATTAAAGCGGCTGTGGCCTCCTCCTCAGTCCTTGGCACTTGATGAACACATGTGCTCTCATGTTCAGTCTGAGGAGACACATCTTGACAGGAAACAGAACCACTTAAGTCCAGGGACGCTCTGTTCCGCTCAATGCACTAATGTACTTACTGATATGGACTCATGAAATCCGGATCTGGACCCACAGCAGCTTTAGCAAAGCAAGCCCAGACCAATCCAGCTGTTGGCAGTAACCGGGCCAGTTATGTAAGCATGTCCCTCTCTCTGTGTTGCTCTGTCTCTTTATGTGGCCAGGCTTCTTGCCTCACGCCATGCTGTGCCTAAAGCTCTTTATCAGTTGCTGAGATAACACCTGCAGAGGCGCTCCACTTCTCTGTACGAGCAGAGCGGAACAATTTTACAGCTCAATGGAAAACAACAGGATTCAACTTGTACGTTTGATGAACTTAGTTCTCTGCTGCTTTGTTTTCCTTGGACATTTTGTTGCAGGTTCTTTGATTTGTATCCTTCAAGCACATTTTTTTTTCACTCCTCAATCTTGGCAGGCTTTCTCTTGTCTTTCCTTTGTGTTCTTCCACTCCCACAATCATTCCCTTTTTCTTCCCCCACTCTGCTCTCTTGGTAAAGCCTCCCTTCATCCCACGGCTGAATATCTGCATTCATGTTTCCAATTAAATACAAAAGAAAAACAATGCCTTATTCTTCAGTCGCCGGCCAACAGGATGACCTTTACCTTATCCTCTCTCTGGGCTTGTGGTTCCCGATTTAATGTTCTTTATTCAGTCTCCACCTACAAGTTTCATAACACAATTAATAAAAAAATAAAAATAAAAGGAGAGGAAAGGAAAAATTAGAACATATGGAAAAATAGAACAACATATGGAAAGTATATGTCTAATTTGTCATTGGAGATTGGACTTAAAGACTATTTTACCATGCATGGGCGTTTGTGATTTGCTTTTGCTCATTGTCAAGAAAACGATAACCGTGAACCAGCAAAGCCACCCACAATAAATTCTCTGTCATAGAAACAGGTGACAAATAAAGAAGAAAAAAACAAGACAATCAGACCCAGTCAGTTTCAGCAAGGTGCTGACTCGGCAATTTATTTATATGTGCTTGTACTGTGGGAGGACACCAGAATAGCCAGAGAAAGCATGCACACACAGGAAGCACATGCAAACTGAACATAGAAAGGCTCAATTCCCTTCGTCATTATTATTTGCTCATGTCACAGGAGTGTTTCGCCATCCACTGGCCACAATAACAACCACTTACATGCATGTGTACACACTCCTGCCGAGCACTGTGGTTTTATATTCCCATCAGTGAACTCACTCTGAGGCTCTGTTTGTCCACTGAAGTCAAACACAAAGCTGCCCCCAATGATTGATTACTTAGTAATCCCCACAACACGACACACTCTAAAATCACTGTTTGAGCATGTGCTGCACTGCACTGCAGGTAAGAAGTCCCCAGAGAGAGATCACATGATTGGCCTAAACAGCAGAGACCCCCAGGATCACCCGCTTTCAACAGATGACATAAATGCTTCCATTTTTAGTGCTTAATTGCGGAAGCCATTATTGTTATGCACAAAGACACAACGCTCCTAAATAGAGCTAAACTACCCGCCGTGACCCCCCCCGACCTCAGCCCCTACCAAGCTTTGAAACCTGAGAAAGCAGCCCTGATCTCTGACCTGCAGCCTCCCACGTCCCAGGCGAGGGGAGCCCTCTCTTTCTCCCCGCTCGGACAGGATGTGACCTAGCGGAGGAGCTCTGTAGGAGGGCCTTGACCCCAGACACTGTCCAGACTGAGTGTCTGGACCCAACTGATCTGAAACTGACAAGAAGAAGTACGTAGTCCAGATAGTGCTATCTGTTTTCATTATGCTTCATCTTTGATGTAGCGGGGACTTGATTCAAAGCAGTTTCAATAATTGTTTAGTGATGTGTGTGTGTGTGTGTGTGTGGGGGGGGGTTCTTAGCCAAAATGACAATAATTTTTTAGATCCTGCTAATCTCATCTTGTCATTTTCCTTTAACTTCCAATCAAAGGGGTCAGAGTCCAACAATAGGGCTTAGATGAACTCTGATGAGCTCATAAGAAATCTGTCAGGCATAAGCAAGTAAAAGCACATGTATTTAAGTGAAACAAACACAAAGAAAAGAATGGAAATCTTAAAAAAAAAAAAAAAAAAAAAAAGACATGACACTCTACATTTAATACATTGATTCAACAGGTAAACTTAAAGAAAAAGCATCTGGTCGATGACAAACAATAGGTATGAGTTAAAAGAAGATTTATGTCAGTAAACATTCTTCTTGGGCTTTTTGTTTAATCAATCTATTTTATGTCAAATATATAATATATGAAAAAGCAAAAAAAACATGGAATCAGAAAAAGTGTTGCAGTTTCAAACTACAAATAAGTTACAAATAAAAATGCACATGTCTATAACCATATTAATATATTATACATAAATACAGAATCTATATACTTACATGTTATATACTTATATACACATTCATCCTTCTTCCTCCCTTAATACATAAACATGAACAATGTCATTGAAAACAAAAGCTCTTATCTAACCCCACACCATTTCCTGAAGTCATTCGCTGACAATATGCAGCTTTTTATTTTTTTTGTTTTTTACATTTTCTTTTACTGACATGATGACAAATCCTAATGATAAGTTATTTGACTATTGTCTACAGTATATGAGTACTCTTTTAGTTCGGCATATTTTTCTGGCAGAGAGGTGAGATTTGCACTAGTACTTGTTTATTTATTAGGCCCTTATTGGGAAAATTGCCTCTTTTTATCAGTGCATGGCAGTCACACAAGAACCAATGATTGGCTTTTATCCTCCCATCTGGTTTATTCACAAAATGCACCTTGGTTCAATTTGTTTATGTTTTGAGAAGCTAGGCATAATGCTACCTTTTTTCCAGAGGAACAACTACCATTCTTCTTTTCCAGCACAGGCATACGTTTATTATTGCGCTCTTCCCCAGCCTCCACTTGACATTAGGAACGCCTCCAGTACCGGCCAGTAAAGTTTATAAGAACAAACTCTCTTTGTGATGCCGCAGTCCCACGTAAATCCACATCATCCTTTTGCTTTTGTTTCTCTGTTTAGCCAAGGCTTTTCCCAGAGTGCACCACTGAATGACGGTCAAACCACCATCCAAGCTTCTCCATTGACTTCAGACGGCGACTTTGATGCTTTTGATGGAGGTGTTTTTGTCCGATTCCTTTTCACTCTGGGCCACTGATTCTGTGCTTTTGTTGGTCTGCGGAGCGTCAGCCAACAAAACACAAGGAAGAGCTGAGTTGTTGAGAGCAGGGCGAGCGTTGGGACACGTTGGGAACAGGGTCATGACGTCTGGTGTGTGTCAGCAGTAAAGCTGCTTTCACCACAAGGAGAATGAGAACAAAACCTGCAGCAGTCTAAGAAGCCAGGTTTCAGTAATGTGACGCGTTGTTCTGGTAAATGAGGGTTTACTGGCTGTTTTCTGTTTGAAAAGGTTTCATCATGCATTGTAACCTACTTAGCAACAACTCTTATTTGTCCTTGACTTTAATGTCTCTGACATTTGGACAGTTTTGTACTTTTCTCAGGGTGAAAGTTTGCCCTTTTCTTTTTTTTTTCTTATCAACATGACTTTGAATTACTCTGTGTCACTAAATGGTGACCTTTTATCACTGCAGGACAACAGATAGTCAATCATCAAATTGTTCAGTGATTCAAGGAAAGTTTGTGCCCTTGAAACACGTTGTTCTGGTTCCCTACACACAAATCTCCCAACATAACATAATGTTACTACATTGTGAATTCAGATTATCTCACTGGCTAAAACATTAAAGCTCTACATGGAAAGGTTTCTCGCAGAGGATGTGAGAGAAGCAACATTGTTCTTTGATGAGAAAATTATTATTCCCACATTCTACTGTCAAAGCAAACAAGAGGGGGAAAAAACACAACAACAACAAAAACTTGTGGAATTTTATGACACCAATTGTCAGGACAGTAAGCTAATTCACTTTGCTGGACATTGGTCTCTCTGTGTGGAGTCTGCATGTTCTCCCTGAGCCTAGATGAGTTTTCTCCACATACTTTATCCCACATTCAGAAAACGTGCTTGTTAGGTTAATGGGAGACTTTGCATTGTGTGCGTCTCCACGTCTCTCTATTAACGCTGTGATGAACTGGTGACCTGTCCAAGATGAACTCTCCCCTTTAGCCTATTGTTAGCAGGAATCGGCTCCAGACCCCCCGACCTTCAACTGGACAATGTGGGAAAAGAAGACGGATGAATGATTGCAACTATTCAAATTATCCAGCAAGTGTTGCTTCTTGGAGTTCTGAGCTGGAATGATCGAAATTAGACTTTCGTTATTTTCTCTGCTTTGTTGTTTTGTATTTTATGGTGTATTTTGCATTAAAGTAACAGTATTTTGTTTCACTTATTTTGAATTACTTTATACTTTTTAATGTTTATGTATACAAGATCTGTCGTATGGAATTTCTCATATGTGAGACAGTAGTCATAGTAGTTGTTGTTGTTGTTTTAATGGTGTTGTGGTGGTAGTAGTAGTAGTAATAGTATGGTGGTAGAAATAGTAATAGTAGTTGTTGTGGTAGTAGAAGAAGAATATGTACTGGTGCTAGTAGTAATAGTAATGATAATAACAGTAGTACTAATAGTATGGTGGTAGTGGTAGTACAGTTGTAGGGCAGGAAGAAGAATATGTAGTTGTTGTAGTTGTAGTAGTGGTAGCAGTAGTAGCTGGACTAGTAGTAGGTAGTAATAGTAGTAGTAGTTGTAGAAGAAGAATATGTAGTTGTAGTAGAAAGAGTAGCTGGAGTAGTAGTAGTAGTAGTAGTAGAAGTAGTAAAAGCATTACTGTAGTAAGAATCTGAAGCACAACACAGTAGACAAGTGTTTTCGTTTGTCCTCCTCCGAGTGATAAAGTGAGATTGTTCTTTGTGTTAATCAAGGTTGAACAGCTCACATGGTCGATAGACACATGCTGGGCACCATGGGAATCAGACCGTGTGTGAATGTGATCTCTCATATGAGACTCTGGGCTGATAGGAGTGAACCACACAGAGATCTGACAGGGTGGGAGGACAGCGTTGAATGAGTTACACAAGGTCTGGGAAGGAGAGCGAGCTGGTAAAGTCAGGGAGAAGGAGACTGTGAGGGAGTGCGAGGCAAGTAAAAATAAATGGGTGAATGGAAAGTGGGGCCATTTTGTCCCGCTGTGGGAAAAGAGTCATATGACATCTGCAGCCGACGGCCAATCTCTAGGCTTATTGTGTCTTTAAGGTTTCAGTAAAAATGTGGATAATATTGCAGGACAAAGTGAGGCTTTATTCCTGCGATGGTTTGAAAGAAAGATGGAGACAGAGAGGGGAGACAGAAAACGAGAGAGATTGAATACCTCCTTGCGGCAGCCTCCTAATTGGTCTCATTACTGTGTAACTTCCTGGTGAATGCAGGCCGTTCTGACCTTGGCCTTTGAAATATAGACCCACAGGCCTGCAGGCCGAGCCGGCACACGGAGGAACAAGCACTCTCTCTGTCATCCACTGTGTGACACCGACTGTGCAACGGTGTGCGTGTGTGTGCGTTGCCTTGAGATATGTGTGTGTTCATGACTGTGCCTGTGTTTTTATGCAAACTTAAAAAAAATATATTCATGGATCATATGTGATATCTAGCCGGACTGCAGAGAGTGGAGAGGAGGGAGGCAAATTAAGCCGCATGGTGAGTGTCTCTCCTTCAGTGTCACTTCACAAGCCCTGAGAGGATGTTATTGCATTTACAACTCTCTTGGCTGGACGGCTCATACTGATCACCTGGAAGTTCAGTCGACCTCCCTCTCATACTCGCTGGATTAGAGACATTCTATATTTCATTAAACTGGAAAAGATCCGGCTCTCAACTATTGATTTGTGAGTGTTTTGAGTTTTTTTTTTTCAGTTTTACTGTGTGATTATAATTGACTGACTATGTAGGTTTTTACAATATCTCTATGTGACTGAAATAAAAGAAAACTGAAACTGAAGAAAAAGAAGAAAAAGAGAGTGCAGAGGATTTATACTTAGTTACAGTTACAGTATGTGTTCTTTCTTTCTATTTGTGTGTGGACTGTACAAAGTGTTCTTTCTAAAAACTGTTCGTGTTTGTTACTTTTAACCACATTTAATTGTGACACAGCTGCAGTCGAAGTTTGGCTTCCAGACTTTCGTCCTTGGAGGCCCCCCAACATTGTCTCCAGGCAAAGCTGCAGGCCCCCTGTGGTGAAGTGAAAGACTGGTAGACACGCCCACTCTCGCTAACATACCAAAGCAGGACCATTGAAAATGAAAGGACCTTGCAGATTCTCAGGTCTGCTCTAAAGACCAGGTCTCATTATGGTTTCATTCGATTTGTGCAGATTATATTTTTGACCAACTCCAATATTCCATGATTTCTGCACCAAACAATCGTTTCGGCACATTTCTTACACACACCAAAGTATGAAAAGAAAATCACATGATGACAGCAACTGAGCGACTGCGGTTTTGAAAGCCAGATATACATGATGGATACCAGTATTATTAACATTAATGTTGGGTTAGAGTGATCTAACAAACTTAAAGTGCTCCACCATCTGACAGGTGGCTTGGAAAATCAATTCTCCTCATATAAAAATGCTGCTGTTTTTGAATCTAGGTAATGCAGTAAAGCTGTTTTCACTTGATTTGAAATCAAGTTTATTACAGTTTATGTTTTGGGGAATTGGTTATAACCAGGTTTGCAAATGCCATTGTATTTAGTTTCATAGTACCGGCTTCTTTGAGCTTTAAGAAATGTACCATCCTACCAGGGAGACATTCCCACATAGAGAGCAAATGATCATCTCTGATTTGTCACTCATGGACACAGCACCAGTAGCAACATTATATTGTATAAATTCTATTATTAAAATCCCTTAAAAGAAAAACACACGTACTCAATAATAATCAACAATTCCATTAATGTGAGCAACAGCAGTTGGTTAGTATCCCTGGGTGGTGATATATTAAATGCAAATCTGGTTCACTGGCAGACTAGATTTCCAAGTCCAGTCCTCTGTTGAATATTTGTTGGGCTCAGAAGGTCTGAGCCCTGGATTAGACAGCTGGGAGCAGCACTTTGAGTTTGTTAGTCAGTTCCCAGGCTGTTGAAATGCTCCGAACCCTGGCCTGTTGGGGAATAAGAAAAACAATAAAATGCAGGTTCTTCCTCGCTCGTCTTTCCCCTTCAGCGAGTGAAACAGGAGCCTTGTGTGCATAAGAGGCAGTTGGACTGTTTTCCTCTGGTGTCTCACACAATGGATACTCGTCACTTCCTCGAGTGAAGAGCGTGGAAAACACCCTCGGGCCAGTTGACATCCCAACTCATGCACAACTCTGCCCTCATATTCACGTACAATCCCAGCCAGCATGAACGGCGGCTCTGTGACCGTGCGTCACTCAGAGGATTCTTTTGATTAATAAATACATTCGTCTTTCGTGATCTTTGCTCTGCATACTGTCTTTATCCCTCCACTTTCACTCTTGCGGAATTTATCTCTGAACGTGTTTTTCATGCCACTAAAGTAATGAAATAGTGCAGTACAAATACAGTTCAATGCTGCCACTGTTTATAACACAGTCATTAAAAAAAAAAAAAACGGCCTTGTTTCACATTAACCGCAATAGTGTTTGTTTGTGTGAGAACATCAGAGGAATATTGAAATGAACAATGGGTTTTACTCCACATGACTGACTGTTTTTCCGATGACTGTATTTGCCGGCTATAGTAGGTGTCTCAGAGGGCATTTATATAAATAGACTCACTCCAGACGGTCTCTGGTGAATTCAGTGTCTGACTGTGAAAACAGGTTGTAAATGTGATGCGGTCAGTAAGCAGAATATAGAAAGATTAAAAACAGTGATACTAATCACAGTGTACAAAATGCACGCATGAGTGCACGCTAATGCCTATTGAGTAATGACTGTGTGGTCGGGTTGCTTTTATTTGGTCTGTTACCTGCACCTTGAGCAACTCTTGTTTTTCTTAAATGTTCTTAATCAAGGGAGTCAAGGTGAGGGATGTTAAGCCAGCAATGCACTCAAGATTATTTAATCATATAAATTTGTCTCCATTACACTTAGAATACATTTACCCCCGAGAAATATATATTTTACTATTACTGAAACGTTTCAACACATACTTATTTGTTTTCATCATGAAAAAAGTGACTGAGAAATAAGTGCAAGCGAAAACAAATCTTATTATTTATGGAGAATCGTCAGGATTTAATAAATTGTACTTCTCCCCACTCCTTTTCAGACATGCAACCAGATTATATTGTCCTGCTTTTATTTATTAACTGGTTGTTTGGTGCCACATATTTGGCTTGGTTGTTGTGGACTGTTCATTAGGGTTTGTGCATGTTTGAAATAAAAGAATGAACCTAAATACTTTATAATTCTACAGATAATTAATAAACAAAATAACAGCTCCAAGTCATCCAGTTGTTATTAGTATCACACTACTGCAGTTGTGTTATCCACCGGAAACCTGAGTCCAAGTGACATCTGTTTGAAAAGCGCTGTCATCACTTTGTCTGTCTGCTGTTCCACCTGGATCTCCATGAACAACAAGGTCTTTATCAAACCAAACTGGCTCGGAATTACAAACTATAAAATCCTCAAACTATCAGAATAGTTTGTGGAACAGAAGCCAAAAACAACAAGCCTCTTCTGCACGATGCAAATAAACAGGAGTAGGATGTCATTTGTAAAAATGTTGCATTCAGTTTTTCAATGAGTGTTTTGTTTGATGGAGGTGGAATGAACATGGGGGGGAGTAGTATGGGGGTTTCGAGGTCAGCTGGTGGGAGTGAGAGGCAGGTTGACTGATGACACAAAGTATATCTGTGTCCCTGTCAAAGAGTCTTATTGATGAGTTGTAGAGCGTAGTCCCGGATAAACAAGAGGAGGCATTCTCTCGCCCCGACATGTCACAGCATGGTAAGACAGTGTACTGTATGTCTGCCCTTATGCATTACCCTGTCCTTCCATCACCCTCCTCGTTACATAACCCACCCCAATCATCACTATAATGTACCCTTCCTCCACACATAGACACACAAAAGGCCGACTCAAAACAACTCTGGCACACAACCCACAACTTTCGCAGACAGACGCCAAAGTGATGTGCAGTTACTGCACACACTTCGCCCAGACTTCACACAGACATTCAACCCATAACAGCACGCACAGCAGCTGCCACGGCCCCCAGTGACTGGACAGTGAATCAGAAACTAGAAACACCCAGTAACATAAATATAGTAAGATAAACAGACCTGACAAGCTGGATGAGGCTGCTGTGTTATATAAAGCCGGTGGCCTATTTAAGACATGGTGGCAAATGCAAAAAGTCTCATCTGCTGAACCTGAAATTAGACTTGCCACCACAGCAACTTGCAGCTTACTACCAAAAAAACCACCAAAAAAAAAACCAAGCGAGGAAAAGATAGGGAAGAGGTCCGAGCAGCACAGTGACACTTTGTGTGTTTTCCTGAGAGCTGCTGGAAAGTGGGCAGGGTGGGTTTAGTGCCGTTTTATGGCCTGCTGATTGACAAACCCCCAGGAGCTGCAGACAGACAGGATGACATAACTGGGGGATGCAGGGGGAAAAAGTGAATAATTGGCACAATGGTGCCACTCCAGGCAAGACACCCTGGGCTCGGGGGGGAAGGGGGGGGGGGGGGGGGGGGGGGGGGGGGGGTAGTTAGAGAATATTATGAGGGGGAGGTGAAAGAGAGAAGAGATAAGGACTCAGGAGGTGAGATGGAAGAGGGGAAAAATGAGAGGAAACTCAGGTGCAGAGTGTTGAGAAGAAGAAGAGTGGGGGAGAGGCATCATCATAAATCATCTGTTAGTGAAAACAGATATAAGCTATAAAAATCTACCTCCGGAGTCATATGCCGTGAAATATACACTTTATGGCTTGTCGGTATCTTTCCAGCTCTGACGTCAAAGTCTCCCAGAAAAATAGAGAAAACAAAACATCAGGCCAACTTTGAAAAAGTTTTGTGAGGATTAGACCTAACAAAGGACACCTGCTTACCGTTGCTCCCAAAGAGGCCGTTTACTGGAAGTCAAGCACACACACACACACACACACACACACACACACACACACACACACACACACACACACACACACACACACACACACACACACACACACACACACACACACACACACACACACACACACACACACACACACACGTACACATGCACTCCGTCACACTCTTTTTCTTTTTTTTGAGAGAGGGTTATTATGGTCAAACGGGTGGACTTTGTTCTGCAGAGGAACAGAGGGAGACCCTTCCAGCAGTATAGATAAGAGCAGAGAGGCCCGTGCGTCTGTGTGATCATGGGACCGTGTAATAAAAACAGCCCTGGAATGCCTGTGGATGTCGAGTTGTTTATTTAAGCCCACTCTCGTTCACACACGGCACACCTGAGCAGCCACAGAGGTGCAGAGGCACAATTCAACTTCACCTTACAGTCCACTCAACTGAGAAATGAGGATTTCTGTGATAACTGCGCATGTGACTGGTAAACAAAAGTGTTTGGCAGGCGGCAAATAAAACAACACCGTAGAGAGGAGGTCAACGTGTGGGACAGGCCTCGTCTGGAGGGCACCACAGAGTTTCAGGGGTCCAGGGACATGACTTTTCGCAGCATGGTTTCTTTTTTCATTTTCATTTTTGACGACGAACAAAGGAGAAAGAAAGAAAGAAGTGGAGAGCCAAACTGTACACCATGAAAATGCATGTTTTACTAGAATTGAAGCCTAATAACAAACAATCTTAAGATTAAAGAATAAAGAGGTGCCGCCTTGCTAGTTTAAGCTGTGATGTTATGCTTAATAAAGTTTTTTAACCAAAGACAAACTTCAAAGATCTAGCTGCATCAGAAAAGAAAAAAAATCCACTTTTGTAAAGAGAGGATCACACATTCACATACACTTTACATTGTGTGGGCTGACTGGGGATCAGCAGTAGTCATTAGACATTACACTGTCATAACCAGTTTTGTAAAATGACACATCATAAAACAATGTTATGACAATACCACAACTTTTGGCAGAATCTTTTTGTAACTATTTTGTAACTATTTGGACTTGCGTGTGCGTGGCTTCATTACTTTTCACATTGCTTCAAACATAATTAAATAAACATTAGTTTACATTATTAAACGACAATATGCTTTCGAGGGAAGCGAATGTCTGCATGTCGGTAGTTTATCTCAAGTGATTTATTGCACTAACTTTCAGATTAAAAAGCATTTTCCTCCATTTAACGTTGGCTGCATCTTATGAGTGAACTACACAGACCCATCCGATGTAGACGGACCACAAAATGTGTCACAGCAACACTAAAACTATAAAACTATGAGCACATTATTAGGATGTCCTAATTGAAGGAAATGGGGGTCACAGCAGGTTGACGCCCACCCAGCCATGTTATTTGCAGGAACTGATAAAAGTAAAATACTACTTTTTAAATGGAGAACTTGCAACTACGAGAACCAATCACATTTTAATCATCAAACTTGTCAAGTTTGAGCAGTGATCTGTAAGTGAAGATCAAGATATGGATGCAATATAGACTGTTTTATAAATATTCATAATTAAAACTTAAACAGTTTAGAAGAAGAGCATCATACAAGCAGCCACTCTTTGATTTTGATGTTGCGTTTTATCCAAACACAAATAATCGCCTCCTGACAAAAGACTGTCTGAAGCTAAATTCTGCTTACCCAGTTGTATGATTGATCTTCAGTCTACAAAGACAAACTTTTTGAGAAATATAGTGTGGGAGGCCATAATGGTAAGTTAGCCTGGCCTTTTGAAGTAAGTATAAATACTTCTGCTCTCAGATGTGGGCCAACAACATGTTATATGATCCAGTTGTCTTTCTCCCATCTAAAGACATGATTACAGTCCTCATTTCAAAGTTCATGATAGGATTGAGAAGCATACCTGAACAAAATATGAAAAATCTATTTTCTGCCATTTGATGTTGTGGAAAAAAAAACCTTGCTAAAATAAAACTTTCAGTGTAATGTGTGTATGATTCTGCAGTGAGCAGCCAAACAAATCACTAGTTTTGGAAAGCAAAGTCATTTTAAGAAATATTCTTTTAAGATTCTTACCAAAACGAATTTGGACCCATGGAGACTTTTTGTTGTTTGTATTGGTCTGTTTGGTTCATACAATACAAACAACAAAAAACATTTTCAAACAGTGCTTGACTTACTAAGATAGTGGTATTGTGATTGATTATGTTGCTGGCTCATGTAAATAGGTTTACTTCCAGATCGTGTACATTTTGCTGATAATTTGCTCAAAATAATATAGTGAGTTGAGGAAGCTAAAAAAAAAAAAAAAAGAATATGATCTGAAAGAACATAGACATTTTTAGATGTTTTTAATTAAGACTGTGCATTGTACATTAATCTCTTGAATTAATCAAAAACTCTCAGAATATTGCTCAATCTTGTACACATGCCCAGTATTTCATATACATGAGGGCAAACATGCTAAATCAAGAGGACATGTTATCTTCTCGGACCTCTCCGTGTCTGTTTGTGAATCAGCTTCCACACATGTGTGTAATCACACAATCCTTGAGTGAATCTAGTTCATAAATCTTACATTTGAGTAACTCTTCTCCTCCTGCTGTCTGTTTGTCCTGGATCTCGCTTGAATGGAGGACCATACGTAGAAGAATGGCAGTAGTGAGGAGAGAGATTACACACTCCTGCTGAGCCAGAGGGGCAAATAAGGGGCATGTTACACCGCAGAGAGCAGAACCCCTTTAAGCCCAATCTCAAGGATTTATCTCATAGCACAGGCTTTAAATCACGTACAAGTCACTCGTGCCAAATGTCAGATTTAAGGCTATATGGGGCATGCATGTTATTGAATATATTTTTAATCCTATGTGCTTTTATCTCTCTCAAAGCAAATGTTCCATGAGCAACTGGATGAAGACACTTTTTGCTTCATTCGATATCTTAACATCATTTCAACCTAAACTGACAGTAGCGCAAATCAAGATATGAGTAAGTATGTTTGATATTATTGACAACTTAGTACATAAAAGGTTGTGGTGGGAAAACAGAGAGCAAAGAAGCCCAGACATTCCTGTACCGTAAAACTTCTTCCAGGTCCTTAGGACTCCCAGCGAAGATACAGGGGGGCTTTAACGCATATTAGTGTGGACCAAAATGTACATTTGAAACACTGCAGTTAGTACATTAGCTTTTTCATTGTTGATCAACAGAGTACTGTGTTTCCATGACGACAAGATAAGCACTATTCTGTAGCTCAGAGAAATCAAGTCGCATTTCTGACAGGCATTCATAATGTGCTTCAATCTTCGGTGTTTGTTGTGGATAATTGCACCTTTATGAAGTTATTTGACACAATATCAATGAGGCAATGAAAAACAGTTAATCTCAAGGTTCGGCTGCCATTGTTGGCACTTTGCTTTCAATCTATTGTTCCAGAAAGAATTTTTAGTTCAAACACGTGAAAATGCAGGACAGTTGGTGGGCACTCTGGTACTGTGGCTTTCACACAACACTCACCCGAATGTAACCAGGGCAACACCAACGCCACCTCTTCACACACACCCTGCCACATTAAATATGGTCTTGAAGCTTAAGTGATGGCTGAATTGAAAGCAGCCTCTCTGGGGACGGAGCACCTCTAACGGAAGCCTCTGAATCTGATGCTCGAACTTCCTCCACAAGTTTGGATTCCACTTTGAATCTCATGAAGAGCGATAAACACATCAGTCAGATCTGATATAATATTGTTTCAGCGATGAGCCAACGTTCATGGTCATAGATGAGGGTGGGGACGGAGACTGATTGATATATATTACGTCATCCTCCAGGCTTCAGCCAGGCAAAAGAACTTACATGAGCAAAACAGTGTGTAAACTATGAAGAACATGAGAAAATAATCTCCAGGGCCCAGACAATGTGTCATGTTGATAATGACATTGTCACATTTCGCACTATTTCTTTCATTAATCATTTCATTTTATTGATGCAGTCTCCATTATTCCCTCAAAGCAAATCATCTCAAGCAAGAAATTGTTTGTTCCGTCAAAGTTTATAAAACAGCGATTTTCCATTTGCAACGTGACTTAAAATTACAGGACGCACGCACACGAACACATACGCACTGCAGTTGTGGCAATGCAGAAACACGGACACGTGTTGAGGGCAGCATGCACAAGTCAAAATACAGGGAGGAATTAGATTCCAGCATAGTAATTTGATGTTTGCAGTCAGGACAGACTGAATCAGCATTGTTGTGGTTGTGACTGGCGACAACACAGTGTCAGGCAACAGGTTTCCTTCATCGTTCTTCCTTCTCCCTGATCATTATCGTCAAGACGTATCACCCAGTTCAAATTTCTGACGTTAGACACAAGCACGTAAAGAGACCAGAGTGCCGATTAACCACTTGTGAACCTGCCATTTAGAAATTGTTGTGCTTGTTGCAACTGATCTGAAGCTTGAGGGAGGAGTAAAGGCTCGGGCCGAAGCTGCGATCGATCCCTCGTCCTGCTCAGAATTACCGTGGGAATCCCCTGACAACTGGTTATCTCCGTGTCAGGAATCTGCCCTGTGCAATATCATGTGTCACACATGTACGCAACACGCATAACGTATACACATATATGACAAAACACATGCATAGCAGCAAGTCCCCTCAGCAGCTGTGGGTCACTTGTTTTCGTCAGTGGGACCCATGTCTTCAGCCCCTGAGAGGAAATTGGAGCTTGTCTCAGGTTACCCTCAAACATCTGCCACATTTGATGCAGCGTACCTCCCCTCCTGCCATATCTAACTCACATGCATTGAGAAATAGAGTCAATGTTTACCAATCAGTGTGTGAAATAGGAGGAAATCGGCTCAAATCCTTTGACCCAATCAAAGAAACAAACTCTGATTGAGTTAAAAATTTCTCACTTCAGACGTTTCAGAAGAGAAAAGATATAAACTCTCAGAGACACATGATCCAAAACATGTGCGCTCTATTATGTGCTTGATTAGTTTCAGTCATTATAATACTTTTTTACTATTCTGAAAAGAGCTCAAGCGTTGCAACTGGCCTGCACACAGCCATGACTGAGGTCAGAAGCTGTGTTTGCCATTTATTTCAAAAGTCTTTGTGAGAATTTAGTCAGGATTGGTACAGACCAGTAATAAACAAAAAAACTAGGTCCTCAACAGATGAAAAACTAGAATTTGAAACAAAATGTAGCCCTTCAAACTATTGTCACTAAATTAGTCACCTAACTTATTGCAGAGGGAAAATTATATGTGTACTTATGTGAAAAAAATAATAGTGAGAATTGATGGCCCCATTTCCAGTGACTACAGATGATCCTATAAATCAAAAACGGTTGTTTCTACAGAAAGTTAACATCACTATCAAGTGTATAATGATCCCTCCATCACTGGAGAGCTTGGTGCAGCTCTTTCACAAAGTGACTCGGTCCACATTTTATTTCATATTATGAAGAAATAAATGTTATTTAAAAAAGACTTGTTCTGCAGATTGTCCCATGAAAGTGTGAATGTGGAATGAGAGCAGCTGAAATCACTGATTGTGACATGAATGTAGGCTATAGCTTTTATTCAGTGAGTGATTCAGTGGTCAAGTTCAAAAATCCAGTTCTCCTAATATTTTGTTTGTTTATTTCTTAGCGTCTTCTAACATATTTAATGGATTTATAAATACAACTCCATGTTGACATGAGACGGAGTCTTTTTTTCACTCCCCTCGTGACTTTTTGAGAGGATAGAGTTTTTACAATACAAAGCTGGTATTAGCTGTCTTTACACAAGAAAGTCTGAAAGAACTGCGAAAATACTAGAAACTCAATATGTTCTGCTGTCAGACACAAAAATCCCCCTCATTTCTTTGAGAAAATCCCCTTTGTGCCGATTCCTGACAACAACCCCACCACTCTCTCCTTTAATTTTCGGAAAACTTAATGAGTTACTTACTGGGACTCATGTGATATGAGCCATTTAGTACATGATCAACAGTATTCGCATTTCTGAAATATCTGTGTGTGATACGGAACGTTGCCATTTTAAAGCCACAAAATCTTCTCATGGGAGATTTAGCGTAATTAAAGAGCAGCAAGCGACTCATTTGAAAGAACACAAATGAAATTTTTCGGACTCTAACTCAAGAGTTTTACAACCACGCAGCAGTTTCTCACCGCGTTATTTATTTTAGGATGCAACTGACAAAACGTCTGACAGATTTTTTTTCACGCCTTATCTTTGCATCAATTAATCAATGACTCATGTCTGTTTCAGGCATGCACACACACACACACACACACACACACACACACACACACACACACACACACACACACACACACACACACACACACACACACACACACACACACACACACACACACAGACACAGACATTCCTGTACTGATATGAATAGCAGCCATTGATGTGTCTCCCTTTGAGGGGGCTGCTTCTACCGTGAGTGTTGTGCTGAGCAGGTAAGTGATGGTGGGTAAACCAATCCCCCCCCCACCCCAAACCCAAACCACAGACATACACATTCACATACACACACACACACACACACACACACACACACACACACACACACACACACACACACACACACACACACACACACACACACACACACACACACACACACACACATCACCGCTATTGTTCCTCTCATCCATGTTTTCTCATGTCTCTCTGCTTCCTGGGCCCCAGTGCTACCTGCCGGCACATTCCTGCCCCGGACTTGTCAAACCTTTTTGTGTTCACACTCTTTGTTGCCCTGCTTCCACTGTCACTCTTTCTTTATTACCTTGTTTGCATGTTCCCCTCTTTCCCCTGCGCTCCCTGCACATGGGTTTTCTGCTATTCATGGCTGACCGGCCACACGCCACCAAACACAACGTGGCACACGGTCAAAGCAAGGTAACAGTAGTATGGTGCTCTGATCACAAAGGCTGGCTGTCGTCTCACTCTGCAAAGAAGAGTTTCTTCTCATGGACTGCTTCTGCATTGCAGTGACAAAATGGGTGATTTTGAGTCATTACTAGTTCTTAAAAATATAATGTGAACATTTTTTGTCTAAATGTACATCGTTTTTTTGGTTGTTTTCTTTATTATTCAAAGAATGTAATCTACTGTTCTGAATACTAATCACATAATTAAATATAAATCTTCCCAGAAAAAAAAGTGTGTTTTCTTCACCCGTTCATTAGTTATATTTACTAAAAATGTATAAGACCAGCTGTTATAATTTTCAATCTATTAAAAAAGATTTGTATCTTCAGGAGAAATAAGTTGGCTGGCAGCAAAACACAGGTGGAAGAAACCCCACAGCAATGAAAGCAAGACACAGTAAGGCTGATTCTGGTATTTTTTTCAAGACATGTTGACTTTAAAAGATGTCTTCTTCTTTATTCTTGCCATAAACCATGAGTGCCCAGTGGTTCCTAACCTGTCGTCTGGGAATCTCTTCAGGGGTCTTTGCAGATCACATGAGAGGCCTGATACTTTACTCTGATGAGAGGTTGTCAAAACCAGATTATCATATTTCTAAGAAAACCTTTGTAATATTGTGAGCAAGCTTCCCAATGTCCCGCTGTGTTTTTTTTTTTAATTCTTTTTAAGAGTCATGCTTTTGTTAAGGCATGAGGTTACTGTAGATGTGCCGTCAGCATTTGGTCTTACTGCAATGTTTTGCAAAACCAGGGCTCAAAAGGCTTTAGTGCCCATTGCTACAGGTTGGAAATTTTACACTAAATCGGTAAAAAAGTTGTTTTTTTTCCATCTTTCAAGGAGTCTCAGACTTTTACTGTGGCAACAACATTAAACTCATATTTTAACTTAAATTTTACTGTGCCTTTTTTTTGCCTCTTGTCTCAAAGAGAAATATGTAACTCAAACCCTTCAGAAGAAATGAAGACATGAGGGAACAATTTTAAATGTAAAAAAAAAAAAGGGTACAATAGAATTGCGGCCATCTTTCAGATGCTATGAATGCCTGCCACCAACACTATGATGCAATTATATCAACAAGTAGTAGTGAATGATGAATGATGGTATCTACAGTAACACTTGTCAGGCTTCACAGCCTGATGATGTGCCGGCGCTATCTGGCAGTTTTATTGGTGCGCCTTCCTGCCAAGTGAATGCCCCAGGATCATTATTTGGTTGCCGATAAAAGGAGATTTACAGCCCAGGGACAGAATCAATCTATCTCCAGTTCATCACTCTTCGTCACTCTCGCACTAATCACTTCACTCTCGCACCAAACGTAATTGACAATCAGTCTGGTTCTTCAGATCTCAGATACACGTTCAGGTGAGGTGAGAGGACAAGCGTTTGGGATGAGCTTTTGCCCAGATGTTGGTGTTTAGTGTTTCTCTGTCTGTCTCTGGTCATTTAAGTGACGCACTCACTGATCCCAGGACCCATTCACAAAGTTTAAAGCCCCTTTCACCCCTCCTTAACCCACCCCACCCCTATCTTGGCTGTGCTCAAACCTCCTCCACCACCAACAAATATGTGTCTCTGATCTTCTTCTCCTTCCTTAACCCGCGATAATACTGTCCCCTGCAGTCTTAGCCCCACACCCCTCAGCCGTCCCATCCCCAGGGGGCCCCCTAAGAGCCTGACTGGGTGGTCCCTCCCCTCAGTCCCATCCAACCCCCCTCGCCTCTCCTCGGGGTCAGAAGTCAGAGGTGAGCCCCAACAGTGTGTGGGAAACGTGCTGTGCCGTGTGCTGCGCTGGGCCGGGGCGGGGAGGAAAGGAGGGAGTTCAGGCAGCCTCGTTTCCTCCCTTGAACCTCCATTGAGCTGGTTAATGGGGCTCCGGGGTCACTGGGACAGGGAAACACAGGCACGGTGCTAGTGTTAGTTACAGTTTTGATTTATTGGACCAATTTCTGCTCTAAACGTTTGCTTGTTTGGGTTGTGAGGGAGGCAGAGCAGACTGGCTTAGGCTGAGGGGATCAAGAGAGACGCCGTACAGGATGACGGAAGAGAGATTGTGTGCGGACTTGTCTCCGCTCATGCGCTTATGTGTATAAATGTGTCTGATGTCTGTATATATGTGTGTGGCAACCCCGATCCCTCGCTGAGTGTGTGTTAACTTGAAGCATTTATTAGGGGCCGTCTAGCCAGGGTAGTGTCAAAGGAGCTTAAAGTGATTTATTTGAAGGGTCGTTTTTTGTTGTTTTTTTTTTTTTTACCAGCAAACTGCTGTGTATTTTTCAAATGATGACCTTGATTCTGTCCAGCAGGGGATTACCGGCTAAACAGGGGATACTTGTGATATACTGTGTTGTACGATTTTTCACAAGAATCTGTCAGACTTTTGAGAATTTTTAAGAAAAACATTGCATTTAGACCAATTTAAACGCAATCCTCAATAAGAGATTTTAAAAGCCGTTGATGGACCAGTGGAGGTCATCGTTTTGTGTCGCCGCAGCACGTATTCAGTATCAACATGTCCCACTAACTCACGTGGAGGCATACATACATAATGTGGTTGTTGCTGTGATGAGCTACGTTATCGTCTCTCTATGAGCCTGTCCAAACTGGGTCAAAATGACAACGAAACAGGCTGCATGTTATATTGTTTTAATTTTTTTTGTAGTTTTGCGAGAGGGCATCTCTCAAGCACTGACATGGAGAGCAGGAAGTTTGTCTGACGGCTCTGCAACACTGACGAGCGGTCCGCAACACCTTGTACATATATGAAACATTCACCAACTAATAATCCTGTGCCATTGAGCAAAGGGTGTGGATATTTAATTATTAATTGACCATCTCTATTATTAACTTCTAACCAATTTTTCTTGATCGCAGCCTTTTTCCAGTTGGCGGCTTTGTAATCATGCCACTTCTGATTCTGTCGTGTTCCTTTTAGACACTTGTTGAGCTCATTGCTCATCAGTTCATCTTTCACGAAGTTGAAGCTCACATACATTTTATTCTTACGAATTGACAATGGCTGATAAAAAAAAGAAGATTACACAATGTAAAACATACAGACAAAATACAGGATATCCAACATTGATGCAGACATTAAGCTAGACATTAAGTTTGTTGGATTTTTGTCAACACTTGACATTTGTTTGGCACACACACGTCTTCATGCACCAGTGTCAAAACAAGTCGCACATACAAATTTAGCTCCAAACATATTATTTCAAAACCTGTCTTCTTTCAAAATCCCGTGCTGATGGATTTGTGTTTTGTTTCAACACATGCAGAGGAGCAAGGTATTTTTTTTTTTTACAGCAGCATTGCTGTGCAGTGATGCAGTTCATTTAAGATGTGCATTGTGTTATGCAGAATGTGTTAGTAGATCAGAAAATTGTCTATTCTATTTCTATCTTTTTCTATCATGTAATATTTCTATAAAAGTTTCCAAATTATTTACACTCTATAAAGAGTTGCAGTAAAGCAATAAAGTCAAACAGGCGTTACTGACTGATGCTCACTATAATCTCATCTTTTTATTGGAATGATGAGTGACTTGTTCATAGATTGTTTATCTTTTATGAATTGCCACTCATGCACTTAAAAGTTTAAAAGGTATTACAAATAGAATAAACAATATAGGAATAATTTTTTATAAAAATGCACAAATAAGCCGCAGAATTTGTGACACAAAACACTATATCATGATAGATTTTAATAAGAAAATTCCACATCTAATTCTTCAATGGTTGTTTACAGTTTTGTTTTTCAATGGAATGTCGTATAATTTGTGGTTATGTAAGATGAGAACTGTGCAATCTACGAAGCCTGCTTGTGCATACTGAAGAATCTGTCAGCACATGACGAGGACATCTCCCAAAATTCAAGCTCAACAGCTCATGAAAAAAAAGTCTTTTTCTACAGACAACATGTCGTGTGTCATAACATCAAATAGTGATTTTTTTTGCCAACTGTGCTGTTGCTACCTGATGTGCTTTCAGTCATTCACAGGAAAAAAAATTACATTTGAAAGTGAACTTGCCAGGAATTATTCATCACACTTAAACACAGCATGCAGATCTCATAGCAATGAGTTAATGGATGAATAAATGAGGCACCAAGCTGGTGTAGTGGTTAGTGGTTTAGCCGCATAGTGAGAATGTCTTGGGTTCAGATCCAGGCATTGGTGTGTGTGTGTGTGTGTGTGTGTGTGTACTGAATGATGATCACTGACCTGGTTCTTAACCTTTCGCCTGCTTCAGGTCCTCCATATCTTTATTGTTGTTATCACCAATTGTTCTGATTCACAATAAATCCTTGGAGACAAATACAATCCGTGGAAGTTGAGAGTAAACTTCCTGAATTCCTCTCTCCATTCTCTTCGTTTCTATAGAAGCCAACCGCACCAAAAACCTAAAAATAGAAAGATGTTCTACGAGACTCCTCTCACATGTTCAACATGTAGTGTGGGACACGGCAAATGTGGGCAATACGTGTCACTGGACACGAATCAATGGGTACAGTGAGACCGGTATGCACTGATCAACCGTTGTCAGTCATTACTGTGTTCAGATCGGACACCACTGGAGTGGATTTATTGCGGGGTTGAATAGATTTTGAAGTTATAGTTTTTGGTTTATTTTTCTTGACTGTGCTAATATAGTGTTGTTCTTGATTTGCTGCACAAACCCTGTTTCTGAATAGTTCAATAGCTGCACTGACAAAGCAGATGCTGAGCAGAACAACGTCATCAACAATGTCACATGTTAATGCAGACAGTAGAAAAATAAGTACTGTCTTTGAAAAAAATTCATTATTATTAATTGAACAATTAATAATAATGACTATAATAACTATTAATTTTTTTTTTTATTACTTTTACTAACTCAAAAGACTCTGGGGTTGTGTGTGTGTGTGTGTCTGTGTGTGTGTGTGTGTGTGTGTGTGTGTGTGTGTGTGTGTGTGTGTGTGTGTGTGTGTGTGTGTGTGTGTGTGAGACAGAAGGAAGTGACATCATGGAAAGTGGCTGCTGTGCAAACAAAGGCTGCAGCCCCCCAGGTGCGCTCTATGATTAGGAGATTACAGAGGAAATGAAAGGACTCCAGAAACACGCGCACTCTCAACAACTAACTCAAGTTCTGGTGAGCCAGTGTCGGCGTCTCGAAAGGCGTGGAGGACGTGTGTCCATGTGAGTCACGATGCGTCTCGGAGGTGAAGGAAGTGAGGTCAGCAGGGTTGCCTGTCCTGGCCGGCTGCCGCTTGTAGCTCTGAGTCAATAATGAAAAGAGCTGATTCAGCGTGGCTGCAAGCAAACAAAGTCAAAATAAGCCTCCTCTTACGTGACATCCATCCAGGCGTCGTCATCAACTGACTTTCTAAAGACTCGACTTTAATTTTCCTTACTTGAAAATTTGATTTTGCCCGAATTCACCACCCACATTTGTCTTTTTCCACTTCGGTAATGTTGTTCTTCCATTATATGATGATTAATTATCCCCATCTGCTGTGTACTTTTGCTATTCCTTACATTAGTCAGGGCCAAGTCTTGCACGCCTTCCACTGTGATCACAACGTTTTGCTTGGCGTTTGTTCAATGGCACGTTCGTATAAGGGGGTGTACTTGTGTTTTCATTGAAAACTTTTGCACGAGAGGCGAGAGGGAGCATCTTGTGAGGTATGAGCCACATGCTGCCCTCGCGCTTTCATATTGTTTACTGTAAGGTTCAGTCACACCCAAAGCAGAGAAACAGAAACACCAAAAGGTTTTAATTCCCACTGGACACGGGAACGAGATCTGCAGCTCTGCACTGCTGGAGCGTCCTGCTGAGAAACCCCTGGGGAGGTTATTTGTTTCTGGGAAGGGGGACAATAGAAAGGGGGAATGGGTGTTCTGGTGGGGGGGGAGGTCGGCCTGTGGAGGAGCTGTCAGAGCTTCAAGGGCTGGTTTTGACTGAAGAGACGAGGGGGTTAATCAGAAACCAAGTAGTTGAAAGTGCAGAAGAAAAATAGTTGAAAGAAGTTTAGAGCAGTAAAATCATGACTTGATTTGTGATTTGACGACATCGACAGATATACTTGATTTCCCAGCATGCCTCATTTACTATAAAATCAATGCAAAGATACTAAAAACTTAATTAAAAAAATAGAATTGAAAAACTATAAATGTACCAGATATGGCATTTACAGTCATACATATGAAAAAGGTTCTCATTTTGTGACATTTCATTCTTAGCATAGAAACAACAGATCAACTAAACTGCAGCTTTCCAAGGTGAACTCAAAAGAACTCGTGACCCCTGCAAAATGTGTCGCTTGTACAAAAGATAATCCTTCTTCAGCTTGGTGTCCTGTCGAGCCACCTTTCTGGCCCCTGGAGGTCTGACACTTGGACAGCTAATCTGATCTCAGGCCTCCAAAAGCCTGCTGCAGGACCACAGTTTATCTTCATTAATTGAGAGGGCTTTAAAATATAAATACACTCCATACCGCCGGAGAAACAAGTCTTTTTGTGACGTTATTGAGGAACATGGTTACAGGGGGCAAAGAAAGGAAGGAAAGTAGAGGTTGGACCAGTTTACCCTTTTAATTAAGGCAAGGTGACAAGTCTGAGGCTCATGTTTACAGCAGGGATGTGAAGGCTGAGAGGAGACGACGAAAAGGCGGCTTAAGCAAACACACGAGACTCACTCCTACTGGAAACAAGAGACAGCGTTGTTTGCACAGACCCCATGATTTGAGGTGAAGAGCAATGACAACTTAGAGGAAGTCGGGACAGAGCTGCAGCTGGACTCCTTCAAACTCCCAAGACTTAACTTACCCTCGCTACTTCACCACAGAAAAGTGGATTTCATCCTCAAGCTGGCTTCTGGAAGACGATGGCTTCTCGTCAGCGCTTTAATTTGTTTGGACGATTTGACACATAAATAAACAAATAAATAAACGGGTTTCTCTTCGAGCTCCAAGTCGACGATGACTGCAAAGCGATTAAAGGCTTCTACAAAGCAGCTTCTTGTCGTGGTCTGAAAACTAAAAATAAGAATTTCTTTTGGGTCTTTAAATTCTTTTGAGAACATAAGTAGCTTTGTTTTTTTTCTTTTTTCAAAAAGCACATTGGTTGAATGATGACTTGTGCGAGTTCAATATTTACGAGTTCACAAATCGATGAGTTTGTTCAGCATGACTTGTTCTCCACAAAGAAACTTATAACAGCACATCACAGGCATGTGACGTCGACAGAGCATGAACTACTGTTTACGTACGTCTATTCACATAACACTTCGGGTTAAAGTCACCTGCTGTCTGCCATGTGGGCAGCTGCACACTGAATCAGTGTAACTCCTCTGCAGGGGTTGGAATAAAGAGAGCGGCCGCATGAGGCGGAGTCCGACGCCATGTTTGCAGCTTTTTGAGGGGATGTGGGACGAGAGCACGATTAGAGGAGCTTAGAGGAGGAGGACAGGATGAGGGCGAGCCACACGCTCACCTGCACACGAGCGGTCCAACCGAAGCACAGGTGTTGCACACCTGGGCTGTCGGGGTGTTCCCACTAGCCATAATAGACTAAACCGCCCACTGAGGTCAGCGACCCTCTCTCTTGTTACAAATAGGGATTCTGTAAAGAGGAATTAGGACACATTAGCAGGCGCTTGCATTTGACAGGCCTTCTCATATGTTACAGATACATTTACAACATGTATTTTACAAATTGTTGGCTTTATTCAAACAATGTCCTCATTTTTGATTGATTTATTGATCGTTGTTATAAAATATCATTACAACTGTAGAAATGGGCTCCAAATTTTTTTTTTCTATGTTCAGGTCAACCTCTGGCGGATGTCAGAAATCTCCAATTTCTCTTGAATACAATTGGCACTGGGTCTGTTTCATTGAGAAAAGTTTCTTTTTCAAAGACAATCCTGGCCCAGAAACATGTTTTGTCATAAAACAAAGTTCATCCTTCATTTATTAAGAGAAAAATAACTTCAGTGTTAGACATTGTTAAGACAATTTTAACACTACTTATGGCCGGTTTCTCTCCTTAGTCAACACTAATGTCCTGTTATATAGTCTTATAGACTGTTGTCCTTTTTGATACATTCTCTTACAGATTGTGAGCAAAATATATTTATTTTATTTTCACGGTTTTTATGTTTTTACAGTTTTGTCTACTTATTGGTATATATATATATATATATATATATATATATATATATATATATATATATATATATATATATAAACAAAGCTCACCTGATTCATTAAAAACATGTTTACAAAATGTAACATCTTGCAACACAAATTTTTATTTCTTTTAATGAATTAAAACAAGATGTAAGCAGTGAAGTCCTACATTTAGTACACCCTGAGGTTCTTTCAGGTTTAAAAGGTACATTCAACTGTACGTTGCATCTTGTGTGCTATAGTAGTCCTTCCATCCACAGCCACAACACCATAAACAGTAGTAATGTATTTGATCTAAGTTTTAATTAGAGGAGCACTTTACACCTTTGGTGCGATTGTTTTCAGGAATTGTTATTACAGAGGAGTGTTTCATATTCTTTCTGTCCTTGCCACTTGTCAAAATGAATAGTGTGAATGATATTGTATCATATGGTATGGTAAGCACATCATAATGTGGTTTCCAATTGTAACAAAGTTCAGCATGTGAATCGTGACGGTTCCTGTGAATAACTGCTGTGAGATTATTGTAGCTAGGGGGAGGAAAAGACGGATGTGCACGGACAGCTCTTTGATTTGTGGACGTTTAGGTGTTGTGGTCAGTGATGGCATCCATCACATCCCCTGACATCATCCTTTTTCGAGCAACTGCTCTTTCTCACCGACACATGACTGCAGGACAGACCGAGGGCATGCACACACATGCAGGGACACACTAATAAGGACCATGACTTGGGCAGGGGCTCCCGTCCATAATCACTACTGGATTTCATTACCAAGCTCCACTGACCTACATTAGGTCTTTCCTTCTGGGAATTTGTGCTTCATCATTTTCACTTACTTGTTTCACTCACAGGCCGTCATTTGGAGGTCTAATCATTTCAGCATTTATTTCATAATCATCCCTACAGGCAGGGATTTATGTGATTTACACTTCAAAATGCTTCACATGTGTAATTGTGACTATAGACAAAATAAACAGTAAAAGTAGTTTTACTTGACAGAATTCCAGAAACAAATAATTATGGGATTATTTATGTATAGGTCTTTGGGCTCTTTGACATTTGTAAAAGGAAGGGGAAAGATCAATTAAAAAAAAAAAAAAAAAAAAAAAAAAAAAGACATTTGAATACATTTGTGCCTGAGGGTGCTTTACCTGTGTGAAAACATGAGAGCTAATCTCTTGGATAGGAAACCCAGTAGGGGGAAAAAAAAAACAAAACGTAAAAAGCAAGTCTAGGTTGGAAAAGGTATCATCAAAGGTGCAGATTGGGCAACTGATAATTAGGCTGTGATGCTTTTAGGTTTGTTTTTCAGTGACAAGAATAAATGTATTTTGGAGTCAGAGATCATCGGCAGCCAGGAATTCCTCCCTCCTCTGTACACAGTGACACACAATGTGAAGGAACCTTGTCTCACTGACAAACATCAGCTTTTGTGTACGTGCAGTCTGGCATGCTCGTGAAAGGTCTGATGTTCTCTGGAGGGGTCTTCTCAGTTAAGTGTTCGCTGAGAGACAACCTGACAATCAACAGTTGCAAAATGTCGTTAAATGAAGAAATATGAGCACTTTTTATTTACAGTTGTGGAGTGGAGAATCCAACATGCGCTGACAGTGAGGACATGTGCCTCCTCTGGCTACCCTTCCACGTTTTCACCCCGGGGATCTGCAAGATGATCCACACAGCAGATCTCTATGGATTCCACACATTTTGAATGACATCACTCAAAGATTCCTTAACAAGTCACATCCAGCAGACATGCACTGTTGTCACTGTGATTGATTATTTTTTTATGGGGCCGGAGGAGAAGTCTGAAACAAATCGGGACATGTTACTGATCAAGATATCATGTGGTAATGCTTTTCTCCTTATGAATTCAACAACAATCTCTGGCTGGAAACGTTAATGTTCAATACAAATGGCTGTGAAACATGAAAACCATTTATTATGTGCAGTTGAAGTGAATTTCCTCGACGAACTCGGTAGAGCGCATACCTTCGCCGACGCCACATTTGTTTGCAGAACCGATATAGCATTGCCAGCATGTTAGCCGTTAGCTCATCTCCATGGCAACAGACGGTATCTCCTGTGATCTCCTCTGGTATCCTCCATGAGGTGCCTCTCCCATCCGCTTTGTATGGGACATTTTCTTTTTTTCTTTTTTTTAATAGTTTTTTGGGGGTTTATTCAGAAAGGTTAGCTATTAACATCCCAAAATCTAACAGATTGCTTCTTGGATGATGAGAAATGATCCCTGAAGTTTTCATATAATTCAGTTATTGCAAAAAGTTAGTAAAATACAAAAATAAATACAAACCAATAAATACACCCGACCAAAAGCATAACTTTCTCACCCGACTTTTGTTGGTGAAGGTAATAAACATATATCAAATCTTGGGGGAAAAAGGTGAAAACTACTGCTGGGTCATGCAGGGTAAAACACAATGCCACAACACACACCTCATGATTTTATATCTCTTTTCGATGTCTCTGGATATATAATAAGGTACACATATTAAAATCACACTCCTGCTACAAATCCAAACCATGAATGAATGAATTCCAAACCAGCTGATATAGTATCACTCAACCTTCATGCTAAACATCAACCTACACAATAATTTAAACGTATCGCTAAAGCTAATCTTTAGTCCAAAGTTAGGAAAAAACTTCCTCTTTATACCTATATCTGTGCTAAATCTAATCCTGATCATAAAGTGCCATGTTCCGAAACCCTGAAATAATCCTGAGTCTAAACTCAAATCTGAACCTAAAGCTAAACCTGAATTTAAACTCAACCCAAAAGTTAAAATGTGACTCTGATGTTGAGGTCCAGTAATCTCTTCATAGTCAGAGAGCAATAGTGCTAATTTCTAGAAAGCTGTCATGTTTTTGTAAAATCCAAACCCTACATTAGTAAATAAGTTTCCCTCAAAAGCCTTCGCTGTGCACCAATCATTCAGTCATTTAAGGGAAACAGACTAATGGAGACTTCAATACTGCAGCAGGTTGTCTGCTGGATTCTACCAGATGTTTTTTCAACAGTCAACAGGTTTTAACAGCCCGAAACAAAGGGTTTATGAGAGATAAAGGAACTTATTTAGAATAAAAGTATAAAGTATGTTTTCAAATAGGCAGCGTTTTCTCCACAGCACTATAACACTATTGGTGTGACAAACATTTTATATATTTTTACTTGTCTTATTTGGGCCAACAGCAAGATTTCATAACATAAAGAAATGTAGGAATACTTTGTTGAAACTTACCTGCCTGCTCTGACCGCTCATGACCTTTGGCCTCTCTTGTTTTCCTCCAGGCTGCAGTGTTGCAGCGTGAGAAGCGGAGGGGAAGCAGTTGTTGTTTGTGAAGGTGAGCAGAGTTGAATTAGTGCACAGATAGTAGAAGATGTATTGGAAGATGTCACTGGGGTTTAACTAAGATCTTCCTCTGGAAAGGTCAGCAGGATGTCATAAAACCAGTCCTGTCCGTCCTCTTAACCCTTCGCCTCTCTGACGACTCCTCTGCTTTTACTGACCTCACTGTTCCTGCAAATAACAGCTCAGCAACTATGTAATATAAAATGAACTTGATAATGGTAAATGGTTTTATCTGTGAGCATCTGTGAACAGATTGTCTTGTCTCTTTTTAATCAAAATGATTTTAGAGAGCATTTCTTAAAATAACTATTATATTTGTTTAGGCAAATACGCTGAAGCAAGACGGGATAAAAAGCATTCACCAAAGCCTAAAATTCTAATCTATTAGTATTATCAGACTTTTAAACCAGCTATTGCTTTTTTAATTCCTCGTCTGTGGTTCAGTATTTAGGCCATCTGAACATTTTTATTTCATTTTCTCTTGTTGAGCTGACAAATTGCCAGTAACATCAAGGTGATAATCAACCACAGAAGTGCACATTTGGCAAGTAAAATGAATGTCTGTCTCCCTGCACAGTGAAAGCGAGTAAGCTGGTGGGTCTCTGGGCTCTGATCTATTTCAGACGACTCCTCAACACCCTGTCGACTGTGGCCTTGTTGAGCCGCATTTTGTAATAATGGTGCATTTTGTAATAAACGTCCAAAATGTAATAACTTTTTCATTTCATTTTGTAGTAAAGCCGCATTTTGTAATAAAGTGCTGCATTTTGTAATAAACTGCCCCAACGCATTTTGTAATAAATTTTGCCGCATTATGTAATAAGTTATTACATTTTGTGAAGATTATTACAAAATGCACTTGCAACTTTTTTATTCTCTAGGAAATGTAATAACATGGTGCATTACGTAATAACAATTCTAAAGCATTGTTTATTTGTTTGTTAATTGTATTTTATTTTACTTTAAAGTATTTGTAAAAGTTAGGCCTATTATTAGTATCACTGTATTAGCCTAGTAGCAGTACTTAGCAATTACTATCAGTACACTATTCAAAGGTTGCATTGACAGAGAATATTCTGTAAATTCCAGATTTTTTTTATTGGATACCAAAACCACATCAAGAATAGTTATAAACGTCCAACAAACCTTATTATGCTTCTTATAATACAGAACAAAACTCTGGGTATCAAAATTTTATCCATTCGTAAACATTAACATATGCACATACAAAATAGAAACGCTGATGAATAGGTAAAGAACAGCTTTATTTATGCATTTATAGAACCTTTCAACAACAATAAATGCAACCAACACATGCAGGCTTGCGGCCAATTTAAAATAATAATGAACCAATGAATATAAGTTCTACCTTAAACAACGTAAGTGTCTTATGCTTGTATAGAGAGCTGCTATGACCAGCAAATTTCTCCACTAAGATTAATTTTAAACAAACATGAAATTGCCTCAAAAGGCTAAACAAACAACAACATTTCTATTTCCAAAATATATCCGTAATTTCAAATTGTCCATGTCTAATATGTCTAATTACCAGCCAAGCCATAAACCACTTGGAATGTTTTCCAAACAGCTCCTTGAGTTTTAATGCCACACCACCAAAGCGCCCTGCTGCTTTGTACAACCTTTGTACACTAATTGTGTGCTTTCCAACGACGTCCAACCCAAGGCTTTGGCTTAATGTTTCCCTTAGATAGATTGATGGATGGAATCGATCTGCAATGTCTTTAAAATGTTGAGACACTCTGTTAAACGTCCCAAGCATTGACATGTCATCCTCAAGGGTCATTTTGATAATAGACTGAAACATTTCAGTTGGTAGGACAGGCTGAACAGGGGGTGTAGTCAGAACAGGGTCCTCAGGCTCATCAGGCTGGATAGGTGGGTCAGACTCATCTGGTGAGGCAGGCTGCAGTGGTGAAAGTGTGTTGTTGTCATATAACTGTCCTGCTTGAGCATCCAAAACATGCTCTATAAATGGTGTGACTGGTCCCTCCAAACTCAGATAATGTTCTCCATGCCCCTCTGCCACATGACCAAGTACTAGCACTGGATTGTTGTGACAATATATGTTTGACTCTGATACAATAGTTGAGGCATTGATTCCCAGAGAGGAAATTACAAGAAACTGGACCTGGAAAATTTCAGATGCACTTTGCAATGTAATGTGGTCACCATAGGTTCCAGTTCGGGCCATTCTTTCCAAGTATCCATCCCAGTCATTGCCCTCGACAAAGTTGAACAAGAGTGTTCCATTTCCATTGTATGGATAATTCCTGAGGTCTTGGACAATTTCATCTCTTAAGCTTTCTGGTGATCTAAATATTCCACGGGTGGATAGCTGGTCAGCCATGGCTGCAAACTGACAATTTCCATCAAATGCTTAACTCCATGGACATAAATTCCTCTAGTCTGTCTGTGTGTGTGTACTGAAACAAAAGTGGGTTTAGGCCTCTCTTTGATGGTGCTGTCTTGGGTTTTTTAGAGTGTGTCTTTTTTCGCAGCCGGGTAGCACTAGTTATATCCGACACGAAGAACCATTTTTGTGTTTGTCGGAGGGTCTTTGGGTCCCTAAAACTCACTTTGTATTTTGAGAGCTTTCAATTTTTTTTCACAACTGTTTTTAATGCAGTGAGCATAACTTGGACAATGCAGGTTTAAATTCAGTTATATAATTTCTTATCAAGGGCAAAACATCTACATAGCTTTAGATCAACTGCAAAATGTCTTTATACTTCCATATATTCAATTACACAGATAATATTTGATACAGTTTTTTCATACCTGGCATCATGTTGAACTCTGTTGGCTGTCTCAATTAAGCATGCAAGCAGTGCATCATCTTTGTAGAACTGATGCAGCAGCCAATCAGATTACAGCCTGCCCTCCCCTCCCTGGCTGAGTGACAGACCATGTAGAGCTTTGAATTTGGCCACAAGTTATTGGCCTATATAATTCAAAACGTGTTCTGTCATACATAGATTTATTGGGCTACATAGCTCTAAGGGAAATTGCATAAAAAACAACAAAAAGTCACTCTTGTATAAATTCATTGTTTAACAAACAACAATAATAGGTATTATTACGTAATGCACCATGTTATTACATTTCCTAGAGAATAAAAAAGTTGCAAGTGCATTTTGTAATAATCTTCTCAAAATGTAATAACGTATTACATAATGCGGCAAAATTTATTACAAAATGCGTTGGGGCAGTTTATTACAAAATGCGGCAGTTTATTACAAAATGCGGCTTTATTACAAAATGAAATGAAAAAGTTATTACATTTTGGACGTTTATTACAAAATGCACCGTTATTACAAAATGCGGCTCAACAGGCCTTAAAGGAAGTTTAGAATGTGAAGTTCACATCGAAATGACTTATCGGCTGAGAAATGGTAGACACATGCTTTCCTTTCAAACTGAACCAGATTACATTTCTTTATCAAAATCCAGCAACTTTACAGGAAAGCAAATATAGACTCCTTCTACATTTATCATTACATCTTCTTTGAGTCCATAACTGCTCTAATACTACAACAGTACCGTGTATCATTCATGGGACAAACGGTGATGTAGCAATTGCAATAATTCTATAAATCTTTGAAAAATCTGTGCAAGCTTCAGAATTTTCATAATTCCTGAAAATATATAATGGGTCAAACATATAAACATGACTGACTGGATGCTGTCACATGTGTGAAATACTACATCACAGTGGATGGGATGACAGGCTGGAGGAATGCTCTCGTCTGCAGACAGAAATAAAAACGAAACACCGCACTAGAAGTTTCATAAGTGTTTCCAAAAGAGTTTGGGAATGGTGTGTATATAAATCTGAAATTGTATTTAATTGCGTTCCTGTTCATTTTCAATCAAAGATATTTTACAATTTTGTATTCAGAAATCATCAGAAAAACCTGTATTTTGTATATGAATGTTGAGCTGAATTCACATGACAGCTGAAAGTGTGACGGAATACAAAGAACTCCTCTATGGATCGACACTTTTCCACCACAAGGCCCCAGAAAATTGTCTTGTTGCCCCGGTTTAGACAGCACCAAACAACTGTCACAAAAGTCACATTATGTGGAGCAGTATTTCTCAACCCAGGAACCCAACTGGCTGCTCTTTGTTTACATCTGCACCTGTGTTTGGCTTCACAGCAATATTTTGCTGAACCAGAAACGAAAAGAGAGGGAGTTGTAAGTAAACTGCCACATGTGTGGGTTATATAACATTCATATTCTTTTACATCTGTAATGATTACTCAAATGTTTTGTACATTTGAAATTTTTGTGTTTTTTTAATACATTACAACAGCGTGTACTCTATTTAAAGTTGAAAATAAGAAGATCCATAGCATTACTGTCACTCTCTTCGTAATGGGAGGATAAAGGAGACACAGCGTGACGTGTATGAAAAGCAGAAAAGGAACGTGATAGGTTTGATACTGACGGGACTTTTTTTTTTCTGTAACCCTTTCAGAATGTTTAAAAAGATGCTCTTTTTGCTTTTCAAAGACGGCAGCCGGCTTTTTGTTCATGTTTCGCTCCCATTCCCTGACGTACAGTAATTCAAATAGCCTGGGGTCTCTGCTCTTATGTTCTCATGTATCAGCCGACACAGAGGTTTACTTATTATTTACTTAAGTGGGTCAGGGTGGATTGTTGTGGACTGATAAGAGTGTGTGCTCTTGTGTGGAGGTTTACTGCTTTTTCTGTGAGCTTGTTATGACTTTCCTCTTGTTGCTTGCGTTGTCTCACGTGAAAATGGTTGTTGAGCTGCTGCCTCCCTCTGTCCTGCTCTCTGAGCCCTCTTTGAAATGAGAAGAAGTCGCAGCTCCTGAACAAATTCACGAGTTGTCTGCTGCCTACATGGTGGTAGTTTGTTTTTGGGTTTTTTCCCACTTTTTTTGTTGCTGCTGCTTCTCATCTTTACTCAGTCATCCATTTCTTGCAAGAATAAGTATTACCCTGAGTTCCGCAGGCCTGCTGGAAATTGTATCCCTACTGCGATAGCATGTGCAGTGAAGCATGAGCTGTTGAAGATATTTTTAACTATCAGTGATCAACTCAAGCAAACTGAATCTTTCCAACTCAATGGAACTTCAGCAGAACTTATCGAGTGAATCTGTCCTCATCAGACTGACCTGCGCACACACACACACACACGCGCGCACACACACACACACACACACACACACACACACACACACACACACACACACACACACACACACACACACACACACACACACACACACACACACACACACACACACACACACACACACACACATCTCACTACAACATGAAAACCTGATTAAGTAGAGACAAGTAACTTTTCTGAGTGACAAGTTATATTTTTAGGATTACTGGTAAAATAATGCTATCACTTTTTTTTTTTTACAAATTTGTAGTGATTTCGCGATCAAGTGATCTTTTTCTCAGAACTCTAACCACATTGGTTCTGCAGGCAAAGTGAGCTGCTTCTAATGAAACTTCTTTTTTATCTTCAAAGAAATCCAAACAGTGATTCATCTCATTACTTTATTCACACCTTTCATCGGTTAACACCACAACGTGTCCTATAGCCCTGTTTTAAAGCCTCCATGCCTTTGTTATTGTTCATAAAACAGCACGTCTTCAGGAATCCATCTGTTTTACTGTATAGACCGTGACGCACTATGTGACAAACACCTATATATTTACTGTGATGAAAGCGAACCACAGAGCTCACCTGTCTCACGAAGTGATTCACGCAAATTATGCCCTGGAAAATGACTCATTGTTGGTTGTAAACATTGTAAATGTTGCGTGGTTTACGAGGGGCTTCCCTAATGCGCTCATCATGTGTTTTGATCTTGAATTAAAGCTGTCTGGACATGGCAGAAAGGCCTCCCATTTCTTCTTCTATTCCCACCCCTCTTCGTATTCGTGATTAAAAAGTCTCAATATAAACACATGAATTCAGCAGCTCTGCTGTCAGGATGAATTATTGTTGGAAGAATAGTCCAAGGTCAAAATCGCCAAACAACTCACACAGACAAACATACGCAAGCACTTTGTTTGCACTGCAGTCGACACACATAACCACTCTATTGATGACATGTGCAAAGGACGAGAGGACAAGGGAGAGGACAAGAAAGATGGAGACACAACGAACACTGAGACAAAAACAACAGTAAGCAAAGCACCCAGCGGAAGGAAAAGCCTCCCTCCTTTCTTTCAGCCTCCTGCACACCTTTGAGGACGGCCTTTCTTGTAGCCCACCTTAAGAAAACATCCGTGCCCCCACACGACGCTGAGCCTTGTGTTTCCTTCTGTCTTTAATCTTTGTGAAAAGAGCTTTTAACAAGGCTGGGGAGGATGAGTGGATCTGCCAAAGAAGAACAAAGGCAGGGAGGAACTTTGAGAGATAGTAGCAGAGTGGAAAGCTCTGTAATTTATCACCTGTTGCCCCTGGGCAACCCCGCATTCTACGCTCTGGGGTTTTCTGTGTGTGTGTGTGTGTGTGTGTGTGTGGGTGTGTGTGTGTGTGTGTGTGTGTGTGTGTGTGTGTGTGTGTGTGTGTGTGTGTGTGTGTGTGTGTGTGTGTGTGTGTGTGTGCGTGTCTGGTGGGAAGAAATGAGCAGCTAAACACAGAAAAAATAAACTCCTTTTATCTGAAACCTCAACAGCTGGAATTTTTTATATCTCTTTTTCCAATGGTGGATAGATTTTGACACAGCATACAGACAAACAGATGCCCTTTTTGTTTAACATATTTGTAACAGGGGTTCTCAGACTCCTGGTGGGTGGAATACTTCCGACCCACACCCCACATTATTCCGGCCCATGACTTGATGTCAAAAACATAATGGGATTCGATTATGTTTTTAATTGATTTTTCACCTAATATTTATTTTTGTGCAATTTAAATGTTTAAAAAAATCCAATGTAAAAAGCCCACTATGAACACAAAGAAGCAGCAGCAAATGGAGAAAAAGTTATTGTAGAGACGAAAGAAGCAGATGTTTCAAAAAATATTTGCACTAATAGACAGACACCGATGTGTATTATTATTCTATTATAAAGAAATTACAAGTGATGTCTCATGCTTGGCTAGAAGTGAACACCATTTAGTTAATTTGTTATTTCGTTGAAAGGCTTCAGTTAGACACTTAAAAATGAAAGAAAAAAAGTCCAAAAAAAACATTAGTTTGCAGCTTTGTATCATTATACAGTAATTCAAATGAAATAACACATTTTGATAACTAAATGTGCATTATTTGGATTACTTAAACACTGACAAGGCCCTTCAGTTACATGACAGTGCCCAGAGTGGCCCCAGCTCAGCATTTACAATAGGAATAGACAAAAATGTTAACTCTTACACAGGGGCTATCAGTAATGTAAGTCAGTTTCACTTCGAGAAAACATTTTCTCATGATTGTCAATACTCAACTAGAATGTTTTTGCTTTGCGTCACTTGGGTTTCAAAGCATTCTGTTTGCTTACAAATTGCACTTAACAACTGTTGTTAAAGAGAACCAAACAATATTATCACTGTCAATAGAAAATGAATAAGTTGTGCATACCCTCTTAACACTCACTGACTAAGGTACTTTACACATATACCTTAGCCAATAAGATTAACGAATGTATAGGCTGAACTTTTGTGAAGTTTATTTAAGAGAAACATAAGTTTAACTCTTGGTATTTTAACGAGGTTAACATTTCGAGATTAACATCATATTAGTGCTTCAGTGTTACCTGATTCACCAGCGTTAAATATCTGGTTTAAAGACATGAAGACACTGAAGTCCAGGTGAAATGAGCTGCTCTCAGCTTTCAAGTGGACCTTGTCTTTGACTGCCACCTAGCGGTCTCTATTTGCATCTACATTTAAAAATATACCGAAATGTATTACGTTTAATCCTAGACGTTTAAATAAACGGATGCAATGGTCTGTTGAGACAGGTTTGCAATTTCCCAGATATAAAACCATGCTCGTCGTTAACTAGTGCAGACAAACGTGGCAAAACTCGTGCTTATGAACTGATGTTACTTTTGTGTCCAAATCTCAATCACATATCTTATATAAAACTATTATAGATTTGTCGTATGTTAAATACAATTAACAAACAAGTGTCCCAAAATTGTGCGCAAAATACCTTCTTGACGTGTCCCGTTTTGCTTAAAAATTCAATCACCTTTTTTTATTTGCTGGGAAGCAAATAAAAAAGTAATTATTATTGCGTATTATTATAATTATGTATTATTAAGTATTGTTATTTATTATCATTTTTAACAAACGATAATAAATTAAGACTTGTAGCTATTAAACTATAAAATTGGATCTTTACAAATCAAATAAAAATATATATATATATATATATAATATACTTTTTTTTTTTTTTTACAGTTTTATCAGTATTTGTGGTGTTAAAACGATTTTTAAAACAATTAAATTAACCACCGTGGCTGTGAACACTGAACGCAACATTACGTGACGCAATGACGTCTGGACCAGCAGGCGACGTGTGACGTCGCACGCAGCTGCCGTGTTTGGTCCGAGCGGAGGAAGGCTAGGCAGGGATCAAGGAAGCCGCTAGCGTCGTAGATAAACACCCCGGAGCGGTGTGCGGCCAGCTGTCACAACACCGAGGACCGACTGACTCCTTCACGCAGCGAGGGTCAACATGTCTGAGACATACGGTACGTCTCTGCGGGGCTTCCTGCGATCGGACGTTGACGGGACTGGCTCTGAGTAACGCAGCTAGTTAGCGAGCTCCGCGGCTAAGCTGGGTTAGCCGCTGGATAACTTGCCACCTCATCGTGTCTACTGGTCTGAGTGGTGATAAAAAACAACAACACATTGTTCCATCACGTAATCCTTCAAACACGAGTGGTTTGGGGTTGTACCCTGTGTTTTCACTGACGCGTCTGTCCCGACAATGGCTGTGGTGCGTCGTCTGATTTAAATGGCCAGTGGGCAGGGGTGGACAGATCGTGAGACATTTTACAGGTAAAAGTTGGCAAAAAGTTTACGTCGAATGCAACAGAGACGTGGCGAGACCCGGGCGATATGCAAACACGTCGCGGTGACACGATCATGAGTGAAGTTAAGCTGGTCGGGTGACCTTGGATCTAAAAACAATGCATCCATTCAGTCCAGGCTGTGTTGTGTGTTTCCACCTGAGGAGACCAACTTCCTTCAAGGCCCATCGGAGGACGTTGGGTGTCTGTGGTTGATTGTCTCTATTACCTGAAAATCAGGAGGGTTATCAGTGTGTCATAGGTGCAAAGGACGACCTGTGAGACATCAGTTCTCTGGCCACAGACAAACACACGACCCACCAACCTCTGTGAGAAACGTTAATCCCTCTTGGCTTTGACCTTTTTAGAGAATGAAAAAATATATAAATAAAGAAACAAATAGGACCAGGTTCTTGTACTTCCCTGCAATATTCATTCAGTGTCTTGTTTATCTTCGGCACTGTTGTTATACTTCTTTTTTTTTCAGGCGACTGCCTCATTTCTGTGGTCATTTGGTGTTTGTTTATGGTCTGTTTACTTTATGTTAGAATTTATCATCTGTTTATGTTGTTTGCTGTATGTTTTTCTGTTTTCTGTTCCTGCTGTTCTTTTTTCAAAATAATTTCTCGCCTGTCTCTGAGCTTTAGCAACGTGACTGATCACTACTACAGGCAGAAAGGTATTGCTGTTGCTCGCGCTACATCAAATTATTTAAGAGGACTTTTGTCTCATGGCACACGTAGTACAATTGGCTTGACATTGTAGACCCAGTTGTTTTGAAAGGGCACACCGTCATCCTGTCGTGTTGCACTCAGACTCACTCTCACCATCTGTTCTTGCTTGTACAATCTCTCCCTCTTTCCTTGTATGAAACGTTATCCAACCAAGCAGGATTTAGGTGAAAGCATCTCAGCTAATGGGAGCTGTAAGAGCCTTTTATTGATTTTTGCTTCATTGTTCTCCGCTGTCTCTTTTGAGACTCAGGAGCTGAACCAGCAAAAGGCATTATGAATACAATAGGTATGTTTGGGGTTTTTTTTTGTCTCAGTTGGACTTCATTGAATTGTATTATTTATCTAGCACTTGCTTGGAGGCGTAGCTTTATAGTAATGAGTGTATTTGAAGGAATACTCCTAAAATGCCAAATATATTTAAACATTTATGTATTTTGATCAATCACCTATTGTACCAAAAGTTTATAATGAGTGAAAAATGTTGATCCTTGTATGTCTTTTCCACTCTTTCCTTCCATCATATGGTGCATTGCTCCAGTACCTAAATACAATCGGAAAAACATCTCCTGTAACTATGCAAATACCCAGAGAACAGTGCCAGTAGATGGCAGGACACATACACCTGAGCGTGTGAGTGTTGCCATGGTGTGAGTGAATGCAAATAACAATGTTTATTCATTCCCCGGGGGTTTGTTTAATGCTGATGTGGAAAGACTACAGGAGCAGCTGTTGAAAGGGAAGCGCCTCTCCCAATTGCGTTGACATATTGACAGCTTGATTGTTACATTCAGATCTCACATGGGAATACAGAATGTCTGGGGAAAGTGCTGACAAGCCGAGGGAAGCCTTTAAAATGGAGCTGTTAGGCTTGGATTCTGTCACTTCTGCTCTCCCGAGCAAGCGACAATGTGCGGTTGGAATACAGCGCTGGCTGGTGCAGCAGAAGAAAACTACCAGCACCTTTTCTTAGCGTGACCTCCAGCGCGAGAAAACAAACAAAGGTGCACCGTAAACCGGGCCAGTGAAGGTGGCTCCAAGAGCGAGCGCATATTAAGTTGTGAACGTCATCTTCTTTCCTCCCTCTGGTTTCCACACTGCTGTTTCGCTTGACCTTGTGTGCAGCTGAACATTCACAGGACGTTCGACTAATCAAAAGTCGTCACTAATCATTTACCACACCGGCTCTCTCCGCCGGCACAGCCTGCACTCCGTCTGGTACTGAAGTTTCAGGCTGTCTTTTAGAGTCGAACGTAAGCAGCCTTTCCGGGGCGAGAGGTGTGGTTCACAGTCTCAGAAACAAACCATCCAACCTGAATTTCCCGTTACTCTCTTCCTACCAGTACAACAGGGGCTTTTTTTTTTTTTCCCCCTCATCACTTAACCAGACCGAAGTTTCACTATGTTCAGTTATGTCAGTTACAATTAAACTCTGTGTCGAAGCTATTTTTTAATGGGTGCGCTGTGGGAAGCTGAGACAGATGGTATTTAACTGATGCTAAATTACCCAACAGGTGTGCCGGCAAAGGGGTTGATATCTTTTTGTTTCGTGACGCCCACGGTAGAAACATATCCGCTGTGTACATGCCATAATAAAATAACATTCTTACTTTTGCCACTAAATGTTTGACACTACTGGGTTAGAGTTGGGTGTGTTTGCCAAGCCATGACATATGAGCTACACAACAGCAGATCCCAGGTCAGAAACTTCAACTGGATATACCGATCCATTTATTTTCAAAACTCAATTTATGATTAAAATAGCATGGCTTTCCTTGACATCTTGATGAAAAACACTATTGACTGAAAAATGATGCTGTTTATCAGTTAACTCGCCCCTCTCCTTTGACTACAGCGCTCCCATTGAAATAGCTCCAACTCTCTGACTTTGCTTTGATAATGATTTTTTTACTTGTGATAGCATGAACTCTTCCTGCTCACTAAACAAGTGGACCACAACTATGTGAATAGCATTTCTCCAGACCCATGACATCTACATGAACTAACTAATCATTGAAGGAACTTAAATCACTCTCTTCTTCGCATCATATTTTCATCAGTGTGTGCAACACAAGAAATCCCTCAAACACTTTCAGCTGGAATGACCATATATATATACTATTTTGTTGGTCGGTGGCACAGAGCAGACCATCAGTTTACTGCCCATTAGGGTATTCCCGTGCAACTTAAACACAATAGCTATGACCAATTATGGAGAGAACTGTAAGCAGACTCTTCAATACCAAAGGGTCTATATGGCCAAAACCCTTTGTTTACAGGGACGGTCACAGAAAGTCATAGCAACCTATATACTTGGCTTTTGCATCCAACTAACACAAAAAGCACCCTTGAAAACACAAAGTCGTTCAGAAAGAAAACCCGATTCAATAAAATCACCTAAATAAGCAAATGTATATCTGAGTCAAACGTAATACTATCCATCTTGATACCAGTTCATCCAATTCAGCACACGGGTCAAAATGTACCTCAGATTGATCCGGCCTGGTAGAAAAAAAATGAATTACAAAATGCGTTATGAAACGTAGACAGATTTTTTTTTTTTTAAAGATCCTATAATCCTATTATTTACAATTATAGAAATGGCAGTGAATGTTTTACCCAGGCAAAAAAAATAAAAAAGTGATTTCCAGTGAATGTCTTTTACATCATACTTCATGCATGTCATGAATGATTACTATAGTTTCTACCTCTTTAAAGACCTCGTTGCTTTCAGGCCGCCACACAGAATTGTAGAGGAAGTTGTAAAAGTCCTCTCGCATTATGCAAGTCAAGTAAATGTCACCATAAATATTATTTTCATGTCAGACCTGACGAACACGGCTGCGCAAGTCTGTCTGCATTACCGGTGAGCGCAGCTCACTCACACATGCAGTTTTCACATCATCATTTGGTTTCATATCTCATGTCACGCAGTCGGAAAGGAACCGCAGCATGTAAATACCCACCACGCCATCGTTGGCCGGAGCACACAGAGGCCGTTTGTCCCGTGGACGGAGTTGCATGTCAGGGGCCCCGAAGTCTCTCTGGATCACATGTGCGGGCCGGGTTGTACTTTCCAGAGAACGGCTCCCCTCTTCACAACAACAACATCTGTACAGCCAGCTGGCTTTGGCCATCGGATCCCTGTGTGGATCTGTCCGCTACGCGCGGTCCCAGACGAAAGATGACAATCGTGAGAGCGCCGTGGCGATATCGTTGGGCTCGCTGTGAGACTGCGCCAAGGACGGACGTTGCCATGGTATTGTGACCTGCTGTAAGATTCTGACCGTGTCAGAAACTCGGGCTGGTCGCCGTCGCTGCCGCCTGCCACTTACGTCAACTAACGTTAGTAGAAACGCCGTATGAAACGACGTACTGATCAGCGTGACACTAAAGCTAAACCCAAATAGATGTTTGGAGGCTACAATGGCAAAAGGCATCAAGGGCGAGGACTCCGTCCACGTTTCTCAGGGGGGTTTTTTCGTGGACAGATGACGCCCGCTTACGATTTATTCTTGTGCAATCACGTCAGCTCATGACCATCGGAGGCTATGATTCAGGTTGTGTTTTCATGTCAACTCCATGAAGCGCACAAAGTTTATTAGGTTTATGTCGTACAGTGTGGCGATCTGTGAACAGACAAGATTGTTAAAATCGCAGTGTGTTTTGGTTGTACCTCAGTGTCAAACACAGGTATTTAGCCACCACTGCCTACCAAACAAACACATTAAATAGGGAATCATAAGTGGCTTGTTAGACTGATTACATGCACAGCCTTGGGATTATGGGGCTAATTTGGGTTTGGTGGAATCTGTGACTGGAGTAGCTCAGTGGGATTAAGAGGGAAACCTGAGGATGCGGGTTGCAAAGAGGAACAGGTTCCACCCTGATGTTGTGGTGTCATGGCATTGATCCCAGCCTCTTCTCTTCTGCCTCCAGACTTCCTGTTCAAATTCCTGGTGATTGGCAGCGCCGGGACGGGGAAATCCTGCCTCCTCCACCAGTTCATCGAGAACAAGTGTAAGTCTCAGGGCCGCAGAGGAGTTAAAAAGACACTCAGACGCGCTTCAGCTGACAAAGTCATGAAATGAGTGTTGTTGATTCCGTGCGTCGTTTCGCGCCTCATGAAATCAACTCTCTCAGGCTGCAAGTGTCGTTACACTCAGCTGAACTTTTCAACGAGTTCCTCCAGAGAAAGTTATTCATTGACTGCTGTGTGGTTTCAGGCCACAGTGATGAGATGAGATGAGGTGTGTGTGTGTGTGTGTGTGTGTGTGTGTGTGTGTGTGTGTGTGTGTGTGTGTGTGTGTGTGTGTGTGTGTGTGTGTGTGTGTGTGTGTGTGTGTGTGTGTGTGTGTGTGTGTGTGTGTGTGTGTGTGTGTGTGTGTGTGTGTGTGTGTGTGTGTGTGTGTGTGTGTGTGTGTGTGTGTGCCTCTCGAGATGCCTGACATTTACAATTTGCAATTATTGTAACACACTGCACCTCAGCCTCTGCCTTGGACTGTCCCACACAAACAGCCCCTGACGGGAAAATAAGACGGGGCCCACTGAATAACAACACGTTTCTGGGCTGTAGATCTTCATATTTTAGTGAAGACGGTGCGATCGGTGAAGTGCAATCCAATAAAAGAAAAAAAGCTCTGGCGTGAAAAACAACGAGATAAATCTTCAGGTCTCTGACAATATCAATCAGACTGAACGCCGCACGCCTCACACAGTCAGACTTTATTGCAGAGCTGTATAAGTATATCAAATAAACCTGTAATGCAGTGTTTGGTTTACAGCACATTATTGAACTGTCTGAGTGAGTGAGTCAGTCAGTCAGTAAGCCCAGAGGGGAACTCAAAACTTAAACTGCTGGATTTAAAAAGAAAAAAAAAAAAGAAAAATCCATCGTTCTGTTTTTGTGAGTCATGTTAAAATCCCTTCTCCTGCAGGCGGTTGTGTTATGTTGTTTTAGCTCCTTGTGCTCTCAGTCGGGCAGGTTGATAGTGTTGATCTCCTCTGGACTCCCCGGATGCGGCGATGAGGTGTTTGAAGATCGCAGCTGAGGCCTCTTAATAAGCACAGCACGCCCACATGGCGTACATACTGCGAGATGTCAAAATTGGAGTTAACAAAGGAGATGTAACACTCACTCTCTCTCCATATTCTAACAGCTGTACAGCCGGAAATGTAGAATAAATCCCCTCACAGCCTAAGTCACAGGAGAGTGAAATAGATGCATCAATTTCCATTCACACAGCTGCTTTTTTTTGTGTTCTTATCTCGTGACCCTCGCCTCTCCCAACTCCCGCCACAGTTAAACAAGACTCCAACCACACCATCGGCGTGGAGTTTGGATCCAGGGTGGTCAACGTGGGCGGAAAGACGGTCAAACTGCAGATCTGGGACACTGCCGGGCAGGAGCGATTCCGGTAACACCCTCCTGTGTTCCTGCAAGATGATTCATGTTTCGGGGGGGGCTTAGCTTGAAGGAAGAGAAACTGAGGTGACCTGCAGCCACGGAATCCTAAAAAAGGAAAAACTATTAATCCTACATATCGAATCTAAATCTGGAAAATATTTCCATCGAGGTGATCTATTCATTTGGACATTATTCACCTTGTTGCAAGGTTGCACACTTGAAACTTTCAAGTTCTTGTTTTCAAGCCCAAAAACGCAGCTTCAAATGATTTCCTCAAGTCGCAGGTGGCGAGCTTAATGGCCTCAAACCTCCCAGCAGCTCTGCTGGTGTAATGAAGCGCCTGGCCGACGATAATAGTGGGACGCGCGGGACAGTTTGTCTTTCAGCTCCCCCGGTGAAGCTTTACCATCTGATAATGCGGACACAATATTTCACACAAGGTTTCTGCTTTCTCTCCGCGCAGTTCTGTCACACGCAGCTACTACAGAGGAGCAGCTGGAGCCCTCCTCGTTTACGACATTACCAGGTAAGGGTGGCAATAAGGCCAGCTGCCTCCCTGCCCAGGGTTGGCGATGGCGGTGGGGTTGTATTTAATGAATAACTATACATGTACACCTCTGTGCAGAATCTTTAACCACGTTTGGGGAAAGCAATCATTTCATTTTGCAAAATACCAAGAAGAACACGTCTGATTGGTGCAGATTCAGAAGTGTCAACAATCTCGATTACGGCCAGTGTCACTATTAGGAACTCAGAGTCCTAAGAAGTCGAGGTTCATGGTGCCACGGTCCTGATCCGAACAGCAAGAAGTCTGTTTTTGATTACATAAGATCATTTGAGCCAGAATAAGGAGAAACACCCTAAATACTGATTTATGTTCCTTCACTTTGATAAATCAGGATTTTTCTTTGGGCGTTCTGCAAAGTCTTACCAGCCAGTGTCATTGTTGTGAGTAACGCGAGTCATTGACAGACAAAACAATAAGAGGGGCAACTTGATTATTTCTGCGTTCACAGTTGATTTACAACGTGCAGATTTACCACTTAATCCCCCAATATTGTCTCCAAATGCACGCTGGGTAAAACGCACCTGCATTGAGCCTGGACTTTTTCTGGAAGTGAGCACGAAGCTATAATTTGTCATTTTTAATAATATAACCACTTGTTTGGAGTTCCTTTGTTGTAGTTTTTACTGCGTGGTGTAAGAAACTGGAGGTGTGACATGGTGTCTGCACTTCCTCCAGAAGTTGTGCGAATTCTGACCGAGTGGCCCGGTCCCATCGGTGTTCGCAGAACGAGTTGCGTCACTCTTTGGCTATTAGTGCAGGCAGCTGTTCGCCATTACTGTACGGACCCACGCCCCTCTGCTCACCTCATCTCAGCCCCGCGCCCCAGGGAGTGAAAGACTTTTCGTGAAAGCCCAATTACCCCTCATTTTAAATCCCAAACAGATTTAGATTACAATAAAAAGTACATCATCAGATCGTAATAACTACTATTATTGTTACAGCTACAAACACATATTAAGTTTTAAGGAGGAATCCAGATCAAACAAAAGGAATGAAGTGTAAATAAAAGATAGATTTCTGATTTCTGCTTTTATTGCATGTGAATCACGGCGATATCTTAATATGAAATCGAGCTTTATAAAGTCTGGGAAGTGCCAATATAATGTCTGTAAACAGTCATTTGCAGATACTCCCAGCTAACAAGATATCTGTCACATGAATCTCTGTGTATTTAAGGTAGTCTTTGCCATGTCAGCATGCTAAAGGAGGAGTCTTCCCTCAAATACCGACTTGTCCTTCCTGTCTTGCAGTCGAGAGACGTACAACGCTCTGACCAACTGGCTGACAGACGCCCGGACGCTGGCCAGTCCCAACATCGTCATCATCCTCTGTGGCAACAAGAAAGACCTGGACGCAGACAGAGAGGTGACCTTCCTGGAGGCCTCGCGCTTCGCTCAGGAAAATGGTATCTGATACCCATCAGCCACAACATCACATCTACTGACAAGTAAACTGAATGCAAGTTTTGTGTCTTCATGTCGTCCTCTGCTCGTGGGCTGAACATATTAGGCAGCAAGAGAACTGTTTGTCCTCAGGACTGGAGGATACACGGGTTCAGAGAGTGTCCAGTGGTTATGAACAATGGCCAGTGAATCCTGTTGTTTTATTCTGGGGTTTCTCCCCCCCCCCTCTCTCCCTCTCCCTCCCCTGCACAGAGCTGATTTTTCTCGAAACGAGCGCTCTGACCGGTGAGAACGTGGAGGAGGGTTTCCTGAAGTGTGCTCGTACCATCCTCAATAAGATAGACTCAGGTGTGTTTGTTTGTCAAAGAGGCCGTGTCTGTTCTGGGCGTGGGGTTGTTGTCTTTTTTTTTTTTTTTTTTTTTAACGACCGCGAAGTCTTGCGCCGCCGCCACGTCTCACTGCCGTTCCCTTCTCCTCAGGCGAGCTGGACCCAGAGAGGATGGGCTCAGGGATCCAGTACGGCGACGCCTCACTGAGGCAGCTGCGACAGCCGAGAGGAGCCGCCACACAGAACAAGCAGCAGTGTAATTGCTAGGAGACGGCTGGACGCCCACCCGTGCCCGCAGGCCCACGCAGACAAAGACGCCCCCTACAGGTTAGAGACTCGAGGACGATTCCGAAGCAACGACCGTCTTCGTCAGTGGGCTTCACCTTTGCTTCCTCCCACACTGCAGCTCCAGGTGCTTTTGGGTGTGTGTGACCCATTTCCCCCTGCAGTCTCACACACCTCGGATCACCTCCACAGGTGGTCGCGGAGATCACTGCAACCCCCCCCCCCGACCTTCGGTGGGAGACGCCTTCTCTCACCCGTCGGGGGTCCGTCTTTATGTCCCCGTATCTGGACTGGACAAGCCACGACTGTGACCACAGTGGGGGAGGATGAAGAAGAGAAACCTTCATCCTTAAATGTTCTCTGCGACTCGCCAGACAAGGACAGGTTGTGTGTGTGGCCCTGATGTTGTTTTATTTTTGTGCTTTATTATTATTATTATTATTATTATTATGGTTTTAGTAAAGCCAACATGCCTATTGCATTTGCACATCACTGTCTTTAAGTTATTCTTGTAATACTGTTTTTTTTGCATAGTCATCAGAAAATCTTTCCAGTTTTGATTCACGGTAGATTTTTATTTTCATTAAGACAACATTGATGGTTTTTGATTTAGTTTGACTTCACGTCCCATAAATTCAGCCCGTCGTTGGTATTGACAGTTCTAATTCTTTCATTTCTAAGGAGTCCTGCTTTATTTCTACCGTCAGAGGGATTTACGTGTAACTTTAGAGTTTTAAAGTCAGAATAGACCCCAGTGAAAGTCAGTCTATTGATCACATAGTCTTACATTTGAGTAGTTTATTTTTGCATTTGAATGCACTGTAAAAAAACACAAAAAAAACAAAACAAATGGCCTTGGTGATATTCCTGATGTTTTGTATCCATGGCAGCAGTTCCCAATTATGATAGCACAGCGGGGCGCCTGCGGTCAAAATTAGAGTTGCACATGTCAAATAAAACCAGAATAAGACTTTGTATGATCCAAAGTAAGCCTCGGGGAAACTTCCCATGGCTTTCCTCTCGAAGGCTTTTGATTGTCGACTGTTCGACGTCTCTAGATTTTAGTCTAATTAAAGCTCAGATTCGGGGTCCACAGCTTTTTTTTTTTTTTTTTTTTTAAGGAAACCTCGGGGAGTCCACAGGGGGGGGGGGGGGGGGGAGTTTGGGGAACCGCCGGTGTAAAGCATATGTTCCCCATTTCCCATTTTGTGGAAGGTAAAGGTCCAATCGCTCACAGAAGTGAACTTGTGGTTCATCTTAAAAAGCACAAAGAGGAGAAATGTTATATTTTATTTGAATCCAAAGGTCCTAAAGTCTTTAGGCTTCATCAAAACCACACCGCGCTGCGCTCGCCGTGGTTTCGGTGCCGTTGCAGTGAAAGATGAAGAAAGTTGAATCCGCCTGCTGAGTCGTTGGCTTCCTGTTCTCTCGGTGACCCGTTTTTTTCGGTGCACTTACTGTACGACGGACGTCACAGGAAACCACAGTTGGTTCCGCCTCGGCGTCGTGTTTAGGAAACTCTTGCGCCGCCCACCCGGTGCTCTGATAGAGGGCTTGACATCCATCGATCCCGCCAGGCTGGAGACGAGGCCTCCAGAAAAAAAAGGTCCGGATTCTGTGTTTTAGGACAGTCTGTTATCGGCCCCAGAGGAAAAGACGGGGGTCCCGACATGTCGCGTCCGACATCAAATATTTGCATCGTGTGATAAGTTTGTCTCCCCCTGCAAGTGCACTTTTACTTTTTCGTTTATTTTTTTGTTTTGTTTTGTTTCTATGCTGTAACTATAGAATTGTACATTTTATTTGACTTGAAATGTAATAAAGATTTTATTTGTTCGATCATTTCTTACTAAATGACAACTGAGATTTGATCCCCGTGTTCCTGCTGTTACCAGATGGCTTGAAGTTCGTATCTATATCCAGATATCGAGTTGTTTAAATGGTGAACTACTCACAGTGAGCTTGTTTGTTGTACTTGTACCGTTCGTTGATCCGCGAATCATCACGATAGCCATACGATCATCACTTCCTAGCCTCTCCCGCTCTGAATTCAATCGCGAATCACGAATGCAATCCAGCTCAGTTGTTGCTTAGTAACTAATGTTATATAGTCAACCTAAATACTACTGTACACCTCGAGTAACCTGTATATAAGATTTGTCTATTGTCGAATGAGGGTGACTGTTGCTCATTGATTGTAATGATTATGCAATTCCCAGTAAACTGGTTGTTTTTCAGTTGATATCTTTCACGTCTCCTTTCCACTTTGTGTTCAGTTTTTAGGCACGTTCTGAATATCAGTGAACGTCAGTGTCTCTCTCTCTCTCTCTCGTTCTCTCTTTTTCCTGTGTGAATGAGCGTAATCAGCAGGACCACATGCGCCCGCCTCACAACCACAACTTTAACAATGAAATCCATCTCCGTGATTCAATGGGCTCCTGTCCTATTCTTCTTCAATCGACTCTTTTGAAAGGCAGTCAGGTTGAGGTTAGGATATCAGAGGGCTCGTGTGATGAAGACTAAACGCCCGCCGTGTCCATTTGTCTGGATTTATGCTCGTGGGTCGATGGAGTAACGGCTAAAGAGGTTTAATGCAGCTGAAGTGGATATATTGACTGATTTATTGATCCTGGTCAGGATGACCTCATAACCATATTGTATCATTTACTGTGGGGAGACAGTAGTTGTACCACTAGATGGTGATGAAGCACTGGACAGAAAAATCAGGATTTGACGGAATCTTTGGAGTAAAAGATACGTAAGTGAAAATGCACTAGTAGTGGTTTCATTTATTTACCTGTCGAAAAGCAACAAAGAACTGGTTTGGGCCACATGGTGGTGCTATGGTGAGCAGCAACATTTGTCTGTTGTCAGTCCAGTCTGCAACCTTCCTCACCAAAAGAGCCATTTTATTCTGATTTTTGGTCCAATCAAATTTATCTGGAGCCACAAAACATGTTTGACCTTTAAAATGAGGAGACACAGCATAAAAAAATGTAAGGTATTTTTAAAACTATCTTGTGTTGCATTGATGAAATCTCAAGTACAATTTACGATGTTAAACATTTAATTACATTTTGCAGCCGTTTTTGCACCTGCAGTTTCATCCTTTTCCAGCTTTCTCCAATTTTGACATCATAGAATCGAATGAAACAGAATGGAAATACTTTATTAATCCCAGACAAAGTCCTTGAAGCATTGCTCCACGCAGCATAAATAGAAGAAAAGTTGAATATCAAATAAGACGGGGTAAAAAAAATTAAAGAATACATTTTAATATTAATAAGGGCTTAATAAGGTACAAGGCTTAATTGTGACTAATATAAGCCTTGAGAGCATAAAACTAACCAAAACACAGCAACACTATTAACAGGGAGGAGTTATACTCTTATAGCCACAGGCAGTGAGAAAGGACATTTTAACAGTTTTATCTCTTTTCTAAGCCATTTTCAGGTTTTTGTTCCCCCATTTCAGTAAATGAGCCGTCCTATAAAAGCGTTTTTTTTTTTTTTTTTAAATCAAAGAGATAAGTCATTTTGAAATTGGTTGTGTAAATAAAACAAGATAAAAATGTTTATTTAAGTATAATTCCCTGAAAGCTTCAGGGAGCCTCTACAAAAAAGGGGCAAAGAGCTGCTGGTGGCTCCAGGGCCACCATCGGGCCTTTCTGTGGAGAGGTTGCATGTTTTACCTGTGCGTGTGTGGAGTCATACTGTTGAGGTTAAACGGTATCTATAAATGCGTGTGAATTTGCATGTTTGGCCGTGACGGACTGGTGACCTGTCCAGGATGTGCATCGTCAGCTTGAATAAATAAGAGAATCGGTATGAGATAGCAAGAGAAACTCAAGTACAACTGCTTGAAAAATTTCTTAGTTCAAACAAACCCAACCAATCCCATTAAAGTTTGTCCAAATGTAATAAATGATTTCTTAAGTTGAAGTTGGCCTTCATCAATCAGCGGGCAAGAGTGAACAAGCTTTTCATCTGGACAGAGAGAGGGCGTTCACACAGGCGCAGGAAGAACGTGCAGACTTCACACTCTTTATGCATCGTCAGCAGGAATCGGCTCCAGTGGCCCAAAACCCTGAACTGGATAAAAACTACAGCATACCGAAGAACAAGTGTAGATAACATGGGAATACCAAAGCTGTAAATGCAAAACAATTCTGTTTTGTTTTAGAAGCAGAAAAGGAAACATACCTGAGTTCAAAAAAAAAAGAAAAGAAGAAGAAGAATGATCAGTCATGGCCAAACTCACTTCATCTGTTTTATTTACACAAAACGGGACGTATCGATGCAGGTCGCTGACATTGAGACAGTAACACCTCTTCCATCAAAAAGCTCACAGGTGGACGAGAAGGGAAGTACGGTACATGTTTCACTATTGGCCAATCAATTAAAAAAAAACAATACAAAAGTTCAACAAGAACATGTGAAACCACCTTTGTGGCTGCATGTGGTTCAGATTGAAGTGTCTCGTGTCAATTGAATGGATCAGTGAGAGGAATTCTAAAGTATTCTACATTGTATGCAATATGAGAGGAATGTACCAACAACCAGTCTTTCTGTAACAAATGTGTTCATTTCACAATATTCAACACGAGCTACACGCTTTGCAGACACTATTCAGAGCAAACTGCACTGCTTCATGTTTAAAGACACTTTTTCCATGTGCGGGCCGGGCTTCGTCGGACTCGTTTGAAGTGTTTAAAGAGCGACCAACAGAGCACCGCTTGACGTGACCGGTCTCGTCTCAATTCATTTGAAACGTGATGAGACTCATTTCAACATCCAGACCGCCTGAACCGACATCGCCTGCACGACCGAAGACGTCTGAAACGGCGTCGGAGTGACACTCGACGTGCACGCCATTCAATCATGAAGCCGCTGCGCCGGTTCGACTGCTCTGAAGGGCTTTCTACGACACGCGGCAGCCATGATGGATTCCTTCACGTGTCGATTTATAGTAAAGGAGCTGCGAGGCGGTTGTGAGCTCAGGCGGCCTTTTTTTTTTTTTATGGTGCTTGTTAGTTACAGTAGTGCCATTAAATAAATGTTGAGGTTGATGAGAGGTGGGGGGGAGGAAGAGGAGGGGCGCAGCAGTGTCACACTGGTTTCCACACTGCACAGAGATATAAATGCAATGACTAACTGGTTAATACGGGACATAACTAAGTTCTGCGGCCTCTGGCTTTGGGGAGAGAGAGAGAGAGAACAGGTTACAAACGACCTCAGGCTGTGGATGAAATGTTGAAACAGTTTGAAATGTACTGTTCACTTCAGAACTAGGTGACACCCTTAGCAGTACAACAAGTACAGGGATCATTCACAACGCACAACGCTGAGACAATTAAACATATATATCTATATGTAAACAATATTTCTTCTCAATGTTCCCCCTATGAACAGAACTCGCGAAGGTCTCGGGGATCGTTGGCTCTGTGGAGGCAGGAGAACGACGGCGGTCTTTTCCAGAATGATAGAGGAGGAGCAGGTCGGGTGTGGGAGCCAGGGCAGCAGGTCGATGCTTCTTATTCTTCTTCTACTCCAGCGACTGGAGCATGAGGAGCTGCTTGAGGACCTTGGTCTGACTGGTCTCCCTGATCTCGCCCGCCAGGAACATCTCGTCCACCACCGTGTACACCTTCAGACAAGACAGAGGGCGGAGGGGCGATCACACGCTGCAGCCACGGATTTTCAATCGACGCGCAATTTAACCTTGAACATGACACGTAACCCGGTGCGTCACGGCTGTCCGACATACTGAACGTGTACAGTTTAGTCTGGTGAGCTGAGCGTTGATTGCTGAGAGTACTGATCAGGTAGTTCCGGCGCCGCAGCAGGTGGTTGCCACCTTACAGCGGCTCTGACTGCTCGTTTGCTTTTGTCTTTCTCTGCTCCATCAGGATTTAGCTACGTTATGAAGGCTTTTTTTTTTTTTTTTTTTTTGCATTTCTTACCATTTTATCGTATAGATAAAATGGTAATTTAAGAACACTCCTAAACTGGTTTATTCAAGGTTAGAAATTGTTGAACTGCCCTCAGAATTATCAATCCACCCGTCTATGTCATGAATAAGGATGGGAATCGAAAAGCGGTTCCATTGAGAGCTGGTTCTTTGGCATCATTTGCCTGTTTTGCAAACCATTCTGTCAGTGCCCAAAAAAATCTAAAAAAAAAAAAAAAAACCCGGAGAAGAATATATGAAAGAAAATGAAGAAAAACAGGAAACGACAATGCAGAAAAGGAAGACTTGACATAGTCGCTTGTGTCGTCATGGAAACAGTTAGTACAGGCTCTTTGGAGTGTCCCACAACTACAATGTTGTGAAATTACAACTCTGGTTCGTGCCACATGTGCACTCTGGTCCACATAAAGAGCTGCTTTAAGAGCTGGATGCTAAATTAATCTGCAATCTGATCATTTTGTTCCCCAAATGTTTATTTACAGAGTCTTTTTCTTGTGTTTCACAGTCATAAATGCTGTCATTTCCTGTGCTACCAGGCATTTATCACTTGCAAAACATTGGTGACCTCTGCTCGCGCTGTCCCTGAAGGCATCTTGTGGAGACAAACAGAGAAACTCTTCCAGCTCCTGCCGCTCCACTCATCCTGCCGCTCTGGCCATTACCCGACTCAAAAATCCATCAAACACAGCAGCCTCATCTTCTGCTCATTCAGCTGGTGATGAAGACTTTCACAGAAAAAGAATTGGTGTTGATGAATGAGGCTTCAATTTTTTTTTCTTCAGCTAGAATTTAGATTTCTTTCCTTTTCTTCTTTTTTTTTTTTTTTTTTACAGATTGTGGTGATCTGTGTCCTTATCTTTTATACTTGTGTGTTAATCTGGCCATGTTAACACTTTTTTTTCATCCTCCCACACAAAAGACGGATCATCACTTAGCCTGCGTTCAGTCAAACAATGCTCATGTTAAAAATAAACCCTCTGGATGACCAAAGGCACAATGATTAACCTGACAAACAAAGTGATTCAGTTCGAGCTGCAACACACCTGAGCGAAGGAGGTGACTCAGGTCGTGACGTGTTTTTCTTTTTTAATTTTTCAGACGTTGATGCCTCTTGCTTTCCTCCTCGGCTTCTGGTCACGAGGTGGTAAATCGTGGGTGGCGCTTCGTTAAAGTTAAGAGTGTGGGCGGATGTTCAGACGCCTTGGGTAATTAGTGAGAGCGCGAGCAGCAGGTGGGGGAAGGGAGCTCAGACATATCGGTTTCTTAGCATTTCCATCAATGGAAAAACCAGAAATCCAACTGAAGTGATTTTAGATGAATGTCAATGAAAAACTCAGGTTGTGAATATCAGCTGTTGCCATGGCACGGTAATGGAAGTGACATTAATACCGGCTCCTTGTAACTATTTTTGAAATTACCAGTACATTAGAGGAATAAAAGGAAAACGTAATCTCTCAAAGTCCTCACCTTGTAGAAGTTGAATACAAGATCCAATTCGCACACATTGTGGAAATACTCATTCAGCACCTGGCAGGAAAGAGAGGAAGAAAGGAAAACTCTGAGTTGCTTTATTTAATCAGATAGCAGCAAGGAGATAACCACGTAATTGACTTCAGTGAGGAATACAGACATAACTGTGTCTTAATGTGGGGCGGTAGTGAAGAAATAAGACGGCGCTGCAGCGGCCGTAGAATCAGCTTAACAACCCTGTAATGAATGAGTCGCTACTAAGAGGGCGCCCATGAACAATACACCAATTTAAAGTTAATGTGCATCTTGTTTCATCTCAGGCTAATGAGCGATCCTGTTAAAGCAGCGATGCGGTGTCGTCCACAATCGCGGAATTACTGAGCCGGTGTTCACAATTTGCTACAGTGAGTGTTAAAACCCAGAGCGGGTGTGTTTCTCCAACACACTCGTGTGCACAGTCCTGACACTGCGCACACGAGTGTGTTGGACAAACGCCCGTAGTCAAACATTATTTCAGATGACCTTCACTCCTGAGGGCTCCGACAGAAAAAAATGGACTGTTTGTCTTCGCCCCCATAACAAACATTAGATTGGACTTTAAACTCTCTACTCAAGTTTGTTCCGTTTGATTTAAAACTGAATACGACTACAAAAAGAGCCACAGCGTTAAACCGCCATTAAACAGACGAAGAGACACATTCAAGCCGATTAGACCGAATAATGAATGAATCCCTATAAAATGCCACAATAAACTATTGTCTTCAAAGAAACACGGACTTCTTCACTGATAACCGTTTCTAATTCAGACTTCGCAGCCGTCCCAGCTTCTTATAATATTTAAATATAATCTGGTCTCAAGACTTACATTATCTTCTTTGGGGAAATGTTTTTGCATTTATTAAAATTTCTAGAGTTGAGTTATGTAAAGAAGGTCCTAAATTAAATACAAAAAAAAAATACTGACTTTGTTTTCCAAGACAGTCTCCACCACAACAAATAATAGGCTTAAATTGAAATGGTATTATGCCAGTATTTCAACAGACCCACTCAAGAAGGAACTGGACTGTATGTCGCCACGGAACTAAAATGAGTTTGCCACTCCTGTTCTAAATGATCAACAACACATTGCTAAATGTGTTTGACTCATCCACTAATGAGTCAAATTACACAAAGGTATGTTACAGATCATGCAATACTCCAATACTAATTTAATCAGCATTGATTTAGTCCAAAAACATGTTTTTTTTCTGATATACACAAGTCTGGATGTTGGTTTTACTCACCGAGTAGTATTAACATAAAGGCCAAAGGATGAATTTGTTACAACATTTGTTAAAACATGCACGGTATAGGCTGCTCAAATTGCCTTCAGGTCGATGTTGGCAAAAGCCGATTGCTTCTCAGGGCGGATAAACACTGCAGCTGACACTGTTGGATTTCATATCTCAGAGCATATTTGCCAAACGAAGCTCAAAGCCAAGTTGCTAAAAGCAATTTTGGATTCTGTAAAATGTATACAGAGAAGACAAACTAATGGAGAACATGATTTGTGTGCAGTTCACTGTATGTGCACCAGGAGATTGATTTATTCTTTTAATCTGCAAAATATTACATTTCAACTTGTCCAAGATTGGGTGAAAATAGAGTTCATTAATCTAAAGGAAGACTTTTTATGAATGTAAAGAAACAAAGAAAAAGATTCAGAGTTGCTATTAAACCATCAGTTTGCTCTTCTGCTGGCTCACTAATCTAAAATTAATTAAACATTTAGGGTATATCGAAACATCTTTAAACCACTTCATTATATTTCTCTGGTAGAGATGTTGAAATATCTGAAAGGACCTCACAAGGACGAATGAGAGCGTATCACTTCCACTTTCGTTCCACGGCTAAATATTTTTGCAGCGACTAACATGAACGAGCCATCATTGTGTTTCTGGATTGCTCGTGCAGTTAGTTGCTCTGAAGCCCGGTTTATAATGAGTGATCAATTTGCTCCTCATTATTGCCGAGGGCTTATTTCCAGTACCACTTGACAAAGCAATATCTAACAATCCTGCCAGTCAACAATGATCCACTCCAGACTGGATAACAGCTGTAACTGTATGGAAACGTATCCCAATGTGTTCTGACATCCCTCCTGAAATACAGCGAGTTGTTCAATGATCAAAGTCTGACTCGTTGTTATTCAATGTAATACTTCGCGATCTGTGCAGGACAGCACTTATGTAACATTGATCACTTAGGGTTCGATAGCATTGTTAAATAATGTAGGTGCTGTAGATATCAATGTCTCCGAATGTAACTTCCCATGAAGGCTGCAGGTTTCACAATAAAGAGCCACAAAAACAAGAACATTACTGCGAAAATCATTCAGGACATTCCTGAGAACAATCAGACCATGAGAATCATTAGAATTGACTGCGTCGATGCATCATGTGTTGAGTGTTTGAGTTACCTCTACGAAGTTGTGGATTCCCTCGAGGTATGCCAGGTTATTATCAGTCACGTCCACGCAGATACAGAAGTACAGGCCAGCATAACGCCGGTAGATGATCTTGAAGTTCCTGAACTGTGAGAACGAAACATACGAAGCCTCTTAGCAGCTTATTATGACAATAACAGCAGCTTTATTGAGATTCAAGTTCCCAAGCTTGAAGATGAAACACTCCCAGTGTATTTCGAATAATTCTGAAGCAAAATACATAACACCAATCAGTAGTCTAGGAAGTTGTTTTTTCTAAAATAGAGGGCTTTTCTTCCCAGTCAGTCATCAGAAACTTGTGAAAAATGTTCACCAGCAACAGTTAAAATGCTGCATGAATCATGAAACCACGAATCTTCAACCACAACACACTAAGGTACTTTTAATGATGGTTGAAGTGCAGTTTAGTAAAAAGCACAAAAACATCATCAAAACACTGAATGTTTGATATTTGAAAGTCACGTTGTAGTGTGATTTAAGCTGACTAAAACAGCTTATGTCATCAAATGCCATTTGATGAAACAGCATGACATGTTCAAGTAATGATGTCAGCATCATCCAACAGTAGTCTGGGGAAAACAGATCATTGTGATGAAAAATTACTTGGGCCAATAGTTTAGGAAGGTACCAATATGTTTTTCCATATTGTAGTAAATATAATGAAAATCAACTTGAATGTCTCTCCATATCTCAAAAATGTAGAGTGGTTTCACATATTACATGAAAAGTAGCATGTGTGGGGCATATTGAAATCCTACATGCGCGCGGGCATAGATTATTGATACGCAGCATTCACATACCTCCACGAAGTTGGTGTGCTTGGCGTCCCTGACAGTGACCACAGCATGCACCTCCTCGATCAGCTTCTGCTTTTCATCATCATCAAACTGCATGTACCATTTGGCCAATCGTGTCTTCCCTGCTCGATTCTGAATGAGGATGAAGCGGATCTGTGTGGTTTCCAAGGGGGAAAGACAAGACAAACACAAACGAAGAGATCAAGTAAACAAAAACTATTCATTCAAATGATTGTCGTTTAATTGGGACAGACAATATTTAGGACATAGACTTCATAAATGCACGTCACTTACAACTTCATAAGATGATCCTCTCTAGGGTTTATAATTCAGCCATATACTTCTCCAACAGTATTATAAGTCACAATAACATCATGTCATGAACAATTTCTTATCTCCAATTCACTGTAGTTTGAATGATGGTGTTAGCCTATTAACTGGGAAGACAGCTTCAGCACAACCACACCCATTCAATTTGACAACATTATTGTGCGAGAACCTGGAAAAGTCTGGAACATTGACTTTAGCTGAATAGTCGTCATTTCGTTTACATCTTAACATCGTGACTCCTCATCTTTGGCCAAACAGCGGCGAACGTTTCATCGACCGAATGAAGATCTGACTCTCAGATGCTAACCAGCTAACGGCAACCCCCCTGCTATCATAAGACGAAAACGGGACAAGAGTGATCGATGACACACTTACCATTTTCGTCTCTTGAACACGGCCCTAAAAGACTCCACAATAAAGTGTTCCTGAGCAGATATGCAATAGTTTTACGTTAATGCATCGGTATTTTTTCGACCGCTCGTCCGCTATCTCCCACAAGCTATCAGGAAGTGCAAAACTGAGCTGATCCCTTGGCATGATGGGAAATGTAGTCATTAAGGCAAACTTTCAAAGTGTTGGCGCCCTTCTTAAAACTACAACACCCAGGAGCGCCTCAGATTGTCGTACGTTTCAAGTCACATGAGAAGCAGAAGGATAATGCCTGCTGGTTTATGTACTTTTTTTTTTTTTTTTTTTTTTTTTTTTTTAACTTGATCATGTCTGATCGCCATGTTAATGTATTTTTTTTTATCAAATGAGAAGATGTAACGTACCTTGTTTACTTCATTTCTTTTCTTCATTGAAGACTAAGTGTATGCCACTCATCATGAGAAAGAAAAAATCAGTGTATTTCGGACACATTCTCGATTATACACATTCATATTTATATAATTTTCTCAAAGTGTATGATTAAAAAGAAAAATACTAAAAATTATTTTTTGGTCTCATGAGTGGGCGTATATTCTTCCATACTTTCATGATTTGCTGGGTTGCCAAACTCATTTTAGTTCAGAGGCCACATGCAGCACTATTTCTTCTTGAATGAGCTGGACTGGTGAAATGAAACCATAACAACCTTTAAAATTACACTTTTAAACTACAAGTTTTGTTGGGTTTTTTTTTTGTTGCTTTTTGCTGTGGTTGGACTGCATGTTGGATATTTCTTCTTAATCCAAACAATGAGCACCAAAACTCAGTGCAATATCAGCTTAAAGTCAATTTTGATTATGCAAAATATAGTAAGATGTCAAAAAACATCTATAATTGTAGCATTTTGCAATCTTTTGCATGCATGTTTTTACACACTCACACTGACAGTGTGTAGGCTAGTTCGCTAACAATAAGGCAGCTAATGTTCATGCTCACTTTGTGTCCCTTACTCCTAAGAAAACTATTAAAACTGTTGCCATTTATACAATTTGTTTAGTGGCTTCATGGGACGGATTCCAGCCTCTTGTGAGCCAGTTTTGTCCCACGGGCCTCATGTCTGACACCCCTGGTTTGCAGCCACCACATAACTGCATTAGTTTTCCACATTTAAAACACACCTCAGCATTATTTCTATTTCAGAATGAAAAGATTGCAATATATGTGTATTTCCTCCTGGGGTTACATTATTTGCGGATGTTTTCTGCAGAGTCAGGCCTCAGTGTTTGTTTACTGGTCTGGCTGAGCAGCCAGTTCACCGCAGAACATTGCCCAGGCAGCTTGGACAGTTTGCCTCGAAGCAATCTGGACGTCTCGGGAGTCAGAGGGGGGTTGGACAACAGGGGGGACTGTGATTGTCAGGAATTGCACAACTGTGAGTGCAGGAATGCGCTTGCCTTTGGGATCCAGAAATATTTCAACTGCAAATGCAGAAAGAGTTGAAGTGGGATGGAGGAAAAATTTAATTAAGGGGTAAACAAAGCCACAAGTAAACAAAAAGTGTGGCATTTTGTTCCACTTTATAATGCTTGCAGCTACGTTTTGATGTTTGAGTGATGAAAACATCACTATGAAAAAAGTTATAGCGAGAGAGTTAATTAGGGCACACAGTTTTGCCCATCACAATTTGGGTGTTTAGAACAGGAGGGATGGAAGAAAGATGTAAAACAGAGGCAGATTATTCAGCAGAAATTCTGACCTCTGCTAATCTTGGTCTGTGTGATCGAGGTCACGCAAATATTGCTGGGAACACAGTGATTGGACAGAAGCATGTGGACTTATTCAAACAGAGGACACTGCACCTTGAACCCCGAACTGTGTGTTTAATGCTGGGTCACATTTCAAACTGTCAAAGCACACATAGCGCAATTTGAACAAGGCTATTACACTTCTCATTTAGAGTTACTGTCACTCTTTTTTCCTCCCCACAAATTATTGTTTCTTTTGTTTGCTCTCCCTCTGTCCGTGAGATTGAATACTCGAATAACATTTGTCATGTCTGTACTTTAACAGACAAGCTTTAAACATGAAGTCTTGGGTACAGTGTTTCAGTCTTACATATCCTCTAAAGTGCCAAATTCAAGTCAAAACAATAAACCGGGCTTTAGTGCCACATGGAGTATTTGTTTTCATATCACACAGAGTTTAGATTAGCAGATTGCAATTGCATGTTTTAGGAAGTTCAGGGAAGGACTATCAGAGCGAGAGAGAGAGAGAGAGAGAGTGAGAGAGACAGAGAGAGAGAGAGAGAGAGAGAGAGAGAGAGAGTATTTCAAGAGAGGATCCCACTGCAAGACACTAAACATCTGTTTGAGCTGTTATTGCAGACAGTTGTGCTGTGCAACACTGCAGACATGTTGAAGTAGTTCCATTATCTCCCTTGGAAGCTTTTTTAATCATGCAGATGCAAAAACCATCTTACAACAATATATTTGCCAACCAGGACCTATTTTCACCAAGAAGAATGGTCTCCGGACAACACATGTCATGAGAATAAACCTTTGAGATGATTAATTTTCCCCAATAGAGTAATGCATTTCACATCTATCTGCTGCTCATTAATATATTATGTATTTTCATGAATGCACAACAAACACAACACAGCATGGAACATGAAAATCTGTGAGGAGATGACTGATGTTTGAATGTGGACATGGAAACGAGGGATCAGTTGTGAAAGGAAGTGGTGTGTGAGCCATGGGGCCAAGAGGGCAAATGGACCAAAATAAAGTCATTTAATTACAATCATGTTGACAAGAACACATTCCTTTTCTTTCTGCAGCACGAGAAATGTCCAGCAATAGAACAAACAGGAATACGCCGCAAGTCATATGTCTGTGATGTCGTGGCACATGAAAATCCAGCAAACAATGAGAAGCTGTTGATCACCATTAAAAAATAAATAAATAAATATGCAGGAAAAGTAAATTTTCTAGAGGTAAAATTAAAAACAATTATATTAGGAAAATGTGCTTTTTTCTTTTCAGTGGGTGCTCAATTCCTGGATCAACCACAAGATCTGGGCTTATGGTCCAGGGTGCATCCTGCCTGGACAAAGCAGGATGGATGGTGAAGATGGATGGTTGGTTGCTGTTACATTAAGAGTTAAAAAAAAAAAAAATCACATGAATTTTTTTTTTCAATCCACTATATTTTTAGGAGTAATTTTACATTATTCCATTCTTTAAAATCTTAAAAAATGTGTTACATATTTTTCTTTCTATTTAAAAAATATATAAAATCATAATAAAATACTGTTTTAAAAAAAGAATTACATTTACAAGAATTTTTTTTTTCTTTCTGGTACCATTCACGCCTTTGTGCGGCGTAAATCTGCGTATCATGGACAAAGTGCGTGTGTTGTAATTATGTCCATGAACCGCTGGGCGCGTCTCTCTCTCTCTCGCTCTCTCTCTCTCTCTCTCTCCCCCCGTGAATAGGAGGGGAGATGCTAGATTCGGGAGAAGGTCCGCCATTATTGGGAAGCAGGAAAAATAGACTTATACAGAGCGTCACACATTTATCCTGCGAGCGGCTTTAACGTGCGGAAGGAGAACGCGCCGCTGCGCACGAGAAACTGCGCGTTTTGTCCTCAAAGCGAGAAAAGAAAAGCTCTGGCCGATCGCGTTTCCTGCGGACTCTTATTTTTGACACAACAAAGGAAATAATAATTGGTCAAAACAACGTGGTGGTGAAGCAAGAAGGGAAAACACACCGAAACAGCGCTTTCCGACGCCTCCCCCCCCCCCCTTACATTTTTTTCCTCCTCGTTTCCAGGACTGGAGTTTGAGGAGGTTTTTTTTTTTTTTTCTCTCATTCTTTCTTTTTCTTTTCCTGAACATATTTTGTTGCTTGTTGTTTCACACGGGGAGGGGAGAAACAGAAACATCTATGCATTTGGTGAAACTTCAGACTTGTTAACAGTGAGGAAGCGGTGGACAGACAAGCCTGTTTACTGAGAGAGAAAAAAAGGAAAATAGTCGATGTGAGAGATTGTGGGGAGTGTTTTCTTTTTTTTTTGGTCTGTTTTTTTTTTTTTTTAAGTCTTTTTTCCCCGGCTGTGGCTGATAGAGAGAGAGAGAGACGGCGAGAGAGAGAGGGGAAGAAGAAAAGGAGTGGACAGCAGCCAGAGAGACAGGACTGACATGGTATGTATACAACAACCACGTACTCATTATTTTCTACCTTTTAATCGCATGTGTGTAGAGGGTTTTTGAGGGAATTTCTTTCTTTTTTTTTAAATTTAATTTTTAAGGCGTTTTCCCCTCCTCAAACATTGCAGTACTGAAGTGCTGCGAATAACAAGAAACTGGGAGTCAACCCCAGTCCCCCTGAGGGCTGGCTCCATCTCAAGCCTTCCATAGTAATACTGTAATAATGATTATTCTAATGGAGATTCGTGGATGTATGAAGTTAAAGTCACAGGGAGGCCGTTCGGGGTTTTTTTTTTTTTTAATTAAATGGGCAGTTTACTACGGGAAAGGAAGAAAAAAAAAAAAAGGTCATAAAACGAGTCCTGTCCAACTAAATCTAAATTGTTTGGACAACAACACCTGGGATACATTGCTCTTGTCAGGCCTGGGGAAAGTTTATGTCATGCCTTCATTATAGGCAGACGTTAAACGGGTGTAGACAAAATAGGAATGCCGGGTGTAGACAAAATAGGAATGCATGTCATACTTGTTTTTGATCATTTCCTGGTTCAAAAGCCTTCAGGGTGAACACGATTGCCATTTTGTCCAGTTTCGAGGTATTTACTGTAAGTGCCTATGCTTTCATTTGGCATCTTGAGCAGTTTGCTACCCTCAAACCTGTGCTCTCCACAGATTTGGGTCATACTCTATAAGCTCCTAAATCTGTGAAATTCACTCTTATTAAATGTCCCAGTAACTTTGCCAAGCAGCGTGCACACAGGACCCCTTGGTGACACAGTTGGGAAATGCACGGAGGTCATTCTTAAGTTCCCCATCGCCTCCAATCGTCTTAGTCAGGTATTTTCCCCCTATTGAATATCTCATATGGGCGACTCGGTGAATGCAGAATGTCTAGACCTTCATGCTCTGACATGCGGTTAAGATGGGCTGATAAGAATGACCTGATGATAACAATTAACTCTTGCCATTAATCTATTTTGGTGTCAGGAGGAGCCATCGATGTGTCACCGCTTAATCTTCACTGCCCCTGCAAACTGGTCATTGCCCTGGCAGCCACTCCCTTTTTGCAGGAGTCATTCCCCTGGACTTCAGCGCTTATATCTTTTAAAGTGATCCTTCTCGCGTGCTGTTGAAACGGTGATTTCAGAATTGGCCGCGTGAGATCTCGGGGAGTGAGATAACGGCCTGGTGCATAGCGAGCGGTTTGGTGTGTGTGTGTGTGCTGCTGTGTCACTGCCAGATTAAAGAAACACCTTGAAAACAGGAACTTTGGGATCAGATAATGGCTATTCATGTTGTGGATTGTACATCCTATTCAGGCAAATAAATTCCTCACACACCCACTGTGTGCTGGCTGTGTTTTGACCTGGCGCTTTTTGATGAGCTGTTCCCACTTTGATCTTAATCAACCTTTACCGAGAAGACCGAGCTCGCAAAGATGTAAACAGACCCACACATAGACACACTGTTTTTCCTGGGGCAGACAGTCTCTTTGCTCTCAGGTAAACGCATTAGCAGCTGTCAGCACTTCTGTTCTGTGCTTGATTGGGCCCTTTGCAGTGCAGTCACACCTCTCCAGGAAGCCTCTTCTTCCCCTAATAGCCGTGCCATTTGCCCAGGCAGCAGGCTCGCTACCAGAATACCCACTCACCCCTGTCTGCCTGCCTCTGGGCTGCCGATCGCATTGTGAGTCCCTGAGCCTGAACATGCTCCTGAGATTAGAGCAGGGCCGGCTTCGCCCGTCAGGATGTAGGCCAGGGATGCGGCGACATCCTTTCATGAGGACACTGGATGGAACGGCTCTGTCCTATATTATGTGAGGGGATAAACACGGGGTCTGGCGTGCTCGGCAGTGGGAACAGTGGGTGGACTTTGGCTTCTCGTGTCACATCGAAAGTCGCTCGACGTTTTCTCAATGCCGGATCGGCGATCAAATGAGAAAAGTAATTGGACATTATTTGAGGCCTGTAGTGCGAAACACGACGTACATCAGTCGGCTTAAGAGTCCGCGGGTAATTTTGATAGAGAACAAAGTGTTGTGGGCTTGTACTACCACTCGATTCGAGAAGTGGCCCTGCGCTGTATTATTTCCTCGTCAACTCGAGCTTTTATTCTTCCCAACCACTCTGCCGCCGAATGCAGCCGTGCTCTCTCACCCGCTCATTTGCCGATTTTACAGTGCGCACACCTGTCGTGTGCGGTGGCTCCATATGCCAAGGAGAGGAAATTTCCCCAGTCATCAGAAAATGTGCCGTTCAGTAAACCTCTTCTCTTGTATTACAGCAGAGGTTTGCTCGAGTCTGTTTGATGGAGAAAGGAGCTAATTATAGCGGGCAGCTTTGGAGTTTGGTGGACCAGATTACAGTCACTCTCCTCTCAATGGCCGCCTTGTTCTAGTGGCCGATTATTAAGGGAGAGAGAAGTGCATTCTGGGATGATTGTATCTGAATTTCCATTAGAAAGTGTGCCCGCCAGAGTTGAACTGAGGTTCTCTTCTGTCCCCACTGTTCGAGCCCTGCTGCTCATTACAGGCTTCAGATGGAGGGGACTTGCTGATGTAAAGGTCTCTGGAGTGAGCTACTCTTCGATTTCAGAGCCAGTTTAGTCTGTGTCTTCAAAGACCAATTTTCAGATGAATTTGTAACATTAAAACACAGTGGACATGTTCATTTCCCCCCATTTAATTGTGGCTTTGAAACGTGGATATATTTTAGTGGTATGCAGTGAATCAAACCGGACACCTTTTCACTTCATTCCCTATAATTATAATTCACAAGTCATGAGAATCAGTTTTAGTTTATATGTTATGACTTACAAAATAGCCGCTAAAACGTTAGCCGCCATGCTTCTGACCTAGATCGACAGGGCATGCTGAGCATAGTGTGTCTAAAGTAAAAATAACATTAAAAGTATCAAGGTTATTGCAAGGCATTATCTTTTTCATATTGTTCATCTAAGAACACTGAAGATAATTCTGAAGTGTCTCAGTTCAGTAACACAAATTGCGTTTGTTCTGTATTGCAGGCCTTCCTTATTATTGTATTGCTTTTCCAATACAAATGCATTATTAATGGACAGTTCTAGTGGAAATCCGAGGCTTTGGATATGATTTATGGCTTGAATGGTGGCTATAGGACTCTATATAGGTACTTTTAATCAACCTTGATATTTCTCTGCACAAAGAAAGATGGTTTACGCTGGGGGACCATGGAGACGTAGGACCAGGATGTAAGCCACAGAGGAATGGTGACCTCTGGACGGGAGCGGCACTGTTTTGCTATTCCAAAACGCAATTACACAAACAGAGGGACAGGGGTAATGAGGCCATGGTTATTTGGAAGAGCCTGAACAGAGCAAGCATGAAGGGGGGAGATCTGCGAGGAAGTAGGAAAAGTGAGCCGAGTGTCACAACAAAACGAGGCTGTCAGTTGGGAAAACCGAAAGAGCAACAAGAATGTGAGAGTAAAGTAAAGTGAGAGCAAACTGCTGCCAGTTTCTGCTTCAGGCCGTGTCCCTGGTATGTGCCCTTTCAGCTTTGTGCTCGGGGATCGACCAATCAATGACAGCCATAAGTAACCCTGCTGCTTGGCTATTGGCCACAGCTGAATTCCATGACTCAGCATGTCCGTAGATAAGATGTTATGATTGAGCCTCTGCCAACGAAATGAGGCCACTGCCCAGAGTTCAATAGGTTGGACTTGTGGTGCTGTAATTGCACACAAACATTGTACCACCTACATGCAGAGATCGGCGCAATTCTAACTCTAACTTTTATGGAGGGGGGGTGGAGAAACTTGCCTAAATAAAGGGATATTTGTCACATCCTCTGCTATATTTAGTTAAGAGTGTGATGGCTTTTGATTGTTACTGGATGAGTCACCGTTTGTGCGTGATTTATTGGAAAACTGTAGACACTGAAAGCCTCTCGCCCTCCAAAACAAGAGAGAGTTCCACGAAATCCACCTACACAAGAATTAAAGGATAACCCTGAGCATGTTTGTAATCTGTAGACACGAACCCGCATATTTTCCTCAACAGTCCAACGTTTAGCCTTCATTTTTGTCTCAACCTGTCGTGCCGACCTACCCTCATCTCCGCCACAATAGCCCATGCTTCATTGCGTAAATTGGGCCCGTGTGCGTGTGTGTGTGTGTGTCTAGTGTGCGCATGTGTGTCTGTCACATTGTTCGACTCTCTCTAGAGATTCTCCCTGATGGCGCCCCCGGATTTCCTGTAGGATGTCCACCTATGATGCCTGGTGGTGGTGTAGAGGGAGGGGGGGGGGGGGGGGGGGGTGCCAGAAGATGTAGAATGGGTGGAGATGAGCAGAGCTGGGGGTCAAAGGTGAGGGAAAGAGGGAAAGCCGGCCAACCAACAATGGAGCTTTTTTTTTTTTTTTTTTCATTTTTGTGCTTGTAATGAGAATTATGTCATATTCAGAAAAAAGACTGATTGCCTGATAGTGTTTCACAGTGCATTCAAATAAAGAATTAGGAAGTATAAAACCTTGGCTGCTTTCTTGTGGACCATCACTTTGTGAAATTGGTGTGAATATAAAAAAAAAAAAAGTGTAGGTTTGGAAAGTGGCAGAAATGGTATGACACATCAGAAAGGTGTTGAAGGAGGAGATTTTTGAGATTAAAAAAATCAAAAAAACAACCATCCTAATGAATGAACAGTTATACCTTCGGTGGTGTAAATCTTCAGCTACTTTTTTCGTGATTCTGCTGTTGTGCTGTGGGTGGAACGCTCACTTCCCCTTTTAATAAGTGCAGCAGCAGTTGTGTGTATTGACTGATTCAACCTGTTGCTTCAGGAGGAAGCTCGTCAGTCAACAGTAATAGTGGTAAATGCTGAGTGCCCATGCATTGTGGTTAAAATTAGAGAAGGATGACGTATTCGATTAAGCACGTTGCGTATGACTGAACACTTCTGTGTCTGTCTGCTGTAAACCATGTCGGTATTACAGCTGTTACGGTTTTATTTATTGAAGAGGTAGACTTATACTGCTTTGGCCAACATCAGTTGGATTAAATCCAGTGGCAAAGGGGGGGAAAAAAATCTCCCGTAACAGTAATATATGTGTAAAAGTGACTTTGCAGGCGGTGGTGTTATCGCTGAAGACCAGCTGTCAACTTTTTTTTTTTTTTGTATTGTCAGGTAGAATAATATAAACACAAAACAAAAGCTCGACTCCTCTTGGCTTACCTGCTCCTCCCTCCCGTACTCGAGCTGTTGTGTAAACAGAATAACTGAAATCCGCAGGGTTTGTGATTAACCGCATAACATTGCTTTTTCATTATATTTTCACACATTATTAGCCAAGATATAATTAAATGTCCTGCAAGCAATGGCGTGGATATGATTGTAGTGTTTGACAATGGGTGTCAAACCAACATTGAGAAGGTTGGTGGTGCAGCAGTGAAGGCTGGCCATTACAGCTGGTCTATTTCTAGACAAGTTACATTCGCATGAAAGCCATTCTGTGAGGGCAAGTTGGTGAACACAAGTCTGCTGAAGGCCGTACAAATCATGTGTCTCGAGATGCAACAGGCATTTGCTTCTTCTGCGAGCATGAGCCTGGAGAAAAGCACTGCGGCAGAGAGGATTTCAGATCTTCCGACAGATGTGGACAGCAAAGTAAAGTTATTTGATTTCAATTTTCTTAAGAGGACATGCCAGCTGCAAATTGGAGATGCTGTGGGAGGCATTACTAAAAATTGAATAATGTTGGAAGAAAAAAAAAACAAACCAATCCGGTTTTGTCCTTTTCATGAAGTACTTGAAACTTGAAACATGAGGTTCTTGTTATTATACTATTATATTCCTGGTCCGGACAAAAAGACGGAGCAAATGGGCCTCTGCGTGGGCCCTGCACTAAAATGAGTTTACCACCCCAGGTATGAACTCTGTGGAGAGACAGACAATGACCCTCTGCTGTAAACTGTCCCGTTCTCTTTCTGTTCAGATTTGTGTCTCTAAAATGTAACCGCTGTAGGTAATGCTCATGATTAATGCATGTCGTCACCGCCGAGACGCGATGTTTAGTTTGCATATTACCCCAACACGCTTGTCTATTTATCATGTTGACGGTTACATGCTGCTTCTACCCGGAGTCCTGACGACTGTATTGGCAGTGCGTTCGTACACCTGAAGCACCCAGACGGAGGAGAGAGGTGGGGGCGGGCGGCAGACTGGTGTCCTGCTTCAAATATATTATAATTAAAGTTGTCAGCTGTAATCACAGATTGATGAGCTTCAGAAAGAGACGGAGGGAGAGAGAGAGAGAGAGAGAGAGAGAGCGAGCGAGAGATGAGCTTGAAGACCCGGACAGCCAGAGGCTTCTCAAACAACCTCATTTTTCCTACTTTTCCCAAAGTCGCCATCGCGCTTGTCACCCCTTGGCGTCTAGTCTTTTTGATTGTCACAGAATATTATTGTTTTCCTTTGCCTCTGCTCACTCCAGCTGGCTATTTTTCTGCCCTTGGAGATCAATGACATGTTATTGTGGGCTGTGGATAAGGACAGGGGAAGGTCACCACCTTGTCACTAGACGTTTGCCTCAGATACCACTTCAGGGTGGATCTGGACACCACTGTCCAGGCCTTTGGGCATTTCCTCATTGAGCATGCGCCGACACTCCCTCTCCTACACATACATGGTTGCACGAAATCCTCCAACGTCGACAACGGACATTTTCATCCCATGATTAGGTATTCTTAACTCGTAGCCCGCCCCGAGGCATCGTGGCAGATAATTTACCTGCCAGTTAATGTTCGCTATTCACGTTTTGGAGCAGCTCCGAAGGTTTACAAACTGGTGTCGGGGAAACTGTCACCTATTGTGCTCGGCAATATACGAAAATATATACACACATACAAGGTGATCTACAGTGGCTGACCTTTTCGCACCCTCATAACATAACTGCCATAGTCGTTCAGGTCATTCGGCAGCTGTGTGACAGTGGACATCATATCCTCTTTAAGGTGAGAAGATAAGGTGGCTGTTCATAGCCATTTGTTATCGCAGGCAGTGAGCCCCTGACACCTCCACATCCCTTATCTGGCTTCGTCCCAGCTTCTGGCCCTCGCCCGGGCTCCAGTAAGCCCATGGCTGATGAGTAAGCACTGCTCAGCCCTGCGGACAGCCCGGGCCTGCCGTTATTGATCGCAGCGCCACCGTCTGTCATCCAACCACCACTTAGCTAATGATGTCCATACTGTTGTCTCACGTCTTGGTAAATGGCCATAAACCAGAGAGTGGCAGCTCCCAGCGCCGACAGAGGATAAGATGGATTTTAATGATGGAGGAGGCACACCTCAAGGAACTTGAATCAAGTGCCCCAGTGTAATGTTTCAATAGGATGGTGGCATTGTTATGCTCATTACTCCTTGCACCATAAAGCCTCCATCCAGCTTTCCCATTATGGTTGGCTGTTTTTATTGTGGCGCTGTCCATCCATCTGCAGAAAGGAAAGGCAGTTGGTGATTTCAGTCTGGGCAGGCCTGAGCTTTACCTTATTGGATTGATGATTGTTGTTTGGCCAGAAGAACATTTGTGTTTGCCAAACAAACAAATTAATCATCTGGATTGTCTGCATTTAGAGAAGAAAAAGTCTCATCAGAAGTTTTAAGTATATATGGTGCCGTACAATCGTCGCAGAGTTTGTAGCTGCTTCAATCACTGAATACCATGAGAAAGCCGTATTGAAGGACTTCAGTTTTATGAATGGATTCTTTTAACAATGAAGCAACCCACGATTGCAAATAACTATTGTAGGAATTCTGAAGAGTTATAGCATGAATGGCAAAGTCCAGAGATTTCAACATAATGCAGTCGGCATAATATTAGATTCAGATAAAGAAAATATCCGAGAAATATCCACAGACAAGCTGTTTCAGGTCAACAAAAGTCTTGAATGCTTTGAAAAGCCTGAACAAGTGTAGAGTCGGTAGTACCTAGAACAGCGTCTCAGATTTATTTCATATCACATAATCAAGTGTAATTGAATGAAAAAACTGAAATGTGATGATCCACATTTGTCTTTTAACAGTTATGTTAGGTCAGGGGCATCCAATCTTGGTACTGGGAGGTTGTATGTTTTCAATTTCCTGTCTGCTAACAACCTATCTCAATTTAATACGCTGGTCACATCCATGAGAATCACGTTGTTCCGAGTAGACTAAAACATTCAGCACAGTGGACTGAAAAGTATTGGAAAGCATGTTGTTCATCAAACACATAATAAATACATTTCAAAATAAATAGTTGAATAACTGTTCATAGCATTCGTTTCAACGACCTTTCACCGATATCCCAAGTACCAAAGTGTTTGCCTCGTACTGTATGCATCCATCATGCAATTTTAGGGGATTGTCAATGGATTTCCCTCTGAGTTGGGTTTGCACGGGGGGGGGGGGGGGGGGTGACATGGGTCATTCCTCCTCTCAGTTCCATAATTTCCCAGGATGCATTTGGGGCCCCAAGGTCCACAGCTCTTATGTCAGAGTTCATTTCCTGTTGCAGGGCTGCAGCAGCTCCTGAGGATCCACCATTTTGTAACATTCCTGATGAAGACTGGAGCAATGCCTCTACCCCCCCCCCCCCCCCCCCCCCCCCCACTGCACACTAGTGTCGGAATCTTTCACTCCATAACTGTATTTAACAGATGACAGTTACTTGGAATGAGCTGACTGAAGATTCAGCACTAATTACTAATTTAAGCCTCTCAGACTCCAGTCGGTTTAACAGTAAATAAACTGTAAGAGGAGTCGAGGTCACGTTGTGCCTGATAGCGTGAAATCAAGCTTCCTGTGTAAGAGTCAACTAATGAAGTTACTGTTGATGAGATGGCAGAAGGTTTTTCGAATAAAGTCAGTATGCTGACTTTATTCTCTTTGCAACCTGTGTGGATCCAGGTTTGAATGAACCACACACCTGAATTCACACAATATCCCTGCTTCTTTTCTTGTCGCTTTACCGACTTTATGTCCTCCATTGGGAAGATAACAGCAGAAGGAAGCAGGAGTGAAGAATGTAAACATTTCTGGGAGTTGTTTTGGGTTAATTTGATGGCTGTTCAACGAGAGATCTCCTCACCACACCACCGCACGTATTAGTCACAGTCGTCAGAAAGGGGAGAATGTAGACTTTTTTTTTTTGTTTGCCCAATGAGGGAAAAGGTCGCTGGGAATGCAGTTTGTCAGGTCGGGACGAGGAGGGTTTTTGTTGTGGCTTAAATCCACGTGACTGTCGAAGAGAGAATTCCAGGGAGAGAGGTGAACTTTACCTGAAAACACTTTGATTTGTGAAACCTGAGTATGAGGACAAGGGCCTTTTCTCGTTTGCAGATTTAGCAGAAGTGGGAACAGTTGATGACTTGTTTTTCAAAGCAGGTTCCGTTGTGGTAGTGTTCCGTTGGTATAAGTGAAGGATATCCCTTTGAAAAATGTCAAAATTAAATTTTCCCTTTTTAAATGAATGAGAAATTGCTTTGCTTGCAACTAGCAACTGCAAATGTTTGAGAAAATGATTTATATCGCATCGATGCAATTTATTTATTTATTATTTTTTTCCTGGGTTATCAATTTGCTTAAGACTGATTGAACTGCATTACATCACGTTTCCATGTTCTTTACGTCAGCATATTTGGCAAATTAGGTGACATCAGTGTCATACACTTAAGGGTTTGTTCATTGCATATCTTGAGTGTAACTAATACCGTGCAGCTCCTAATACGAAGAGACACAAACTCACACATTTTTCCAGTAATATAACTCGGCAGTGACCAAACCCTGTGAAGTCATTATTCAGACTTGTTCAAGCTCCACCAAAGCCAGGGCAGACATTACACAGATGTACAGACTAGCTTTTTAAAATACATTTTAGTGGAGCCTCTCTTAATAAAAGCGCAATAAAGTTCATTCTTAATGAAAATAATCAAAAGAAACTTGCAGGGACAATTTAATGATTCACTTATCGGGGTCCCCTCCACGGTAACTCATCACATAGCAGAAGACTTGGTACCAGTTCGTGTGGTTGAAGACTCCCTTCTGCAGCGAAAGCGCGACCTGAGTTGTCTATTCAAGTGAGAGAGAGAGAAAAAAAAAAGAAGACAATTTCAGGATTGAGCTGTTTAATAAATACTGCTTCAGCAAGCTTCCCTTTATTGTGATCCCCCCCTTATTGCATCCAAGGTAAATATTAACATATACTAATGTAGTATGAACAAGAATGTTTCAACGCAGGCATAGAATCCTCATACGGGTGTGACTGATGCATCAAAAGTGTTGATTTCAGGCTAAGGCAAAATATCGAGATGTGTATGGTGATATGGCATGAGAATATTGAGATATTGATAAAAGGCCATGTCGCCCAGCCCTATTTTAACGAATGCTTGGCTTAAGTTATGCGAATAAATCTGGCCTGGATGACTGTCTGAAGCTGCCGGTCCTGCATGTAATGAAACTTGTTTGATGCAGCAGGATTTTGTCTTATCAGTCATGCACAGTCATCAGTCCAGGGTGTTTAGGCATTTTATTTGTTGAAATGTGTTGACCACCTGTGCTCATAGTTCTCGGAACAATCACTGGAAGGTTTAGGAAGCTTAAAAGAAGATAGATTGTGAATGTTCAGCTTCATTAATGACATTTAAGATACATTCTTTGGAATGAATGTATTACAAACAATTTCTTAGTGCGTTTTTATATTGGTAGGGGAAATTCATCCTTCTTCCATCTTAAATATTACCTGTATTTATTTGTTGATTTCTAAAAGTGCATTCGCTACATCACCCTCTCGATTGCCTCTCGTAAAGACTGTTTACCTCTCCTCTCAGCTTTGACTTTCACAAACATTACGGTGACATGGACAACAAGACAGGAAAAGACTCAGGCCACACCAAGGGGGAACCGGGCCCTGAGATTGAGAACCACTATCCTAGAAGACGCATAGCAGTTTACACCAAGTAATACCGGTTTTTAACTTTTACTGACTGACGAGTGCAGAGAAAAACTTGTTTTCTTTTTTTCAGTCCAACATGTGACCTGTTTCAACAGCCGCTCCAGTCCAGCTCCCCTCTCACTGCATTGTTTCTGCATGACTCGAGCTCAGATTTTCTCAAATGCATATTCGTTGTAATCAAGTCTCATTTTTCATGGAGATTTTTTATTTTATTTTTTTTTCCCTCCTGACGTACACAAAATACAGTCAATGACTGTAGACAATGATTTGCCAAAACCCTCTTTGTGGCGGAGAGGAAAAACATGACTGACAAACACTACCCTGATTTAGTGACACAAATACAGTAGCTAATTGTAGCCGTTCCAATAATAGCTTAACCAAAGCCAGACATGTCTGGTCATGTTGAGAAAATTCGATTGAAGTTATGTGTTGGGAATGATGATCCAGAAACGCCATGTTTTCATAAATTGGCTATTATTACATTTGCTCTGATTTTCCAGAGGAGAAAAATTAGCTAAAATGACAAAATCTAACGCCTTGGGTATGTTGTTGCTTCTGCACCTTCTTCTGCGCTGTGTGTATTGTGAGAATGTGTAAGAGTTGGTAAAAAGCGATGACGGGGAAGTCGTTAAAAAGATAACAACAGCATATTGGCGATTATGCAAGTATGTTTAAAAATATGAAGTTTGTATTTAAACCAACAAGGGATTGTTTCTAAAAACAGTGGGTCAATCCCTTTTCCCAGCGCGCCGTGATTCTTGTAGTCTTCTGCCATAAAAAAATAAGAAATTAGAAGGATTTTGAATTAATATTGATTAAAAAAACACTTGATTTTTTTATAACCTGAAGTAAATTTGAATTATATAAGGACAAATTAAAAAAAAATACCTGTAAAGAAAGTACATTGCTTCTTGTGTTAAGATTAATACCAATAATTTCAGGCTGAAGACATGAGAGTTGAATGCTTAGCTTGACTTTGATTTGGAAATGTTATTTGATGTGTTTTATCTGGTCCGCTGGTGAATCAGCTTTCATCGCTATGAGACGAGATAGAATTTGATCCCCCCCCATAGTAAAAGTAATTCAGCAGAAGGGGAGATTCATAGACTGACCGTAAGTTCATGTGGGCTCTATCAGTGTTGACACAATCTTGTCAAGTGTTGCTGTTTTTTTTGCTGTACTTGTCCGCCTACTGTTTAGTAGGAGGAACCAAACAAGTACCCAAGACGAGTTCAACCTGCCCTTGAACCACAATTCAAGGTATGACACATGGACGTGTTTACTGTCAGACCTGAGGCAACGCTGTTTCGACATAACCCTCCATTACAGAAACTCCCGTTGACAATGTTTTTGTGTCTTGACCATACTGGTTCAAGTTCTAAGATATTGTGAAACCCTGAGACTCTTCTTGTTCGGGTTTTAAACCATGGAACAGATCCAAAGGGGTCGAGGGGTCGCAGTTGACAGGTGACTTGTGCGGCTGATGTCCGGGGATTGTGGGGGGGGGGGGGGGGGGGGTCTTATGTGTTGGGGACGCAGCTCCAAATTGGACGACAGGAAACTGCGATGGGAAAGCAGTTCTGCTGGTCTACTTTGTTTGCTTTTTCACATCAGTGCTGAAGAGGCAGACACAGGATGTTGGTGGTTACGGCGGTATTGCCAAAAGGAGCTTATTCACGAGTTTGTTCATATCTGTGCACCTATAAGACTGGAATCATGTGGCTTACCACGGTGATACAGATTGTAATTTAGCTGTGCTTTTGTGTTTTGTTGCACAGAATTTCTTTGTTTTTAATAAGTTGACATTTGCATTTCACACCCTGGGAAATTCTGGCTCTTTCCAAACGATTGGCTGTTTTTTGCACACGCTGGGTCGTTGACTTATGCGGAGGGTCCTTAATGCTCACGGCGGCGGTCGCGAGAGCTCTGTAAACGTGTAGGGTGTTGTTTGTAGGACTCCCTGATGATGCACCATGGTAAACAGTTCCCACTTCTTGCACAGCTGGGGCACACTTGACGGGGCACTCTGGTGCGGAGAGAGAGAGAGATTGGAGGGGGGTGGGTGGGTGGGCGGGTGGGCAGAGGGTGACTAGACCGATATAACAGAGGAATGCTGTGAGGGCCTTTGGGGCAAGGCTACAAACTGCAAAAAAAAAAAAAAAAGAACAAGCAAGTGCAAGGAAAACATGAGCAGAAAACTGATTATAAATGACAAATCCCCAGCTCTTGAAACCAAACAGTGTTCACTGCTGTGTCCTGAGGGTCGGAAAATGCAGCCCCGTCTCCAATTCAATCTCGTGTACTTATTCTACGTGGATTTGTGTAGTAACTTTTTGTGTGTGAGGCCTGCCGAAATTCAACCGATCAAAACAGGAAATTTTGCCCCGCCCCTCCTCTGTCCTCCCTTCATCCTCGACCCTGTGCTCACTGCTCGCCGCTGATTGGCTGGAGGGGAAAGTGAGGGATGAGGTTTTGTCGTCTAATCTGCCAGCAGATCACCACTGATGGGCCTCTGTAGGACGGCTTTAGTAAATTACTGTTCCAGGGAAGGGCAAATCCCTTCTATCAGATAGCAGCTCTCTCTTCATCTCTCCCTCCATTCCAAGTGCCCCCCCCCTCTCTCTCTCTCTTTACTACATCAGTTCAGCTCTGACTTTATCTTTTTATCGCTTCCTCACTCGACTGTCCCTCTGCCTCTCGCTGGTGGCCTCCGCTTCTGTTTCTCTTCTCTTATGATTCGTGCTTTTAGCAATTTAACCCCCCCCCACCAACCACACTGTCTACCTGTGTGTATACTCAACTCCCCCCGCCTTTGGGCCTTGCACCTGGAGAGAATTAGATGAGCCGGTGTCGGAGACGCTCTGGATTTTGCTCCAAGGCTACTCATCGACGTCGGCGCATTACAGTCTCTGTGTGAACACATCTCCCCATCCCGGGGTGTGTTTATGCATGCTAACAAGATGGACCAGTTTTAAGGGTGGCCATCTCACGGAGCGCATTTTGAAATCACAGAAGAGATAATGCAGTACATCCTGTCGTAATACCTGGAGGAGGGGGTTTTGTGGATTAGAGGGAATTTATTTCATCCATGCGGTCTTGGGATTGGCATAACTGTCTGACCAAAGATATGGCAGGAATATAGAAGATTAGGGAGCGAGGGAGGGTTTGGAAAGGAAGGGAGTGTTTTGTCTACCTGCACCTTGCTGCGTTAGTTGCCAGAGGTGGGGAATGTTGTTTGGCGTGGAAAGCCGAGAAGAGCCTAACTCCAAGCGGCCTCCTGCGTTTGTGTTGCCCTTCCTTCTAACTCCTCCTCAGCTGTGTAAAACCGCCAGCGCTGTCGCGCTGCACCGACATGTGGCAGCCAGGCATGTCACAGGAGGCTGCTGGTGACGACACCTCGGGTGGATGACGAGCCGGTGGCGTTTAAAGGAGCGGTGGCTACGACCAACAATGCCAATGGTTGATGGAGCAAACATAACCCGAATCGTTTGCTCACTTGTTGACTTTCCCACTAAGCATGCTACTGGCCTGACCTGCACCTTGATCTAAACCAAACTAACAAAATCCTGACCAGTTAAATTAACCTACAAGTGTATTGATTTTCCTCATGCGGGGGGGCTTTGTTTTTCCTTTCTCCATGGTGACATGAGCCTCCATTGGTTAGTGTTCAGTCAGGTTTAGGTCCCCACAAGTATAGAAGAATGTGGCCACACACACATTTTAAATGTGGTAATGTGTTTATAATGCAGCAGTTTGGTCTGCATGTCTGTTTGGTAATGCTTCTAGTTGTTTTATGCTGCCATGTAAGGAATCAAAATAAAATCCCAACTCCATTTAATTTTTCATTATTTATGATTTAATTTTTCATTAATAAACAACAACAAAGGACTCTGCTCTATTCAGTCTACCAACCCAGTTATAACCACAGGGATGTTTCATAAATTAACTTTTTTCCAACTTTGGGTTGAAGAGGGCCGGGCCCAAAGTCAGCTCTGTAATTGCCAATAACTTTTATTGATTCAGTAATTTGTCATTATAAGATGTTTGTGTAACTCACATTTACCCTTGACATGCATATCAACTCCTTGCATCCCTATCCGGTTGCTGCTGTCAAGATTTGACACACACAGCTCACACAATGGTTATTTGACCGTTTCCAATAGCGAGAGCGCTTGAAATCTTCTAAATTGCAGAGATATTGAGTTTTCTGCCCATACATTAGTAATAATGATGGCGAACGGGACTGCTACGGTATTACTGTCCACAGAGAGGACTTGCCAGTGTGTCGCACATTTATAACATGCAATATTGAATAACTGGCAGTTATTGAAGTTATCTTGATAAAATGGCCTGAAGCACTCATTCATTGCACATTTTTTGACAATTCTTCTGCCATAAAGTCAAAATATATGAGCCCAGTCTGCATATACTGCTTTTTTTCCCCCCAAAAAGCCAGGATTGTGGCTTTATTATCATGCCAATGGTCTTACGTGCAAAGCGAAATCTGGCTGAATATAATATGGCTTTATTTTTGACCTAATAAAGCTGCAGAAGAGCAGAAATCACCTGCACTTTTAAATGCGTGACCTGACGTGCACCCGCTCTCGTTGCACGGCATCAGGAGTGATGCTGCTACCCAGTTGTTGGTGATCATCTTGTTGCACTCTTAATGACGAGCCTTCGCGTATGGCCTAATTCTGGCTGCTGTGCTGACGCTGATTACAATGACGGGACTCAGTAGGACTTCGGCTGGTTGAGCCCCACCCTTTCTTTATCGACTCTCTCCTCCTGCAGTCTGAAAGGAAGCATCTGCCTCCACCGCCAGTCGCCACACATGCGCTCTCTCCCTCCGTCTCCACGGCCCGCACCGCCATCACTGCGGCTGCTCGCTATCCACCTCCCAACCATGTCAGAGCCTCTAATCTCCCCAGCATAAAGGCCATGCAAAGGGAATTTATGTCCGCCTGCCACGGGAATGAAAGGGGAAGCAGAGAATCGTTTGAGCAGGTTGACAGATAAGGCTCTTGTGCTTTCTGTGTGGTGCTTTTTAAGCCATGTTAAGCTGCTTAATTAGACATAATCTACAGACCCCAGACTGATGCGGAACTAATGAAGTTAAAAGACTCAAATCCCATCCTACCATCACACTCTCCTCTACAACATCACTTGCGCTCGCTGTCTCAACACCACACCGTCCTCCCAGCCGTCTGCTTCCTCCCGGCCGCACAAGCTCACCTCTTCCTTCTTAACATCCCACTCATTCATTTTAACACAGTTAATGGCTTCCATCACACTCATTGTGACCTCCCTGCATGACAACCTTTACACCTCGAACTCCAATGTCTCCAGTGTATTTGCTACAGTTGAGTCTCTATTTCCTTGAGTGAGCTATTCCTGGTTAACTTGAGAATATTATTAAACCAAGTCAAAGTCCAGCGCACTGACCATGATGGCCTGATGTACATACTATATGTATCACAATAAGTATACACTGTAAAACGGTGGTGTTTGAAGTTTCTGGTGGGCCCCGTTCGTTGCAAGTTCAGTAACAATGAACGCTTTTCAAAAGTTTTCAGATCTCTTTAGATGCACCTTCACATACTGAACATTTGATGATGATAAATCATTTATGGGCACAATATCATTTGATTATATTTACAAGAATTATTTTGAATTTATTGTCTATATACATCGAATTTGACATTTTGTATTCCATCAGGGTTTCAGCCTCGCTGAAAACTGGCGAGTCTGACTTTTAGACTATAAAAACTTGTTTGCTAAATGAGTCAACTGAGATCATGAAATTTATTGCTTCTTATTTGTTTCATCATCAGTAAATCTGAACTTACTGAACCATAAAGACAACAGTTTATTCATTTATAGGAGTTACATGGCCACCGTTTCTCACTTCTTTTTTTTTTTTTTTTTTTACTGGATCATTGCTCTGTTAGGAGCTTTCTTTAACTTGCCAGCTGGTTGCTCGGCAACCTCATGGCGAAGACGATATTAAATAAGAAGCCACATCTGAAACGGTGTCGCTCACCACCTCTTGTGAAGCTGGTGGTTGTTCTAACACCAAGCCCTTTTTGTTTTGCATTTAAGAGTGAAGATGAGAGAAAATAAAGGATAATGTGATGATAGTAAACATTACTGTGTAGGGTGGCCAAATATCAATTAAACACAGAACGCAAGCAAAGTCATTGTGTTCATTGTATAAAACAAACAACGGCCCCAGTCTTTTCTCATATAATTAAATAAGGCAGAAATCTGTAAAAGTAGACTGACAGAGGTAGAATCTGCTGGTCACGATTAAAGGTTTATGTTCGAGTCAGTTCATTACAAGTCGATTATATTTTGCTGAAGTTGAACTCAATTTTAACGGGTGAAGTGCACCTTCCGGGAAGAAGAGGGATTGTTTGAGACACCGTGAAATAAACTTATGGGGCCGCTGTCCATTCAGATAACTGGAGATCAGACACGGGGATGTTTTGTATTGTCCCCATCAGTGTACAATCGAAGTTATTCCAACACATACCGAATAAAACACCCATGTAGCCCAACTTCATGATGGATGCCAAAAATTATTCCCAAAAGTATTATTGGAACAATCCATCATAATTTCTCTTCCAGTAAAACATCTATCTCATGACGTTATCCTTTACTCAAGGGTGTTTTACTAATTTTGCATCCAATAGAAATGCCCATGGAGCTTTGACTTCATCTCCTCTGCACCAGTAGCAAAGCCAGTATTGGATACTGCTTCAACACATTTTCACTGGGATTGATTACCACAAATGAACTTCACCTCTTCAACATCCCGGCCCATCTTTGGCCAGTCTTCACTGGAAAAGCACACGGAGATATCACAGATCACTTGTGATGTTGTTTTCACAGTTCAGGTCAAGATGCTTATGAAGCTAGAATATTGTGAAAGAGTTATTTGACTTGAGCAACTCAAGATGCTAGGACCAGACGGAAAAAGTTGGAAGCCTCTGAGAGAACCTGAGGGACGTGTGAGCGCGAGAACAAGTTACTTGGTAGATTTTCTGTCTTTAGCACATTTTCATTTCACAGCATTCGCTCCTCACACATCTCTCTGGCCCCGCTCTCAAGTCTTCACTCCTCCAGAAGGATGAGGAGGCTTTTTTTTTTTTTTTTTATGTCTCCAACAGCAGTTCTCCATCTTACTCTTACCATGGGGCAAATGTCTCCCCTCTCTTTGTAAATGAATATTTATTCACATCCACATGGGGATGAGAGATCCTAACTTTTTATACCTGCTTTGTTCAAAGATCCGGTCTCGACCTGCTCTCTCGTCGTTGCCGTGTGTTTACATATCTCTCATATCTCTGCATCGCGCAGAGTCCCCCTCTTTTGTCATAATTAAAGTTTTCCCCGAGGCTGAACAAGCAGTTATTTTTTCCCACACAGAGGAGCTGCAGGCACGCCGACTTGTAAATGCTCGTCCTCTGGAGGAGATTGCAGCTGACCATTGTTGGGTTTCATCATTGTCATGAATGCCCTGCCTCGCTGCTGATTGGCCTGTCGGAGAATCTACCTCACCCCATTTTCTCTGTGCCTCCCCTCTGTGCCCCGCTTTACCTCTCCTTCCCACCTCATCTTAACCCAGAGTGCTTACAGCCTTTTGTACTGTCAAACTCATTCTCTGCTCTGTCTAGCATGTGCTAGAGTGTATTTACATTCATTTCGATGAGGCAAATGCAAACACTCCCTTCACCTTCAGGGATGGAAATTACTTTTAGATCTTGTCTCCCGCTAAAATTTAACAGATCATTTTTGTCCTGTGCATATTTGCTCCACTTAACCTTGGATCCCTTCCCTCGCTGTCTCCTGCTGCTGCCTCTCCTCCCGATGAGACGACCCTCTCCTCTCCATCTCGTGTGTCTTTGCCGCCCGGTATCATGGTGCTGTTGAGTGGATTTCAGGGCTGCTGCATTCTGGTTTTGCTTGATTAGCCAGTGTGTGATGCTGTCGGCAGCTTTGTTTTGTTGCTGAATGGGCTGTTCCACTGAGCGCACAGGAGACTACATGGAGGGGATGGCGAGGAGAAGGGCGGAGTGGCAAAGGAAAAAGCAAGGGAACGCTGGAAGGAAAGATAACAGCAAGGGTGGAAGGATATGAAAAGAGAGGTGCCCAGGTAGATAAATGAGACGGGAGAGAAGACTGGGGCAGAAGGGAAGAGCAGGAATGAGGAAAGGACCGTGCTGCAGAGAAGAAAAGACGAAAGAAATGACCTCTCCGCCTGTGGAGAGGGAAGATAACTGTGAGTGTTTTAGAAATGCTGAGGTGGACAGAAGCCATATCTTCCACCAACACAGCACCTGCTAGTCTGCCGGCCCCCTCCCATTCCCTGGCCGACTTTCTATTGTGGATATTTGTGTGCTTATGTGTGGTTTTCTCCCCGCAAAGCGTGCGTGTGAGCGTGCGTGAGAGTGAATACACTTTATTATGCATACAGTTAGGGTACCATTTTTTTTTTTTTTCTTTTTTGTTTCAGCCTATGAGCCGCTCTGTGCTGGAAACATGCTAATACTGGGACATGACAAATCCCAGAGTCCCACCACTGCACCGCTTTTAATACATGCATGTTGGGCTTTAATAGCTTTTCATGTGAAATGTGTGTTTGCACATATATGCAGCAAATACAGGCTCCTTTCAGGACCGGAATCGCTGTGTTCTGCTCGTCTTGGTCTCGGGTGTAGTTACGGGAGAGTCTGATCCGCAAAGAGTTGCAATATTGTTTTGTTGTGAAGAGTCAATTTGCCATTTTACCATTCACATATTTTTACACAGCCTCACTGTTGATGCTGACAGCTCTGTGATGCACACAGCAAAGTGGTAATGTACAGATATGTTGTGGAACTCGGCTGTTGAAGTGTTGCACCACAGTGCCTTGGATTGACCTTATTCATCACATGATAACAAACTATGGGTCAGAATGTGGGCAGTGGTATCCCTTTTCTGTGAAGTACCGCAGATCACGCTGAGGACCGACGTTAAGATTTGCACATGTCAAATGTGTCCATAAGACTTTTGAATCTCTTGAACCGGCCCGATGCTTTAATTTCAAAGCCTCCTGGTTTTGTATGCTGGTGAGATTATCACACACATGATCAGACTGTGTGAATCTGAATGATATACGGTCACATTTCACCTTAATGAACAATGCTTCTCACTGAAACTTGAATGCAATGACATCAAACGTCTTTCAGCTTTTCATGTTTCACTTTCTATCTTATTCATAGAACAGGTATGTATCCCTTGTGTTCAATAATCGTTCCCTTCCATTAAAACTGAGCAAAACTCCACAGTTTCCACCTAAATGATGATCATACCCTTGTGTCCAGAGATGATACCCTTGTCTCTCTTTGAATAGCCTCTTTAGCTAACACTAGCTTCATTGACGAGAGGTAGTTTTTTTTTTTTCATGGCTTTGAATTTCAGAGAGCTTATATGATGATATGATTTAGACAACAGAGGTAAAGTGAAACAATACCGAGTGAGCGACGTAAGGAGACGACTACCTTGTTGTCAGCCATCTCACACAATTAGCATTAACGATGCGCTGCTGGGAAAAATTGATGATAATTGTCGTTGAGTTATAAAAATTACAGTTGTTGTAAACCACCCCCCCCCCCCCCCCAACAGTTTATGTCATCGTCAATCATGTGACCTCAGATTTCATGCACTTAGGGCAACTCCCCGTTACGCAGTATGACAGTTCACATGCTTATGAATATGAGCTCAGGTCAGTTTCATCACCTTTAGCACCGCTTCAAACTCACGTCAACGCCTGCCCGTCAAGCCGCTTCCTCTCCTCCGCCCGCTGTTCGTCTCTTGACGACTGAGCTCTGTGCTGTAAGCAGATGGAGGAGAATAGCACAGCGCACAAAAATTGGGGTTGTTTTCGCCATTTCCGTGTGGAAAAGAAAGAGTTTTGTATTATTCCTGAGTTGTTTTGTTCTCGGGTATGTACACGAGTCTGTCTGCGCCTGTGCCAGCATGTACGTTTGGTTTTCTGGAAGCAGACTGTGTTATAGATGGAAAAAAGCCCACTGTGAATGTTGACAGTATTGGCTTGTTAGTGCTGATGGGCTGGATGAATGCTGACTACTGTGGGCTTGGGTGGAAAGGCAGATTTGCAGTCTCTCCTTGTAACTTGTGTGTGAATCTTTAAATCTCTCTCTGCTTACATTCAAGGTTGTATTATGTGAAATGAAAATATGACAACGATAAGCTACCTTGAGCTCCTTCATCGCCGTCCTTGAGTGTCTGTTCGTCTTTCATTTCCATTCTGTTCTCACGTTCTCCTCATACCTTCGCCTGATAAGTGATTTTTCTTTCATTGCCTCCTCTTGTTTTTAGTTGTCCGAGAACCCCTCGTTTCCTTCTTTTCCTGGTATCTCCACTCCTTCCTTTTACAAATGGCCTGTTTAATAGATGATTTGGAAGAACACACACATGCTCGCATTCATTCACACAGGCGAAAGGCTGAAATAAAGAAGCCTCTTATCTCTCCTAGCAGAGACACTTTCATGTGCTCGCATGCAGATGAATAATATATGTGGGTATACACACACACACACACACACACACACACACACACACACGTATCACACAAGTAACCCCATTCGATTGGTCGTGATGCTGACATGGTCCGTTGTGTGCTGTGCGTTTGCACCCTTTGTAACACGACTGTGCACGTGCGCGATGCGTGTGCTCACTGCTGACTGCTGTCACTGTGAGTGGAGGGTGGATGTAGAGTCTCCAGGGGCACGGTGATGAATGGGAGTGTTGTCACTAGTCAGGTCCAGCTGCCTTTGTGCTGTCTTTATGCAGCATGTTCTCCTATTATACCAACCGCGCTGCACGTTTTGGTGAGCGTGGGCGGGTTTTCTGTTAATGTGGCTTGAATGAAACAATTCTTATGTGAGAGGGTGTTTTAAGGTGCTTCACGTGCTGTATCTGTGGGAACAAGGTGTTAACACGTCGGACAATTTGAAGCCATGTGCGGAACGCGGAGGCGTGCACCTGTGTACATTTGAGTGCACACGTCAGATAGAAAAACGGCTGCGCTGCCCAAATTTGCATGGGTGAATACTCGTGCGTGTGTGTGTGTGTGTGTGTGTGTGTGTCTTTGTCTTGCAGGCAGTAGGAAAAGGTGTCTCCTTTGCTGGCACATTTCAGTATGTGAGTAGTGAGCTCCGAGAAAATGCTGTCCAAGCAGAAAGTGTAGTAATCTGCCTACAGAAACATCTACGACATGGTGACGCGTGTGCATACATTTGTCTTCCAGTAGACCGACTGTAAGGTTTGCTGATGGTGTGTAATATCAGAAAACCCACAGCTCAGTGTGGATGTCTTCTTTTCAGTCTTTTGCATGGATACAGGTTCCTTTGGGAAGACTCTTAGAAGACACTCACACACACTGAAGTATGTTAGGTGTGGCAGGTAACACATCCCTTCTTAAAACAGCTACTTTTAGTATTGTGACAAGTATTGGTTTCATGAGACAACTGGCCACAGTCTTTGATCTCGCAGTTTTAACAAATCAAGCACATATATCTTCAGACATTTCTATATGAAACACACTATTTTCAACAGTTGTTTATATCAGTGATTCCCAACCGGGGGTACGCGGACCCCTAGGGGTACGCGAGGGTATTGCAGGGGGTACGCAGAAAGATTATAAATTAGCCTACAGTATCCACACACACAAAAAAATTTTTTATACTATATTATATTGTATTATATCATGAATTTTAGTAAGGCCATACGTTTATTTTCCATGAGTAGCAGTTCGTCCACAGTGATTGTAACACTACAATGCACATAATATGAAAAGACTATAAAGTGGCGCGCTTTAAAAAAAAAAAAAAAAAAAGGTTCACGTCCTTGCTGCGGGCGCGCACGATTCGCGAAGCTAGCTAACTCTAGCTGCATACCGACTGTAAACATGGATGCATGGCTAGGCAGGAGTAAACGTCCAGCTACCGCTACTGCTACCGTCGCCTCGGACGCAGGCACAGGGGAGCCCAGTGAAAAAAGGAATTATGAAAGACTTATGAAAGACAAGCAAGCGCAAGTGTCTCATTAAAAGGTATGTTTTTACACTCACAATAATTGTTTTATTTAAATGAGCAGTTGGATAGATAGAAAGACAAAGGGTTAAATATAAGTACACATTAAGGCGAATAATCACACACGAGAGAGGGGGTACTTTTCACATGGAAACCAGCTCAAGGGGTACACTGGTCAAAAAAGGTTGGGAACCACTGGTTTATATCACCAAATGTGTCTCAATAAAACATGTTTTAGTCAACTCCTCCACTTACACCCTGTGTTGCTTTCACTTAAACAAGCCTTGTGGAAACATGTTTTATCCTGCTGGTCTTTTGAAAGGTTTCAGTTCTGAAAAATGCTGCGGATGCACGTTTGTGACGTTTTAATTCTGGCTTTGTTGGCCACAGCTTTGGCAACAGAGTCAGAAGGCATAACCTCGCCAGTCATTTGTTTGCCTTGACTTCAAGATAGTATAGTCGGAGGCTATTCAAATGCAGCTGCCTCGAACAAAAAAACCACTGGTAACGTTTTCTCTAAATGCTGTACCATGTACCGACGGTTTGCTTGAGGAAACTGTGTTCCACTGTTGTTATGATTTCGAGGAAGGCCAGAGTACGGCATGACTGTGCATACTGTTGTTAGTTTTGCAGTCTGGAAACCGTCACTTTCCAAGTCTAGTGTTGGGGATCATGTTTCCCCAGCTCGCTGTCGTATCCAGTTCAGTCAGACTGTACATCGCTGTAGATAGATGCTCTGTAGACGTTGGCTTACTGAGTGTTCCCACTCATTTCTTGCCCCGCTGTGATCTGGACGATACTGAGTACTGTGGACTTGGAAGATGAGGAGTCTTGTAATAGACGGTCACACAGTTTGTTGGAGGGAAGTGAATATCGCCTTTATGGCTCGATAGACGAGGAAGGTCATTTCTCTGGTTTGACGTGTGCACTGATAGGTTAGAATACTGGCTTCAACAAGTTTGAGCGTTGAAAGCTGAATACACACTGCAGCAGTTTTATTGACCTCGCCAAGTTTCCTAATTCATTAATGTCAAGTTTAGTTTCATTATACCAATTCTGACTAAAGTTGTCAGCTGTGTCCAGTGAGGATACCTTACAGTGTTAATTCTACATTTCCAAACAGGAAACAAGAAGTATTATTTACTGTAAATGTTTGACTTAATTTTGTACAGACTCTTATTGGTACTTTTGTGTGTGTGTGTGTGTAAAATTGAAACGAGCTCTCTCAAAAATATTTCTGTAAAACAGGAACAGAAGAGTCTGCGCTTCCGTTCGCTTAACTTTACCCCCACAGTATCATGTTTAGCATTGGACCGAAACCCATCTGAACAGCTGCCGTGCCATTCACGATGCAATATTGCTTCAACAGCTCTGTGAGCTGTTGTAAATGAAGCTGTGCTAAATGCATATTGGATCATTTTATTCCCCAGTTCAATATTTGTCAATAGCCATTTTAATAAACACAAGAGCTGATGAAATTCTTGTTGTACAGATGGGGGAACAATAAACTAAGAACACAGGTTCTCTACGTCTTGTGCGCAGTTCGCTTTCAGCGCTTTGCTCCAGTTTACTTTCACACTCCCATCAGACTTAGAACCACACCGCAATACGCTGCTTATAAAATTAACTGTGTTGACTTTTATTTTTTGGGGGGGGGGGTGTGTGTATGTTAACATCAATCATTACAAAAAACGTCAGTTTAATGATATCTTTCATGATTACATTTTCTACTTTCATATAAAAACCGAGAAGCAGCATTTTGAGTACAGTCGCTGTTGCAGTCTGAATTGTTGCCATGTTGTTTATGCTTGTGATTTTTCAAATAAATAAAAAGTCATACTGAAAATTCACATTGGACTGTGAAGCCTGTTTAACCTTCTCCTCATTTAAACCCTTGTTGTTTTATTTTGCACAATAGTACCTTGGCTCAAAACACCCGCTCAACTATACAGACTCCAGTCTCTGTTTATTTAGGAGAATAGTCATCAGTACAGGTGATAATAACCAAAGAACAGCAGGGTTTTATGTTATCGTTCCACTCAGAGACACATTTTCACCTGCCTCTGCTTCCTCGAGGATCTAAATGGTAATCTTACTGGAGGTAAACACGTCATGGCGTAGTGCAGCCCAGCAAACAGACGTCCTGACAGGGCAGTTAATGGGGAGATGAAGGGATAGACTTTAATAAGCAGCTCAGGATGAGTGGAATTTATATATTTTTTTTCTTCCCCCTTTCAAATGGGTCAATGTTTACCTATCTGGGCGATGTCGATTATGTTTAAATTCCCCCCCCCCCCACACACACACACACACACACACACACACACACACACACACACACACACACACACACACACACACACACACACACACACACACACACACACACACACACAATTAATTATATTCAGTTATTGTCATATTGGCCTGATTGTGCCAAGAGTTTGATTTAGCGTCCATCATAGGCTGTTTCTACTCGGACAAGAGCTTCACTTGAGAACCCAAACATCAGAGTGGATTGTGGGATTGGAGCCAGGAGGCGGCTGCTGGTACGTGCTGCGGCCACTGGAAAAAAAAATGGAAAGGTTATTGGACTCTGGGAGGTAATAGTAGTGGGTAGCAACACTGTATTTTTTTTTTGGGGGGGGGGGGGGTTTGTATTCATTCTGAGTTACATATTGAGAAGCTGGAGAATGTTTGTGTTCGCTCTCCAGTCTAATCATAAAGACCCCTTTTCAGTATGTGACTTGACTTTCCATTTTCACTCTCTGAAGCTTTCTTTTCCTCTCGCCCCAGTCCTCCGTCATGGCATTGAGCCTCCAGAGTGCAATAGAAATAGGGCTTTATCAGGCTTAATTCGTTTATTCCTTTCTTTCCGCTCTTTTTCCTGCCTCCCTCCTAGTAGATGCTATCACAGTGGATGTTTGGTTGTGCCCCTTTGCTGGGGAGGCCGCGTTTATGAATGAACCCACTGAAGGTCATATGGTCATTGTGCATGTCGAGGTTTTGAACATGCAGCTCACATATATTTCTTTTATCTCTTGATTTTGGGGGGGGGGGTCGAAACTTGTTCACTGCCCCCCACCCCCATCAACTCAAATCCCCATGGAGACAGGAAAAAGAGGCAATGTGAGTGAGAGTGATCGCAAGAGAAAGGGAGAGATGAAGACAGATAAAAAGGAGAGCCCCCTGGTGCGTTTTCAGTAGCCGGTGGCAAAATAATCTCTCCTTACCTTCACATGACAGTCACAGTAATGACCTCAGCCGGGGCTCATCAATTTGACTTGACTCTTCAGGGGCAGACAGGTGGGGAGTGTGCCTGTGTTTGTGTATGGCCTCCGCCTTGTTTGCGAGAGGAGGCGGCCACTCGCACAGCGAGGATTAGAAAGGCTTAAAGATGCTACACCGAGACGGCTGTGCACATTTGTGTGTCTCGGAGAGGTGTGTGTTATCAGAGATGACGTCGGCGGCGGAGGAGAGAGTGTTGTTGCATTTGAAGCCCTGTCAAAGAGCCCAGGCTGCAGTAACACCTGCTCCAAGGCTGAGAATGTGGATGGTTTACACATATATACGCATATTGTTTAGATTTTTGGACTGGTCACAAACTTTAATTCTGGGTCTGATTTTGATGATAAATTACTGTAACAGGCTCACGTGCTCTCAGACACCTCTCATGCATGCTCTCGATGAATCAAGGATACTCCAACGTACTGGGCCAATTTAACAGCACTAAACAGTTGTTACCTGCTACACCTCAACACGGATTTCTTAAACTTCAGTAACAACAGTAAGTTTAATAGTTCAATGTCGCTGTATGCAAGGCATTCCTAACATTGGGTTTGAGAAGCTCTTGGGAAGTACCAGAGATCAGAGTCTTCACTAGTGTTTGGCTTCACTGTAATGTTTTGGCAAATGAGCGATCGGCGAGTGTGACGGCAGCCTTTCGGTGCAATCAGGGTAGAAATAAATGAGGCAAACATGGGATCGAGACATTTTTTTTTTAGTAGCACTCATTTCCAAGGGAAGGGGACAGCCCGTGTTGAATGGCAGCAGAAAGAAACCGTGTAATCAAACCAATGAGGTGAAGATGCATATGCTTTCTAAAGTGTGATTTCCATCAGTGCTGGTGTCACCTTCAGGTTTCCACACAATCCCAAGGGTGACTGTATGATACCAGTCACTGACTGTGTGACTGTGGTGGATCATGTAGAGAAAGTGTATACGTTGCTCATCAATGTCCATGGATGCACACAAATGAGATTAAAAGTTGCATTTATTTAAATATGATCACGAACACAGTTTACATGATGCACTACACTATGTTTAAATCTTATATATTTGACATTTACATTCAATAGACTATTGGTTGCTCAATGTTAAAGTCACCTAAAAGCTATTATCTACCTACTTGGCTGTAGTTGAGCCCTTTATCATAACATTACAGCATGTCTAATGTGTGCAGTCATGTAATGTAATGTCATGATCATATGTTTCCAGAAAGTCCAAATTTAACCCGGGGGCCCGCATGTTTAAGAGAGAGGATATCTGTACAAAACACAGCGTGAAAGACTGCACACTTTTTCTTTTTTCTTCCGAAGGCATGATTCCAGAGAGAATTTGGAAGCGTTTCAGCTAACGTGATTGGGCAGAGGGTTCATATGAGAACCCTGGGATATGAGGTAGTGTGAAGCAACAGTGCCAATCACAGTGAAGAGAAGGGATGGGTGGAGTGGGGGGGGGGGGGGGGGGGGGGGGGGGCTTGGCATCATGGCTAAGCACACAAATGTAATGTGTGTGTGTGTGTTCTGATATGGGAGGTAGGGGGTTAACACTTGGATCAGAGCCAGGAGAACTGCTGTAAAATCCAACCTGGTTCTTTTCCTGTTGCAGCAGAGAGATTGGTCTAATTCTCACCCCTCCTGCTTTTTCCTGAGGTCTTTTATTCCTCCCGGTCTGCAAGCGAGAAGAACTGGTCCAGAAAAGAAACTAGTTGGAAGAAGAATACATAAACATGTAACTTTTATAAACGCGGAGGAGGAGGTCAGTGCAGGTCACCATTGATTGTTTACGACTGCATCAGTGTTTGTGGTTTTCCAGTATGTTTATCACACTTTAGAAAACGGCACTGTATTGTAATATGTAGCTTCAAACTTGTCTGCGGGGTGTTTATCTGCGGAAGAGCCTGTTTTAACACATCCAGGCCTCCGGTTCAGATTATTGTCGCGGTCGCTGGGGACCTGTTGTTGCCACTCTCGGCACAGGCAAAGGATAGTGGGAGGGAAGAGACGGTTTCCAGTAGAGGGGAGTGTGATGGTTTACTTGAGACTGAACGTTACATTACATGTATGCATATGAGATGCATATTACTGGTGTGTGCAAACACATTCAAAATATGCAACAATCAGCTCATATCGACGGAAGTGAGCTTCAGTTTGTCTTGCATGTTGCTTTAACCCAGAGCAAGCTCAAGGCAATGAAATGCATTAGACAGTAAAACACAGGTTCATTTTGTGTGCATTGAATAAAATCATCTTCCAACTATCGATCAGTTTCATTTATATATATGTTGCAGTAAATTTAGTTTCTGATGTTGTTGCCGTCTCTGAGTTCTCCAGCTTCAGTTTGATGGGCTGAGAGTAAAGCATTACAATGATGACGTTACTTTGATCAAGTGCGTCTTTCAGCTGCTTTATTTTCAAGTCGCCTGTGTGGGTTTTCTTCTGCATTTACATTTGAAATTTCTACGTTTACATTTGAAATCGTAGGTCGCTGTCGAGTATGGCCAGCATTTCAACTTGTATAATGCATGAACTTTTTGATCTGGATCTGTATCGGCAATAAGGTATTTTTCCTTCTTGCAGAGAAGATTCTCGCTTCATTCATTTGACAACAAGGTCATTTTCATATTTTGTTTCTGTGATAAATATGATGTGAACAGAGATATTTCATTCATGTCAATTGAATCAAATGCCTGGCAATGTAAATAAATGCAGTCAAAAGGTATCTAATAGTTAATATTTTGGATTTGTGCACCTGTAACTGCGAACAATTTAAGCATTGTTGCGGTAGTTTTACTTGAGTAAACATTTTCAGTTCCCCACACAGGAACACTGCTGGTGTCAAATCGACAAAGTATGTAGTTGACTTCGATCGTGGGTGGATGCGTTGCTAAATAGTCGGCGAAGTCGCAGTGATCTCGCCGTGATGTACACGGGGACCAACAGGGCAGAGGACACATCTAATTGAGCCTCTGCAGGCAGGGCTCGGCCTTGGGCTTTAATAATGCTGCAGCTGCCGGCGAATTGGTGCAGAGGAGCAGTGTCTTCGGCTGTAATGGCGTACCAGTGTCTGTCTCTGGACTGATTTAAAATGGATGACCGAGCACAACCCCTGTAACCTCTGGACTTGGCCGCCCGAGAGCCTGCCAGCCTCCTCTCCACTCAAACTGCAGAAGGAGCTCAGAGGTGGCACTCCCACATGTGGAGGACACATTAGAGGTGATGTATTTACATACGCAGGCATTTCAAGCTGCCTCCGACGGAGGCAGATAGATTTGTGTACTGTAGTTATGCCTCATCAACACCCCCCCCCCCCCCCCCCCATTTAATTGATTCATTTCTGCACTTGAGTCTAATTTCTTTTCCTGTCATCGAGGAGACAAAAAGCAGAGGCTATTTGACTTGGGAGGTATTAAACGTGGAAGAGGTTCATTTGTTTGGCTTTATATTCCTCTGCGTGATTTGCACTTTGCCGGAGCTGACAGGAGGGCAGAGACGGAGAGGGAAGCTTTTGGGAAAAGCAAAAGCAATAGAAAGAAAGAGAGAGGTGGGGGGGGGGGGGGGGTGAACACTGGGCTGCAGCCATCTGCCTTTGTGCCAACAGTTAGTTACTGTGGCAACCAGTAAAAAGTCATTATCTTTAATTGACGCTATGGCAGGTTCAGGTGTTTTCAATTGCATCATTAGATTTTTTTTTCGCAGTCTTCAGTGACTCACTTGTCTTTGGCTTTGCCCCCTCCCTTCCCCCCCCCCATGTCATCCTTTCTTTTCGCTGCCTCACTTGACCATTTAGGGTATGTGCGTGTCAATCAATTGTCTCCCTCCGTGAGGTTATCCCCTTCCTCGGGCGCACAGCATTATGCCACCGCGCTCTTAAGACTGTGAGAAGTATTGAGGGATGAGTCCATGTCAGACGGCGCAAGAAGTGACGAGAGAACAAGCTGAAGAGGAAAATGAGGGAGGCGTTTGGAGTGAATGGCTATGGAGAAGGTATTTTCGAAAGTGGTTGTCTTTTTAACGGGTTCTTCCTTACACGTTGAGGCTTGTAAGGGCGGCAGCAGTCTGAAGTACAGATGAATGATTGTAAAGTAGCCCTGTCTGTGTACCATTAGCCAACCGCAAGTGCTAAGCACTTACCAGAAGCTCCTTGTGTTAACGTCCTTCCCTCCTGCACCGACTCTCTTTTTCTGCTCATCGCTTTTACCTTTATTTTGCCGGAAAACGCCTTATTGTCCGTCCCTATTTTTCACTGGCTCATTTCAGATTTCACACTCTCCTCCGGCCCGCAGTACGTCTCCGTCCAACAAACTTTCACTCTGCCGTGGCTCATTTAATCTGTCTTTTATCGCGTGGAACACAAGTTCTTGGAAGGTTGCATTTACTGACGGAAAATGATTTCTGTTTCTTTGAGCCGCTCCAAATGTAAAAACACAATGCTGCTCTGGCATCAATACAAGCTTTCAAAACTATTTGTAGTCTTAAAAATCCATTTTCCCCCCCTTACAGAGAAGACTTTTAAGGATAATGTGCGCAGTCAATTCTTCTTCTTTTTTTTTTTTTTTGTCTGTACGAAAAAAGAAATCATCCAACCCATTGGGAACAAATAATTACACAAACTGAGCCAGCATTGCCGCTCTGCTTCCGAATGTCACGTGAACCTGGGGTGTACCCTTAATTATTGGACAGGCTGTCCAAAGTCGTTGGCAGGGCCGCGTCCAGGCGTCCCTTTTTTTTTTAAATTACTGCTGGCCGCTTTATTAGCCTTTGACAGAGCAGCAGAGGATTGAGAGGATTGACTGCAGATTCAAGCGAAGGTAGCACTTATTGACTAATTTGGTCGCTTTCGCCACTGGCAGGGTGTGATGATGCTACGACGACACGCAGACCGGCCCATTAGCACCTCGACTCCACACATGAGAACATGACGGGAACACGCCACGTGTGGTGTCGCGTTCACAGTCCCGTAGTGATGTACCGTCGCCACGATTACAACACTTAGCTTCTCGGCGTGTACGGTCGGGGTGAAATGGTTCACCTAACCCACGGATTTGTCCACTTCTTTTCTGGCGTGTTACATTTCCTGCAAACGTTTGCAAGAAGTCGTGACGAAATGGGTTGAAGTGTACTTTAAAACCTACTGTTCATTTTCTTGAGACGCATTCGTTCACGGCTGAATTTTGCGCTCACCTAATTGAGTTCAAATCACAAGACGACTTCTGGCTAACGACGAGCGGAACAGGCCGATACAAGAGGACAGGGATGGGCAGCTTGGATAATTGTGAGCGCCACAAACATTTCATCACCCCTACCAGAGGGCCACGTCATGACTGCGCACATCTTCCGAGAGGATGTAGAGATTTATGACGGCGAATTCATTTAAAGGGGTGAATTGTGTGCTTTATTTTAGAAAACGCGCACAATTCTGAAATGATACAGTGCTAGGAAGTGCCTAGTTAAGAGTTGGTAACTTTAACTTGGATTTAAAGCAAACATTTATTGAACGTGTTTGTTCAGTCTACTGGTGAAGTGGCTTTAATCACTGCGAGGAAAGAGTCGATTTAACCCCCCCGAGATAATTTAACTTTGCTCACGGCCCCTGATGACAAATGTTCCATGTTATGATTTTGTAAACCAAAGTTTTCTGGTTCAAAAAAGCTCCTCCCGTTGCAGAAAATAAGTTTAAACTTTCTTCCACTTAAAGTACTCATATCCTCATTTTAAGTTTTAATTGACCTCAAGACTCAGCAGTGCATGAACACTTCTTTTAAAGAAAAGTGGGGGGGAAATAAACAATTTTAAATTCGAGATCATACCAGTTCGTGGGCATGTGTATACCGTGTAAACGTGCTGCATCTATGTTGCAGCATATGGTGTAGGTGTTAGGTGGCTGTCTGTGTGTGTGTGTAAACCATCTGTCACCTAGAAACAGTTTGGATCATCACTGGGCGATGTGAGATCTCCCTGCAGGGATTACAACACAATTCTATAGAAAGCTCAAAGGTTACATGTGCAGATAGAAAGAGTCCAGCAGCACTTTTCTTTATTTTCTTAAGACTAATGAAAATGAATGTGCTCTTGTAATTTAAATGTTTATAAACTAAACAAAATGTTAAATAATGGCTGATATTTTTTTTTTCCCTTCTAAAATCTCTTGTGTGTCTTGAGCAGATGTTGAATTGTATTAGTGGCTCACCATTTGCAACGCAATACACTTGTTGTAAAGGCTAATTGAGCCCAATCAAATGTATTTATTTATGCAGTGCAGTTAAAGGTCAACGAGAGAATATTTTACCTCCCGGGGTACTGTAATGCCTGAAATGTTTGGTAGTAATGTTTTAGTTACTGAATGATACTCAAACTGAACGAAACTTCAGTTGAACATTAAAACTGTTCCATCTTTAGCATTAGCCAAAGAGTCCCGGTTTACCTGGTTTATCTCTTTTTTCACCATTCATTTCTTTTCATCCATTCATTCTACATCACCACAGAAAATGAAATGGCTTTCACAGAGCATGTGTAGATCAAAATTTAAAACTTCAAACTGAACTTAATGAGCGAATCAGTCATCAGACTGACGGCGCAGCTAATGAATCCCAACAACACCACATCCTCCTTTAAGGTGAAAATCGACCAAAATTACAGTAACTAGTGAAGTAACACTGCTTTGATAAAGAAGTTGGCCAGTCACTGTAATCAAGTTCTCGTTTTCAAGTAACTTTCACGACACTCATCCTGTTTCGATCATCATTTCGCTCCGGGCTGTAATCTTTTTCTTTCTTTTACCTCCAACTCACCGAAGCAGGAAGCTGGAAATTCAAAAGGCACACGCACACACACACACACACACACACACACACACACACACACACACACACACACACACACACACACACACACACACACACACACACACACACACACACACACACACACACACACACACACACACACACACACACACACACAGACAGGTGTGCACAGCCTCCTACAGTGTGCTGCACAGTTCCACAGTCAAACGACACAAAGGAAGCCGCGTGGCTGTGCAATCAAGGCCATGTTCCGAGTTTAGCCTGGACATTCCAGTCTTTCCAGCAGATAAAGTGATGTAAATTAAACTGCGGTGGCAGCAGCATCGCTCTGAGTGGTTACGCAGCTTTGCCATCTTGTTCACCATCTGGAAAACACACCCAGCACATCTATTAGGCACTCAGCCTGGCTAAGGATTAGTGCGCTGCTGAAAATGGGTTAATAATAACAATTAAACTGAACGTTTAATTATGTTGCTCAGAAACCATCTATATATATATATATTTATTTATTTTTTTTGCCTGGGAATGGAAAGGTGAATAAGAGTGAATCACTGAGTCGACTTATTGCAAATGTAAAAATATTATTTGCTTTATGAAGAAATATTCCACACAGAGGGCAGCAGCAGTGGGTATGTAATTTAGAAAAGGAAGCAGGGTGGTTTGTTTTGGTTTTTACTGCAGTGTGGTTCAGTGTGGTTCAAGGGCTTTTTTTGAATCAATAAATTAGTTTTTTTTTTGTGTATAGAAGACATGCTAGACTGAATTCTCACTTTATCATGATGCGCCAAGACACGAGCGTGCAATGTACATAATCCAAAATATATTTGTATTTTATTTAACGTCACTTGACTGTCTAGTTCAGATCATTATCTGTTTTACGAGACAAACCACAAACTATGCTTCCAAGTACCCCCAAAAAAACCAACTGCAGATAAACACATGAAGCTCCCAAGAAAATCAGTAACAGATTATTAATGACGCGCTTAAATTAATTCACAAGGTTGTGTGTCTAGAGTTTGACAATCTCAAACCTTAGAGAGAGAGACACACAAACACACACACCATTGTTTATCAATGCAATTACCCCAGCAATTCGAGTTGGAGGCTCATCCAGGTGGAAGACTACCAGCCGAGTTTGAAGACCCACCTGCCAATCCCCCTCAGCAAAACGCGGTCATATTTAGACCACACGCTCCTGTGTGTTTGTGTGTACAGTTTCGAAGCCCAGTGTCTACATCTATTACTCTCCTGTTGAGCATGTTGGACATATTTGTGTGTGGTCTGTACATCCGTCTGTGTTGTGGCTTGCTTGTTTGTGCTGTTGCGGCAGTGTTTGGCTGTGAGGACGAGGCGGCCGTATTGGATGTCTCCATGTGTGCATACAGTTGTGCCGAGGCTGACAAGGCGCCGAACGGCGTAGCAGGGATCAGATGTATGCTAATGTCGGCAGCGTACAGTCTGCCGCTCAGACGGAGGGCTGGGGCGGCGGGGGTGACTGCGGGAGGAGGCCGGGGGAAGCCGAGCACGGCAGAGACACGCCGAGACGGAGACCGAGGAATATATAGGTGGAATTACACAAGGGCCAGAGGCGCTGAAAGAAATGAGGAGGACGGCAGTTCAAGCCTGGCAGAGGGAATTACAGAGAGAGAGATAGAGAGAGAGTCCACAGATGAGCTTTTGTGCCAAATGGAAACACAGGCCTGTCTGTCTCTCTCTGACATGGCATGCAAAGCAGTTGTTGTTGTTTATGTTGTGTATCCAGTTGAACAGGGAATTTCTGGTCCAAATGTCTCTATGCACCACCTTGTGTCTTGGAAATGTTTTCCATGACTTAATTCCTGATAATACCTCTCTTTATGTTGACGCTCTGTTTTTGACGGCCATTGTTTGATTGATGAATATAAAACGACAGCCGCACACTCGTCTAAACCGCATCCTATACTTTCTCACTAAACGTCAAGATGCTGTTTCACCTATAAATGCAATGAAGTAAGACTACGAACTTTTCAATCGGACATTTCTAATCCTCTCTTGCAGTGATTTTAAAGATTTTTTCACCATAAAAAAAAAAACCAAAACGCGTATCTCAACATCTGAGTGAAGCTGAGCTGCCAACTCTGACATGCAACTCTGAAAGCAGGAAGTTTTGGTGCCTGATGGTCTTTCTGATGAATTTCAAATGAAAAGATTTCGTTGGTAATGTCATTTGAGTCCACGAGCAAGAGAAACCTTGTGTGGGTGTCAGTTGGGCGCTTTCACGCTTCTTCACTACAGATTCTTTTATAATAAAAATGTTTCTTCGTTACTTTCATATTACACTGAATTACAAAAACCTGTCTCGAGATAAAATCAATTATTTTTGAGACCATAGTTACTGGTTAAAAAAAAAAAAAAAAGAGGTGATAATATAAATAGCACTCTGCTGTATGTCAAGGAAAATTCAATTTTTCCAAATTAAAATGATGAAATTTAAAAGAACTCAAGACTTCTTTTTTTTGACAGTATTTCTCTCATAATTAATCAAGTTAATCATCAGCTCTGGTCCATTAGAACAAGAGAGCTGGTGTCACAGTCAGTGGACACTTTTCAGTGGGCTTTCTGTCAGCTCGGAGAGAAATGACCTTATCCGAAGGAAGGGCCACCCTCTGTCTGTCCATCGGTGCATAGGAGTGGGTTTATACGTTAGTAGTTTGAAACGAGATCTGTCGCTGTCCATGTTTCCAGCACATTATATTTAGCTCTGCTATCAGTGAGGCCTTCTTGTACGGAGGTCAAACCACAGAGCCCTACTCCTTCTCGCTTTCCTTTTCGGCTCTCTAAATAGGCTGTTCATTATCTCAAGATACCCCCCCCCCCCCCCCCTTCTTTTATCTGACTCAGACCTTGCTCTTTCCTCAGCCTGAACTTCTTCAAATTCTCACTCAGAGTTCAGACATACACTGAATGCCATTTACTCTGTTCTCTTCTTTCTCACCAGTGATTTTTGTTTTGTTTTGTTTTGTTTACATACTCTTTCCCTCTTGCACTTACTCAGCATCCTTCCTCCCTCTGTTTGTGTGTTTGCTTTACTTTGCTCGGGGTCTGTCGGTAACTCATGGGGCATTTCAGGTCCTGATTTCCAATTTCTGAGGTCACTTATTTGGGGAAAAAAATGAGCTGTAGCTTTCCAGTTAACCACAATGAAGGATGTGATGATGAACTGGTGACCCGTCTGGAGTATGTCCAGACTTGACCCGCAGTCAGAAGATGTAGGAGGTGGAGTTTCCGTGTTGGTGTAGTCACCTGTTCACATGAGTCAGTATGCAAATTTGATTTGTGACAGAGCATCTGTAGGGGGATTTGTTGTTTCTGTATATGGTGGGTTTTTTTTTTCTTTTCTTTTCATGAGGTTATATCACCATGCCATCGGATCACGCTAATGCACAAACTGCATCACTTGTGATCCCGCAAATGGAAAGATGCAAAAAAGCGTAGCTAATCCACAGAGTGTCTGTAATCCCAGTCACAACTGACCAATTCTCCTGGACCACGACCTGAATATGTGATGACTCTTTGGTTGCTGCTGTAGGAGAGCAGAAAGGTTTTTCTAACTCTCGCTCCTTTAAAGATGTGATTTTTTATATTGTGCGACGTAAATGGTTTCATAGGTTAATAGATTCAGGCTGTCCTGAGCTTCTGTGATTATTTTGTTTCTCCCTATAGGAATAATTTATTGCAGTTACATGCTTGTGTGACTTGCTCGCTGTGTTTTGTTTGCTGGTCCACATGCGAAACGGATTAACAATGGCACAATTGTGTTGTTCGTGTGTTCTGTTGATGCATGCAGACAGCAGATGGAAAGAGTAAGGAAATGTGTATTTCCTGTTTGGTGAGTGATAGATGGATGTGCCACATTTGAGGAAAAGACAAATAACTTCTGCCGTTATCGGAGACACTGCATGTGTCAATAGGGAATCCACGTATATGTATTTGACTGTTTAACATGTTTGTGCATCACCACTTGAGAACGTGTATTTATTTTACGTTACTTGGGATGTCCTCAGTGAGCATCTATACCATATTCATCATCCCCTTTTTATCCTTGACATGTATCTTCCTGTGAAGTTTTCCACTGAGAATGCAGGATGTGGTGTCAGTGTAAGAACGGCCCCCACTCACCCACAGCCCTTCGGACCGCGACCCCAGTATGGTTCTAATGGACAGCAAGTCTCCAGAGAGGGAAAGAAAAGGGGCGTGTGATGGGGGAGAGAGAGATGAAGCTGAATGGGGAAAAAAAGCAGAAACATCTTGACAGATGGGGATGGGAAATCGACACGACTATGGTAATATTGTGGGTGAGACAAAAAAGCAAGAAACGATACAGAGGAAGAGAATAGAAGTGGAACTAGTTGCTTGACTTACATCATACTAAGGGGGGGGGGGGCATTTTTGAGAGGGCGGTCACTTATATCCTGGAGAGTTGGGGAGAGAGAGAGAGTCTTTTTTTTTTTTTCCCCTTGCTGCCTTTCTCTCTGTCATCATCATCATCACCACCATCACACTGCTTCATGACTATTTCATGACCTTGGTTTCTGTCAACTCCCAACCTTCCTGAGTGTGTATTACTGTACAACCAGAGGGTATGCTGGGAAACTGGGCTTCCTCCTTTATACACGTTTAGCAGTTTTCAGCAGAGGTGGACGGAGTGCTGAAATTTTGCATTCAAATACAACTACTGCTAAAATTAGCTGTTGAACGCACAAGTATGTCATCATTTCAAACATCGATGCACATATGTCAGTGTGGAAAACACATTTCGCTGCTTAACTGAGCTGTATTTGTATAGAAGTGGCGAATTAACACGTGAACTACACAGAAAGATTTTGCATTTGGAGCTGCATCAGAAGAAACTAAGAAGGACCATGATAATTTCATGTACACAATTGAATAAATATTTGAGTTATTATTACACAAAAAAAGATGTCAATATTGGCACCTACCTGTTCATTTATGGAACCCGGACAACTGGACACGTGTTTTACTTTTGATGGGAGTCAGTCAGTATGTTTGCATGAGCAGCAGTGATTGAGCGACAGCTGTAATTGGACTATTTTCTTTGTCTCTGTGCACATGCGTGGAAGTGTTGAAATTATACCACAACGATAGTTGATGATGGGCGTTTCTTGCAACTTGACAGTACCAAGCATTTCAACGCAATGAGCTGCAGTCCCATTGGACAGTGGTGTGATTTTGTGATAATTTATGGTTTGACTTCTTACATTTGAATGCAAACCAAACCTAAAATGAATGTGAATCACTGGGCTTCTGCACGATGGATGGTTGTCATCAGATGTTTTCTTCAAAATGAGAGAAATAAAAAGTCCAGATAGACATTAATTATTACTTTTTACCAAATGTCCACGAGCCACACAGATCGGGTCTTGACCTACCAGTTGAAAATCATTGGCATAAATTGTACTTGTGTACAAGTAAACGTAGTTGTTTAGCAAGGCATTTGATTCAATCCGTTACATATTTTCCAGACAAACAATAAGTCCTGTAAAAGTGGGCATATAGTAAAAGAATCGAGTCTCTTAAGAATAAGCTCGGACTTGAATATTAATTAAAATTGTCAGCGTATTCAATAATAACTCAGTAGGTGCAGATTGTACATTACAATGAGTAAAAAACACACACTTGGGCAAAGTACCTAAAATACTTATATCTGCGGTAATATGAGTATTTGTAATTTCATCTTCCACAACTTGTTTTCAGAAATTGGTCAGTGTTGGTTTCCATATCATATCAGAGTTATATTATATGCAATTTTCAGAGTTTCTCTTTGACCGTCTGCTTTTATTATTCATCATGTGAAACACCTGACAACAGACTTATGCTTTTCATATATTAGTTCCCTCAACAGTGTTTTCCTCAAACTCTCACCTCATAAATCTTGCTGTCAGCCGTGATTTAATCACTGGGTGCTCTCCTTATTTATGTGAACATGTCAATTCACTGAGGGGTTTTCAAAACAGAGCAGACTGACAGTCACTCCAAACTCTTGTCCTGTACTTTGTGAATAGGTGGTGTAGCTCTGTAATGAAAGGAATGCAGCCACCCCGTGAAGGCTGCATGCTTTCTGCTCATGGGCAGTGAACACAGCCTCTCCCCTGCTGCCCTTTGTAGCACGTGTTATGATGAACTTCATGCCCCGCCGCCCCAACATTAGCTTCAGGCTTCACTCCAATACCTCTCCAGATGCATCCTATCTTATTTAGCTCCGCTTGTCCTTGAGACAGCGGGGAGACCTCGAAAAGTCGAGAGGACCTTGTTTTAACAGGTTAACTCTGAAGTAACTGATAATGTTTCTGAGAATGATGAGTGTCGAATCAAAGGGAGCAAGTGAGGGATGTGGTGTTTGGGAAGGCTGCAGCTGTAATTAGGAGTGGGTTGATGGTTTAGACCCTGACCCTTTAGTCATCCAGGCCTCGCCACGCCCTGCCCCTTTTCCCTCAGGGGATTCCAGTATGCCGCTCACATGACCCAGGCCGCTGACCCCTCTCCCCTTCCTCTGGTATCCATTCTTCTCTATACCCCCCATCCGCTAACTTCCCAACCTCTGCTGCCTTCACCAATGCCTTCCTCTCCTTCCTGGATCTCCTTCACCGCCCCCTAGCCTCCTTCCCTCTTCTCTTCTTATCTCCCAGTTTCAGGGTCACAGGCAGACGCACAAGCGGCTCCGAACCTATCTGTGCCATTGCCCGGTGCAATCCGAGGCCCTGAGACAGTGGTATGTGAGTGGACATGCGCAATGAGGCGAGTTGACCACGGGCAGCGGCGTCAGTATAGGAAAGAGGAAATGTATTCCTTTTTGTGCAGGAGTCAGCGATGCATTTTTCTTTTCTTTCTTTCTGCTGCTTTTTTTTCTAAAACATGGCATCTCATGAAAGAGTTAAATCGGTCCTGGAGGCTGACACGCATGGTGCTATTTACCTCAAAACCAGAGGGGTTACCAACAGAGGGTGCAAGGGTGGATAGGTGTTTCCCCAGCAGGCCCTACTCCATGCAATTTTGGAGACGAAATCAAGATTAAGCGGAGTTTAAAACTGATACACAGCATTGTGCAAAGGATTTAGATGTGACAAAACATTGCAAAGTAAGATGGGAGGGTTGAAGAGAAATCTGCATCCAGTGTGACCACACTTTGCACCCAAAAACATATTACTGTTTTTGCCTCAAATTCGTCTCTCTCCATAGAATAGAATAGAATAGAAAATTCTTGAAGGTAATGTAATGAATGTAATCTCAGACAGGCTATATGATGTTGACGTCGGTACTCGGGAGGCCACACCTCCACTTCCAGGGCTAATAATTTTTCTGTATCCCCTCTTACAGCACTTATTGTTGACAGTGGCTATGTGATCTGTATCAATGCGTCAGACTAAATCTGGGACCAATCATATTTTTCCTGATGATAGCAAAGGATGCATTGTTAATGTTAATCAAGCTTTGTATAACTTTTAATATAAATAGTATAGTTCCAAGGTTTTGAATAAATACATAACTTTTTTTTTTTTTAGCAAAAGCTTCCACAAAGTAGTAATTTTTTTTCATTGTGAAAGTACTAAGAGTCCAGCACTTGGCAGAAAGTACAGCTTAATACGAGGCAAAGTATGCACACTGTGCACGCGCGAACATTATTAAAAAATGATAGGTGGGGTCACCAAAGCAGATGTGAGGAGTACATCTGTGCGAGTGTTGAGCCCGGCCTGCCTCCAGCTCCATATGGACGCTCAAAGTGTTTGAATGCATTTAATCCCAACTCTCACAGCTGGCGACTGACGTGACCTATTTCAAACGTGATACAAAGTGTCAATCTCATAAGACACAAAGTTACATGTGTCCATTTTAATATGGGGTGGATGAGACATTTCACTAATGTGGTATTGAGCCGCGGCTCGCTTACTTAAATCCAAAGCATATGTTCTCCCTCGGTTCTGCAGAATGCTTTTTAGACATGTCACAGCGGCATGCAGATGAACACTTGACAACATTTTCATTGACTGAGCTTAAGAGCTTACCCAAGACCCATATTGATCGACTCCAAAGAAGAATATGAACACTTTTAAACAGATTAATTGAAATCTGCCTCACATAATTATAATAGCATTACATTGAAATCATTAATCCATTATCTGTTCCAAAACACTAGGAATTTAAAGTGGTTGGCTTGGTATTAAATAGATTTCATAGGCAATGTTTCCTTTTCATATATGTGATGCTGGTCAGCAGCAGCCAGGAAGGGATTATGTGGATATAGTTTATTAAAAAATGATTAGCATGCTGAATGCATGTTCTGTTAAGCCAGTGAACCAAATCCAGGGGCAGCAGGTCATGTGTTTTTGTTGCCGATTGCAGTTGATGCCGCGCATGGTGTAATGTGAACATGACTAGGTCAGGGCACAGGTGTGCTTTTAATGTGCTAGTCGGTCTTCAACTCCTCGAGGCCACTGCCCTGCCGATTTCTCATATACTCAAAGCTGTATGGGGCACTGGTTTTGTAACAGAAAATCTTCACTGGTCACAGACTTGACACACGCGTGGCTGTGCATGATGGGAGTCATCTATGAACCAGTGTGCACACAAATGCCGAGAAACAGAAAGTCCCACGGTATAGCGAGAGTCACCATTTCAGTGATCGGAAAAAGATACAGCATTTATCAAAATGCATTTTTTCAATTCCAATTATTATATAATACTACAACACTGCCAATAGCAGGTGCAGATCTTCTTCTTACTTAAAATCCAAATGGAGGCAATTCAATGAACTCCATTAACAAATAAACAAATTGCTATTCTCATCTGGTCATTCAATTTTAGCTGGACATACCTGCATACATGCCGCATTGTTACACGGATTTGCTCTTTCTGCGGGTGCTTTGATGCATTTTAGATGTTTCCTCTACCAATATCAAAAACAAGACAGTCTTTTTGATATTGATTCCCTTTTCTGCTGGCACTGAGTCATACACCTGGCGAGGTCTTGCCTCTGCAATGTTAATTCACAGCCTGATTGGAAATTGGCTGAGCACAACTCAATGCTTTGGTGAAACTGTCGACTTTGAATTTCAATTGGTGGCCCTCAGCTTTTCATGCAAAGCTCAAAAATCAGGTACACAGTCGATGCAGTCGTCAATACATTGGAATTGTGAGGTTGCTTTTTCATCTACCGTGACTTTTGCTATAGCGAGTCCCTCACTCCCCCTACTGCTTCCTTTTCTTTGTCTACCCCTCTGGTGTAGTCGTGTTGCACTTTGAAGTCTGCCTTTACGAAGCCGCAGTTCTCTGTTGTCTGACAAACTCAATTCAGCAGCAATGTAGGCTTTGTTTGCCTTTGTGCTCTTTGTCAAAGAGCTATTCATGATTAATAGTGGTTTACATGTCTGTTTTACTTCATTAATGCTTCAGTTCGACAAGGAGGGGGTGGTCTTTTGCTTCAAGCCCATGTGTATTGGCTGTCTTACAGCTTAGTAAGATTTCTATGCTGTCATTAAAGACTATATATATATATATATATATATATATATATTAGCGATGATAACATGAGCTGACTGATCTAGTTGGTGGGGAACATATGAAAACATGTTTTTGATAGAGACGAGTCAGCCAACAGGCAATGCAGCCTTTTAAAATGCAGATGGCTTTCCCTAGTTGGCCAATTAGTAACTTTAGCTCTGAAACACTTATCTCTTTTCATCTTCTTGTGTGTGTCTTTCATACGGGGTGCAGTGAGCTCAGTGTGCCTGTTTACACAAGTGTATGGTGGTGCTTGTGTGCACATTCGTGTGTCTGCTCGATGAAAACCTCACATTATGTTGCTGGCAGTGAGATGACCAGCTATGCTGTTAGATCTCAGATAATAAGCCAAAACACAGAGCTTGTCTCAATGAACATGAGCTTGAAATGGGGAAAGTGCCACTGTTCGCAGTGCAGCCCCAGCAGCATTAAAATTATATGAGTTAAACTGGGAGAAATTGCCTTAAACTGAGCTACAGCTGGGTTAAGTAATGTGCAGCATTCCAACAGCTTTGCCACTGACCTCAATCTTTTCAGGAAACCTTCAGTGGAGGAATAGGATCACAGATTAAACATTATTAACAGTGCATAGGCGCATAGAAGGAATTTAGATGAGACACACACAATAGTTCTTCTAATAAACCCTGGCATTTAGCTTTTTCTGTATTTCTCCAGGTTAATTATATCTCCCTGTTCTCTCTCTTTCTCTCCCTTCTACAGAGCCAGACCCCAGTCCAGTGAGGTCATCTTGCATGGAAACCCTGCTTCTTTGGCAGCCTCCTCCTCTCCCTAGAGCTATCAGCCAACATGGCAGGATGAGCCTCTGCCAGCGATAATGATGGCCAAAAAGCAAGATGTCCGGCCACCCACCTACAACCTGGCCGTGGTTGGGCTGTCCGGCACGGAGAAGGAGAAAGGCCAATGTGGTGTGGGCAAGTCTTGCCTTTGTAACCGCTTTGTCCGGCCAAGCGCAGATGATTTCTACCTAGACCACACCTCCGTTCTGAGCACCAGTGACTTCGGAGGACGTGTGGTGAACAATGACCACTTCCTGTTCTGGGGAGAGGCTGGCAGGCCGATGGAGGAGGGGCCTGAATGTCGAATGAATGTGGTGGAGCAGACCGAGTTCATTGATGATCAGACATTCCAGCCACACCGTAGCACGGCACTACAGCCCTACATCAAGAGGGCAGCTTCCACCAAGCTGGCCTCGGCTGAAAAGCTGATGTACTTTTGCACAGATCAGCTCGGTCTAGAGCAGGACTTTGAGCAGAAACAGATGCCTGAAGGCAAGCTCATGGTGGATGGCTATTTACTCTGTGTGGACGTTAGCAGGGGTATGAACCGGAGCTTCGAGGACCAGATGAAGTTTGTCACTAACCTCTACAACCAGCTAGCCAAAACAAAGAAACCTGTGGTACTGGTTCTCACAAAATGCGATGAAGGAGTTGAGCGCTACATTAAAGACTCGCACACCTTTGCTCTAGCCAAGAAGAACCTACAGGTGGTCGAAACATCAGCACGCTCTAATGTCAATGTTGATCTAGCTTTTCTTACACTGGTTCAGCTAATAGACAAGAGTAGGGGAAAGCCCAAAATTATCCCTTACTTTGAGGCACTGAAACAGCAGAGTCAACAGATTGCCTCAGCCAAAGACCGCTACGAGTGGCTGGTCAACCGAATTGTGAAGAACCACAATGAGACATGGCCAGCTGTCAGTCGTCGCATGCAGTCAGCCCCAGAATACAAGGATTATGTTTTCCTTGAAGGAACAGCTAAAGCCAAGAAGCTCTTCCAGCAGCATGTGCACAGACTCAAACAAGACCATATAGAAAAACGTCGGAAGGCCTATCTTAGTACACTACCACAAGCCCTTTCTGTGCTGCTACCTGAGTTGGATGAGATAGACCACCTGAGCTGGTCTGGAGTTCAGAAGGTCCTGGAGACAAAGAGAGACTTCTCTCAGTGGTTTGTAGTGCTGGATGATACCCCGTGGGAAATCACACCTCACATCGATAATATGGAGGATGATCGAATCCCCCAGGACCTTCTTGAGACACATCCAGCTGAATCTATCTATGCGACCCACCTCGAGCAGCTAAGAAATGAACGCAAACGGGCTGAGATGAGGTGGGAGTTTAAAGAGAAGCTCAGTGTATCTCCTTTCATCACACCAGGGAAGCCGTGGGAAGAGGCCCGAAGCTTCATCATGAATGAAGATTTCTACCTGTGGTTGGATGAAACACAATATCTGGACATCTACAATAAACACCAGAAAGAAATCATTGACAGGGCCAAAGAGGACTTTCAAGAACTGCTTCTTGAATACTCTGAGCTCTTTTATGAGCTAGAAGTAGATGCAAAACCAAGTAAAGAGAAGATGGGAGCCATTCAGGAGCTGTTGGGAGAGGAGCTCAGATTCAAAGCTTTGCAGAAGCTGCAGGCAGAAAGGGATGCTCTAGTACTGAAACATATCCACTTTGTCTACCATCCTACAAAGGACACCTGTCCCAACAGTCCCCACTGTGTGGACAGTAAGATAGAGCAAATTCTGGCCTCCAAATTCCCCACCCGCTACCCATCATCTGACAGTGCAAGACTAGAAGGGGGAAGGGCTGAGAGGATAAATCTTGTCATCCTAGGAAAAGATGGGCTCGCCAGAGAGATGGCAAATGAGATAAGAGCTTTGTGCACCAGTGACGACCGGTACGTGTTAGATGGCAGGCTGTATGAGCTAACTCTTCGTCCTATTGAGGGAAATGTACGTCTGCCAGTCAATTCCTTCCACACACCAACCTTTACACCCCACGGTTGTCTATGTTTGTACAACTCAAAGGAATCTCTCTCATATGTTGTTGAGAGTATAGAGAAACTTAAAGAGTCGACTATTAGCAGAAGAGAAAGGGAAAACAGCTTATCTCACCTCCCGCTGTCCCTCCTTCTGGTCACCAAGCGAGGGGTGGGGTCCATAGGAGACATTGGTGGGGAGACGGCTCAAACTCTGATACAACAAGGCCAGCAGGTGGCTGGAAAGCTACAGAGTGCCTACCTCGACCCTGCCTCACCAGGAATGGGGTATGGCCGAAATGTCAGTGACAAGCAGATTGGCCAGATGCTGAGGGGTCTGTTAGAAACACGGAGGAACATTGGAAGCAGTTCCCCACCATTACCTCCTCCATCCTCCACCTTTAGAGATTCTCAGTCACAGTCAGGTCTTGAGGCAGATCTCAGAATAGTCATGTGCCTGATGTGTGGAGACACTTATGACATAGACCAACTCTTAGCTCCTTTCTTGTTGCCCCAACATTGCCGGCCTGCCTCTAGCCTCAGCAGTGGCACTTCTGTTCTACTGGATCTCAGTATAGGAGGTCAAAGGCAGAACGTAGAGCTATCATTGCTCTCCTTTCATTCCTCATTCTCCCTCCGCAAGACTGGCCTGGTCCACGGCTACATTGCAGTTTACTCAGCTCGCCGCAAGGCCTCCATGGAGACGTTGTGTGCTTTCCTGTGTGAGGTGCAAGACATCATCCCAATCCAGTTGCTTGCTGTAGCCGAGAGCCAGATGGAGCTTTCAGACTCCGAATCAGCCAAGGAGCAAGTCAGTCAGGGAGAGGATCTGGCTCATGAAATAGAGGCCAGATTCAACTCAGTGATTTGTGGACATGGTGGGGTAGTAGGAGGACTTCATAAGTTAGACCTTTTCCATCCCTTCTTTAAGGAGGTGATAGAAAAGCGCACTATTGTTGAGGCCACACACATGTATGATAACGTGGCTGAGGCTTGTACCAATGAAAGCATCAGCCCTCGTTGTGGCTCTCCCAGTCCAGTAAACATCTTGATGGACTCAGAGGACGATATCGACCCATCACCACCATACCCCAGCCTGAGAGAGGATGGCAGTCTTGGCTCCCACCTCGGAGGTTTCAAGCTGCCAGATCCTGATTCAAGTGATAACTTGTTAGTCATTTCTGAGCTCAGCACTTTCGAGAGCAAGCTGAACAACAAGATTCCTCCCCAAGTGAAGCCCAAACCTGTCCGAAAGGTTAACCTTGGCCCCTACATGGACCAACAAGGAGGCACAAACCGCCGCTCCTTGCCCCAAGCGGTCACATGGGCTCCAGGTAGCGAAGGAGGCTATGACCCCTCAGACTATGCAGAGCCCATGGATGCGGTGAGCAAACCTCGACCCACAGAAGAGGAGAATATTTACTCTGTCCCTCACGACAGCACGCAGGGCAAGATTATCACGATACGCAATGCCAATAAAGGTCACGCCAATGGGAGTGCTGCAGGGAACGGGTCGGACAGCGAGGCTGACAGTAGCTCACTGGAACGTAGGAGAAAGCTGTCAGCCATCGGGGTGAAGCCGAAGCTTTACAGAGACAGATCCAAGCGCCTTGGAAAGTTCAGCAGTTTTCGGACGAGTTTTTCCATCGGCAGCGACGATGAGATGGGCGGTGCACCGAAGACTGGCCACGATGAGGGGGGAGCCCAAAAGGACAACTCCATTGAGGAGAGTGAAGATCCCAAAAGGAGAAATATTCTCAAGAGCCTGCGCAGAAATGCAAAAGTAAGTGCACCTGTAAGTTATTAGAAAACATGAAAATGCCAATTGAGAGCATTTTAAATTGATTGTTGGATTTACATTTTTCAAACTTTATTAGAATAAAAAATACTCTTCTTAAATTTTCTTGTTTGTCATGACATAACCGACATTGAGTTGGTGAATAAAAGTAAGTGGGCTTTAAATCTAACCTACCTAGAAGGTTCTCTGAATAAACTTGCAGGAAAAAGACAACTTTTAAATTGTATTTTAGGTTTTCAAAATGCACCTGTGTGAGTATTGAATGGACGATTCTATCTTCACATACTGAGCGCAGAAATCAACAAGTGATACAGTGATAAAGATGTTTTTGAACAAAGCAGCACCTATACACAAGCAGCTGATAGCTGTTTATTAATAGTCCAAAAATATAAAAAGTGTTCAGTATAATCCAAACTCTGAAGCACAGCCAAACAGAAAAAAACAACATACTGTGGAGTTTCTCTGAAAGCATGTCTGCCATATTGTTCTGTGACTGCGCTGTGGGAGTGCTCCACACGAGCCAGATCATCAGAAGAAAAAGAGACAAACTCCAATAAGTAAACTTCTATACCAGACCAGCAGAAACTCCTAATGAATAGCGACAGAGCCACAGTAATCGCTGCTGTTTTATCTTTCTGTGCACATGTGTATGTCTGGTTGCATCAGGGCTCGTCTTACGCTGGCCTAATAATGCTGGACATTTATCTTTTGTAAGACTGTGCAAAACACCAGCCTCCATCTTACAATGCCTCCTGTGGTGATGCATGAAATTAATTAAAGCTGGTGTTGTATCTCCACAAAGTAGCTGTAAACATCCCTGCGGTTTATTAAGCATGGGCACCAACAAGCCAGAAAAAAAAGGGGAACCGAGGTAAAAAAATGTTCTGATATCTTTTTTTTGTAGTTTACAGAATGTGATTCTGCTGTCACTTTACATTTAGCCTCACATTTAGTAACATTACTTATTCGTATAAATGTGCAGGCGCATCTAAAAGGCATTTTATTACAACAGAATAGTTAGTTGCTTATGACCTGTAATTTCTTTTTAAATAATTATATATAGATGAATTTTCCTTCTTAATTTTGATCTGTAAAACTTCAAAATCATAAATGTCCCATCTCAAAATATTAAGATTTGATGTGTTTCCTGGTGTCACAATTAAGATTTAAAAACCAGGTTAAAGTAGAACTGAGAAAACAAGTAACGTCCACAGTTCTAACTGATCCATTGGTTGACATTAGTGTCATTTAGAGCTCAAGAATGTTGTTAACCTTTCTGGTATTGCTGTGGGACGCGTGCCAAGGCTGCTGAACTTGTTGCTGAGACCCCCAATCTTCTCTTTGTCACATTGAGTGTAGGCGCTTGCTTCCTTTTTCTTTCTGAGTCCGTGTTCGTCATCTCTTCTTGCTGATTCACAGTTTCTGCGTGTGTGTGTGTGTGTGTGTGTGTGTGTGTCTCCCCCCCCGCTTGTTTTTTGTGTGTTTTTTTTTTCCTTATTTGGCTGATGTAGATATCTCCGGCTACACTCGGCTTTTTTCTTCCTGTGTCCTGTTCCCTTCTGTGCACGTCTGTCACCCATGTCGTGGTGATACTTTTGACCTTACACTGTTCGGCTTATCGGTCTGGTATGCTGCTCATTCACACCCGTCCCGTGGTACAGAAGCGCCAGCCGAACAGGAGTTACAGCTGCGTGTGTTGCACTTGTGCGTCTGTGATAATTACCAGGGCTGTCACTGGTTTGGAACGAGAGGCTGCATGATTAATGTTTTCACACACTCGGCTGTGATGTCCAAGTACCTGCACCGAAGTCATCTTCTCGCATAGATGAAATGCCTCCGCTGCATTCTCTCATGGTACTCAATATCGTTTGTAATATTAATATTAAATGTTTGTTCGTTTATTCATTCCAATTGGGAAAGGAAAAACATTTTGCCAAAACAATGAGGAAATGTAAGAGCAGTAATCATGTTGAATCAGTTTCAAATAGAAATTGTTCCTTTAAAACAAACAGTTGAAATCGTTTTGAGTAGAAGAGATGTAATGAAACAAACTGAAAAATGAAAAAGCTATGAAACTGGCCGTGATGTAAAACTGCAAATGTCGAGTGTGACAGCAGCTACATTCTTCACAATGAAAGCCTCCTCTTAGTGTCAATGAGTTTCATCAGTTTGCTCAGGGATTGGCAGCAACACCATTTTTTGTGTGTGTGTGTGTGTGTGTGTGTGTGTGTGTGTGAAAGACAGGAAGTTCAATATTGAGGGGGAATAAAAATGAAATGGGCCAAATTACTGATTTATTCTCAATCTAAGAATAAAAAAAATTATGAGTTTGATTATTTTGAAGATAATGGAAGCATGGCTTAGTCCTCTAATGCAAAGCTGTACTTCTTAAAAAAAACATACTCATGAGTGCATTTGTTGGTGGCGTAGAACAGCAGCTCAACCGCTATGTGAGCAGCTGTACGGGCTCCAATACCACTGTTCTTGCACCGAGTAAAGACAGAAAAGAATCAATATAGTGTCAAATGACATATTATAAATGTGCACATCCAACAAATCCCTAAGAAAATTAAAGTGAGTAGGGTGTGGATCAGTGTCATAGTCGATCGTTACTGCCTCTGAGTTGTGCCCCACAGCAGGGTCGAGATGGTAGATTTCCACATTTCAAGCCATTTGGGTTTAATTGTGGTTGTAACAAAGGGATCAAGTCCCGTCACTTATTTCCAGACCAGCTGTCTCAAATATAGCGGTGCATTTTCAACCTGCCACAGCCTGAAATCCCCGCAGGATGTCATTTTACCGAGTTTATTTGAACATGTCAGGGAGATGTAGTGTAGCAGTGACCTGCTGCTGTTTGGGTGTCGGGTGTTCCTGTTGTTGCTCGCTGGTCAAGGTTAAGACGGAGTCAGATTTTCAGTTGTGCTGAAGGTAAAGATTTGTGTAAACACTTCCCTCGTCAGAGCCCTGGGGGTGCTGTCTCTTACCCTGAGTCATGGCGGGGGGAGGAAGAAATAATTGAAAATGGACACTAAGTCCATTTTAAATCCCCTTTTTACCGAAGGCAGTGACCAGCTGTGCCTGTCCTGATCACCCTCCCTCAGTGAGAGGCCGGAAACATTTCCTTTCTCTCTTCTGCAGCTTTTTTTTTTCTTTTCTTTTTTTTTTTGAAACCTCCTCAGCCAGCAAGAGGAGTTTTTCACATTCCTCAGTCACCTAGTTCGTCTAATGTCCTCATGAAAGAAACAGGAGTGAAGGAGACAGTCCAGGCGCAGGCAAAAACACAGCCGCAGAAAGAAAATGAAATGGAGATGGAGAGAAACTGGAGAACGGCGTCGGGTTTCTCCGTCCGACGGTGCACAGTGCATGTAAACACTCACCATGATGTCCGTATGTTATTACTAAGGATGTGTTTTGTTTTTCTTTTGTGGTAGAGGCCTGTTTTGTCTTCTCAGTGCTGGCTACGTATCCTGTCTCAGTCAGCAACTCAAAGGAGTGGCCAGAAGGCAAAACTGCAGGGGAAGAGACAGTGAGAGAAAAGTGGGTGCAGGAGACGAGGAGGAGGAATATTGAGACAGTCTGTTAAGCTGAGATAGGGCACAGATATACAACACAGTCAGTGTGATGGGACACAAATAAATTATGAGCTGATAGTTTGAGCTGGCAGTGAGTTATACCAGCTCAGCCTTCTGCTGCGGCAGTGTCATGTCTCTTATTCTGATCTCTTTATTTTTAATAACACCTTATGTAGGTGTCTGTAAACTTGTCAACGGGCGTGATTGTGAGCAGGTGTGCAACAATAGAATACAGTCAAACGGATCTGTCACCGTTGTACAGTGATTACAGTGAAACTGAGAGTGCAATCGTAGACGACCCATAAAAAGAACAAAATCCTAGCACAGGTCCAAATGATGTGTTGTTTTGTGGAAGTGTTGGGTGGTGTGTTTGCTGAGAAAGGGAGTGTCAGAGATGGATCTTGGTTTTTCAGCAGGAGAGAGAGAGAGCCTCAAGCGATAAGTAAAGGAATTCCAGTTTGGACTCTGCTCATGTGGGGTTATGCTACAAAGGAAGAAAGCAAAAGTAACTGGCGAGATAAGAGTGTTTGTCATTCTTTATCCCGTGCGCTCTTGCAGCCACTCAAGGCCCATTAGTGTCACTTCAATAAATGTAAACTCGCCCAATGAGTCATTAACTTATATCATTATGTTGGCGAGTGTTATGTCATCAGCTTTCTGTGCAATACAGCCTATAAACACTCAATGTTTATTTCTAATCATTTATTAAAAATACATTTCTAATGTATGCTTATCAGCAATTCATGATGAGCACAGTGAAGATAGAAGTAACAAGCATCGACCTGAAACATTAATGATGCTTGTGTGAAACTCTTTCATCAAGAGAGAATTAAACATGACCGTGGTACAGCTCAGAACATCACAATCTTGATTGAACCGTATTTTGTGAGTTACTTCTACTAATTATTTTTTTATTTTAATTCTGATTTTGAATATTATGGCCTCCAGTTCAGGAATTGGGAAACACTTCTGATCACATGGAGGATAAGTGATAATTGTCATTACGACACAGCAAAAAAAGTCGGTGTAATACATGTTGAATATATTGGACATTTTACTGAACCAGTATTTTTTGAGAGATGATGCATACAGGCAGTCGGGACTGTAGAGGTTTTACAAGTCTTTTATTATTTCTTCTTCTCTCGTTCCGCATTTGGCAGCGATCATCTAATCATGAAATGTAATATGATTTACTTTGAATTTTATCTTTCAAGTAAACAGTAAATGCATTTCTGAAGACACAATTTATTTGAAATGAACAAAGATACTGTACCGATTTGAAAAGAGTAGTTTTAAATACATAACGTGTAGTAACAGCAGCCTGTACGTATATTATTTTGACCCCGAATTCAAAAACCTTTATTGATTTAAAAAAATTAATAAATAAAAAACAGCCCAGGTGAGTCGTCGTTAACCTGCCCGGTAATAATTATCATCTCTCTGCTTGTTTTTTTGAGGACTACTGTGAGTGAGAGTGTCTACATATGTCACCCAAACATGTTTGGTGGAGAGCACCGGTGCCAGTATCTGGAGCAGAGGACACGCCGGGCTTCTTTTCTCTAATGAGCACTCCTCTGCTCTGTTCCTCTCTCTGCATGCACAGTCTCTACCTCCAGCCAACCGTGCATCCCTGCCTCACCACGCAGCCTGCCGGGGCTGAGAGCCTCCGGGGGGGGGGGGCTTGGCGGACTTGCTAGTGATCCAGGCCTCTGGGGCCTTCAAAACATTCCCACTGAACGCCATTAAGACACAATACAATTACTGCTGATGTCTCTGCCACCGACAGAGGCGAGCGGAGGATGTTGCAGGAGTGTAGTCAACGTCTCTTAACTGAAAAATAATAGGATCTGGAAAGTAATTAAAGAATAGGAGTCGGTTTGTGTTGAGCTGCAGTGCGGTAGGGGAGAGAGAGACCGAATGCTAAAGGAAGGTAAGACTGAGGAGATGAGGGCGAAGATCTGATGCACATCTCGCCGCTGTGCAGAACATGGTTCAAGACAGGAATGTATGATTACTTATCAGCTCGACTTTTTGAAAGAATGTGCGGGATAGGTGTGTACGTGTGTGTGTATGTCATTTCGCTCAAGTAGTTCAAAAAGGAGGGGAGGGAAAGGCAGTCACTTTTCAATAAAGCTTATTTTCTGCAGTGAATTCAAGAGCAGTGCCCCCTGGTTCAATTTTATTTCTGAAATGTGTTCTTGTACCAGCTGTGTCAAAGTCAATCAGTCTCAAATAATGTTGTTTTCCCCACTTACTTCTCCCACCAATATGTCTTTTTTTTTGTTTTGTTTTTTTTCCCCCCCTGCAGAAACCACGATCTAAACCGAGGCATTCCATCTCCAAACCCATCGAGAGCAACTACTTCGGTATGCCACTTTCCACTGTGGTCAGTCCCGAGAGACCGATCCCAGTCTTCATCGAGAAGTGCATCCGATTCATTGAAACGACAGGTGAGACAAGCAAACGTAGGATAGATACTCAGTGAAGTCTCGGTCCAGTTGAGTTTTGCGATCGAGCGTGTTTCCGGGTGGAAACACACTCGAAAGGGTGGAAAGGGTGGAACCAAATCGGGCTCGACTCTGCTAATAGCTGTATAATACGGCTCATAAGAACAGATGTTTGTATTGTGTTTATTTCGCCCGTCTTAAAAAGACAGCGTGGCATAACACCCCCCTCCCCCCCCCCCCCCCCCAAAAAAAAACCAAAAAAACAAAAACAGGCACCATGCGATAAATAAAACTAAAAGATAAAAGCAGAGGTTTTCTTGGTAGTACAAGCTGCAGGTAATACTTTGGGGAATATCCGGTCGTTATCTTATCTTATCTTATCTTAGCCACTGCCATGTCATCAGCCTTGGTTGTCATGAAAATGGAAGAGTGAGTGAGGACCGACTGTACTAACTCCAGTGTATAACATTTACAATTTGATTCATCCTGCTTGCATTGACAGTGGCGCTTCACATGCTACTGTTTCCAGCCACTGAGCCGATGTCCCCCGTAAAAGGATTGTAATGGGAAGGAAGGCGCCGGTCTACCTTTGCGTGCGCTCCACCTGTCTCCTCTCATTTTGCTTATTTCTTTTCTGCTGCCTTTTCTCCGAGTCTTAATCCTACCCTCTGGTGGGATTGTTGTTGCTGTGTCTGTACGTCTTCCTTTTCTTTTGCTCGGCTCTTTAGAAAATGGTTGTGTCTGAGCTGGAAGGCTTTACAGGTGGGCATCTTCAGGGACGTGAACCTTTTTGATGATCTGAACGCCGACGGAGGCAGAATAAAGTGAATTCAAGTGGAGGAACAAAGCCGCCTCCCGTGTTGGCATTTAATGATTACTTAAATAGAGTTGCTGTGAGTTTCTGTGGCATTTCCCAGCAGGTCCAAGTGGAAAACATCAAAAGGAAAACGGAAGCTTCTGTTTTTCCTGCAGGTGCATTCAAGTGTTTTTGTTGCCAAGTTTCTCGAATGTCGGCAAAACTACATTCAAAGCGAGTTGACAAAACCCACGGGAGATGGTGAGCATCAGATACACTGGTCACGGTGTCCTACATTTCCCTGAAATTCTCTCATCTGCTCGATTTAACAACCGTCGGAGTCTACACGGCTGTTTTTGGCCAACAGGTCTTTTACCGGCATTTAATGCTGCTTGCTGAAAGTTTCAGCCTTTTTTTTTTTCAGACTCGCTTAGTGGAAGTGATTAAAGATCCACTCATTTCAGGTTGGCGAACTCCACGGTAGGCCAACAGCACGTCAAAGTGTTTATACCTACACATTTGAATGGCTCCTAACCCATAGCTCTGCTACTTTGCTGCCTTTAGGTAAGAAAACGCGGCGCATTTGAAGACATGTGGCATGATATTGTTATTCGTGCTCAGAAAGCACTGAAAAAGAACAGCAGCTTCACTTGATGCGTTCTTTCTGTTTTCTGACTCGCAGCATCGTGATTTATTGAACGCTACAGCCTTGACTTTCCCAAGGCAATTCTGAGCAGCGAAGGCAAATGGAGAGCAGCGTCACAGCTGCAGAAGACGCAGGACGGAAAAAAAACCAAACCGAGATGCGTTGATGTTAAATAAAGTTTGGTCACTTGCATAACTTTGAGAAGTTTATTCCAAAACAAAGTATAGTTTAAAAAAAAAAGAAAAAGGAAACACACAAGTTGATTAAAAGACTTAGTGTGGAGAATTTCTTGACAGTAAAGTATATTTGAGAACCTAGAATGTCCATAAAACTTGCAAAACCAGCAAAAGGCCCTCAGCAGAGACCGTTTGTGGTTTGTTTTCAGTGACTGTAGGTATGTGTACAGATTCTTTGGAGGAGGATTAGATCCTTGAGGAGCTAAAGACAGAACTGCAACGGTTCCTCATTTCACACTATTATACCGGAGGTGGATATTATATTTAATTCCAATCAGCTTCTCCTAAAAGCTTTTTTTTTTTTTTTTAACCTTTCAGAAAGCAAGTGCCTCATTTTCTGAAAGAAATTGCTGTTGCCTTGTGACATGCCAGTGCATTCCTCTGTAATGTCTGTCCTGATTAAACACGGTATTTGTGGATTACTGTGGCACACAAAGCATCCACCTTCTCTCTCTGCGTACGAGTGCAGAGCTCGAGATAACAGAGCATCGCGTTAGATTTCACCTCTCGCATCTCCAATGGTAGCTGGAGTAGTCACAGCAGTTACGTCTGGATAAAAGTGTGTGTGTGGGGGGGTGAAAAGCGGTTGAAAGTACATTTACGTGCATCCGCTCTGCTGTGCACACATGAGTGAATTTGCAGCTCCTCCGGAGGTATTTTCCACCTGTTATCCTCACTGGCTTCTTTTAGCATTTCTCCTAATCCTCTTGTTTCCTCTTCCCATCGTTCTCTCTGTGTCCTTGTTTCTCCACTTCGTCCTCCCGATCCACTCATCCTCCTCACTCCAACTCTGCAAGTACCTACACTTGTCAGATTTGATTTCTGTCACTTCCTTCCGTGGCACACATTTCTACTTCGTTCCCTCACTTCTTGTCATCCCTCTCAGTTCACCGTGTATTTTGTTTTTCTCTTTCTTCTCTCCTACAACTCCTCATCCCTTCACTTCTCCCTTCATTGCCTCTTCTGCTTCCGCCTGCCCCGTAGCTCAGCTCTGTTCGATCAATATCACCAGGTAGGAAATGAGGAGGCCGTTTGGTCACAGCTGTTCTCTGTCAGTTGGGTTTGTTTCAGCTGCATCTGTCAGTGAATGACAACCTATTAATCTAGACACTCATGGGTCAGATTTACTAAGATCCTCATTGAAGAGTGCTAAATTACATATTGGCAAGCAATTGCACCATTGACATGTGCAAACAGAAGAATATGCTTTTTTCCCTATTATTTTACATCTTCTTGTGAAGATTGTATAGAGAGCTAAGTGGCCCAAAGCACAAAAAGAAATGTGATCACTTGGGAGTCAGAAATGTTGTTGGACGAAGTTACCAAACTTATTGGAGATTTAAAGCAAAATGAAAAAAAAATCTCTATTTGTCCAAACAAACACAACATATCAGAATTAACTCAATGCCGGGGAAAGAAACAACTGAAGAATTGATCAAAAATGACACGATCGGAGAAGAGCCAAAGTGTAAATATCAATGAAACCATTACCAGAAAACAACTTCCAACACGATTGCTGTCGTAAATCTGATTTCGTGTCTTGGATTCACCAGTTCGCAGATACTCATGTAGTATTTTGTTCATTCTGGTACAAACACTGGATAGTGTGCCTCTGTTTGTTGCCATTCAGAAGTTAGACCGCTAACGTGCAGCACTCTTGTTGTTGACATGCAGACGTACCTGTGCTGGAAAAGGAACAGAGATACGAGGTGTCGTTTCGCTGTGATTGTGGTTGCTGTGAGTCGGACTTTACACATCCCATATCGGTGTCTGGAATCTCTTGAGTATAATGGCTCTTGCAGGAAATTTCCATACTGTGCTGAAACGACTGACAGTGCGCGACGCCGTCGAGCTGACCTTGTGCATTCCGTCTTGACCTGCATCACACTGAATGTTGACTCAAAGCCAGCATCCCCGCCTTGATATTCACTCACGATGACGTCATTGGTCATCGGTAAATTTTTATATTTGGTGGCTTATTTTTGGCATTAGACGTGAATTATTGAATGAAACATCTTGCTTTTTTGTGTGCGAGTTCTATTCTGAAGTCGTTTCTTTGTTGTCTCTCTTATTTGCACTTCAGAACTCACTCCTTTTGTCCATTGCAATAATGGGATTAAATGTGTTGTTTTCATTCATTTTGTTGAAAAGCAGCTCTATAAAATCAATCCACAGTTACTGCAGTTATCTCTTCTGAGCTCCGTCTTTCTCTTTGCGGGTCCGTCGCTGTGCGCTCTGCTCATGGGCACCGGGGTGATGAATGAGCGTGAGCGTGTGCAGGCATATCTGCTGGCCGAAGGAGCCTCCATAGCGACGAAAAGGGCAGCACCCAGTGACTGACTGTCTCCATGGAGAACTATGAAATCAGCCTCGAGGCTGCCACCCCCCACCCCCCCACGAGAGGGGCCGGGATCGGAGCTGATGTGGGATCAGCTGGAGCGATGTCAGACAGTAACACGCTGCAGGAATTCAGCCGCTAACTGCAGGAACATTTATCACGCTCTGGGTTTGTGGGGGCATGTTTTTAGTCCTTTGAATTTTGCTGGGAAGCACAACTCAGTTGGATGTGTTTTTCTTTGATGTTTTTTTTTTTTTTTTTTTATTATTATTATTATTATTTACATATATAGCCAGTGCTTAAAGCTATTAGCACATACAGCTAATTAGATTAGTGATTTATTTATCCCTACTGTAGCCTGCAATGTGGGTTGTAGTAGCATGGGATCTTATTGGAAGACGTTTGAGCAAAGTGTTTTTATTTACATTGACCCCAGGAGGTGCTGGTGCGTGTTGTGTTTGACCATAGAGGGAGGGGAAGCTCATATTCTCAAACTTTCCCTGTAAATTATTTTTCTCACTGCCAAAACCCAGACTTTTCAGACTCCCCCCCCCCACACACACATACACACACCCACACACACACACACACTTTTTGACTCCTGTTACATTCTTTTCATTTTTCTGTAACCTCCATCTTTGATGTGTTGTAGCCCCCCCCCCCCCCCACACACACACACACACACCCGTATATCTTCCCTTATCTTAATCCCAACATTTTTTTTCTTCCTCATTCTCCCTTTCATCAGGTGGACTCTCACTCCTATCCATCCACGCGCTCCCCCGCTATCTTCCTCATCCTTGGGTGCTTGTCCTATTTTGCCCCTATCTCTCGCTCTCTCTCGCCCCATCGCTGCAACACTGCTCCCTCTCCCTATCTCTCCACCCATCCCTGTTTTCCTAGTGTCTGGCTCGAAAAGCTTTTGTGGATAATTGATTGGTAGAAGGAGGAGATCGATGTTGTATGCCTTGACTGAGAGCTCTCTCATTTCGTCCCTGCCTCTCCCTATCTCGTCCTCTTTTTCTGCCACTCCCTATCTCCCTCACTCCCTCTGGATTGCTCTTTGTCTCTGAATGTGTCAGCGAGCAGGAATTGAAAGGTGGAAGGTAACGTGTTATCTTTTTTGGAAAGTAAAAGAAAAAAAAAACCTGATAATGACTGGACACCGTGACTCTCAGCTGGATAAAGTGGTACGGATGATGGATTTGTTGCATTTACAGCGAAGCACCTCAACAAAATATTGCAGTATTAGAAAACTTGAGGGTTTTGATTTAGAGAATAGAGGTTTGGTTGACATTCTGATTCAGTTTGCAACACACAAACTAAATTGTTTGATTTGTTTAGATGTTGTAGAATGGTTTCAAGACGACTTTTTTTTTTGTTTGTATTCTTGGATAGTTCAGGGATTTCTAGAAGTAGCTTCTGCAATTTTTACGAAATTAATCTTTGAAGTGGACCTTGGATTAAGTCAACCCTCTGAAGACTTATCATATAGACTCATATGCAATTCATCTGTTAAAAGAAAGAAAGCAATCAAATAAAAATGTGAATTTGCACTGCCGGACTTGAAGCATTTTGACAAACAGCTTTTTTTCCCCCCTTGACAATAAACCAAAATATACACAACAAGTTTATTTGCTGGTCTAAAGTTTGTATTTATCTGCTCTACAACAAAAGTAATTGATTGACTTAAAAATTTTAAAGTCAATGCACCTTACGTTAAAACTTTCAAAATACCGATTATATTTCATATAATAGAAGAGATAGAATTCAACAGGCTTTCTTTATAAGAGTATAATTGGCTATTTCAGTATTTAAAGTCTGTGAACACACAAATAATAGGAGGGAAAACAAATTAAAAACAAACTATTGTCTGGAGAAATAGCAGCTCTTTATATTCTGTCTTTCATTTGGAATGCATTTAGTTTGATTTTCTATTGTTTGTGCTGTTGAACTATTGGAGGTCTTTAAACTGCTCAATGGACTTTTTCTTTTTTTCCTTCTGTTTTGCTCCTCTAAATGTTTTCAATGAATGTGAAATACATTTCACTGCTTACTGTTGAAGAAAAAGAAAAAAAAGGTGACAAGATCTTCTTAAAAGTAAAGTGTGAGGGAGGAAACAAGAGTGGTTTCCACCACTTCCTTCAGTCATTTAGCGTTGGGGCACTAAGGAACCCTCAGCCTGTCACATTGCAGCAGTGGGCATTCAGCAGGCCTGCAGGAGTGCTTTATGCGTTTAATAAATTGTGCTAATAATGTGTTGAGGTGGAAGGGAGCAGAGGGAGCCCGCAGTAGCTCTACTTTCTGTGTCCATATAGTGTGTGATGACGTAAAGCTCGCAAATGTGATTTGTCCAGCGTCCAAAAAACACTCCAGACCTGGTCGCAAATGAACAGGTGCAATAAAATTCTGTCTCTCTTTCCACCAGGGTTGAGCACGGAGGGCATCTACAGGGTCAGCGGGAACAAGGCAGAGATGGAGATCATGCAGCGGCAATTCGACCAAGGTGGGCTTCCTCCCTCTGAAGCAGTGTTTACAACCACGGTGCAATTCACTGGCCCACATCAAAGCAGAGCCAAGTCCACGCATGGGACAGGGTCACTTTGGGCATAAGAACTCACCAACGGCCCACAAAAACGACAAGAGACCAAACGGCATGAGGCATTAATCTGGCTGAGGGAAAAGGCCTTCACTTCCTGTTGTCCAGTGGAGTTCCTCCCCGGTCGCCTTCCTGCTCCTGTGCGCATTGTCACACGTGTACAAGCGCTCTCAGTGTGTGTCTCCAGGCGTGGGCTTTTCTGGTGTGGGCAGTTAATTGGCTCCAGATTGGTTTGGTTAATGAAGCATGCCGCCGCCGAGATAGATAGCGGAGCAAGATGGCCTCTGTGTGCGGCGTGTGTATGCATGCGTCCACGCCTGGCTGAGGTTGGATCGAGCCCGCGTAATAAGAGTCGAAGTCCCGCATTGAATCATCCTGAGCCTCAAATGCCTCAGACTGACGAGACAATTACAGGAAATGACTACAGCACAGGTGTCTCCTCGCCGTACCGAGGACGGCACTTCATGGGCTCCCTGCAGATTCAGAGAAATCACTACTGGAGAAAGCTGCATCACGAAGCCCTGCACTTGGAAGCTCTCAACATGGGAGATCTCGTCAGACCGTTCAAGAACCCTTCATAACTATAACTGTGCTACTTTTCTCTTGTTCCTCCCCCCTATAGATATAGATATATAGATATATATATATATATATATATATATATATATATATATATATATATATATATATATATATATATATATATATATATATATATATATATATATATATATATATATGCCTTTGTAAAGCAATAAGTTATCAGAAAAGGGCTTTTTTAATTAAGTCCCCTGCTCTTACACAAATGCTCTCTTTGCTGGAGTGGTACTCTAATAGTTCCCGCTCTCTGGCTCTGTAGGCCGCCACTCCACTCAAATTAACTTTATAATTGTCTGTCATTCATTTGGCTTTTCTTTCAGTGGGTTCACGACCAGTCCAATGGTACACGATGGTACTTGCATATAAGGATCGACACTAACTCTGTGCCCACCAGCCACTACTACCAAGCACTCAATAGCTTCTCAACCTGCAACCTTTTGTTGTGAATTTAAGTTACCTGACTGCAGTTGATTATAGTATTACCATTTATCCCCCCCCAAAACAATGTTTACAATAATTTTTATGGCAATTAAATTAGTACTAGTCTTTAAGCTTATTTGTTTTCATGGATTAAGGCAGGAATTTGCTGCCACAGCCATTTGTCACAAAGCAAACCATGTCGAATGTTTTATAAATTCATGTATTCTTTCTTCAGGGCAGGTGAAAGCACTGCAGGCAGTCGACTACTTTCTACTCGTATAAGTTTGTTTGTTGTCTGCTGCATCAATATGTTGCATACTGTACTGAGAAAAGTTCAGGGTTAGATTAATTGCTCTAAAAATGTTTCAATGAGTTGTTTCCCCACTAATTCCATCTGTGACATTCGGGCTCATTGAAGACCCACGCCCATTCTCAGATATTCGTAAATTTCTCAGACTGAATGATGCCACAACACGGCCTCGTTGAATATTGATAACGTTGATCTCTTCAACATCTGCTACTTTGGTATAGTTAGTAAGCCATTCAACATAAGTCCAGGCAGATTCTATGGCACAAAACAGCAACAACATTCATTTTTTTTACACCAAAAAACACGATGATATTGCCAAGGATATAATAAATTAAGTCCTACTCGTGTGCAAAACCCTTGCACTCATCACTTGACTAAAGCGCCAGTTTGAACTTTTTATACACTGATTTAGTCTTTTAACACATTTCAAAGCTCTTCGATTATTTATTTCAAAGGTAAAATGTATGTGTTTGATTATTGTTCATTTTGTTTTGTTTTGGGGGTTTTTTCCAGACCACAACCTGGACCTGGTGGACAAAGACTTCACCATCAACACAGTCGCAGGGGCCATGAAGGCCTTCTTCTCCGAGCTCCCGGAGCCACTGGTGCCCTATGCCATGCAGGGAGAGCTGGTGGAGGCCTTCAGTAAGTCTTTGCTGTGTGTGTGTGGGGGGGGGGGGCATGGAGGAAAGGTCCTTCACTAAAAACCCACACAGTGTGAGATTTCTTGCAAAATCCTATTCCATTCATTGTAAGTTTTCTTTAACCTAACAAGCAAAAACTGCTGCAATCCAAATCCATTCATGGGGAGAATTGGATTTGCCACTCGGTGTGGAGCGGGCGCAGAGAGGAAGAGACGAGATGAAGGAGAGAATATTCAGGGCTTTGGAACGGAGGATGGGGGGATGATTGCCCGCGGTGATGGAAGGATGCAGGAGTACCCGGGTGTGAATGAAGTCATGAGAAAATGGTCATATGTTAGATAAACGAAGGTGCTCCTGCACTCTCCACAGCCCACCCCCCCCCCCCCCCCCTCTCTCTTTGTGTCCTGTAATCTGTCAGAATGGAGATTTAAAGCGTAGCTTAGTCTTGCGTCGCGCCACAGAGATTTACCCGTAGGCCGTGAGGTTGCTGTCACTCACGCAGCTCTGCGCGCGCATGCGCATGTGCATGTGTGTGTGTGTGTGTGTGTGCGCGCGCGCGTGTTTTTTACCAGCCCCGACGAGACCCTTCAGCCGTGACAGAGACCTGATAAAGCTCCTGTGGTTTCTGCCACAATAGAGTAAAAGACGAAAGAGTGAAGAAGAAAACCTTCCATTCGGTGGAAAATAACAAATTGGGCTTGGCGTTTTTCAGAATACAGGCTTATGTGATCCTACTGGACGGAGGGGTGGAGAAAAGAGAGATGGGGTAAAAGCCCATGGGTGGATTTTGCTGGATAGCGTCATGGTGACATCAGTTTCAATAATAAATAAGCTGTAGGAAGTTGGTATGTTTTGATTGCTGGTGATGGACGTCGACCAGGAGGAGCTGAGGCTGTGTAAAGTCGCTCTGCCTCAAATGTGTTTCTGATCCAAACTGACCTCATTGTGGGGAATATGAACTCCGATTCTCTGATTGTAAATCATGTTTGTGATGTGGAGGAGAACATCTGCTGCTCCGACTGCCGCGCTCTGCCTTGCTCACATACACACAGGATGGACTTGTGGTAGCTGGTGACGTCAGCTCTTCTGACTCACTCCTCGGTGTCATCAGAGTTAACACACACCCTGTGCTGTGTGTGCGTGTGCGTGTGCGTGCGCGTGCGCGTGCGCGTGCGTGTGCGTGTGCGTGTGTGTGTGTGTGTGTGTGTGTGCGCGTGTGCGTGTGTGAGATAGACTGTACTGGCTGAGTGGATGTTTTCCCTCTGGAATGTTTGTAGAATTTTTAGCTTTTTTTTTCTTCACCCTGCAGTCCTGTGATGGTTTTCAAGAATAATGTGTCAATCGTTTTATCATTAAGCCAAAGAATCGGTTTTGGGTGTGGCCGGCCTTGGCTTCGAAAACAACATCGTTTCTTGTCAGCACATTTTTCAAAATGTCTTGCAGAACTACAGATCTTCTGTCGATGGTTCAGGTCCTTCTGTTTCGAACACAAAGTGGATGCAAATACAGTGAAATATCTTCTGTTAATCTGCATTTATCAGCTTTGCAGCAATTAACACTGGCTGTGTGTTTCGGGTGGTTTTGCTCTGCGTTCTGATTAATCTGGAGCCAAAGAGTTGCCTTCACGCTGGATTACATGATGGTCGAGTCGCATTATGTTGCACCTGCCTACAGCACAGTGCAGTCTGGGTTGGAGTATTTTAAGGCGTGTGTGTGTGTGTATTTTTGTCACTGAAATGTGTGAAACTTGTGCTGTTGTCGGTCGAGATGAGTGTGTCCTGCACAGGATTTTTCAAGAGCTAGAACCAATTGCTTTCCTCACGCTCCTCCAACTCTCTCCCCTTCCTGTCATACTCTCCCCGCTCCTCCTGGCCTTTCTCCACCCTCCACTCTCACTCCCCTGACGTCTTCTCCTCTCTTCCAGTAATCTGTCCTTTCAGCCACTTTCCCTCTCTCCTGCCTCTAACCTCTCGTCTCCGTCTGCCGCCGTTCAGAGATCAACGACCGGGAGCAGCGCTTCCAGACGATGAAGGATGTTCTGCGTCGCTTCCCCAAGGACAATTACGAGGTTTTCAAATATGTCATCAGCCACTTGAACAAGTGAGTGAGAGACGGGGTCGGACGTGGCCCCCGGCAGGCCGCGCTGAGTGTACTGACCGTCACCCGGGCATGTGACTCAAGAGTGGAATCACGAGCATACCGGCGGAATAGAGGTTTCATTTACATTGAGTCAAGATCTGTAGACGCGAAGGTTGAATCAGCGCTGTGTGTACGCTGATGGTCGTGGATGTTACAGTTCACTCTTACAGTAACAGATTGTTATCAAGCATTTACAGATTGACCTCTGTGCCACAAGTTGCTTGTGCAATTTCAAATCTGGAAAAAAAAAAAACTGCTTAGGCACATACGACGACAACAAAACGACTCTAAAAGTAGAGAGAGCTCTCAGTCAAGGCATACAGGAAAAAAGTAGTTTTAGAATATTCAGACATCTGTAACTGCATTGCAAATCTTTTATTAAATTGACATGCCATCGTACTTTTATTAAGCAGAATGGCTTTCATCAAGGTTCCTGTTCCATTTATTTAACACCTTTTCTGTGAAGTCTGAATATAACATTTTAAATACGCTTCTCTATGTGTGCAAGTATCTCATTGTGAGCAACGCCAAACTAAGACTTTATTAACTTTATTGTTGTCAAAATGTATGAATGTATGTATGAAAGATTACCCTTGATTGACGAGTTATCCCATCGCTCTTCTCGTGGCTGTACTGTGTGAGATCTATCGATGTTGAGAAGATCGAACTGAATATTACTCGTAGTGGTCGTTACCCTACATGCGTATGGAAACCAATAGAGGCCACAAAATATCTTCTTTAAATAATCTACAAGGTCTTTCCGACAGCCAGTGTCCTACTTGCTAATTTGTCTATTGTAGGTACATCGGCCAAGATATGAATGGTGTCATCAAAAAGCAAAGGAAATCTGAATCAATAGTTTTTCATAGTGTTTTTGAGCCTGATTTTTTTTTTTTTTTTAATTAGAAGAACCTTTGAACTGCAACCTTGAAAACACCTCTACAGATGAATAGATAGATTTGGTTTGTTAAATGTAAAATAACACCTAATTTCTCAAGCAAAATGTCGAATAGTACTGTTGATTAACCGTTTCCTTACCTTGGGTAAGATTGAAATGAGGCATAAATCTCCCAAGTACATACTGTGATATATTCGTTTCTCACTTTTTGAGAAGAACGTGAGGTTGTGATAAATGTAGGGGTAAATTCTCATGTTTTTGTTTCTGTCTGTTAGGGTCAGCCAGAACAACAAGTTGAATCTGATGACCAGTGAGAATCTGTCCATCTGCTTCTGGCCCACGCTCATGAGGCCAGATTTCACCACCATGGACGCGCTGACTGCCACCCGCACCTACCAGACAATCATCGAGGGCTTCATCCACCAGTGCTCGTACTTCTTCTACAATCAGCCCCTGGCGGACGGCCTCCCCGGCTCCCCCACCTCCACGCTCTCCGGCGGGGGAACGTCCGCCTACTCCTGCATGGCCGGAGGCTACGCCTCCTCGCCGACTCCGGCCCCGGCTCCCTACGTCCTCCCCGCCACGCCGCCCGTCATCCCCCACTACGGCCCCCCCATCCACCATCACCACCTCCACCATCAGTCCCCACCTCGTTCCCCGCCCGCCACCCCCCAGTCCCCGCTCCCAGCCCTGCTGCCGCCCTCCCTGCACCCACACCACCCCCCGACGGAACAACACACGCTGTGAAGCAGGGATCAAGGGGGAAGAGAAAACCCGGTGCAAGTGGCTGGATGACAAGAATCAGTGATGATGCAGAGGTTCGGGATTAAGAGATTTTTTTTTTTTTTTAAGTTTTGGGAATGGAACTGAAGAAAATGAAATAAGGACAGGAGGTAGGAAGTGAATGTGGGAGGGATTGGGTGAGATGCAGTATGTACAGGGAGAAACCTACACGTTTGGGAGAAGAACGCTTCCTTCGAGCCTCTGTTGCTTTTAGAAAAAGAAAAAAAAATGAACACACAGACACACACACACACACACACACACACACACACACACACACACGAGCCAGCAAAGGAGAACAGTGAAGAACCTCTGAACTGGCAGTATGATCTCTCTCTCTCTCTCTCCCTCCTCGACACCTTATCCCTTCGTCTCTCAGTGTCACTTCATCTCGCCCTACCCTCCTTGCCTTACAGCCGTCGTACACACAAACACTAATTGAAGAGCAAGATGTTGCCAGTAATTGTTAAAGGGACTCAGGGAGGGATTAAAAAGTAAAGTGCAACAAGGGGTGAGGAGACTCTGGTATATTGGGATTGCTTCAACACACACACACACACACACACACACACACACACACACACACACACACACACACACACACACACACACACACACACACACACACACACACACACACACACACACGGAGGCCAGTGTGCCTGTAATGGCCATTTTCCTCAATCTCTTAGCGTCTAACTGAATGGATAAGAAAAACTTTGCTGTCTTCTGCACTTTTGTTTTTCTTTTTTGTTTGTTTTGTTGTTGTTGTTGTTTCAAAACCAACTCACCTGCTGAACCAACCTGGAGGCTTCGACTGAGATGAAAGGGAGCAGAGAGAAGGTGTGACTGTACAAAGGACTTCAGCAAGAGACATGTGTTACTACTCACCTGGCCGGATGTCCTGTCCGCCGCGATTCACAAGTAGTTATTTGTCAGCCCTTAACACACACGCAGACAAAATCAGTTTTATTCAACAAAATCTCAACCAACTGGATGTGCTGGGCAGCAGATTGGGCAGGATTATGGGTGATGCGACACCCATGGCATTCTGGGAAGGCTCCTCTCATTTCCTCCCAGTTTGCGTAGTCTTGCGTAGTCATCCAAGTACGTGCTCTGTTCCTGAAAACACCTAAGAACGGTTGAGAATGGGATTTATTTTTTCTTTTTAAATTGGTCTAACTTCACATTCAACCAATGAGCCATTTTATTACGTTGTTGCTGATATGAGAAAATCCAGGCCTCTGGCTTTCCATCTGTATGTTTGCCTTTTTTTTTTTCTTTTGTTTTCTTCCTTTCATTTTTTCTTTAAACCTGAATTTCCCTACATTCATAGAACAGGGAATCATTCCCTCTATGTTGGACCTTCACCTGTCATGTTGCTTTTTCTGCGCTGTGGTGGCTTTATGATTGAGCTGCTGCTGCAGTTTTCATAGTAAGGACCTTGTTCAAAAAGCACTTTTCTGAGCACTTTGACGGCACATTTTAAATTGGAGCTGCCTTGACATGAAAGCCACCTTTCACTTTCTTCCAGTCTTTCTCTTGCTTTCTGTGTTTCAGGGAGCGTACCACTGACATCTAGAGGAAGAAATTGGTAGTGCAGCCATATATTCATTCCTGCATGGGCGTAGCGCCTCTTCCTCATTGTTTTTTTTTTTTCCTCCTCTTCAGATTTTCTTATATAGGTGCAATTTTCAGCATCAGTCTTCATTCTCTGCCATGTCACAAAGAGTTCAGGTTTAGTGGAATGAATTTAATAAGAAAAATCCAGGCACAAATTAAACGAGACTAATACATCCTGACTGTCGCCACAAAGCATGTGGCCTGATTCCAGGTGGTCAGACATGCAGATATTTTTTAAAAGATTGCCTCGCTGTCTTCAGTTGTTAGTTTTCACATCCCTGTGGACACTAATTCAGCACTCAGCCCTCTGTTAAGGAGTTCATTCCACTTCCCAGACGTCATATTGTAGTGGAAGGAAATGAAGACACAGTGACTGAGGCACAGTGTAGCATTACAGGCCAGAAATAAGAGCTGGAAGCAAGACTCACAATTTTGACAGGTGGGAGGCTTTTTTATCCTTGGAAATAATTGGTAACTATTGCTCCAGGCCTCAGCATGCTGTCCTCTCAGGACACCGCATCACACCTCTGGAACGATGACTCAAACCTGTTCTTAGTGGACTCAAAATATAATTTGTAAGATGATAACCACTATTGCAGACCCCCCCCCCCACCCCCGGTGTCGCTGTCATGCCACCACATCCCCTCATCATTCCCCGTCCGAGAGAGACGGCGAACAGAACAGACAGTCCATTCATCCGTCTGCACGACTTGAATGGAGCATCACCGAATTCCTCAGCCCAGCCTGCTGTTACCGTAGTAACCAGCGAGATGGGGCTCGAGGAGAGTTGCTGAGTCCCAAATCAAATCGAAGCTGATTTTGAATAGCGCGTGCGTGTTTGAGAGAGAGTGGCAGATTCGTGGGACTTGAGGGAGTGCACACATGTACCAAGGTGTGTTCATGTTGAGCGGATGCTCACGACGGTCATTTACCTTGTTCGACCCGGACTTGCATTCCTGCACGTCTCTTCAGGCTGCCCTCTGCTAAAAGAAAAAGAAAAAAAAACAATCTTTCAACCGATCACTGAACTCCTTATTACTACCTATTCACATTGTGTGTGTGTGTGTGTGTGTGTTGTGGGTGAGTTTGAGCTAACATGGTAGCAAGCTGTGCTTGGCGGTCAGCCAGACACCAGCGGGATCCAAACAAACGTGAAGGAGAGGAATGCAGCTCTCCTTGCGGCCATTGCCCCACTGTGCAGCCCTGTTAGCTCGTCCAGATTACACACACTGATCCTCAGAGGGAGTGTGAGAGAGAGAGAGGGGTGGGGGTGGTGGTGGAGTCGCTAATGGGTGAATGGGATCATTATTTGGGAGATGGAGGGAGGAAGGAGGGGAGACCACTGGTACTTGTGTGTGTGTGTGTGTGTGTGTGTGTGTGTGTGTGTGTGTGTGTGTGTGTGTGTGTGTGTGTGTGTGTGTGTGTGTGTGTGTGTGTGTGTGTGTGTGTGTGTGTGTGTGTGTGTGTGTGTGTGTGTGTGTGTGAACGCCGGCCAGTGGCGTTCCCTGTGTATATCAATGTGTTAATACTGAACTGACTGTGAGGCAGCCAAAGACTGTGGAAAAAAGGGTTGAGGGAGAGATGGGAAGCAAAGTGACAATTTAGATGAACAGATGAATAAAAATGTGACTTTGGTTCAGCGATAATATGTGGCTGCATTGCTTTTGTTTTTCTTTTGTTCTTTTCTTTTTCTTTTTTTTTTTTTCCTTTTTGCAACAATGGTGACAGATGTCTGTTAAGTTAAAATGAGAAACAAGCAAAACTATATTCAAATGGTTGTTTATTGGTATGTTAGGGGTTCTAACACTTTGCCCTTTAGTCAGTGGTGATAGAAAAAAAAGTTTCTTTTTGTTTTATTTTAATAAGTAAAAAAAAAAAAAATTACAAAGCATTTTTTTTTTTTTAACAATTTCTTTGTGAACGATTGAGAGATCAGCCCAGTATAGTGCATGATTTCTTCCCCAACAAGGAAGAGGGCTCCACCACTCTCACTATTTAAGAGATGATTCAAAAAAAAAATATTAAGAAACTACAGAGAGAGGGGTGGGGGGGGGGGGGGGGGGGGGGTGTGTGAAAAAAATGAAGTACTGTAAACTGAAAAGACAACATAAAAAAAAAATATTTGCTGAGTATGGTAATTTGTCTCAATGGGATTGGTGTATACAGCAAGGCCTTATGTGATCTGTATCATAGTTAATAAATCAAATCTTGTTAAAAAAAATGTTTCTCGTCTTGTTTTTAATACATTAACACCTGGCAATTGACAAATAGAAGTGAATTTGAAAAGGAAATTTACATTTTAATGTCATTGAAAGTTCATTTTATCAATTGTTGCTACGCTTTAATAATAAACTCCATACTGCAAAGAGCATCCACATAACTGACAGGACAGAGTTCGGTCTGTAAACATGCACATTGATACACATTGTCACTATTTGCACTTCTGATTGAATGATAAACTGTATTTTATTGAATGTATTGACAAAGTCGGCTCAATTAACATACAAATACACATTCAAGGACGTTTACAATGTCAGCTCTTATAAATACAGTCAGAAAAAGAATGTTTCCCACTATATTATTTGAGACATACTTGCATTCTGATGTTATTTGCACATGTAAAACTGATTTTTGAAAAACCTAAACACTTAGTTTCATTAAAAAGTTCTAACGTATTCTGACAAACAATTTTGTAAGTTGAAATGATCTGTAATTATAAGCTTCTTTGACAAAAGAATGCATTTTTCCTTTAATGTTAAATCTCAAATTCTTCATTTCATCTCCAGTTGCCAAATTCACAAGTGAGTCAACTTCATGTGTTTAGTTACATTTCAGCTATAAAGTGAGCTGAAGAATGTGAATAAAGCAATAAAAAGGAGTCGGTAGTATAAAAAACAGAACAAAAAGTGAATGCATTCTGTGAGTTAATGATCCAATTCAGCATTAAACAAGTCATTGCTTCACTGAGATGAATGAATCATTCATTTGGAAAGTTGCATAATGTATCCTGAGTGGAAACAAATCTTTTTTGAAGATATGTTTAGTTACACTTTGTTCAAGGACAATCGCCTTGATTTCAACAGTGTATCTGGTTTGGTGGAATCATAGAAATGTGCAGGTGATGTTGGAGACCACATTTTGTCCCGCTGACACCTTGACATAGATATTTTAATATTTTGTGACTCCAGAATCTTAATTTCATTTTATGCAAAATTCACTTTCTGATGGTTTTCCAACAGTAATGATCGTCCCCATACCTAGAATGACGCCCCAGAAGTGAAGAAAGTCTGTCATCTGTCTCCCTATCTTGTTTCAATTTGTATAAAGTGTGTGCTTTAACGAGCGAATCAGAAATCAAACCTTATATAGTGTCATCGGGTTTAGCCAATCCCAATCAAGATAGGCTCCTCCCTTTGACTCTTCCACAATTAAACACAATTTAGCAGCTCTACTCTGGTGCATGGCACCATGAGAGGAGCTACTTCCTCTTCCCAAGCTGGGCTTGTGTGGGTGGAGCCAGTCCCGCTCACACAGACACAGCAGATTCTGAATGCAGCTCCTATGATCCAACATTGAAATGGAGGAAAATCAAGAAAAGTTTGGATTTGGGGCAATAAACTTTGAAAACGACGTTTCTGGACCAACGAGACCATGTGAAAGTGTCGAAAAGCCGGATAATATGACCTCTTTAAAATCTTTCTAAAAAGCCATCACATTGAAAGGAATAATAACTTGAACACTTGGAAGTTTATCGGCTCTTTACTAAATGTAAAGTCCAATTGGATTGTGTAAACAAGCAGATTCAGAGCAGCAGCAACCCGAACTCAACATTTCTCATTAAAGTCTTTATTTTTGAAATTTTTCAGTATTGACAAGATTAAGATTCCAAGTAAGTAATTAAACAACAACAACAACAACAACAACAACATGAATACAAGAAGTAAAAGCCCAGTTTAAAAAAAACTAATATTTTCTTGTTATTATATTTTTTTATGTATTTTGGGGGGGACAGTGAAAAGCATCTATAAGAAATTATAACAAAAGGCTTGAAAACTACAGTGGTACTGTTGGGAAAAAATAACAGTAACTGAAAAACAGTAACTGAAAAAAAGAAAATTTGAGGAGCATTCTGCAACTTTTTAAATGAATTGAGAACAACTCAGTGACATGATTGGGTACAAAAAGAAACATTTCAGAGAAGTAGAATGTGAAGAATTGTGGCACAATCTCACAAAATTATTCTCAAGTGTGAAATTGTAAAAAAAATAATAAAAAAAATACATTTGCAAACAGCTGGTAAACAACCAACAACACTTCTGCTGAAAAGCTTTATCTTTGCGTCTCCTCCTGAGAAAACATGACAGGGAAGTGAGTTTGGAAACAAAGGCTCCACACAACCTGGAGTACCTTCACAAAAAGACTGGGGAAGAAAAAAAAAAAAGAAAACTCCACAATCTTCTTACAGTGATTTAAAAAATCACTGTAAGATTTAGATGTGTGATTTAGCTGTTGATAGCAAAGCATTGCATCAGAATTGACAATTTTTCAGAGAGTGGAAAAGCAGTCATGTCTTTACTATGAAGTTTTGTTTGAGTTATGACGGCAGAGTTTAGTGTTGATATTGCTGAGGGAGGGTGGAGCCGCCGGGAGACGGGACCAGGTCACGGTGGCCCACGGGAGCCTGCTGGTTCCTGGGAGAGCGCCCCAACGGGGGCCCGGCCTGTGCCATTTCAGGGTGATGTAAGGCCTCTGGTCCCTGTGAGGGCGATGTGAAGGCCTCACTGCCATTTCATGGTGCCCCCATCTGACCTTTTCATTGAGTCAAACCAAAGGAAATCCATTTCCATGACCTTTGTGGTGCATCTCTCCATTCTGGCACAGGAAGAAAAAAAACCAGAGCGGCTGATTGGGAATGAAAAGGGCAAATCCGTGTGCACACAGGACACACGACCCTTGAACTCCAACCTTTAAGAACTATCAGGAGGGGGAGGGTTTGGGGGGGGGGGGGGGGTCTGGGGTTTGATTGAGAGTCAAATATGGGGATTGTCAACATTGCTTGACAGACTGAAAGCACTCACACTCGTTAGGAATTCAATTTTCAATCCCTTTCAGATTTTTGTTGTTTTTTAAAAAAAATATGAAGCTGTAATTTCCAAATGGCCATCTCATGGAACTTTACTTTACTTCACATGAGGAATAAAGGAATGAAAAAAAACTATCCTTTACCGGAAGAAACCTTAAGCAGAGTTCTGCTTCTACCAGTTGGGGATTACGGGAAGAAAGAAAAGGACAGAGAGCTTCAAACGAGTTAACATCAGACAGTAATCTATTACACAGGCTTTAGATTTGATCACAGATCACAAACTTCCAGCTGACCCTGCAGATCCCCTCTGGGCCAATTTTCAGACATTAATACATTATTGGTTTCCCAAGTTATGGGCGATGGAAAGTCATCTTGAGTAGATTTGAATCTAATAGACTGTGACAAACGCAGTAATAGCTTTTATTCCTTTATATTCTTGTAGTACACATGCCCACCCCTGGCATGGAGCGAGGACAGAGAGGAGTGACCCCCAGACTGCAGGAAGGAGACAGAATCTTCGTGATCTGTGGAGAGGGGAGAATCGCTTAACCTGTAGCAACGTAACGAAGAAGATAATTCATGAGACCCCGGAGCCAGGCTGAAATAAAAGCTTTATCAAATAGGAAAGTCTTATTCCTGATCTGAAAAGTAAAACCTGTGCCTGAAATGAAACGAAACAAGGAGAGGAGTCTGATGGCCGAGAGTTCTGTTGGCCAGGTTCCGGAACCTCAACTTCACAAACTGTCTGATGGGATCGTATGATATCTAAGTTATGACGGGATCTGATTGGCAAAAGCTTAAAAGAACATTTTCTAATTGTCCTTTAGATTTTACAGGAAGCAAATGAAGACAAGCCGATATGGGACAAATACTGTGCGACCTCTTGGCTGTCGCTCCGCTGATAGAGCAAGTTGTCTCCCAATCAGAACGTTGCAGGTATGATTCCCTATCTATCCACACGTTGAAGTGTCCTTGAGCAAGACACTGAACCCCTGAATTGCTTCTCATGGATGGACTGAGCTGCCTCCGTTGGGTGTGGGAATATGATGAAACAATATAAATCACTTTGTGGACTGTCCAAGTGGAACTGTTTATCGTCCAGTCCTAGAAATGTGGGAAAGATGTGTAAACCTTTGTTTAATCTTAAACTACAGAGGACTACAAGGTCTTGCGTGTTGTTTCCACTGGAGAAAGATCAACGTTTAGTCTTTCACCACCGTCCGCTGACAAGTTAGAATACATCACCTCTGGCCTCCACTCTGACAAGTGCATGTTCAGCCATTAAACCAACATTTTCTCCTGGAAGACGTCACTCTGGAGCAGCCAACCTCCTCCACACACCTTGTGCATGCACCCAGGCTCCACTAGGAGGCTGACTTGTCTCACGCTTCCTCACCGAGCCCGGCTCTGCTGTTTCTGGGTAAAAGGAGGCAAAAACACAACAGGAGCGTGGACCTAATTGATTGGGTCAAGATGTGGATGTCAGCAGAGAGACGACGCTTTAATCCTGCTGCTCACAGAGAGGTGATGATCGCAGGAAACAGGCATCTGAAGACTCCCTCCCCCCCTCTTCCCCTTTCACAGTTTGAAGTTTGAGGAGGGGGTAAAAAAAAAAAAAAAGAAAAAAAAAAAAAAAAGGTTTGACTAAAAACTCCAGAGAGGGTGTGCTCAGTAAAGTAATCCTCGGAATAAAGACAAAAGAAGTTAATTTGAAGTCATTGTTGCTCTGTATTAGAGGCGTGCGCGTGGCCGTGGCCTAAAACTTCTGAGGCAGACAGGAAGGAGGAGGAAGGGGACATATATAGAGAAAAGGAGACTGGTCTTATGATGAGTCGAGGCACGTAGCTCCGCTCAACCGTGTCTTTCTGGGCTCGGCGCTCGCAGCTGCGGCGGCGGGTATTGAATTCAGATGCGGCCTGTCTCTCCGCTTGCGCCGCTCCCGCCACGCCGCTCCCGCCACACCGCTCCGGCCGCTACAGGTGGAAATGCTCTTATCAATACCGACTGTCCGAGCCTGACTGCGGCCCGATCCGTCTCATTGATGATTTTAGGTGCCCCTGCCCTCCCTTCTCCTCCCCGAGGAGCCCGATTGATTAATGTCTGGGTCACAGTGGTATTTCCATATTGATACCTCGATTGATGACGGCGCTTCAGGAGCAAGCCGTATTGACCAGCTGGGAAAGTGATACGTTTCAAACTGTTTGGCCGATGTATTTATGCATAATGGCCATAATGAGGCCTGGAAACATACTGGATCCATGATCTGCACTTATAATCTGCTCGTTGAATTCAGCAGCGCTCGACGTCCAGTGGAAAATGATCAATAAACCCACAATACCAACAACAAACAGTCCATTTAAGTCTCACTGTCTCTGCATGTGGACATTGTTCCCATGTGAGTTTGATGATGTTAAGTGATGTTATAGTGGGATTATTGGGCTGTATGTTGATTTTTGTTCCACTGAAGTTCTGATTCTGTAAGTTTGGTTATACATTCAAACTAATCAGACTTTATTAACTGTCATTAACCCATCTTATTTCTAGGATGTGGTGAGAAGCTATGTCAGAGGGCTCCGGGCAGCTGAGGGCCTTCAAGGGTCTCGTACACCACTTAGGGGCTGTGCTGTAGTGGTTAGTAATGCTGCCTCATGGTGAGAAAGCCCCCAGTCCGAGTCTCGTTTGGGATTCTCTGTGTATTTACATGTTTTCTCTTTGAGTGCATATTCTTTCTCTTAGGATAGTTAGTGGGTCTAAATTGCCGGTGGCTGCGTGTGACTCCTAGAGGGACCACAGTGATGTAGTGGTTAGCACACTTGTCTCACGGCAAGATGATCCTCTGGTTTGATTGTGCGCTCCGGGGCCATTTTGTGGGGAGTTTGCGTCCTCTTATTGTGTATGGGCTTCCTGTGAATATACTTTGGCTTCGTCCCCATAATTCAAAAACATGCAATTTGTGTCTTTAACTTGATTGTAGGTATGAATGAGAGCTCGTGTGACTGTCTCACTGTGTTTGCCCCGCGATGCTTTGGTTCTGGCATATTGTATACCCTGCCTTTGCCCAGAGTCAGCCGGAATTGTCATTTGTGCCCCACAATTGGATGGATGGATGGATGTTATCTACTGTTATTCTGTACTAAAGTAATATTATGAAAGTTCTGGCTGGTGAGAGTAACATGTATTTTTGAAACAAAAAGGCCTGCGATTATCAGGTTGCATGCCAATCAGCAGTATTTTCCTACTAAAAGCATACATTTAGAATCCTTTTATTGTCATTATGCATATGCTTCCATACACACAACAAAATTGGCTTTCAGCAAAAAGAAAAAGGCATAAAATAGACTTTTGAGTGCAAAGGCAATAAACTCGGATAAAACATGTACATTCAGAATACTCAAATATAATTGTCAAGAATAAACATTCCAAAGGTTTATAAAGCAGGGCTAAAATCCAAGTGTTAAACTTTCCAATTGCAGCTCAAGAACTGACACACATTTTTTGTATTTTGTGACTTGGATATACATATTTATTCTTACAGCATTTCATTTGGTACAAAGGACAAATTTAGTTGCTAGATACAGGAAACTGATAAGTTGAATGGAGCTCTTACATTTCTCCCTCGGAGACTATTTATGTTTACTCTGAAACTAAACTCTGGGCTATTTTACTAAAGGCAGACGAGGAGCGTGTTTGCAATTGTCATCATCAGCCTGATGATTGGAACTCTGGTCGAATAGTATCGTTTGAAAGGTTCATTTGTATGTGAATACTGCCTACCTCTGTGTGCACCAAGTAAGAGAACTGAGACTGCTTAAAAAGCCAGGTCTTGGTCCACTTTATAGTGCGTTTTCGATTGAAGTCTAAACACAGCACCGTCCAGCGATGTCCAAACAGACCAAACACAGGATGGGACAGGTGTCATGACTGCCAACTGCTTGCAACTGATCTCTGTTGATGCTGATGTGTGCAATAGACGAAAATTCTGCCAACTGCTCTGACTTGTTTATACATTTTTTAAGCTGTTGGTCAGTTCTTAGCTGGTAGAAACACCACCACACATCAGCCCCCCCCCCCCCCCCCCCCCCATGAGTTGCATCACATTTAACTCCGCACCAGTCTTGTTGCGGAACTTATAAAGATCAAGTGTCATCATATGGTTTACAAAAAACTATATGAATGAGAAAAGAAATAGCAGCATCAAAAGATAATCACTAGTGTAGAAGAAGCAGAAGACGTCCCACATAGGGGCAGAAGACATAATGAATACACATAAATGAAAAGAAATTATAGAGACTTTTTTTTTTTAAGGAATAAATACATTAAGAAAAAATAAGAAAACAAAAAAAAACAGTTTCCATAGTTGTACACCCAAGTAGCGTGATAGTCCCATCATAAGTTGAGTGGTACAATCAGACGTTCCATAAGAGATAAAGCATAACATTTCCGACCAGACCCCTGCAGTGTGTCTCTTGTCTTCTCTGTTTTAAGACAATACGTGACTTCACAGATCCACTCTGCTTGGTGGCAGAGGGAGAATTTGGGCAAATCGATTTCTCACACAAAAAACTCTAAAAGTGAAAGTAATTATTTGCTGAATGAGAAAACTTATTTTTAATTAGACCAAATGACACAAACCAAGGAGGCAGGGTTGAAAGCAGGTGGTGTTAACTTTAATGGGTGTGTGTGGATAGACATTGGGGCTAGCCCATAGTGTTTTCCTGAATGAGTTGAATTTTAACTCTAAATTAGTCTCATTGTTATAAAAAAAAAAAAATTATTAATAATAATAATAAGTCGTTACCAAATTGACAGACAAATTCAACTTTACACGCAGCACCTGCCCTGCTTATCATGCCTCTGATTGGTTGTAGAAGAGTATCCGCCTCATCAAGATCCAATCAGAAGTTGGGGAAGGCGGGGCATTGCGTGGCACGGTGAAATCAGGAAACAATTTCTCAGGTGAGTATTTTCATAACCAGAACTGAAATTATGAGGAGGAAGTCGGTGTACATGTGTGAAATCAGAAAAGGAAGTCGTGCTTTGCAGTTTCTATGGTATGATGGATATTGGGCAGGTTACAGAGGTTAAATGCGTGTAACAGTGGCACAGGTACTCCAGGGTGATTTGCTCCACCCAGGTTTACCGTGGCTGGCGTGTTTACATAGTTTGGTCATCCCCTCGATGTTGTGTGATCATATTTCCGAGGTATTTCCATGCTACTTTTCCAAAAGTGGCATTTTTTTTCTTCTTCTTCTTCTTCATTGGGTCAAGTGCACACGCTGCATAATGCAGAACAACTCCACAGAGAGTGCAGAGTTTGTGAACCCAATTTTGCAGACACCCTAATTTAAAGGACGAGGAGACAACATGATTCTGTGGGACTTGTTCTGCTTGTTGTGGAGATTACTTTAGAGGCAGAGGGCATTGTGTGGAGATGATAGTCATTGAGGGGGGGAGAAAAAAAAAAGGAATAAAATGTTAGGTCGAACTGATCCCATTCACACTTTTCAGGTCAGTGGTCAAAATGGCCATATGGCCTTCAGATCCCTGTGACAAGGATCAAGTGTCCAAATATATATCTGCTGATTACATCTCCTGAAGTGGAAAAAATGCAAATAATAAATGTATGAGCAACGTGCTTGTTTTTTTGCTTGATTAATTATGCCGTTTAATTCCAGATCCACCACGCAGCTCCGCCGTATAATTTCCCAGTGGTCTTGGCTGTTTCTTCTCTCACATGCGCTCTCTCTCTCTCTGTCTTTTTTTTTCTTCATTGCAAAATGAATCATGGATCCAACCGCCTGCACCCGGGGGAAAGCGGCGAGCTGGCGAATGGGCTGACCAATCATGAGCATCAGAGGCAGACACACAGGCGGAGAGGGCCTTTTGTTGTGCGCTGCGCTCATCAAGTTAGAAGACAACTACCGATTTAGCCCAAAGAAAATTAAAAGATGGAGTGTTAAGCGGACAAAATCACCAACTTCAGCCGGGTTTGTCGATCTGTTGTCTCTCTAGTGTGTTACATTAAACGTCCTCTTCTCTCCCCGGCGCCCTCCTGCTTATCCTATCAAGAGCGTCCACAGTGTGTTTATCTGAGTGGGTGGCGGCGTTTCAGCGCCATTCATAATGTCAACTGGGATCCTGACTGCTCTTCTATTCCCAGCCTGGCCAGCCCTCTCTCTGCCTCCTGACAGTTCCAGGTTAGCACTCTTTCGTCTCTCCCCTGGCCCTCCTCTTCTCTTCCTTCCAGCTTCCCCTCTCCCGCTCTCCCAGGGGCCCCACTGAGAATACTGCTCAGATCCAGGCCTCTGAGCCCCAAAGCCGGTCCTAATCCTCTGCATCGATCGTCCTGAGAATTTCCTCCCCAGCACAGCAGGCCGTGCTCCCCGGCGCTCCCACTCCTCTGCCCCGAGCAGCCAGCACTTCTCAGTTAGAAAGACACAGAATATAGGGCCAGGCGCATTACCTGTGTCTTTCTCAACAGATGGGTCTTGTTGATGTGATGTGTGTTATTAGGTGGTTATGGCAGGCTGCGCGTTGCTCCTGAGAGCGGCGATGTCGCTGCCTTTCCAAATTCAGTTAGACTTGGCTGTGATCGCCTCGATGAGCTCTCCTTATTTCAAGCCGAGGTGTCTATATAGCCTTTTTTTTTTTTTTTTTTTTTAATCTAACATGAGGTGCAGTCAGAAAATGGGTTTGGATCTCTTTTTCAGTGCATTTTTCTGCTCCAATACCTTCCAAAGTGGGGATACTTGTTCATAAGATAGCCTCAGTTAGAAACATTGTGGAGAAATTTTAAGTCCTCTTAAATCTAGAAAAGAGCTGTCACGTATTTCTGCTTTCAAAAAAAAGTATAATTATTAATTATGGCTCACTGAAACACTTCATATATTAATGTCAGGGTAAAGTATATTTGATCAGGTAGGTAAATGTGAAAGGGTTAACCACTGGAGACCTGCCCATGATGCACCATGCACTTCTCTCGTGTCCCTTGTGGCCTATAGCCTCAAGGGAACCTGTTGAATAAAGCAGTGTAGGAGACTGACATATAGGTGGATGGATATCGAAAAACACGCCAAGAGGGCTACATAATTGTGAAGCTTCTATTATTTTATGTCGGTATGTAGAAATATCAGACAGAGATGGTATAAACATGTGCAGTTAAATTGAAGGAAACTGCGATTTTAAAACCGTAAACTGTGTGAGGCAGAGAGGTTAACGTTTGTGTCTGCTGGTGTCATAGCTCGTCTTGTCAAGGCCTTCAGGTTTCATCATAATGAAAGAGTTGGAATCCGCCGCAGTAATATATATGTACACAGCAGCAGATAACTTCAAGATATAAAAAGGAAAACTGCAACTCAAAGAGAAATCTCAAACATAGATCTCCTGGCATGAGGATAGGCCACATTTCCATCCATCATGCTTAGGAAGATGGAGTAATGGAAGATAGTGTATGCTATACAACTCTGCAGGAAGATGAGAAAGCATCATTACTCCAGTCCTCTTGGGTAAGCTCCCAACCAACAGTCTATCCCGTGCAACATACTTGTTCATAATTTATTTACGCGGCAAGCTTCCCCTGGACTCTGCTGCGTGTCTTTTACTGCAAGTGTGGAGGATTTCGAGAGGTGTTTTCCTCTATTTCTCTCTGCTTGTGAACAAGACCACAAGGCTATGTATCCAGTGAAATAGTTGATGATTAAACCTCATACTTTATTAACATGTTTTCTGTGTGGCTGGCATGCTAACTCCATTCCAATCATGAATGAGAGATAGAAAATCTGGAACATTTGGATCCGTTAAAATGCGGCTCTACGGGCCAGTAAGAGAATCTCTGTCTGTACTGGCATTTAAGAGCCAGTGCAGATGGTAATGTATCAATACTCTTTTTAAACAGGGCTCGGAGCCACATTAGTAAATCAACCCCGGAGATATAGCTGGCAATATCTATATGCAGTCCTTCTTCGGTAAATAAATTTTGTAGAATTGTTGTTTGGCGAATTGTCACAATATACTGCAAATGCATGTTTTATCTGCAGTTGGGATTTACTGACGGGGATAAATTCACTGCTCCCTCGTGCCCCGTCTGCTCGTCTCTTTCAACCTGTTTAGTCTTTCCTCATTTGCTTTTCTTTTTTTTTTTTTATTTCTACCTGATCTGACACACACACACACACACACACACACACACACACACACACACACACACACACACACACACACACACACACACACACACACACACACACACACACACACACACACACACACACACACACACACACACACACACACACACACACACACACTATTTGTGCAGTGTTTCCCCTCCACCTCCTTACACTCTGCCCTCTATACTTCAGTGCGCTGCTCTTTCCTCTCATACCTTTCCCTCTCTGCCCTTTCCTCGCGCCCGCCTCCTTCCTTCCCTCACTCTTTCTTGCTGTTTTACCCTTGCTCTGCCTGCTCCCTTCTTGTCCGCTGCTGCCCTCCCCTCCCTCACCCTCCCCTCCTCTTCGCTCTTCGCGCTCCCTCTTTCTCTTTATTAATTTATTGGGTTGTTATTCTCCTTGCCTGGCTGTGCTAATGAAGGCAGGATGCAGATGAGGGCTAAGGTCATCTCCGTTGTGATCGACCCCACCGCCCTGCAGCATGGCACTCTGACTGGCACAGGTCAGTGGCAGCTGTCAATCAAAACGCACACGTGCACGCATACATTCACGTGCGCTCCCATACACTGTCACTAAAGGAAATGTGTATCGTATATAAAGATGACACAGCTATAGTATCGGATATTTAACCATTTTCACTTCGTCCCACCCTGTGCGTAGACACATATTTTTAGTTAAAAGCCCAGTGTCTGCGTAGGTCATAGTCCCTCCCCCCCCCCCCCCCCCCCCCCGGACTGTTTTATTCAAAGAATCTTTATAGAATTCCACAAGTTAAGCAAAATATCTGTAATGAATATACAATTTCTTTTACAACAAAACATGCAGTATAGTGAGACCTGTTACCTTAAAAATGCTCGACAGGGAGACAGTGTGCGATAACAAGATGGACTAGTTGGATGGAATAGTTTAGTTAGATTGATTAGTTTAGTTTATAAACACTCGTCTACACCACTCCAACAACTATGCAAATTTTCCTTTTTGGTTGTTTAAAACTTTGTTCCGAACTGAATCTTGACTAAGCTTAATGGTTTTTGTTTGTTTGTTTGTTTTTTTATCATGTTAGTCACAAACACTTATGAGTTGAAGATGGACTAACTTGGTTTACAGTTTACACAAACTTGTATTTGCGTTTTGAGTGAAATTTATTACTATTAAGTAGGTCCAGACGTTCGTTCATGCACACAGTCATGGTTAAGTCATTCTTCAAGATAAACAAGCAGCTGGAGTTAGTGCTTCTTTTTTTTGTAAATATCACGAAAAACCTAAGACAATCCGTGTTATTTAGCAAGTGTAGGCTCACATGGCTACCTGTTGGCTGTCAGCCTGTTGAAAATGTCTTTGAACCTGAACACCTCACAGAAGCTGAAGGTCAGAGGCTTTAATTTTACTCTCTGCTTTTGTGCTTTTCATGGTATGCATGGCATTGTGATATCTCAGGAATGCATTGATGGGATTTTTATTTTCTTTTTCAAATCTGGCACACTTGTTATTCTCACTCATGAAGGACCTGATGTGGTTTCAGGAGCCGAAGGCCTGAAGCTTTGTCCCACTGTTGTGAATGCAGGATCTCAGGCAGGCCTGTTATTGAATTTCCCAGCTGCCTTCATTATATAATTTGTAATTCTGTACACATATTTTGATTCAACTTTGATTCTTGGTGGGAAATGCCGCAATGAGCATGTTACTATGCTACAATTATCATTCACTTGGACTTTGCAATTTGAGAAAAATATCTAATTGTGTTTTATCTGACTGAAAGAAAAACCTTTACATATCAATACTTTGCAATGTATCCTTGTCCTTTCATTTGTCAGGGTTTTTTTTTTTGCTTCAAAGATCCACTCACAGTGATGTTTGGAAGGTATTTTCTGAAACCTGAAAAGATAAGAAAAAGTTTTTTTGGGGTGGGGATATTGATGCAAAATTGATGAAAATCCTTACCCTAACCTACCTTTAAGTAAACACTGACTTTAAGATAAGCTGCATTAAAAAAAATAACTGTCGAAAAGCCACATTACATACATATTCTATACAGGGAGGAGTATCTTGTTTCCATGACAACGAGACGTGACGACACAAAGAGCATCAAGGTCACACATTTTTTGTCGCCTTTATGCAGCATTTTTGTAAAGCGTATGTTTTTTGTTTTTTTTTAAAGAATTGCAGCCTTTACAAGGAGCAGATCGCAGAGTCTCACATCGCACTTTGACCTCATTTATGATGAATCACCTCGCCTTAAAATTAGCATTTAGCTAAACGAATAATTGTCCGGCCTTATCAATCACTGTGAAATCCGTTTGCAAAACGGCCTGTTACGTAATAACTATTTTAAAACATAAATAAAACATTGTTACATTTAATTTGTGACGCTTGTCTCTCCTCCAAATCTATCTATACAAGTTATGCTCCCCTTCCTTCCCACCAACATACACACACACAGGCAATCTTTCATTGATCCCATTCTCAAGCAGGTGTTTACAGGTTATAAGTGTCTCATCCCTGTCATGTTGTTCACTGGCCTTGACATGGTCGAGCCCTTTAGACGTCTCTTCCATGCATCCATATCTCAGCACTTTTAGCATTTTACAACCCCTGCGCCTCATCACAGCGTGTCGTGTGCGTGTGTGTGTGTGTGTGTGTGTGTGTGTGTGTGTGTGTGCGTGCGTGCGTGCGTGTGTGCACGAGAGGGAGAGGGTGTGTGTGTATGTTTGAATATGCGCTCTGCATTCAGACATCTTGTAGGCATGTTGTTCGTTGTTATTGTTGTGGGTTTATTTGTGTGCTCAGCCATGTTCTTGAGTGTGTTCACCTGCATCTGGGCGTGTGAGAGTGTGCATGAGCGCACAGTAGACACACACACATACATACACACGCGCACACACACACACACACATATCTCTATTAGCAGTATAGTAGTGTTAACAGTGTTATGCCATGCGTGAACCTCCCCACCTTTCCCTCATATCTATGCAAAGCTGGGGTCCTGTCAATCAGTCACCTTGGTGACATAGAGCCCCACCTCCCCAATTAGAGCTGACAGGGCAGGATTAGGAGGGGGGCGGGCCCCCGCCGACCTGCCTACGTGTCAATCACGCGCCGGGCATCCACACGCCTGTTTACTGTCAGATCCCATCTCCGTCTGTCAGACTGCACGGCAACCGTCGCCCAGGGAGGAGGGGAGGAGGGCGGTGGGAGACGGAGAGAGGGGGGAGGAGGAGATCTGATCGGAATTAACTATGCTTCTCCCCACAGACCGGCCGTGCTTTTAATTCATGAAAGGGATGAGAGGAAAGTGGGAAGAGAGAGGGAGTGATAGAGGGAGGAGAGCATTTAAAACCCAGAGCAGGGCCTTCTTTAGAAGTTTTCAGAGTGATGTTTCTTCTCTCCCTGACAATCACTTTTCTTCTCTCACTAACTCTCCCTCCTGTCTTCCTCTCTCACTGAGACTTCTTTCGGAGGTGTACTCTACCTTAACGCCACCATCAACGGCCTCCCTCTCCTTTGAAGTTGTTATTTGACCCTGGGTGTTTTTAAGTAGCACAAATATGTATTTGTGTTAGTTTTTTTTTTTCTTCTTTTTTTTTCCCCGAGTTAGAGTTAAGGTCAATTTATTTAGTTCTGCACATGCTCATGCAAATTTATGTCTCTGTTTCAGTACGTGTCGGGGGGTTAGGGTCCTGCCTACACTCCTACAGTATGTGAATACATAATGCCGTTCTGTTGCTCACACTGTGCACTCTAAAGCAGTGTCATGTGTGCAGAGTTCACACAGTACTAATGGGAGTGTGTTTGTGTGTATCCTCGGCTCCGTGGTCGGTCGGTGGGTTGTGTGCATTTCTTCTTTTTCAGGGTCTCTGGTGGTGGACAACTTTGACCTCGGTGCCCCTTCTCTAATCCTTTAGCAAATGAGGGCTGTGTTGGGCTGAAGGGGGTGTTTGGGGGTCTGCGCCAAGCCACAGTTTTAGGATTAGAGGAGCAGAGGGAAGGTCTTGGGGTTATGCAGGATGAAGACGAGGGAAACAATGGCTAGTAAGGGAGGAAAAGGAAGGATATTGTCAGGACTCTTTAGGTCACCAGTGGTCTCATTACCTCACTGAAAGAGGTTCCCTTTTCTTTTTTCTTTAAAAAAAATAAAACTATTATTGCTTCATTTTTATTTTTTAAGTTAGCAGGTTTACATTGTAGTTCAGGCTGCAGCATGGCGGAGTGCTAAGCACTCTCTCCTCATAGCAAGGATTCTCCCCTGCTGGAGTCCGTGTTGGGTATTTAGGGCTGCTCTGTGTGGAATTTGCATGTTTCAAAAAAAATTGTCCCTAAAAGTGAATTTCTGTGTTTTTGTTTGCTCTGTGATCCAGTGACCTTGTCTTCAGTTGGGCTCAACCCTATCCTGCTCCACCCTGAGCGGGTGGGAAGAAAGACGATGGACAATGCACTGAGCACATACTGACATTGACAGAAAGTTAGACCAGAGACTTGAAGTGAGTTTTTTTTGGGGGGGCGATTTAAAAAAAAAAAAAAAAAAAAAAAACCTTCACTCAAGATATTGTATGTTTCAGTGCAAATGATCTTCTATGTTTTAACTTGATTGGAGATTTTTTTTCTACATATTTGAGTCATATTTGTGACATATTTCAGACATGATTGCTATCCAATTCTTAGAATATTAGTTTATGTTAAGGACAACTGCATATACACTTACTTAAAAGGTAAAAAACTTTTAAGCTCTTAAGCAATCCTGGAAAAATTAATAACGTCAATTTTTTTTGACCTGTCACATCTCATGATTTATACTTCAATTCAGGCTTCTCAAGGCACTTTTGGCACTTTTACATCCCATAACTTACATGGGGAAAGCAAAAATTCTATAATGTTATAAGAAATCTGATATTTTTTCTTTCATTTCTAATACTTAAAAAAAAGATCCTATCAAGCAGCAATGTTGCGATAGATTGATGGTTTGTGCAACCATAGAAGAGGCATGAGCTTGTTGTACCTGTAGTTATGTCTAATTCATGATCTCTTTTGCATCGTGCCTATATGATTGTCAGGGTGAATTAATAAATGTCAGTTCATTTTGAACAAGCCGTTTGCCAGCTCCTCTGCGGTATGACGTTGACAGGTGTACATGTACCATGTGCCATTTGTGCTGATACCCCGACGTGCTCAGGATTTGTCGGTACCAGACATGTGTTGTACATGTTTGTTGGTATATGTGTCTGTCTGTGGGTGTGTGTGTGTGCGTGTCTGTGTGTGAGTGTGTGTTTGCATTAGAGATGCGTTGCAGGGTTGTGTCTGAGACGCAGCTCAGGTGTCTGTTGGTGTCTGTTGAACGACCTCGCTGCAGGGAACAGGCTATCAGGCTGAGAGGGAGGCTATCATGTTAATTACTTTACACACACCCTGCCAGCCAAGCGTTGCAACACAACTGCTACACACACAAACACACACACACACACACACACACACACACACACACACACACACACACACACAGCGTGGACACACTGAAACGCACACTGATACATGCAAAATCATCCGTCCTTCTTTCATTTTGTCGTTTCTCTGTCTTCCCACTCTCGCCGTTTGAAGGCCTTGGACATCAATTCCCTTTTGCTCTCAAGAAAGATTGTTTTATATTCTAATCAATTCAACTCCGTCCTGTGAAATTAATTGACATTCATTCAATGATTTTAAATTCCTGCGAGGCTGTTCTTTTGTTTCAGCCTGTCAGTGAGCTGCAAGTGAGATCGGGCTAAATGTTTTGTCATCTCACACTCTGGGGTAAGCTGCTCCAAAGCATGAGCCTGAGGTCAGCTTAACCTCTTTGCAGTCTCTTCTCTCGTCTTTACAGCTCGTGAAATGGAGGCGGCAGAGGTGGGGGTGGGTGGGGTGCTGGGGTTGCGATACAGATTCATGATCAGAAACTTGGGTGAAGCTCATTCTTCTGTGGCAGCCTTCATATGTCTCCACAGGACCATTTTTCTCTTCAGAATCATGTCAGGGGTTTGATAGGAGGAGTCCGGTGCTCTCGGGCCGGGGAAACAGAGGCGTGGTATTGGTTGGGGCAGGTTGATGCCTTTAGTTAAATGATACTGGCACGCAGAGGGATTGCTTTGGGAAGTTGTCATCCATCATGATTTTAGACCGACTCAAAGCAGCACTTGTGCTTTTGGGGTTATGGTCTGGGATCTGTGATTGATGTGAAGTGGATGCGTGTAAGGAGTGTAAAAGACACTGTGTGTATCTGATTGCTCCAAACAAGCAACGATTGGTCTGTAGTTAGGACTCTTCCCTTTGGAGAAGTTTAATATTCTCTTCAATCTCTTTGTTTGCTTGGTGAAGGAAGCAATTGGGGACTCAAAATCAGATCATAATGATGGGGGCAATATGTTTCGAATGCTGCCATGTGTCGATAACTCCTGACTCATTTCATGACTTTAGTTTATTTTGTGAGTGTGCACTTGCCTGGATATACCCCAGTATACATGGTTGTTCTACTTTAACCTGAAGCATTTTGTCTTTCTTTACTTTCCTGATGCTTCTCTCTTGGGCTGAGCATCACCTAAGTTAATTCTTCAATTAATGTGATCCCAATGTTCAAGCGAGATCATGGAGTGGGCCCTCTCAATCGATGTCCAATTAGAGAGACTCCCTGCGAAGGCCAGGACTGACCGCTACAGTTGCTTTCAGAGACCAGAAGGTGTCGCGGGGTCGTGAGTTGAAGGTAGAGGTTTAGAGGAGCTGCTGGAAAACGGATGGAAGGGGGGGGGGTGACCATTAAAGAGAGATGAAAAGATGCTGAGAAGAATACATTGGAGGTTTGTAAGTGGGTGGAGGTGAAGAGGGAGCATCGGGGTCTGAGGAGGTGGGGTATAGATGTTAGATGCTCAATCAAGCCGTGTGAGGACAGTGTAATTAATCCATTGAAGATGTCTGATTGCAGATGACTTTGGGAATACCGGAGTGGTGGCGATGCCTGAGGGAAGGGGGAGGGCAGCAACAAGATGGATGCAGGGATGCGGGCAGAGGAAAAGCGGAAGGGCAAACATAGGGAGAGAGTGAGATTAATTGAGACAAGGGAGATACAGTAGCTTTTAAATGAGAAGGATGAGTTTCAGTGACAATGTAGAAAAGGAGGAAAAAAACGAAGGGATTGATCATGTCTGGGTGAGGTGGAGCCATCACTCATCGCTCTGTTGGGATAAAGACCTCCACCAGAAGTCACATGTATGTTAAGAAAGGAAATGCACAGTTGCCAAGTCTTCCTATAGGGCTTCTCGCTGCTAAAACACTTTCCCACCAGACAAATGGTTGTCTATTCTGTTCCAATGCTAATATGCTTTTAAGGTACTATTAGCTGGCAGAGGTTTACTTTTATTTAATGGACTATTAATTTGTTTGAATGCATTTTGTCTCTGTGGTTACAGTATGAAGTTGGCTTGGCTTGAATATAGCTTCTGCACAGCACGTGATATACTTACCCACAGCTAAGCCTTCATAATCTAATTAAATTTGATAAAGCTGAGTAATCATCAGAGTATTATGGGGAGTACTCATCCAACTGATATAGTGATTTTGTGCTGCTGTGACTGAATGCTTTTATTAACGATTCTTTTTTTCCGATGATGTCAGATTATGTTTTAAAATGCATTCACTTTGTTGCTGTATGTCGGTGGTGGCAAAGCAGAAATTGATTGTTTTCTGAAAGACAGTGATAGACGACAGTTTTGGATTATAATGCAGGATTTGATTGTGTCTTAAAATACAGTAAGAGGGGTTTGCAGGCTGCCATGGTTGTGGTCTTGTGAACTCTGACAACTTGAGATAATCTTTAGGAAAGCAGCAGAAAATGACATGGCAAAGTGACACCAGTGTTGCATCAAATCAAGAGTTTGCATTTTATAAAAGAGCAACAATAATGGAACACATTCACGTTCTCCGGCTACTGTCATTGAAATGCGTCGACAAAACCTGCTTGTTTCTTGATTTGTTTTCTTCATTGATTTCCCGACGGTACCAAGGGCATGTTTAGCTGACACACAGGATAATGTTGTTCTTGAGTATGAGAGTAGGTTATTGTCAACTTCGATTCACTGAATAACAACCGAGTGCAGCCAAACTTCCTGTCATACCAAAGTTTATGAAATCCAGATTTCATGTGTCGTAAGGAATAAACTTATAAAACAGATAAATTCGAACCGTCTGTAGGAGCTTTTGAGAAAAACAATGTGGCTGACAGGATTTCAGGTTGCAATTTTTCTGACAACGTTTCAGTTCCAGAAGATTGTCAAGATATACGTAGATTGTTCCTTGATGATGAAACTCAGAAAAACTTTAAAATTGTCACTTGTAATAAGTGATTGATATTCACAGTTTAGATTCTGTGTTGTTTTCCAATGTTGTATCCTGGTTATTGTTTGTTTACTCATATAATGACGCATCCTGTGACCTTTTATGTTGTGATATTCCGTGTTGAACATAAATCAGCAAAATGGATTTCAAATGAAACAATTGCTTTCTCATTACAGGTGCTTTCAGCTTTCATTTACTTATTTATGCTCATGTGAAATGAACTTGTTAACAGTGTTGCCATATGTACTTGAGAGCAAAGCACCACCATCAGACACATTTTAACCTCTCATCATAAATGTTGTGAATCTAGTGTTGCTGGTAGCACATTGGAAAATACTGAATCTGCGAATATGTTAAAAAAAGGATATCTGCTGATATAAAATGCAATGAATGGAGCTTATTAATGTATTAATGTATTAGTCTCATAGAAATCGCAGTCAACAAAGTAAACCCTCAAGTCAACATTCGTACTCTGAACTAGACCTTCTCATTGGAATAAAGCTCTCATGGTTGCTTCTATTACGTCATGTACTTCCAGACTGTTGGCTCCACGCTCTTGATGATGTCCGTTAATACAAGAAAACGTCCTCTTTGAGGTTGTTCTGTCTGTTATGGGTGGGACATTTTTTTCCTTATCTCTTCAGTCTAATATCCTCTCAGCTGCAGTGTCTCCAAAGCTTCAGTGCATCCATTTCCACTATGTGTGTGTTTGAGTAGAGTTTTGTCTTTAACAAGGGGAATGCACAATCAGTTGGATAGATGAACCTGGTCACTGCATTTTTGATTATTTTATTTAAAGAAGTTATAATCCCTGGCTTATTTATCTGATACCGACATAAATACTCTGAAATATCCACATTTACGTCTGAAGGTCAGCATTTGAACCTCATTTAAAATCCAATTTGTCGTCCGCAAACCTAAACCCCGTGCATTTGTCTGCCGACTGTCAGCTAAAGCAGCGGATGAACATTTCTTTTCCTCCAAACACTTGAGCGTCTGAGACAGAATGAAAATTCCTGTTGTGGTTTGGGCGTACTTGCCCATTTTCCTTTCCGTATTCATTCACAGCCAGAGTTACATTTAATTATTAATGCAAAAAATGTAACCTTTAATACATTCAATGAATAATTGAAAATGAACATGATACTATTTATCGAATTGCTTTTTATGTATTTGCATTCATGGAGTGGCCAAGATTTAATAAAATCACCATGGCAACAAAGGGGGGGGGGGGGTGGGGGGGGGGGGCTTTTTTTTTTAACTGAACAGCAAAACTGACCTGTTTGACACGATTCACATTTGTGTGACTCAGTGACTTTTCCAAAAACAAAACAACACAACTTGCAAAGTGCAAAAAACAAAACAAAAAAAAAACTGGGCAGTTGTGGAAATGTGTCTTTAAAACAAGAATGCTTTCTAAAACAGAGGCGTTACCGGCGAACCAAATGTTAAGTAAATACACGGAAGAAAGATCAGACCACTTGTGCACAGCTTTTGAAGGAAATTAAGCATTGAGGTTGTTCCAGACATCTTTGAGAATAGAACACAGATCATCTGTTGTAGTAGGTCTGATAAGATCCTTCTCTCTTTCCCAGACTCCGCCCTGTTGAGATCAACCCTCTGTGAATACCACAGTCACTTCCACAAACCAGAATGTTAATGATAGCTTGTTATGACATTGGCAGTATGTTAGGGTTTACTGATTGTTTTACTGGCTGTATGTACTGTAAGTGGCCCTCTCAGGCCATGCCTAGAAGTTGTATACACAACTGTCCGTATCTCAGTCCAGGGAGTGCGGGGGTCACATGATATAAAACGATGAAAGAAAACGGGCGCAAATTAGGAATCATTGAAAGGGACATAAACAGAAAGATGACAGAGCGTGATAGAGTGATAGGGAGATACAAAAGGACTGCGAGGAGAAAATTGTCCAGAGTGGAGAAAAACGGTGACAGGCAGTGGCAGAGTGGAGGGAGGAATGTAAAAGACAGACCTGAAAAAGAGCGAGGGAGAGAGAGAGACAGGCAGAGACAGACAGAAGGAGAGATAGACAGTGACAGAGGGAGAGATAGACGAGCTGTGTGAGGATGCAGAGAGTGTCCCCCTCTCTCGGCTGCTGCCAGAGGCAAACAGACAGCCTCTCTGCTGGTGGAATGCTAATGCAACAAGCTGCTCCTCTCTTGTCTTCCCGCCCTTCTTTACCTTTCTTCTTCTTTAACTCTCCTCTGTGTAGAAAGTTTAGAGACGATAGACAAAAGCATCGACTTTGATAATGGAGACCCCGACTCTTTCATAGCTGTTGCGCTCTTCAGATCCGTTGGTTTACGGCAAATAAATAAATAAATGAGTCGTGGCATTGAAAAGTACTGTAAGTTGGTTGTATGTGAATGCGTCTGTTTGTGGAGAATCTTAGATTATTTATTATTTGACCTCTCCCCGCTCCTCGCCACCCTTAAGTCTTACACTGACATGCTGTTTGTCTACAGCTCAGTAGCTATGGATACCGTAGTGTCAGTGGGGGGGGGGGGGGGTCGCCATGTCAGGGGCCAATCACAGGTCAGTCAGTCGACCTCTGTCTGTCTGTGTCACAGTCGGCTGACCTCTGACCCTCCGGCTTCAACATCAGCCTGACCGCGAGACACAAAGCAGTTGTTCTGAGATGATAAACGTCTCCTGGCTCTATCGTCCGCTCAGGTCTTCCTCCATCCTTTAAGACATTCACATCACATGCGAAGAAAGGCGATGGTTATTTCTTTTCCTGCTGAACTCCACTGCATTTTCCCGCCGTGGCGACAGTCATCAGTTCTCAACTTCAGGCAGGACATAACCTTGAGTGGAGCAAGGCGGTTTAGCGTGCCCCCCACCCCACACCCCACCCCACCACCCCTACATCACATCGCTAACCCTCCCAGTCCATCCGCCTGTGTGTCTGTCTGTCTGTCTGCATGCGTGGAGATGGCAGTTTCTGAGAAATGGTGGCACATTCTGAAGTGTGATCCATTAAGATAGCGGTGAGGTTCTCAGTCCTGCTCTTATGCACGCACACACACACACACACACACACACACACACACACACACACACACACACACACACACACACACACACACACACACACACACACACACACACACGCACACACATGCACACACTGCTACAAATGTACAGGGTGCAACAAACATGAGCACGAGCAAACACACAAAACTGTGTGCACATGTACACAAAGAAACAGATCTGTCTTCTCTACACACACACACACACACATACACACACACACACACACACACACACACACACACACACACACACACACACACACACACACACACACACACACACACACACACACACACACACACACACACACACACCCAGCAGTCTCTTGACATGCACTTGCTTGGTTGACGAGTCATCTCAGATAAGCTTGAGTGGCAGGTTGGGAGTGTTGACTACCAGTGTGTATAGAACACACTGCAGATATCGCCACCTTATGATTATTGTGTAGTATTCATTTCATCAGATTTGTATTATTTACTTCTAAAATAACAAGAATCAATTTTCTAACAGATATGGAGGAGATTATTTTTCTTTCCTCATTTTGCTCTTCCCGTTGAGTACATCTTGTATCTGGGACTACTTTTTTTCTTTCTTTTTTTTTTTTTTGCCTCCCTCTGTTTCATTTTGGTTGTTAATTTCCCTGCCACCTTTTTCTATCTCTGTTCAAACATATTGCACTGCCTCTGTCATCTAGAGAGAATCTTGTCAGTTTTTTGGCAGCAGATGTATGTTCAAGCTATATTTTGAGGATTCAGGCCTTGTATACCCGCTCGCTTACACCCCCCTCCTCCTCCCACTCCCTCTATCCCCAGGCCTCCCTGTGCTCCATTCCTCTATTTTCTTATCTTCTTTCTTCTCTTACTTGCTCCTCTATGTCATTGCCAAATCTCTCCTGTCTGCTCTTCTCTGTCTTCTCCTCTCCCTCTCTCCCACCTCTCTCCATTTCTTTTACGCACCCTCTTCTCTCTCTATCAGTCTCTCTATTCTGTGACTGCTCTGGCTGGTCCCCCTGTGGCACACCGTGTCGTGTCCCTAATTTATTTATAATTAGTGCTCTTTGTCGGGATGCGCAGGGAATGTTAAAGTACACGCCACCTCGCTCTGAGTACAAATGGGCTGGTGTTCCTCCATCCTTTCTGCCCATCCCAACTGCCCAGCCGACACGGCCACTGGGATGGACAGGCCTTACATCCCAAGCCCAGATAGACACTTAAAATCATAACGACTCTGAAGAGAAAGAAGCTGGAAGAGGTCTCTGTTATATCAGGTAATCTCTGTCTGAGGGTGAACGTTAACATTTTTAAAGAGATGTAAAATCATCCGAGAACGACTTGTCACGTAGAAATAAACAGACTTCTGCAATGTAATGAAGGAAAATGATTGTTTCAGTTTAGCACAGTTGAAACGGCGTGAAATGGCTTCTGGCTCATATTAAGGAAATAAGACGAAAATGACTTAATAAGAGGGAGGGTTTACATGCTGACTGACACCTGCTGGGATACAGATACACATTGTCAGTGCAGTCACCTGTGCAGCGCCTGAATGCAAAACAGAATAACAAGATGGGACAACATGTAATCTGAAAGTGTAATTTATTAAACATCCTGTTGAATTTTAATGGCCATCACTTGTAAAGTTGACTTGTTTTGGGGATTCGAGGTGCAGTTAAAAAAAAAAAAAAGGTGAGTTTTTTTTTTTTATCACATTACATTACTGTCAACAATGTCGTCACATGTAACGTACATGACCAGAAATGACGGCACTGACAGGAGCGTGTGTGTGTGTGTGTGTGTGTGTGTGTGTGTGTGTGTGTGTGTGTGTGTGTGTGTGTGTGTGTGTGTGTGTGTGTGTGTGTGTGTGTGTGTGTGTGTGTGTGTGTGTGTGTGTGTGTGTGTGTGTGAGATCAGCCAGGAAGAGCGTTTGTCCTTGGGCTGAGAGGGCACCTGGCTCCTCTTCCTGTCCTTGTGATCTCTCTGTTCCCCCTCTCTCGTGCCGCTCTATCTTTTCTCTATCTGTCTGTTCCTCTCTTCTCCCAGCTCGAATCCCTTCATCCTCCCATCTCGCGCTTTCCCTCTCCTCTGCCCAAGGCAATGCCGTCCTGCAGGCTTTGATCAGGGGGCCAGGGAGGAGAGAGGAAGTGGGTCAGAAAGTTGTGCTGGAGACTGCAGGAGAACAAGGCTGGAATATCGAGTAGGTGAGGCTGGGAGAGGGAGAGGGAGAGGGAGAGGGAGAGAGAGAGAGAGAGAGAGAGATGAGGGGTAATCTAGTGAGAAAGTGATGGAGCGAGAAAGGGTGAGATAGTTGGGGGGGTAAGAGGGAGGATTGGGGAAAGGGGAGGGGAGGAGGGGTGAAATGGGGCAACCGTGAGAGGGAGGGAGGGAAGGGAGGGGGGCTGCCTGAACTAAACGAGTAGAAGGAGATAAAAAGAAAATGAAGAAAGCAACAGGAGGAGATAGAGGAGAAGGACGTGGGAAAGAAGAGGTGTCTTCATTTACCAGGAGGGGAAAAAAAGACAACACATTTGTCTTGAACGTGACGCTCAGCATTTAAACAGCAGGTTGGAGGATAAGGCCCTGTTTTAACTAATCTACACAGTGCAGGACAGATAGTTGAGCTCTCAGTGTGTGTGTGTGTGCGTGTGTGTGTGTGTGTGTGTGTGTGTGTGTGTGTGTGTGTGTGTGTGTGTGTGTGCGTGTGTGTGTGTGTGTGTGTGTGTGTGTGTGTGTGTGTGCGCGCGCCTGCGTGGCAGTATAGCCCTGACTTTGGCTCTTTGTTTTTCCCTTTTTTTTTTTTGAATAGATCATTAAGATGCGTGGTTTATTAATATTCAGATCAAAGCATTAATATTCGCGGAGTGTTTCTGCTCTCCTTGTGTCGTCAGCTCACCTGGGACTGGGGAGGGCAGAGGCGGGGGGGGGCGGGGGGGTAGGGGAGCGAGGAAGGGGCAGGTATGGGAAGGGCTGGGAGAAGAGGGAGGGGGGGGGACTTTAAGGGGTAAATGAGGGAGGAGAAAGACAAGACGATGGCAAACGGGGTGACAAAGTAGAAGCAATGATTGATGATTGAGTGAGACTTGACGGAGATGAGGGGAGCAGAAGGTACAGTGGAGGTCCTGCGAGGGGTCGAGTGTATTGTGATGGACAATCTGGCCATGTGCGGCTTTGGGGCGGGGGTTGGAAGGTTGGGGTGTTTGGAGGGTCTGCCGTAGGGACTGTGAGGTGAGAGGGGTGAGGGATTTTAGCCTAGAGATTGGAAGCTGTGGGGTTTTAGTTTTGGAGTAATTGGGCCAATGGGAGGCAAATCATAAAGCACACAGAAAAAGAAAAAAAACACACACACAAACACACATGCATAACACAAGCACACACACTTGCATATTAAAAACACAGAAATGCACATTTTCATTGCACTTTGTTACATTTATATATTTCAAACATTCACCTTTCTGTTTACATATTCGTGTTCACGCACATGTTATTTACTAGAATAACTTACAAACACTATAATCATTGACCACCGGTGCACAAACTATTTTTGCATTCATGAACACATTAACGCACGCAGAACACAGGAATCTCTTATGCACACAGGCAGTTTCGAATATTAATGTATGATTGCAACAAATATTTCTTTTTTTGTCTTTTCTTGTGAAAATATTGAAAAATAAACAAAGACAACCTCTCCTTGCACACTTTGTCACTCTTTGACATCCAAAAATCAGGGACTGTAGTTTTATTTGTGGTTAATAAATGAACTATTAATTGATTATCAGACATAATCAAGTGTTGTCAGGTGATTTAATCAGCTATTGATTGATTCCTTTAACGCCTACACAGTCATCTGAGCACACTCTTTATTATCTCCTGTATGCACACACACACGCACACACACACACACACACAACCAAAAACACACACACATGCGCACACTGACACACAGCAAACCACTCCAGTCAGTTACAGATACACTCGGGCATGCACAAAAGCGGACAGCAAATTAAAGTGGTAATTACTTTTAAGCCCAGAAAGGTGAAGGATTGTATGGCAGGGAGCAATGGGTCACTGTTGAATAGAGAATAGCGGAGCCGGCAGACAGTGTGAGAGGCAGATATGCATCTCAATGAAATATGGAGGAGCATACTCTACAAAAGGCAAAATGGCTCCTTAATGGCCACATGCGCTCAAAGAATTATTGTCTGATAGATTGGGAATATTATCTACTCTGTGGCAGTTATCTTTAAACAGCGCTTTATGCTTATCGTCCACGTGAGTTCCTTCAGTGGAGGATAATGCAGCTTGACAGAGTCTCTTATTAGTGTAACAAATACACTTCAACACAAATAAATTGGTCAAGTTTCGTTAAAAAAACATGAAATAGTGAAACCAGGGGATCCCACAGTGGTAAAGTGTACTAAAACCTCTCCAGTGAGAATATTTGCTTCCCATGCGGAGTTTGCATTTTCTTCCCATGCATCTCTTTATCTCCAGGTACCAAATTCATGGTGAATTTTAAATTGGCAACCCGTCCAACCCTCTCCCATAGTCAGCAATCAGAAAGCAGGATACGTTGCATAAAGTGTTAAAAAAAAAAATGGATGCATGGAATCAGAAAACATCTCTATTTGCTTATTAGAAAACAAACTGCAGCCTAATTATTCAAAACTTCGAACAAGACGAGGTTGGATAAGTTAAACTTTTGGTTTTCATTGTGCGGTCCATACTTTGAGACGCTGTATGCTAAAATGAAATTTCAATATTTATATGTCTGATGTAGCCAGGCTTTATTTTTGGACGTATTTCAGCAGCGCAACTTCATTTTCATTCACTGCACAAACACCAGTGTGTTTAAGCTGTAAAGACTCACCATTTTTACTTCCTAAGGAAACAGAAACATAGTGTGTCGGGTCAGAGGACACATTAGAAATCTCATCAGTCCTTAACATAAAACTGCCACATGTTCCCCCCCATTGTTAAGTGACCTCCGCTTAAACAGAAGCTATAAGTTCTCAGTTTTTCTGTTTGTGTTTGAGTAAATAGTGTTCACCTTTGATCCCTGAGTGTTGCAGAGAAAAACTTGATTTACTCCAGAACTTTTGACTCTCTGTAAATCTGACTGTGACGTCAGTTCTGCCCCTTCAGGATGGACATTTATGCACAACAATATGAATCCACCATTATTCTTTGCCTGCTTGAGGTGCGTCACGTTCAGCCTTTTCTCTTTAACTTCCATATTTAAACCTTTCATTTATTCCCATTCCTATCCTTTCCTCAACTCACAGGATCTGGCATACGTACATCTCATAACCATCCTGCCTGGAGCGTTTATGATAAAATGCAGAACCTTCGCTCATATACATTATTGTCACAGTGGCCCC